>NW_022681455.1:82648594-83248594 GCF_009764315.1 Trachypithecus francoisi | reverse complement strand
AAAAGGGTTTTGTGTCTTTTTAAAATCCTAGACAGGAGAGTCACAAGCATGTTCACATGATAAAGAGGAAGAAAGAGAAAGAGGCTGGAGATTCTGAAAAGAGATCACTGATGAGGTCTCAAAAGAGATGGAAGAGGATGGTTTATGCAGTTGGGGAAAGAAATTTTAAGAAGGGAAGAAAATTAAAATGAGTGAAGGTATGTGTTAGTTTTGTGAAAGTTATCAGTATATGGCCGGGCACAGTGGCTCACATCTGTAATCCCAGCACTTTCGGAGGCCAAGGCAGGTGGATCATTTGAAGTCAGGAGTTGGAGACCAGCCTCCAACATGGTAAAACCCTGTCTCTACTAAAAATACAAAAATTAGCCAGGTGTGGTGGCCCACGCCTGTAATACCAGCTACTTGGGAGGCTGAGGCATAAGAATCACTTGAATGCTGGAGGCAGAGGTTACAATGAGTTGAGATAGTGCGACTGTACTTCAGCCTAGATGACAGAGCAAGACTCCATCAAAAAAAAAAAAAATTTAAAAAAAGAATGTTATCAATATCAGAATGGAGTCACATATGTCATATCCTAACGAAATGGAACCAAGCTGACACCTAAATTAAGCGTCGCACCCGATAATACCTTGGAGGACTGGGTGGAGAATCAGCAGACAACAGCAAGGAGTGGCAGAGGCTGTAGACCAAGGTCAGGTAAAAGGATCACCCATCATGTTGGGCGTCAGATGAGGCAGGTTCATACACTACCTGACGAAGCTGGTCTTTGTGACAGACGAGAGCTGCTCTGCCTCTTGGGAAACACAGGCACCAGTTTTAGTGCCACCCTGTTGCACCCCAGTGCTGTCCTTTAACTCATCAGTTATGGTGCTCGATCCCTCATCACTGACAATACGGGGCTAGCAATATGTCCGCCCCAGTGACTGCAGCTGCTGCGGAGCCCTAGCCTCCTCTCTGGCAGGGGCCCTGTGGTGGGGAATGAGGACTTCTCTATCATTAACCTCCATGCAGTTGACTCAAGAAAAGGATATAGTGGTTGGGTAAGGGGGCTCACGCCTGTAATCCCAAGACTTTGGGGCTCAAGTCAGGAGGGTCGTTTGAGCCCAGGAGTTCAAGACCAGCCTGGGCAACACAGCCACCTGTTTGTAGGCAAAATGAGGAGTTGAAGTTCCCTGTAGGATCTTCTAGGGCTCAACCAGCCTTTATGTGCAGGGGGACTGGCAAGAAATCTGTCATCCCTGTCACCACTTTGAAGGTCTCAGGGTGTATGTAGTTCCTGAAAAGTTCAAGTCCCACCTGAGACTCTGGTCTTTTTGAGGGACAAGGGCTGCTAACTCCTTTTGGGAAAGATGAATGTCAATGTTGGCATCTGGCAACACAGCATCATGCTCTGATTCATCAGTGATTCCCTAATCAATGCCATTGGCTTGCATTGGGACTGTCTATCCTAGCCTATCCAGTGACTTCAGCAGCTGCAGAGCCCCAGCTTCTTCTTTGGCAGGGGCACTGTGGTGAGGAGGGAGGATTCCCTTATCATGAATCTCCATCCAATTGGTTCTATAAACTGATATGGTGGCCCAACTGTTGCGGGAAGTCAGGGACCCTGAACAGCGGGACTGGCTAGAGCCACAGCAGAGGAACATAAATTGTGAAGATTTCATGGACATTTATCAGTTCCCAAATAATACTCTCATAATTTCTTATGCCTGTCTTTATTTTAATCTCAATCCTGTTATCTTCATAAGCTGAGAATGTACATCACCTCAGGACCCTGTGATGATTGCATTAACTGTACAAATTGATTGTAAAACATGTGTGTTTGAACAATACGAAATCAGTACACCTTAAAAAAGAACAGAATAACAGTGATTTCAGGGAACAAGGGGAGATAACCATAAGATCTGACTGCCTGCAGGGCCGAGCAAAAAGAGCCATCATTTTCTTCTTGCAGAGAGCCTATAAATGGATGTGCAAGTAGAAGAGACATCACTAAATTCTTCTCCTAGGAAGGAATATTAAATATTAAGACCCTAGGAAAAGAATTGCATTCCTGGGGGGAAGTCTACAAATGGCCCTTCTGGGAACATCTGTCTTATGCGGTTGAGATAACGACTGAAATACGCCCTGGTCTCCTGCAGTACCCTCAGGCTTACTAGGATTGGGAAATTCCAGCCTGGTAAATTTTGGTCAGACCAGTTCTCTGCTCTCAAACCCTGTTTTCTGTTAGGATGTTTATTAAGACAATATGTGCACAGCTGAACACAGACCCTCATCAGTAATTCTAATTTTGCCCTTTGCCTTGTGATCTTTGTTGGCCTCAGAAGCATGTGATCTTTGTGACCTACTCCCTGTTCGTACACTCCCTTCCCTTTTGAAATCCTTAAAAAAAATTTGCTGGCTTTGTGGCTCAGGTGGGGCATTATGGACCTACAGATATGTGATGTCACCCCCCGCGGCCCAGCTGAAAAACTCTTCCCTTTGTACTCTTTCTCTTTATTTCTCAGACTGGCCAACACTTAGGGAAAATAGAACCTACATTGAAATATTGGGGGCTTGTTCCCCCGATACCCAACACCATGGCTCACGGCTGTAATCCCAACACTTCCAGAGGCCAAGGCAGGAGGATTACTTGAACTTTGGAGTTTGAGGTTGCCATGAGCTATGATTGTACCAGAGCACTTCAACCTGGGTGACACAGTGAGAGCTTGTCTCTAATAAGGTATTTTAAAAATACCATTTTAAAAGTGTACACTTTCATGGTTTTTAGTATATTCACTGTGTTGTACAATCACTACCACTACCTCATTCCAGAACATTTCCACCACCCCCAAAAGAAGGCAGTTACATCTGTTCACTGTAGTGCCAATTACTCAACCCCTCATCATCCCCTGGCAACCACCACTCAGGTGTACTTTCTATGTCTGTGGGTTTGTTATTGTAATTTGAAAGTTAATTGATGTTACTTTGATTTCATTTTGAATACAGTAAATATGAATCAAAACCCTATATATGGAGCATCTTCACAAGCCTCATTTTTTTTTTTTTTTTTGAGATGGAGTCTCACACTGTTGCCCGGGCTGGAGTGCAGTGGCACGATCTCAGCTCATTGCAACCTCCGCCTCCCAGATTCAAGCGATTCTTCTAGATCGGCCTCCCGAGTAGCTGGGAATACAGGCGCCCGCCACCATGCCCGGCTAATTTTTTGTATTTTTAGTAGAGACGGGGTTTCACTGTGTTAGCCAAGATGGTCTCGATCTCCTGATCTCATGATCTGCCTGCCTCAGCCTCCCAAAGTGCTGAGATTACAGGTGTCAGCCACTGCACCTGGCCTGGAAGTTATTTTTTAAAAATCAATTGTTTCTTTCTCTGTCATCCAAGCTGGAGTGCACAGGCATGATCTCAGCTCACTGCAACTTGCACTTCCTGGGTTCAAGTGATCCTCCTGCCTCAGCCTCCCAAGTAGCTGGGACTATAGGCACATGCCATCACATCTAATTTTTTTTTTCTTTCAGATGAAGTCTTGCTCTGTCCCCCAGGCTGGAGTGTAGTGGTGCAAACTAGGCTCACTACAACCTCCAACTCCTGGGTTCAAGCAATTCTCCTGCCTCAGCCTCCTGAATAGCTGGGATTACGGGCATGCGCCACCATGCCTGGGTAATTTTTGTATTTTTAGTAGAGATGGGGTTTTGCCATGTTGGTCAAGCTGGTCTCAAACTCCTGACTTCAGGTGATCCGCCCGCCTTAGCCTCCCAAAGTGCTGGGATTACAGGTGTGAGCCACCTCACCCAATCCTTTTTTTTGTTTTGTTTTGAGACAGAGTCTTGCTCTTTTGCCCAGGCTGGAGTGCAGTGGTGCAATCTCAGCTCACTGCAACCTCTACCTCCCAGGTTCAAGCCATTCTCCTGCCTCAGTCTTCTGAGTAGCTGGGATTACAGGTGCCCGCCACAGCACCCAGATAGTTTTCTGTATTTTTAGTAGAGACAGGGTTTTGCCATCTTGGTCAGGCTGGTCTCAAACTCCTGAGCTCAAGCGATCTGCCCGCCTCAGCCTCCCAAAGTGCTGGGATTACAGGCGTGAGCCACTGTGCCTGGCCTACCTCCATCTCTTAAAAAAAAAAATTAACCAGGCATGGTGGAACACACCTATAGTCCCAGCTACTTGGGAGGCTGAGGTGGGAGGATTGCTTAAGCCCAGGAGGTTGAGGCTACAGTGAGCTGTGATGGTGCCACTACACTCTGGCCTGAGTGACAGAGGGAGACCTTGTCTCAGAGACAAATAATAAAACTAGATTCTTATATCTGCTTCTGCATTCATGCGGTTATGATGTCATATACAATATAGTATTTTGAAAACTCCACTATATACTTGAGAAACAATGCAAGATAAGTCAAATGGTATCTTTGTTTTATTATGAAAATAATTTTGAACTTGCAGACCCACTGAAAGTGTCTCAGGGACTCCCAGAAGTCTCTGGACCATACTTTGAGAACCTCTGGCATTGGCAATTGGCAGTTTGGTCTTCCTTGCCCTTCAGAAAAGGCTATTCAGTTTTCACGCTTGTTGCTAACTCCAGATATTTGGTAAGAAACCTGCCAGAAATAGTGAAAAGAGCATAGATCAAGGAGATAGGGCTTCTGTTTGAATAAATCATTTAGTTACAGGGCCTTGGTGCCAGGCCACCCAGACCAAAGATTTAGCCTCTTTGTACCTCCATTTCCTCAGATATTAAAAGGGAATAATGGTTGAAATACCTCCTAGGGTTGTTTTAAGGATCTGCATCTGGCTGGTAGAAATTAGCGTGGTTTGGCCAGGCGTGGTGGCTCACACCTGTAATCTCAACACTTTGGGAGGCTGAGGTGGGCAGATCATTTGAGGTCAGGACTTCAAGAGCAGCCTGGCCAACATGGGGAAACCATGTCTCTACTAAAAATACAAAAATTAAGGCTGGGAGCAGTGGCTCACGCCTGTAATCGCAGCACTTTTGGAGGCCGAGGTGATCCACCTAAGGTCAGGAGTGTAAGACCAGCCTGGTCAACATGGTGAAACCCTGTCTCTAATAAAAATACAGAAATTAGCCAGGCATGGTGTTGCAAACCTGTAATCCCAGCTACTCGAGAGTCTGAGGCAAGAGAATGGCTTGACCCTGAGAGGTGGAGGTTGCAGTGAGCTGAGATGGTGCTGCTGTTTTCCAGCCTGGGCAACTGAGCGATACTTTGTCTGAAAATAAAATTTTAAAAAATTAATTGCCAGATGATTTATATTTATTCCTAGAAGCGAGACAGCATTTGCTGGGCGCGATGGCTCAAGCCTGTAATCCCAGCACTTTGGGAGGCCAAGACGGGCGGATCACGAGGTCAGGAGATCAAGACCATCCTGGCTAACATGGTGAAACTCCATCTCCACTAAAAATACAAAAAATTATTTGTATCGGGAGGCTGAGGCAGGAGAATGGCGTGAACCCAGGAGGCGGAGCTTGCAGTGAGCCAAGATTGAGCCACTGCACTCCAGCCTGGGTGACAGAGAGAGACTCTGTCTCAAAAAAAAAAAAAAAAAAAAAAAGGAAATGGAGGTCTAGGCCGGGCTTGGTAGCTCACACCTGTAATCTCAGCACTGTGGGAGGCCAAGGCAGGTGGATCACCTGAGGTCAGGAGTTTGAGACCAGCCTGACCAACATGGAGAAACCCTATCTCTACTAAAATTACAAAGTTAGCTGTGCACGGTGGTGCATGCCTATAATCCCAGCTACTCGGGACGCTGAGGCAGAAGAATCACTTGAACCTGGGAGGCGGAGGTTACAGTGAGCCGAGATTGTGCCACTGCACTCCAGCCTGAGCAACAGAGTGAGACTATGTCTCAAAAAAAAAAAAAAGTGCACACCTCTCTGGTTTTTAGTATATTTACTACGTTACACAGCCATTATCACTACTTCATTCCAAAATATTTAACATTTCCATCACCCCCAGAAGAAATTCATTATATGTTGTGGGAAGTCAGGGACCCCGAACGGAGGAACCAGCTGAAGCCATGGCAGAAGAACATAAATTGTGAAGATTTCATGGACATTTATTAGTTCCCCAAATTAATACTTTTATAATTTCTTATGCCGGTCTTTACTGCAATCTCTGAACATAAATTGTGAAGATTTCATGGACACTTATCACTTCCCCGATCAATACCCTTGTGGTTTCCTATGCCTCTCTTTATTTTTTATTTATTTATTTATTTTTTTGAGATGGAGTCTCGCTTTGTCGCACTGACTGGAGTGCAATGGCGCAATCTCGGCTCTCAGCCTCCGAGTAGCTGGGACTACAGGTGTGCACCACCACGCCTGGCTAACTTTTTGTGTTTTTAGTAGCCACGGGGTTGTTAGCTAGGATGGTCTCGATCTCCTGACCTCATGATCCGCCCGCCTCGGCCTCCCAAAGTGCTGGGATTACAGGTGTGAGCCCAGCTGCCTGTCTTTACTTTAATCTCTTAATCCTGTCATGTTTGTAAGCTGAGGATGAATGTCACCTCAGGGCCCTGTGATGATTGGGTTAACTGCACAAATTGTTTAATCAATATGAAATCTGGGCACCTTGAAAAAAGAACAGGATAACAGCAAGGTTCAGGGAATAAGGGAGATAACCTTAAAGTCTGGCTGCCTGTGGGCCACGCGGAACAGAGTCATATTTCTCTTCTTTCAAAAGCAAATAGGAGAAATATTGTTGAATTCTTTTTTTTTTTTTTTGAGACGGAGTCTCGCTCTGTCGCCCAGGCTGGAGTGCAGTGGCCGGATCTCAACTCACTGCAAGCTCCGCCTCCCGGGTTTATGGCATTCTCCTGCCTCAGCCTCCCGAGTAGCTGGGACTACAGGCGCCCGCCACCTCGCCCAGCTAATTTTTTTTTGTATTTTTTAGTAGAGACGGGGTTTCACCGTGTTAGCCAGGATGGTCTCTATCTCCTGACCTCGTGATCCGCCCGTCTTGGCCTCCCAAAGTGCTGGGATTACAGGCTTGAGCCACCGCGCCCGGCCTGAATTCTTTTTCTCAGCAAGGAACATCCCTGAAAAAGAGAATGCGTTCTTTTTTTTTTTTTTTTTTGAAACGGAGTCTGGCTCTGTGGCCCAGGCTGGAGTGCAGTGGCCGGATCTCAGCTCACTGCAAGCTCCGCCTCCTGGGCTTACGCCATTCTCCTGCCTCAGCCTCCCGAGTAGCTGGGACTACAGGCGCCCGCCACCTCGCCCAGCTAGTTTTTTGTATTTTTTAGTAGAGACGGGGTTTCACCGTGTTAGCCAGGACGGTCTCAATCTCCTGACCTCGTGATCCGCCCGTCTTGGCCTCCCAAAGTGCTGGGATTACAGGCTTGAGCCACCGCGCCCGGCCGAGAATGCGTTCTTAAGGGGAGGCCTCTACAATGGCCGCTTTGGGAACATCTGTCTTTTACAGTTGTAGATAAGAGATGAAATAAGCCCTGGTCTCCCCTAGCACTCCCAGGCTTATTAGGATGAGGAAATTCCCACCTAATAAATTTTGGTCAGACCGGTTGTCTGCTCTCAAACCCTGTCTCCTGATAAGATGTTACCAATGACAACGCATGCCCAAAACTTCATTAGCAATTTTCATTTTGCCCGGTCCTGTGATCTCACCGTCTCCATTAGCCTTGTGATATTTTATTACCTTGTGAAGCATGTGATCTCTGTGACCCACATCCTATTCATACACTCCCTCCCCTTTTGAAAATCACTAATAAAAACTTGCTGGTTTTGCGACTTGGGGGGCATCATAGAACCTCCTGATTTATGATGTCTCCCCTGGACACCCAGCTTTAAAATTTCTCTCTTTTGTACTCTCCCTTTATTTCTCAGACCAGTTGACACTTAGGGAAAACAGAAAAGACCCACGTTGAATATCGGGGGTGGGATTCCCCGGATAGTTATATCTATTGCTGTAGTGCCAATTCCTCAGCCCTTCACCATCGCCTGGCAACCACCACTACTAAGATGTATGTTTTGTGTCTATGGGTTTGTTACTGTAATTTTTAAATTCATTAATGTCACTTTAATTTGGTTTCATTTCACATACAGTATATATGGTCAGGCCTGGTGGTTCACACCTGTACTCCCAGCACTTTGGGAGGCCAAGGCTAGTGGATCACTTGAGGTCAGGAGTTTGAGACCAGCCTGGCCAACATGGTTAAACCCTGTCTCCATAAAAATACAAAAATTAGCTGAGCGTGTTGGTGCATGCCTGTAATCCCAGCTACTCGGGAGGCTGAGGCAAGAGAATCATTTGAACCCGAGAGGCAGAGGTTGGAGTGAACCGAGATTGAGCCACTGGGAGATGGAAATGAAATCCTATCTCAAAATCAAAAAAACAAAAACCCTCATATACACAAAACATCTTTGGAGGCCTCATTTTTAAAAACTGTAGTGGGATCCCAAGGCAAAACGTTTCAGAAACACTGATGTAAGATTTGTGTTGTTTTGAGACTGGGTCTCACTCTGATGCCCTGGCTGGAGTGCAGTTGCACCATCTCAGCTCACTGCAACCTACACCTCCCAGGTTCAAGCGATTCTGCTGCCTCAGCCTCCCGAATAGCTGGGATTACAGGTGCGACACCAACCCCGGCTAATTTTTGTGTTTTTAGTAGAGATGGGGTTTCGCCATGTTGGCCAGACTGGTCTCGAGCTCCTCACCTCAGTGATCCTCCCGCCTCAGGCTCCCAAAGTGCTGGGATTACAGACAGGACTGAGCCACCAAGCCCGGCCTGGGTTTTGTTTTGTTGTTCAGTAGGGTGGAACATAATGTCTAAACCTGGGCCCTACCTACCTGGTGCTCAAAAGTGGAATGACGGTCCCTAGCCAACCTTTCACAAAGGACAGAGAGCTACTCAACGGACCGCTGTACCCTTAAGGACTGGGAACCAGTGAGTGGGCCTGAATCACAGAACAAGCGTTTTCCACGCTTCGCCGACGTGCTGAGTGCCAAGTTATAAAGACAGGAACATCCAAGCTGCTCTCCTGGGCTGACATGGACGCGAAGGGACCTACAGTGGTCTTGGGCCCAGCAGGCAGCGAGTGCAACGTGACAGCCCACAGTCCAGCCCCTGGGGCCCAGATCTACAGAACCGACCAGACGTGACAGCCCTTTGGCTGGGGCTGCAGTCCCACGATCCACACAACGACCTTGGCTCCGCAGACGCGCCAACCACCCACGGAGGCAAGAAACTGCAGAAAATGAAGGGAAAGGGAGCCCAGGGCCGGGCGGCGCCCAGCAGCTCCCCCAGCGGCCACCGTCGTCAACATCTCCGCGTAGGGGTTTGAACCACAGCGCGCTTCCAGAGGTCAACGGTTGCGCGGCCCACGCGCGCGCATGCGTCCTGACCAGGGGAAACCTTTTCTTGGGGACCCGGAGGCGAGCGCTGGAGGGCGGGATAGTGGCGAGCTACACGCAGGAGCTTCCGGTGGCGCGTAGTCGTGATTGGTGGAGCCTGGGAGAGGGGGCGGGGCAACGGGGAATTCGAATGGGAGAGGCGGGCCCAAGGAGGGAGGGGAATGTCCGCTGGGGTCTCGACGCAGCAGAGGCGACGCGAGATGGCGGCAGCGGCGGCTACCTCAGGTACTTGAGCCCGGCCTGGGCAAGGCGGGCACGGACGTCTGGAGCTTAGTGGGAGTCATGCGTCGGAGTGTGGTCCAGGTTTCGCGGGTTGTCGCGGAGAGGCGGCCACAGCGCAGGGGCGGGGAGTGGTGGACGGTGAGAGTGAGTGTGGGGTCGCGAGTTGGTCGGCCAGCCTGACTCCTGCCTTCTCCCTGTTTCCTGCTCTCTCCTTGGGTCAGTAGACTCAGGTCTCCGGCCCAGGCTCTTGGCTTGAACCCCGCGCACTTTGTGAGCTTCGGTTTCTTCGTCTGTGAAATGGGGGTCATGGCCTCGTCCCTGGAGATGACCTGAATAAGCAAGAGAAGAGTGGCGGACGCTCTAGCCACGAGGACGAGAAGGGAGCCGGAGGCGTGTTTTGGGAAGGGTTCTGTGTGGGACATGGTGTTTGGGTGCAGAGACATCCCTGAGAGATGCAGGAGGGCGGATTGAGGATCAGACCCGGCTGCTGCTGTGTTTGAGTTGACAGCGTAAGATGCTCTGCGATTACAATAAAACGAAATAAAAGACTGAAGTTTCCTTTCACTCTAGCATGGAAGTGAATGCTATTTTAGGGTTAGAAAGGCTGTTAGGACACCCAAAATCTTGTATGTGAGTATTTGTTTACATGTGCCTCTCTAACCAGGAGACTTAGTCCTTGTCAGCGATGATGGTGGGCGCCATAGTAATTCATTGGAGCCCTCGTTAGCCTCGTGGGGAAACGACATTTAGGAGAATGCCTAACATGTAGAGCTCTTGCTATGTGCCAGGCACAGTTGTAGGCATTTTATGGTGGTGAACCATTTATTGTCCACATAATGCTATGAGGTTACTATTACTGTCTTCGTTTTATACAGGAAACTGAAGTTAGTTTTTTCAGATTTCACGCAACTAGTAAATATTGGGGCCTGAATTCGCTCTGAATTCAGGAGTCAGAGTGTAGAGTCTCTGCTCTTAACCATTATGCCCAAGTACATGGTGTCCCTGCTGGCTGAGCGGAGTCTCCCCTTACCCTGATGTACTGTGTCCAGTGCATGGTAGATATGAAAATGCCTGAATGAATAATATCCCTTCCTCGAGGAACTTAAAATCTGTTTGAATAGAGTGTCACATACGCAGATGTAATACGAAACACAATGAGAGATGTGTATAAACTGAGTGTGTAGAATCTGAAGTAAACCCTTGAGTATTCTGGGAGGACTTCATTCAGGGAGTGATACTTGAGATGGGTTTCAAAGGTTGGATAGGAGTTTGCCAGGCTTTGACTAAGAAGACAAGAACAGCAAGTGTTTTATTTATGATGTAAAAGGCCGAAGATGCTCTCTTAGCTCAATTTCCTCATCAAGAAAAGGGAGAAGAGTGAGTGAAATTTAGGAATTGTAGAAGAAGGGAAAATTAATAATAATTGCTAGTCTGGTCCAAGCTCAAGGTTGCTTTTATCATGAAAGGGCTAGACTCTTGTGCTGTAAATAATTGTTTACATGTGGCCCTCCCTCTTCCCTCCTCCCCTGGACTGTGAGCTCTGGGGCAGGAATGGCAGTGAGCCACTTTCATGATGGAAATGAACAAGCCAGTGAGTAGAAGTTTATTCACTACATCTTAATTTTTTTCAGCAAATACTTCCTGAGGGCCTGCTCTGCGCCAGGTGTTGGGGTTAGAAAGGTGAGCAGGATAAAACTTGTTCTCACAGTTGGCAGTCAGGTGGAGAAAGTGACAAACACGCAATAGTGGGGCGTGACAAATGCTTATGGAGGGGCTAACAAGAGCTGTGAGTGCACCTGATAAAGCCTTAGTGTCTACCAGGAAAGGGTTTTTTTTTTTTTTTTTTTTTTTGAGACGGAGTCTTGCTCTGTCGCCCAGGCTGGAGTGCAGTGGCCGGACCTCAGCTCACTGCAAGATCCGCCTCCTGGGTTTACGCCATTCTCCTGCCTCAGCCTCCCGAGTAACTGGGACTACAGGCGCCAGCCACATCGCCCGGCTAGTTTTTTTGTATTTTTTTTGTAGAGACGGGGTTTCACCATGTTAGCCAGGATGGTCTCGATCTCCTGACCTCGTGATTCACCCGTCTCGGCCTCCCAAAGTGCTGGGATTACAGGCTTGAGCCACCGCGCCCGGCCAGTTTTGTTTTTTAAGAGGAATTAAGATGTGTTTACCTCAGTCACTCCAGGGTGGGGTGGGGAGCAGTGCAGATATTCTAGGGAGAGAGATTAACATGGACAAAAACCCAAAGGTGCAAGAGAACTTAGAGTGTTGTAGGACGTGAAAGAAATTCATCATGACTGGTAACTTACACTGCAAGGAAGGAAACAGAGGGAATGACTAGAGGGCAGGGAGACACCTTGCTACCACCAGCAAGGAAGGCTGTAAAGACCATGACCTTGGGCAGAGGTAGTGCAGTGGGAGTGGAGAGAAGTGGACTTGTTCAAGAGATTTAAAGGAATAGACTTGACAGATGTTAATAATGAACTGATGTGGGAGGTAAGAGACGTTGGAGTTAAAGACTCCCACTTTTGGGGTTGTTGCCATTCATTTACATCAGATCAAAGGAGGAGGCTGCAGAGAGATGGGGAAGGGAGGGTTCAGTTTAGGACAGGTGGAGTTTAAGAGGAGCTGTCGGCTGGGCTCACGCCTATAATCCCAGCATCCCAGCACTTTGGGAGACCAAGGCAGGAGGATCAAGAGATCGAGACCATCTTGGCCAACATGGTGAAACCCCGTCTCTAAAATTAGTCAAAAATTAGCTGGGTGTGGTGGCATACGCACCTGTAGTCCCAGCTATTCGGGAGGCTGAGGCAGGAGATTGCAGTGAGCCAAGAGTCAAAAAAAAAAAAAAGGAGCTGTCAGGGCAGCCGTTCAGAACATGGGTCTGCAGTAGAGAGCTTTTGTGCAGAACGTACAATAGGACTTATCAGCTGTAAGATGTTACTGAAGCCAAGAGGACAGGTGACCTGCCTACTGAGTGGTCTCAGCTGGGGACAACTTTGTCCCTCACAGGACATTTGGAGATGTCTGGAGAGATTTTTAGTTGTTACAACTTGAGGGTGAGGGTGGAGAATGCTACTGGCATCTAGTAAGCATGTGCTAACAGCCTAAATGCACAGGACAGCCCCACAACAGGAATTAGCCAGCTCAAAATGTGAGTAGTGCTGAAGTTGAGAAATGCTGGTCTAGAGAAAGGATAGACAGATCCTAGGAAAAGCACTGGAGACTGGTAGAACTGAGGAGTGAACAGAGAACTAGGTAAGACAACCAGGAAGGTGGGGGGCATGGAAATGAAGGGAAAAGTGTGTTTCCCAAGAGTGTTGCATATTTCTGGGAGGTCCAACAGGATTGAGGCTGAGTACGCCTACTGGATCTAGCATTAGGGAGGCCATGGGTGACCCTGCTGAATAGTGAGGGCAGAAGCAAGTTGCAGGGATGGAGGAGTGGGTAGCAAGAGAAAAGGTGTAATAATAACAGCTAAGGATTGAGCAGTTGCTGCCAGGCACTGTGCTAAACATTGTATGTACATTATTACTTTGAATCCTCACATTCTTATGAGATGCAAAGGTGAAGGGGCTGAGGAGCCTGAGGAGGGTTCATATAAAGCACATTGGAGTTAGATCTTCATTTGAAGCTGTCACTCACTAGCTGTTGACCCTGGGCCAGTCAGCTAACCCCTCTATACTGAGATTTCCTCATCTGGAAAATGGGAGATAGACATTAAAAAGCACTTACTGGCCTTTTACCAAATACCAGATAATGTTCAAAGCACTTTTACATGAATCACCTAAATTACTGTCCTAACAACCTAACAAGGAGGTATTTTTATTCCCATTTTGCAGGTAAGGAAATTGAGGCACTGGGATGGAAAATAATTTCCCTAGGTTACTTAGCTAGCTGTAAATGGCAGAGCTGGGATTTCAACCCAGGCCATTTTACCTTGAATAATGAACCTACCTACTATGTGCTAGTCACTGTGCTGCCTGTATTTTAATTATCTTTTTTTTTTTTCTGAGATACAGTCTTGGTCTGTCACCCAGGCTGGAGTGCAATGGCACAATCTCTGCTCACTGCAACCTCCACCTCCCGCATTCAAGCAATTCTTGTGCCTCAGCCTCCCAAGTAGCTGTGATTACAGGTGCACACCACCATACCTGACTAATTTTTGTACTTTTAGTAGAGCCAGGGTTTCACCACCAGGCTGATCTCAAACTCCTGACCTCAGGTGATCCACCCACCTTGGCCTCCCAAAGTGCTGGGATTACAGGCTTGAACCACCACGCCAGGCCAAATTCTCAAAAAACCCAAGGCCTACCCCCAACCTTATTTTACAGACAAGGAAACCTAAGGTCCAAGGTCACAAACTAATAAATGTCAGAGCTGGAATTGAAGTCCAGTTCTGTCTGACCAGCGTCTACACTCTACCTCATCACTGACTTCCCCTTCCCCTTAGATTGATCACTGCGCTTCCTTAAGTGCCTCTACATCTGCCATCTTTCTGTTCTTTCGGCTCTCCTGTGAAAGCAGGCAGAGGAGGGTCCTGCACACATTTTTGACAAGTCAGTGCACCTTAATTTTCTGTCTGCACACATGCATTTGCAGGTTTTTACTTGCTTGCTCCTGACTTTCAGGATTACCATGAGGAACAAATGAGAACTACATGTCCAAGCGCTTTGCTACCATAACGTGAGAAATAGTATTAGTAGCCCCATTTATCAGATGATGGAATGGAGGTTCAATTTTTGAAACAGGCCATCTGCTTATGGGCATGCCTGCCTTACTTAGATGTAAGATTCTTTCTTTTTTTTTTTTAGACAAAGTCTCGCTCCGTCGCCCAGGCTGGAGGGCAGTGGCGCGATCTCGGCTCATTGCAAGCTCCACCTCCCGGATTCAGGCCATTCTCCTGCCTCAGCCTCCCGAGTAGCTGGGACTACATTGCGCCTGCAACCATGCCTGGCTAATTTTTTGTATTTTTAGTAGAGATGGGGTTTCATCGTGTTAGCCAGGATGGTCTCGATCTCCTGACCTTGTGATCTGATCTGCCTGCCTTGGCCTCTCAAAGTGCTGGGATTACAGGCGTGAGCCACCGTGCCCGGCCTAGGCGTAAGATTCTTTCTAGGCGTCATCTATCTGCCTTTTCGTCTTGCTGTTTCTGTGTTGACTACATATACCAGCCAGCCTTTTGCCTTCTGCAAGGCCTATGGCTCCTAGCAACCAGCTACTACCACCAGCAAGGAAGGGAAAGAGCTGCCAGGAGCTTTCCCAGTTAGTACATAATAGGGAAGCAATACAGCATCCTATTAAAAGAGTTTTAGAGGGGAAGAGATCTAGGTTTGAATTCCACTATGAGCTACAGTATGTTATCCTCCAACATAAAATAGAGTAATACTGTCCTTAGATGTTTTCAACTCACTTAACCCCCACAAAAATAGAGGCCTTGGCCGGGCGCGGTGGCTCAAGCCTGTAATCCCAGCACTTTGGGAGGCCGAGACGGGCGGATCACGAGGTCAGGAGATCGAGACCATCCTGGCTAACACTGTGAAACCCCGTCTCTACTAAAAATAAAATACAAAAAACTAGCCGGGCGAGGTGGCGGCGCCTGTAGTCCCAGCTACTCGGGAGGCTGAGGCAGGAGAATGGCGGGAACCCGGGAGGCGGAGCTTGCAGTGAGCTGAGATCCGGCCACTGCACTCCAGTCCGGGTGACAGAGCGAGACTCCGTCTCAAAAAAAAAAAAAAAAAAAAAAAAAAAATAGAGGCCTTTTCTTTTTTTAAGTTTTATCTTCATTGTCTTTTCCGATGATACAAAATAATTCAGTTGTCAATTCTTTAAAAAAAAAAAAAAAAAGGCCGGGCGCGGTGGCTCAAGCCTGTAATCCCAGCACTTTGGGAGGCCGAGGCGGGCGGATCACGAGGTCAGGAGATCGAGACCATCCTGGCTAATACGGTGAAACCCCGTCTCTACTAAAAAAATACAAAAAACTAGCCAGGCGAGGTGGCGGGCGCCTGTAGTCCCAGCTACTGGGGAGGCTGGGGCAGGAGAATGGCGTGAACCCGGGAGGCGGAGCTTGCAGTGAGCTGAGATCTGGCCACTGCACTCCAGCCTGGGCGGCAGAGCGAGACTCCGTCTCAAAAAAAAAAAAAAAAAAAAGACTTGATTTAATCATCTGAAGCAAATTCAGGGATAGGTTTACATGAGAGAAGAATTGCATGTCGGTGGTTTTTGCAGAACCCACATAATTCCCCATGTTAACGAGAAAGATCATCGTTAACAGTTTGCAGGGGGGGTGGGTCTGTGAGTGTACATACATCTCAATACATATTAGAAACCCCAGTTAAGAAACAGAGTTACACAGGCTGGATGGGGTAGCTCACACCTGTACTCCCAGCACTTTGGGAGGCCAAGGCGGGCAGATCACTTGAGGTCAGGAATTCGAGACCAGCCTGGCCAACATGGTGAAACCCTGTTTCTACCAAAGATACAAAAACTAGCCAGGAGTGGTGTTGGGCACTTGTAATCCCATCTACTCAAGAGGCTGAGGTAGGAGGATCGCTTGAATCTGGGAGGTGGAGGTTGCAGTGAGCTGAGATCATGCTACTGCACTCCAGCCTGGATGACAGAACAAGATTATCTCAAAAAAAAAAAAAAGCACAGAAAAGTCTGGCAATTCACTGTCTGGTTTAGGTTTCGGTCAGATGTCAACCCTTTTAATCCTTAGAACAACCCTGTGAGGTGCTGGTCTACTTCACCCTTGGCAATTCAAAACATGTCCTGGGGCAGGCATGGTGGCTCCTGCCTATAATTCCAGCACTGTGGGAGGCTGAGGTAGGAGGATCACTGGAGCCCAGGAGCTGAAGACAAGCCTGGGTAACCTAGTAAGAGTCCATCCCTCTCTCCCTCTCTCTCTCTATTTTTTGTTTTTTTTTTTTTTAAGTGCCCAGTATCACCTGGGAGCTTGTGAGAAAGGCAAAATCTTGGGCATCACCCCAGGGAGACTGAGACCAAATCCGCGTTTTCACAAGATCCTCCAGGTTATTTTGTCTGAGAAGCCTGCTATACACCCCGCTGGACTTGCTTGTAGAGCAGGGAAGGCACTGAGGCCAAGCTTAGGGGTGTCCACAACATGACCAGGGCAGAATGAACTTCTCCAACATGAGCTGTGGCCCCCAGCCTGCCCAGCAAAGTTGGTCCCTGCTTCTTCTGCCACCACCATACTTCATGCCTAAAAGTGATTTTCTGTCCTCCAGGAGCTGGTCGCTGTCGGCTAAGCAAGATTGGGGCTGGTCGTCGTCCACCTCCAGCTCGCGTAAGGGTAGCTGTGCGACTGCGGCCATTTGTGGATGGAACAGCTGGAGCAAGCGATCCCCCCTGTGTGCGGGGCATGGACAGCTGCTCTCTAGAGATTGCTAACTGGAGGAACCACCAGGAGACTCTCAAATACCAGTAAGTTTCAGGCCACTCCTCTTCCCTCATGCCATCACCTCCGTCTCCTAGGCCTGCCCATGTTATCACTTCCCCAGAGAGTTTCTCCGACCTGCCTGCCCAGGATGCTTGCTCCCTCCTTAGCACCGCTTTGTTCCCTGAGCCTTCACTGTTCACTAGGAAATGTTCACAGGTGTCCCCCGTGATGGGCCCTCTCTGGGATACTGTAGGGAGAGATGAGAGGTTAAATCAGACACGTTACTGTGCACAGAGAGGGAAGAGCAATGAAGGTGAGCAGGTAAGCCCCAAGTAGAGGCTATGGGACACAGAGGGAGGGTTGGGGGAACACAGACCAGCCAGCCAGCCTACCCAAGCTACAGCTGGGTAGTATCAGAGAAGACCACCCAGATATGGGGACAGAACTCACAAGGGCAGCTACTTTATAATCCTACTGGGGATTTCAAATTCAAACTCCTTGGCCTGTTTTTCTAGGCAGGGGCTGGCAAACCATGGCCTGCAGGTCAAATCTGATCAGGAGTAAGATTTTCAGTAAATAAAATTTTATCGTTTATTTACATATTGTCTATAGCTGCTTTCTGACTACAGTGGCAGAGTTGAGTAGTTGTAAAAGGAACACATGGCCCACAAAGCCTAAAATATGTACAGTCTGCCTTTTTACAGAAGTTTGCTAGCTCCCATACTAGACTGTTAACAATTTGGGCTTCAGTTTCTTTCCAGCCTCATTCCCTCAACATATACTAAACCCCTGCTGCGACCTAAGTTGCAGCTTCTCCACCAGAACGCAGTGAATATGTGATTGGTATGTGGAGTCTAGTCCAGTCGTAAGCAGCATCCTCTGTTTTCCCCATTACGGTTTAAAATACAATGTTCTACACGTGTGGCCATGTGAAAAAGATTGGCAAGCCTTGCTTTTGTGCTATTCTTGATTCTTAGAGTTTCTTTCTTTGGTCAAAATCTTCCTTGAGCAGAATCAGTTACTCCTTCAAGAGTGTGTTCTTATCTTCGTTTCCTAAATCACAGCAGTATGGATATCTACCCTACCAGACTGCAAAACTCGAAGAGCAAGGATATCAGATCCATCTCTGTATTCCTAATACCAATAGAGAGATGAGGATGGAGTAGGTGTTAGGTGGATGCTTTTTAAGGTCTTTGTACAAGAAAGCGGATAGAGACATTCTCTTAAATCCAAGATCCAGATGAGAGTAGAATCCCTTACCTACCCCCACCCCACTCCACCCCTTACACACACACACACACATACTAATTTCTTTCTTTCTTCCTGCAGGTTTGATGCCTTCTATGGGGAGAGGAGTACTCAGCAGGACATCTATGCAGGTTCAGTGCAGCCCATCCTAAGGCACTTGCTGGAAGGGCAGAATGCCAGCGTGCTTGCCTATGGACCCACAGGAGCTGGTGAGGGAGCCAGAAAAGAAACAGTTACGGGTTAGAAAGGGCTGGGGAAACAGAGAGGAAAATCTCACAGCTTTCTCCACTCTCTCCCCAGGGAAGACGCACACAATGCTGGGCAGTCCAGAGCAACCTGGGGTGATCCCGCGGGCTCTCATGGACCTCTTGCAGCTCACAAGGGAGGAGGGCGCCGAGGGCCGGCCATGGGCCCTTTCTGTCACTATGTCCTACCTAGAGATCTACCAGGAGAAGGTGAGGCCCCACGCTGGTTGGGAGAGGAGCAACAAAGGGTCAAAGTAAGACCTGGTTCTAGAAAATGAAGCTCTGCTCTAGCAGGGAGGTAAGGTGAGACCTAGAAAGACAGAGGCTGCAGTAGCAGATGGTGCAACTCCGAGAATAGAACAGAGAAAGGAAACTGATCCCCAGAAAGCAGCCGCCTCGGCCGGGCACAGTGGCTCAAGCCTGTAATCCCAGCACTTTGGGAGGCCGAAACGGGCGGATCACGAGATCAGGAGATCGAGACCATCCTGGCTAACACAGTGAAACCCCGTCTCTACTAAAAAAATACAAAAAACCAGCCGGGCAAGGTGGCGGGCGCCTTAGTCCCAGCTACTTGGGAGGCTGAGGCAGGAGAATGGCATAAGTCCGGGAGGCGGAGCTTGCAGTGAGCTGAGATCCGGCCACTGCACTCCAGCCTGGGCAACAGAGCGAGACTCTGTCTCAACAACAACAAAAAAAAGAAAGCAGCCGCCTCTGTATGGAGAATTGCCCTTCCCCTTCACTGCTTACACAGGTATTAGACCTACTGGACTCTACATCGGGAGACCTGGTGATCCGAGAAGACTGCCGGGGGAACATCCTGATTCCGGGTCTTACCCAGAAGCCCATCACTAGCTTTGCTGATTTTGAGCGGCACTTCCTGCCAGCCAGTCGAAATCGGACTGTAGGAGCCACCCGGCTCAACCAGCGCTCCTCCCGCAGTCATGCTGTGCTCCTGGTCAAGGTGAGGCCACAGACGGGCGAGGACCTGGGAAGCCCAGGAGCCTGAGCTAATAAGCATGAGACCTTTGCTCTTACCCCAGGTGGACCAGCGGGAACGTTTGGCCCCATTTCGCCAGCGAGAGGGAAAACTCTACCTGATTGACTTGGCTGGGTCAGAGGACAACCGGCGCACAGGCAACAAGGGACTTCGGCTAAAAGAGAGCGGTGCCATCAACGCCTCCCTGTTTGTCCTGGGCAAGGTGGTAGATGCACTGAATCAGGGCCTCCCTCGTGTACCTTATCGGGACAGCAAGCTCACTCGCCTATTGCAGGTCAGACCCACCTGTCTCAGGGAAGAAGGGGCTGCAGAAGGAGGTTCTCAGGCCTGCTGTGGGGTGGGGAATAGCGGTTGAGGCATAGGAAGGCTGGGCTTCTGACCCACCCACTGCCTGGTCCCACCCTCAGGACTCTCTGGGTGGCTCAGCCCACAGCATCCTTATTGCCAACATTGCCCCTGAGAGACATTTCTACCTAGACACAGTCTCTGCACTCAACTTTGCTGCCAGGACCAAGGAGGTGATCAACCGGCCTTTTACCAATGAGAGCCTGCAGCCTCATGGTGAGAACGAGGGGAGGCAGGAGTGGAAATGCTGGGTCTGGAAATCAGGGAGTTTGTTGAAACCACCAAGCATCAGCACAGAGGCTGACCACCCTCGATCCCTCTCTTCACCCCATCCTCCAATCATCTAGTCTTGGGACCTGTTAAGCTGTCTCAGAAAGAATTGCTTGGTCCACCAGAGGCAAAGAGAGCTCGAGGCCCTGAGGAAGAGGAGATCGGGAGCCTTGAGCCCATGGCAGCTTCAGCCTCTGCCTCCCAGAAACTCAGGTGAGCAGTGGGCCTTGGGTGTATCTCCTTCCTGATGTGTGGCTTAGCAGCAGAGCTGCAATGCCTGTCAGATCATTGAGCAGAGACAGCTGTGATCTTGTTCCTCTCCCATTAAATTCACAATAGGCTGGGTGTGGTGGCTCACTCCTGTAATCCCAGCACTTTGGGAGCCCGAGGTTGGGTGGATCACCTGAGGTCAGGAGTTCGAGACCAGCCTGGCCAACATGGTGAACCCCCCATCTGTACTAAAAAATACAAAAAGTAGTCGGGTGTGGTGGCGTGTGCCTGTAATCCCAGCTACTTGGGAGGCTGAGGCAGGAGAATCCCTTGAACCCAGGAAGCTGAGGTTGCAGGGAGCTGAGATTGTGGCCACTGCACTCCAGCCTGGGCAACAGAGCAAGACTCCATCTCAAAGTAAATAAATACATTCACCCCCAGCTGGGCACGGTGACTCACACCTGTAATCCCAACACTTTGGGAGGCCAAGGCAAGCAGATCACCTGAGGTCAGGAGTTCAAGACCAGTCTGGCCAACATGGCGAAACCCTGTCTCTACTAAAAATACAAAAATTAGCCGGACATGGTAGTGGGTGCCTGTAATCCCAGCTACTCGGGAGGCTAAGGCAGGGAGAATTGCATGAATCTGGGAGGTGGAGGCTGCAGTAAGCCGAGATCAAGCCACTAAATACTCCAGCCTAGGTGACAGAGCAAGACTCCGTCTCAATAAATAAATAAATACATAAATTCCCCCCCAAATTTTACTCCATTGAATCACTAAAGTCTAAGATCAATCTCTCCTCAGTGCTGCTGCCTTGGGGACCTAAGGAGGCCTCCTCCTGGGGATCCTTTCCATTTTCCAACCTCTTTAGCCCTCAGCAAAACTTCTTGCTTTGGGACAGCTGTTTCAAGGATGAGCATTTTTGCTTCTGGTTCAAGGAGTGATCTGGATCAGATCTTTCAGATCCATGAGAGAAAAGCAAAGGAGACTTGGAAGAGCTGTGCCCCTGAGACCACCTGGTCTGTGTGTCAGTGCCCAGCTTCTCCATGACTCTCTGGGGAGCCAGCTGCTGTCCTAACTGCTTCTACCCTCAATCCAGACAAAGCCTCTAAGTCCTTTGTGTCACCTCCTGACCCAACTCCAATCACCCCACCTCATGGCCCAGTATGTACTAATCCTCAGGTCATCTCTATTCAGAGGTCTTGCTTTCTGTGTCTGGCCACTTAGCCCTTGTGCTGTTCCCTCCAACCCCCAGAAGCCAGCTGCAGTTTTAACTTTGCCCTGTTTCTACCCCTAGCCCAAATAAAGCCTGTGAACTACTAAACAGAGGTGACCTGAGGAGGCCAAGGGTTAGTGCCCACTCTGTCCCAGGGGGCTACTGTAGTTAAGGAAGATGCCACACACAAGAAGATGCTTGTGCACTCATGACCCAATCTCTCAGTCTTGTCTTTCCCAAACCATCTGTCAGCACTCTCCACTGCTGTGTGCACCCAGAAATGTGCACAGGTAAGCTCTCTGTCAGATAGGCACTCTGAGTAAGGGGAAGCTCAAGAGTGGGCACAACAGACCCAGCAGAGCTTGGGGGGCTCACAGGAGAGGAAGTTAGATGGGAACATCAGTATGTGATACCAGGTGGACAATTCAGAATCAGGAAGGAGTAGCTGCTGCTGCTATGAGCCAGGAAGGAAGAGAGATGACTTCTAGTGTTTGCCCACATACGTTCTGATCCTCTTTTTCCAAGGCACTGGCGTGGAAAGCACAGGAGTGTCCCTGTCCTCCAGGAGCCAGTTCACAGCATAGGAAGGGAGATGCGAGCATCATGGGAAAGGTGGCATCAAACTGACCTGAAAAGATCATTGATACAGATGTGAGGAGGTGTGGGGCAAGATTCCAGGCAAAATAAATTAATGTTAGACATTGCTGACTGGGCGCGGTGGCCCACACCTGTAATCCCAGCACTTTGGGAGGCCAGGGTGGGTGGATCACTTGAGCCCAGGAGTTCAAGATGAGCCTGAGCAACATAGTAAGATCCCATCTCTACAAAAAAATTAGCTGGGCTTGGTGGCATGCACCTGTGGACCCAGCTACTCAGGAGGCTGAGGCAGGAGGATTGCTTAAGCCCCGGGGGGCCAAGGCTATAGTGAGCTGTGATCTCAACACTGCACTCCAGCCTGGGTGACAGAGCAAGACCCTGTCTCAAAAAAAAAAGAAGACTGTTAAGCCTTACCATGCTCAGTCAGTCAGGACTGTGCTTGAACAAGCCTTCCCTGCTGCCCACAGGATATAGGCTTGGCAGCTGAGGTCTTCAGTGGATTTCAAAGCCCTTCTGGGCCAGGCGCGGTGGCCCAAGCCTATAATCCCAGCATTTTGGGAGGCCGAGACGGGCGGATCACGAGGTCAGGAGATCGAGACCATCCTGGCTAACATGGTGAAACCTCGTCTCTACTAAAAAATACAAAAAAACTAGCCGGGTGAGGTGGTGGGCGCCTGTAGTCCCAGCTACTCGGGAGGCTGAGGCAGGAGAATGGCGTAAATCCGGGAGGCGGAGCTTGCAGTGAGCTGAGATCCAGCCACTGCACTCCAGCCTGGGTGACAGAGTGAGACTCCGTCTCAAAAAAAAAAAAAA
The DNA here is from genome assembly GCF_009764315.1 of Trachypithecus francoisi. NCBI lineage: Eukaryota > Metazoa > Chordata > Mammalia > Primates > Cercopithecidae > Trachypithecus > Trachypithecus francoisi. The sequence goes on along the minus strand of NW_022681455.1, from coordinate 83,225,658 downwards.
GCCCTTCTGAAGATGGCATCTTCTGTGATGTTTTCCCCAACTGCTCCTCCAAATGGTCAAGCACTGCCCTGGCAGTCACCTTATGGTCTCTTGATTTCCTCAGTAGACAGTGCTTCCAGGACAGGGCAGTGTCTTAGATCTCTCATACCTGGCACTCAAGTGTTCACCTGATTTCCTGGCATTCCTGAGCAGTCACTTCACCTGATGAAGACACTGCACCCAGAGAAATTGGATGCCTAGCAAGTTAACATTAGGTTCTGGAGCTACAGGATATGCCAAGTTAAGGTGTGGTGAGGGGAGTCCTGCTGCTGTAGAAGGTGATGAGGGAGAAGGTAGGTGGAGAGCAACTTATTTGTCTGCTCAGCCCCCTGCAGAAGCTAAGCAGCATGGACCCGGCCATGCTGGAGCGCCTCCTGAGCTTGGACCGTCTGCTGGCCTCCCAGGGGAGCCAGGGAGCCCCTCTGTTGAGTACCCCAAAGCGAGAGCGGATGGTGCTCATGAAGACTGTGGAAGAGAAAGACCTGGAGATTGAGGTAGGTGTTTTAGTGATGTGGGAGCTGGGATTCCTGTTGGCCTTGAGAAGCAATACTCAGATCTTCAAACAGGGAAGGATACTCAGGCTGGACTAGAGTCCAGTTTTCTCCCAATACCGGAAGTTCTCCAGTTTCTTCTTGAATGTCCTTAACATGGCTGAAATTTGACAGACAATTGAGATCAGATGTGAGGGGGTGAGAAGAAAAAGTTCAAAATAAAAGCAACAAATGTTAAACATTACATTTCCTAAAGCCCAGCTCAATTAATGGAGGACTCTGCTTTAAAAGCCTTTCCCTTCAATATTTGCAGAAGCTTGTTCCACCTCTGGGTAGCCCCTTGATCACAGAAAGCTCTTAATTATGTTAGGCTCCACCTGTCTCCTGGTAACCTCCCATTGGTCCTAGCCCTGCCCTCTGGGGCCTCAAAGCCTTGCATACTCACCCCGATAACCCACTGCCCTTCAGGCTGCCCTGGAGTTGGGTCTGGGTCACATCTCCCTGATCCTTTCCAACAGAGGCTTAAGATGAAACAAAAAGAACTGGAGGCCAAGGTGTTGGCCCAGAAGGCTGAAGACTCAAAGGAAAAGGAGAACCATTGTCCCACGATACTCCGGCCCCTTTTGCATCGCACAGTCACAGTGGCAAAGCCCCTGAAAAAGGCTGTGGTGATGCCCCTACAGCTAAGTAAGTTTGACTCCAAGGCAGCTGAGATCCCATAAGGCAGGAAGTGTTAGGAGCAGCTGTCTCTGTCATTTATGTTCTCCCACCACATACCAGTCCCTGGGAGGGGTGAGGAGGCTCTAAGGCAGCGCTGGGGGTGCTCTGCCCTCGGGTGTTTAGTACAGTGGGATGGACAAACAAGTAGAGGATTGAAGACAATGGAAGACTGAAATCACTTTAAATGCGGGTATAAAAAAGGTCATGTGGAAACAACAGGTTAACTCAGGGTGGAGGGAAGCTGGGGAATCAGAAATGGAAGAACCGAAGGGCTACCAGGGAGGGTGAAAAGTACCCTTTGCCTTGACTCCAATCAATTCTCAATTCCTACTTTCAGTTCAGGAGCAGGCAGCATCCCCAAATGCCGAGATCCATATCCTGAAGAATAAAGGCCGGAAGAGAAAGGTGAAAGTAGCTGGGGGCTTAGGCTACACCTGGAGCCCAGAAGTAAGGGGGAGTAGGCTCTAGAGGGAGGAGCTTTGGCCTTGGGGTTAAACGAACTGGGTGATGGCCGCCAGCTATTAACAGGCCTCAGCCGGGCGTGGTGGCTCAAGCCTATAATCCCAGCACTTTGGGAGGCCGAGACGGGCGGATCACGAGGTCAGGAGATCGAGACCATCCTGGCTAACACAGCGAAACCCCGTCTCTACTAAAAACTACAAAAAAAAAACACTAGCCGGGTGAGGTGGCGGGCGCCTGTAGTCCCAGCTACCTGGGAGGCTGAGGCAGAAGAATGGCATAAACCCGGGAGGTGGAGCTTGCAGTGAGCTGAGATCCGGCCACTGCACTCCAGCCTGGGCGACACAGTGAGACTCCATCTCAAAAAAAAAAAACCAGGCCTCAAGTTGCTTACCCCTGGAATGTGGTGATGAATGGTTCCTTGCAGGGCATTTAGGGTGGAAGGCAGTGATACGGATGTACCTCACAGAGCGGATGTTCCACTGTGTAGCCTGGCTTCTGCCCTCTACAAGCTTAAGAGGGAAAACTTAGGGAACCTAAGCACTCAAGAATGAAACCACATGCGCGCATACCCAGAATTGAACACCACTAGAACTACCCAAACACTGAGATGGTTGGGGGGGGGGGTATCATTTATTTATATTTTTTCTCCCATGTACTTTTGAAGGAGAGCTTATTTCCCTTTTTGAGATGAAGAACCAGATTTAAGAGCTTATTTTGTGCTTTACATTCATTAACTCACTTGATCTCTACAGCAACTCCATGAGAAAGGTGCTAATATTACCACTGAGTACTAAATAGTACCTCTCTTTCACTAGTTGCATAATGAGAATTAAGCCAGAGTGATCTGAGGGCGGGATTTTGGACACAACTTGAGGAGGAGAGGAAGAGGCTGGAGCGCAGGAGGTCTCTGGTGCTGGGCTCCTAGTTTTGGCAGAGGAGCCCAAAGCACTTGGCTGCCCTGCGTGTCACTCACCTCCCTTTGTCTCCCAGCTGGAGTCCCTGGATGCCCCAGAGCCTGAGGAGAAGGCTGAGGATTGCTGGGAGCTACAGATCAGCCCGGAGCTACTGGCTCATGGGCGCCAAAAAATACTGGATCTGCTGAACGAAGGCTCAGCCCGGGATCTCCGCAGTCTTCAGCGTATTGGCCCGAAAAAGGCTCAGCTAATCGTGGGATGGCGGGAGCTCCACGGCCCCTTCAGCCAGGTAACAGCCCACTGGACTGGGTCAGGGCAGGGAGCTGGGGAGACCAGGCACCCCTGAGACCCCGTCCCCCATCTATCCTGTCCCGCCAGGTGGAGGACCTGGAACGCGTGGAGGGCATAACGGGAAAACAGATGGAGTCCTTCCTGAAGGTGAGGTCACGGCCCTGCCCCTCCTCTGCGTGTCCTGCGCCCCGCGTCCCTCTCTAACATCGCTGCCCCCCTCCCTCCTGTGTTGCAGGCAAACATCCTGGGTCTCGCCGCCGGCCAGCGCTGTGGCCCCTCCTGACCGTCGTCTCTTCACTCCGCCTTTTTAAATCCTTGTATAACCCTGTGTTGTGTAAATACAGTTTTTACTCTGGTGCTTCCGCCTGATTTTTGGGGCTGTGGGGGCGGGACCGAGGTGTGACTGCCTTGGGGTGGGCCGCCAGCGAGGCCGGAGACTCCACCGGGCGCCATCTTCGGGGAGCGAGTCAGCGCTAGATTGTAAACAAACAGCTGGAGTGGGGCGGGGAGGACGGTGGCCGGCAGGACGCAAAAAGCGGAAGCCGAAGCATGAGGTCTGCGACCGTTAGGCGGGCGCGCGCTCAGGGATTAGCCCCGCCCTGTCCGTGCCCCCGGCGCGCGCTCCCCCACTCTCCCGCTCGGCAACGACGCCAGCCTTGTGCGCGTGCGCGCGAAATAACGGCCGCCGGCGGAGGGAGGGGGTGGAATCGTTGGAGGGGGGGAAGAGGAGAGAAGCCGCCCCGTCTCCCGCGCGCCCACCACCTGCGCCATCGTCAGCCAATCAGCAGCCGTCTCAGGGGTCTCGCGCTTGGGGCGACTCGGGCTGCTGGGTGGCTCCCCCGTCCCTCCTCCCGCCAGAGTCCCTCTCGCGCCCGCCCCTCCCGCTGGCCACGCGCGCGCTCGCGCTCGCGCCCGCTCCAGCCTCTTGTGTGTCCTCGCGCCCCCCGCCCGCCCTCCCCGCGCGCAGTGTGCTCCGCTCCCCCCACCCTCCACCTCCCCCCTCCAGCCCGCCCCGCGCGCCTCCTCCCCGGGTTCCCCCTCCCCCACCGCCGCCTCCTCCTCCTCCCGCCCCAGGGTGAGCGCGAGCCACCTCCCTCCCTCCCTCCGCCATGGATCCCAGCAACTGGAGCAGCTTCATCTTCCAGGTAACAACCCCCTCCCCCCGCCCCCACCCCCCTGCCCACACCCCTCCTGCCCGCCCTCCCTCCCGTCCCACCCCCCCTCCGCGCGCCCGGTGCGCGCGCAGCTGTCCCCCTCCCTCCCTCGCGCCCTCCCCCGCCCTCCCCGAGGCGCCGGCTGGGCGCGCGCGCGGCGGGGGCCGAGGCTGCTCCCTCGCTCCCCCCACCCCGCCCCGCCAGGCTCCAACCACCGCCGCCGCCGCCGCCGCCGCCGCCCGGGCCCCCGCCCCCGCCCCGGCCCCGGCCCCGCGGGGCCTCCAGCCCCCACCCAGGGGGCGTCGCCGCCGCCGTCGCCGCGGCGCTCCGCGGCCCGCAAGGCGCCCTCCTTCCTCCCTCCCTCCCGCCGGCCGGGGTGCGCGGGCGGCGGGGCGGCCCGCGGGCCATGCGTTCGGCGCGGCCCAGCCCGGCCGGCCGGGGGCGGCGCCCCGAGCCCGGGCCCCGCGCGGCCCGCGCCCCCGGCCCCCGCTGAGCCCCGGGGGCCCCGCTGCGGCCGAGGCCATGTTCCCGGTGTTCCCTTGCACGCTGCTGGCCCCCCCCTTCCCCGTGCTGGGCCTGGACTCCCGGGGGGTGGGCGGCCTCATGAACTCCTTCCCGCCACCTCAGGGTCACGCCCAGAACCCCCTGCAGGTCGGGGCTGAGCTCCAGTCCCGCTTCTTTGCCTCCCAGGGCTGCGCCCAGAGTCCATTCCAGGTGAGTAGGGCCGGCCGCGGGGGCCCGGGCTGGGGGGGCGCCCGCCCGCACCCGCGGCCCACTCGGCGCCTTGTTTCCGTAGGCCGCGCCGGCGCCCGCGCCCACGCCCCAGGCCCCGGCGGCCGAGCCCCTCCAGGTGGACTTGCTCCCGGTGCTTGCCGCCGCCCAGGAGTCCGCCGCGGCTGCTGCGGCCGCCGCCGCCGCTGCTGCCGCCGTCGCTGCCGCGCCCCCGGCCCCTGCCGCTGCCTCCACGGTGGACACAGCAGCCCTGAAGCAGCCCCCGGCGCCCCCTCCGCCACCCCCGCCCGTGTCGGCGCCCGCGGCCGAGTCCGCGCCCCCCGCCTCCGCCGCCACCATCGCCGCGGCGGCGGCCACCGCCGTCGTAGCCCCAACCTCGACGGTCGCCGTGGCCCCGGTTGCGTCTGCCTTGGAGAAGAAGACAAAGAGCAAAGGCCCCTACATCTGCGCTCTGTGCGCCAAGGAGTTCAAGAACGGCTACAATCTCCGGAGGCACGAAGCCATCCACACGGGAGCCAAGGCCGGCCGGGTCCCCTCGGGTGCTATGAAGATGCCCACCATGGTGCCCCTGAGCCTCCTGAGCGTGCCCCAGCTGAGCGGAGCTGGCGGGGGAGGGGGAGAGGCGGGTGCCGGCGGCGGCGGTGCCGCAGTGGCCGCCGGTGGCGTGGTGACCACGACCGCCTCGGGGAAGCGCATCCGGAAGAACCACGCCTGCGAGATGTGCGGCAAGGCCTTCCGCGACGTCTACCACCTGAACCGGCACAAGCTGTCGCACTCGGACGAGAAGCCCTACCAGTGCCCGGTGTGCCAGCAGCGCTTCAAGCGCAAGGACCGCATGAGCTACCACGTGCGCTCACATGACGGCGCTGTGCACAAGCCCTACAACTGCTCCCACTGTGGCAAGAGCTTCTCCCGGTGTGCACGGGGCCTCGGCCGCCCGCTAGGCCGTGGGGAGGGAGGGACGCGACGGAGGTGGCCTGGCTGTTGCTGGCGGGGAGGGAGGCGGCTGCTGAGGTTGGGGAAGGGGAGCCCCTCCCAGGGTGGAGGAAGGAAGCCTCTCCCGGTTACCAGGGAGCAAGGGGTGGTCCTTTGTCGAGGAGGTGGGCCTTGGGGTTGACGGAAGCTTTGCGTGGGAGGAGGCGGCGGCGGCAGCGGCTGGGTTCCAGGGGAGGGATTTCCTGCCGAAGTGGCGCTGTGACTGCCCGGGCTCCGGGAGGAGGCGCAGGGATCCTCGGAAAGGCCTGTGGTGCAGGTTGGCGGATTTGGGGTGCACCACCTCTACCCTAACCCCAGCCCCAACGTGTCCCCAGGCCGGATCACCTCAACAGTCACGTCAGACAAGTGCACTCAACAGAACGGCCCTTCAAATGTGAGGTAGGAAGCCCGCCTCCTCCTGTGCTGGTTTGCATGATTTTGATCCTCATGGTAGCTGTCTGAGTTCGGCCTCTCAGACCCCCTTTTTCTCTCTCTCCTCTTTGCCTTTTCACTCCATTTTCTCATCCCTTCTTCAAGGCCTCATCATGTCACTCCCATTTCCTACAGATCAAAGATCCCCAAGGCTCTGATACCTTTAACCTCTTGCTTCCCCCTCCCCAGCCCGCCAAGCTTTAACTTTCCTGTGACACCCCCCACGCCCCTCCCCCCTCCCCAGAAATGTGAGGCAGCTTTCGCCACGAAGGATCGGCTGCGGGCGCACACAGTTCGACACGAGGAGAAGGTGCCATGTCACGTGTGTGGCAAGATGCTGAGCTCGGCTTATATTTCGGACCACATGAAGGTGCACAGCCAGGGCCCTCACCATGTCTGTGAGCTCTGCAACAAAGGTACATGCTGAGGACTGCCGGGAGGGCCAGGGGCAGAGGGTGGGCGCCTGGCCAGACGCCCTGCCACAGATACGGGCTAAGGGTGCTGTAGCCAAGAGCTCGTGGCGTCTAGAGTCCTCCAAGAGGTCAAGGGAGCAGCGGGGGACACCTGAATGAACGTTGTTAGACTCTTAAGAAGTCCTGGCTGGAAGAGAGATCTGCCAGAGAGGTTGAACCTCCTGGGCATACGTGGGGAGAGCGGGAGTGGAACTTGGCTGCTCTGGGGAAGGAGTAGTCAAGAAAGCCAGTTTCAAGGGTCACAAGGCAAGGTTTCCGCCGCACAGCCACAAGGTCTTGTCTCCAGCTCCTGGGGCAGGTGGAGTAGTACACGGGCTGGGATTTACCAGCACGCATCCTGCACGGATAGCAGAGAAAACTGCCTTCAGTCAGACTCACCGGTTAACTGGGTTGAGACTGCGGGGCACTGGAGGGAGGGGGACACAGCCGTCTCTGCTGAGGGTCAACCCTGCCAGTGGCTAGGAGTCAGTGTCCTGTCATCCTGGGAGAGGTCTCCCGGCCATGGAGAGTGAGCTCTGTAGGTACCAAGGCTGAGAAGCGGGCACCACGCAAGCCAGGCCCCAGGCTCAGGGAGGGGCTGCTGTGCCCACGAACCCCAGCAGAGCAGTTAACCCCAGGCTACCAAGGATGCCGTGGGAGGAGGACAGGGCCATCTGAGGAGGGCATTCCCCGCCTAGGAGATCAGCCCCGTCTCTGGGGTCTCCGCCTGGCTGACCCCCGCCCCATCCCAATCCACCCCCCAATAGGCTTCACCACGGCAGCATACCTGCGCATCCACGCGGTGAAGGACCACGGGCTCCAGGCCCCGCGGGCTGACCGCATCCTGTGCAAGCTGTGCAGCGTGCACTGCAAGACCCCTGCCCAGCTGGCCGGCCACATGCAGACCCATCTGGTGGGGGCCGCCCCCCCTGTCCCGGGAGACGCCCCCCAGCCACAGCCCACCTGCTGAGGGGGACCCCACACCCACCAGGCAAGGCGTGGGGCATGGCTGGGGGGCGGGATGGGGGTGTGGGGGACAAGGGGGCTCAAAGGGCCCAATAGGGGATCTCAGGAAGGCGAGGGATGCCCATGTACCACTCAGGCTAGGGAGATTTCTGGGCACAGGGAGGACCTTTGAGGAGAACTGCTCTGGCTGGGTGAGGATGCAGGCCGAGGTCTCTGGGAACCAGATAGGAAGTGAGCAACGGCTGTGTCCCAGGGGAAGCAAACTGGGAAGGTCTGGGGTGAGGGCAAGGCTTTTGCCATTCAGATCGCGCTGTGATCCGTGGTGTTTTTCGTGTGCAGGTACTGGTGAGGTTTGTCCAATGGCGGCAGCGGCGGCGGCGGCAGCAGCAGCAGCAGCAGCAGCAGCAGCAGTAGCAGCCCCTCCCACAGCTGTGGGCTCCCTCTCGGGGGCGGAGGGGGTGCCTGTGAGCTCTCAGCCACTTCCCTCCCAACCCTGGTGAGCTCCAAGTTGGTTGCGGGGGAGAGGGGAGAATGGAGTAGAGTTACCTGGTACAGGCTCCTCTCCCCCCTCTTTTCCCACCAACTCCTATTTCCCCACCAACCAAGGAGCCTCCGGAAGGAAAAGAGGAAGAAATGTTTTCTTAGGGGAATTCGCTAGGTTTTAACGATTTGTTTCTCCTGCTCCTCTCTTCTATCAGAACTGACCCCACACAAACCTGTCCCCTCGGTTGTGTTGAAGTCCCCTGGACAGTGGGCAGGGTGGCAGAGGACACGAGCAGCCACTGCCCGTACCCCCTCTCCCTCTCTGTAAGCCCATGCCCTGTCCTCCCAGGGACTTGTGAGCCTTTTCCCTCGACGGTCCTCTTCTCTCCTTCCAGTCCTCTCCCCCTGCTGTCTGCAGCCCCTCCCCGGGGAGTTGGTGCTTTCTTTTTCCCTTTTTTTTTTTTCCAGGGGGAGGGAGGAGAGGAAGGAGGGGGATCAGAGCTGTCCCAGAGGGAAAGCGGTGAGGTTTGAGGAGGGGCAGAAGCAGGGCCGGCAAAGGTTGTACCTTCATAAGGTGGTATGGGGGTTTGGGGTCAAGCCCTGAACATCGTCCTACTTGAGAATCTGTCAGGGGAAAAAGTCAAGGGGAGCAGAAGGAGAAGCCAGGAGGGCCAGAGGCAGAGAAGAGATGGAGTCTTAGGGGCCAGGGTGAGCGAGGGGTCCAGGGCCTAGAGGTGCTTCCTGGGGGCGGGGGAATGCAGCCAGTGTCCCCCTCCCCTTTTCCACCCCAGCTCCAGCCCTGGTCTTGTCTTTTCATCCCTCTTCCCCACGACAGAAGTGGCCCTGGCCATGTCATCGTGTTCCTGTGTCCCCTGCATGTGCCCCACCCTCCACCCCTTCCTTTTGCGCAGACCCCATTACAATAAATTTTAAATAAAATCTTGTTTCTGGCTCTGGATTAAATGAATTGCCATCACTAAGCACCTGCCCCCACCCCCAAGGGTTTCTTCTCAGCCAGGTGTCTTATCAGTCCAGCCTTGCTCTGCCCTGTGCGGCTGTGGGGTTCTGGCTCCGCCCTCCCCAGGGCCAGCATTACTGGCGGCAGCACAGATTTAGGGCGGGGCCAAGGCTGTGGCTGTGGAGAGCAAGTTCCAGGTCTCTGGGGAATTCCCAATCGGGACAGGCCCAGAATAGCCCCTGGAGGTTTGAAGAGGCCCGGTTAGAAACCCAAACAGCTGCCAGACAGGAATGCCGCCATCCCCAGTCCACACCCATGGCCGCTACTCAGCCCCCAGCCGCATCCCTCCCCGGGCGCGTCACATCCCTGAGGCCATGGTGGGTGGATGCGGCTGCGGAAGGGCTGGGGAGTCCGAGCCCTAGGACTGAGAGCAGCAAGGTAGAGAATGAAAGCTGCACCTGTCCCTCATCCTGGGCATAGGCCACCCGTGTTTACACGGGCTTTTCTGCCCAGTCTCTGCTGCCCCTTGGAATTCCCTTTCCTGTCCCCGCTCCGTCCTTTCCAGGGCCCCTTTTTTGAGCCTTCCAGCGCTAGTTTCTGCTGCTCCTTTCTGCAGGGTCCATTCTCTCGAAACCCCACCCTGCTCCTCCTCTGCAGCCTCCCTGTGTCTTGCCCCATCTTCCTTCCCCTCCTCCTGCTCGTAGAGGCGCCTCCACCCGGTCCTGCCTGTCTCACTGGTCCCGTCTCCTCGCAGAACCCTCTCCGTTTTCCCCCAACCCCCGTCTCTTCCAGGGATCCCGGTGACCGTTGGCGGGCGGGGCCCGGGACTTAGGAAGGAGGCGGGGGGCCCCGTCTGGAGGCGCACGTGGGAAGGGGCAGGGAGGGGGCGCGAGTGGTCCACGGGCCGGTTGCCTGGGTAACGCGTGGCTCCCTTGGGCTGGCAGGAGGGGCCGGAGGCTCGCGAGGGGCGGGGGCGGCGCGCGACGGCGGCGGAGCGTAGGGGAGGGGACCGGAGAGGAGGTGATGAGCACACGGGAGGGGAGAGGAGGGAGACCCGCCGCCTCCCTCCCTCCCTAGCTGACTTGCTCTCTCCCGGGCTGCGGCTGCTGCAAAAGCCAGCAGCGGCAGCGGGAGCTGTCCGGAGGCCGGCGTCGAGGTGAGACCCGGGCAGACTGAGGCTGCGGGTAGGAGTGGACCGACCGACGGCCGACGCCGGGCGGGCTGCACGGGAATCTCAGGGGTGGGGTCCTCCTGGGTAGGGAGCACTGGTTGAATGGCTCTAGAGGTGCGGGTGTCTAGAGGGCTGGTGGTGGTGCTGGGCAGGCTGAACCCTCGGGAGGAGGCGCCAGCCCACCGAAGGCGAGGGAAGCCCCGGGAGAGGGGCTGACAGGGGATCGGAGGAGATAACCAGGTCCTCCCGGGAGAAGCGGGGGCGTCCTCGCCCTAAACGCGCAGCAAGAAAACCCGCACCGCCTGGGCGCCCAGGGAGGAGGGGAGAATGCAGAGGGAGTGGAATGCGAATGTCCGGTCCTCTGCCCAGTCTGCCTGTCGGAGTGCCGTTTGCACAGCTCGTTAATTTTGGGGTGCTGGGATCTGAGAGTCTGGATCTTGTTGGATGGACCCAGGGAGAGACCCTGGAGAAGGTCCTGTTTACAAAAGGGTTAATCTTCCCCAGGGCTCTCCAAGCAGAAGACTTTGAGTAGAGCACTCCTCCCCCAGGGATGTCCCACCCTAAAGGAAAGGAAACCCCAACTTTCTTCCTCTTCCTAGAGGCAGTGCAAGGCTGGCCCTGAGATAGGAATGTGGCCCAATTGGGCCTGCAGTGCTGAGCACCCTCTTCCCTCCTCACCCCAAGCCTATCTCCTCCTCTTCCAGGGTTTGCCGCTGTCTCTGCTATTCCATCCTCCCCAAAGGGGCTCTCTCCCCTCTCCCATCTCAAGATGGCAGCCAGCAGCTCTGAGGTCTCTGAGATGAAGGGGGTTGAGGAGAGTCCCGAGGTTCCAGGCAAAGGGCCTGGCCATTCTGAAGCTGAAACTGGCCCTCCCCACGTCCTAGCAGGGGTACCAGACCAGCCAGAGGCCCCGCAGCCAGAGGCCCCACAGCCAGGCCCAGACACCACTGCAGCCCTTGTGGACTCAGGGCCCAAGGCTGAGCTGGCTCCAGAAACCCCAGAGACCCCCGCTGGGGCTTCAGAAACAGCCCAGGCCACAGACCTCAGCTTAAGCCTAGGAGGGGAATCAAAGGCCAACTGCAGCCCCGAACAGCCATGCCAAGAAACAGTGTCCAAACCAGAAGTGAGCAAAGAGGCCACTGCAGACCAGGGATCCAGGCTGGAGTCTGCAGCCCCACCTGAACCAGCCCCAGAGCCTGCTCCCCAGCCCACCCCCAAGCCAGCCATTCAACCAGTGCTCCCTACCCAGGAGGACCCCACCCCTGAGATTCTGCCTGAGACTGTGGAGGAAAAGCAAGAGAATGGGGCAGTGGTGCCCCTGCAGGCTGGCGATGGGGAAGAGGGCCCAGCCCCTGAGCCTCACTCGCCACCCTCAAAAAAATCCCCCCCAGCTAATGGGGCTCCCCCCCGAGTGCTGCAGCAGCTGGTTGAGGAGGATCGAATGGGAAGGGCGCACAGTGGGCATCCAGGATCTCCCCGAGGTAGCCTGAGCCGCCACCCCAGCTCCCAGCTGGCAGGTCCTGGGGTGGAGGGGGGTGAAGGCACCCAGAAACCTCGGGACTACATCATCCTTGCCATCCTGTCCTGCTTCTGCCCCATGTGGCCTGTCAACATCGTGGCCTTCGCTTATGCTGTCATGGTGAGCCCCATGGGACCCTGGCCCAGGCCTGCTGTGGCTCCCAGCTTCCCGCCAGCACTGTGACAGAGCCCCAAGAGTAATCATGCCTTCCTTACCCTCTCCTGTCTGCATGGACCCCACCTCCCCAATTCCAGGGCCTTTGTTTGCTTCTCCCTAGGACTGAACCCTCTGATCCACCACTGCCCTGCCCCTTTGGGTGGGAGGGATATGGAAACACATGTGTCACACAGCCTCGCTGACCTGTGCCCTCCTCCCCCTGCCCCTCCACTCCTCCTTCCTCCCTTACCTGCCATCCATGGGGCTGGCCTCTCTCTTCTGGATGACTTTTCCACCTGATCCCTTCTGGGCTGGCTTCTCCTGACCCCGGCCATGTGCCTCCACCCCTCGCCCTAATCCCAGTCCCGGAACAGCCTGCAGCAGGGGGACGTGGACGGGGCCCAGCGTCTGGGCCGTGTGGCCAAGCTCTTAAGCATCGTGGCACTGGTGGGGGGAGTGCTCATCATCATCGCCTCCTGCGTCATCAACTTAGGCGGTGAGTGGGGGCTTGGGACAGGCAGGGGAGGAATGGAAGGGTTGGCAAGGGCAGCTTTACTAACCCCTGCCCCTGCTCTCTCCTGTCTGTCCTCCTTACCTCTCCTTTGTCTCTCCTTGTCTCCCCCTCCCCCCTGTCTGTCCTTCCCTCTCCTCTCCCACAGTGTATAAGTGAGGGGCTCTGCCCCACATCCCAAGACTTTTCTTCCTGTTGGGAGCTGCCTTGGGCCCATCCCTCCCCTGGGGGGAGCCCAACTGATGGCCCTGGCCCCCACCCCTAAGGACCAAGGGAGCCTGAGCAGCCTTGTTTACAGCTTCTGTCCTGCTCCTGCATCTTGCCAGGCTCCTCTGCCAACTGTAGGCCTCCCTTGTCCCTGCACTGGTTCCAACCTCCCTGCACTTCTGCCTGCATCCCCTCCAGCCTCTTGGTCCCCTATCCCTGCACTTCTGGAAACCTCCCTGCACTCTGGAAACCTCCCCGAACACCTCCCCAACTCTGCGCTCTCAGCCTCCCTGCATCTCTCCTGGCCTCCCTGCACTTCTTCCCGCCTCCCAAATTCTCTGGACCTCCACCTTGGCCTCCTCCCAACTTTCATTGTCTTGGCATCTCTCAAACCTCAGTCCTCTCTTCCCTTATCATCTCCCCTTTCCTCTCCACGTCCCTCCCCCTTCCTCTTCCTGCCTCCTCATCTCCCTTAAGCATCCTCTTCTCCAACCTCCCGTCACCGTTTACTCTGCAAAAATGACAGCACTTAGATGAGGCTTGGGGGCGGGAAGCAGTGTTGGGAGAGGGCTCCCCAACCCGGGGCTCCGACTGTTCTCTGCTGGGACCACCCAGGGTCGGACACCCAAGGGTGTCTTGCAGGTCGTAGAGCTGGCAAGCCGGGCCTCGTGTGGGGACTCGGGCGAGGGTGGCGAGCACTGGTTCCGAACGCACGCAGGGGAGAAGCGAGGGACGCGGCGCTGACCCCTCCAGGTCAGCTGGAGTTGACCCGCCCACCTGGGCTTTTCAACCCCAGTCCACGAGTTTTTTCTTGAAGGTGTCGGGGCTAGATTTATTCACGTGCTTCGTAACGAAAGAATCCAAAAAATAGGACCAAAGCGCTCACTGGCAGGAGCGAGGGCGGGGCTGGGCGGGGCGCTCTATAATTATTTTCTAAGCTGACGGGGGAGGTTTGTTGCACGCGACAGCCCGCTGAGGAGGCGGGGACCGAGCTACAACGCGGTTCGGATTTGGCGGGTTTTTTTTTTCCAAAAAAAAAACTAAAATTCTTAAAAAAAAAAAAAAAAAGGCTATTATCAAACTGATTTCTCCCTTTTTGTATGCCGGATGCTGCTGAGTCTGAAACACCAATAAACGGAGACTGCATGAGACTCGCCTCCAGTCTCGGTTGGTTCCTGCGTTCGTCCCGCCGGCCCGGCGGTGCTGCCTCTCTTCCGGCAGAACCTTACCGCGTGGTATGCGCATGCGCTGTCCCGGTGGCCATCTTTACTGTGGGCTGAAGCCTGCGCACTTATTCGCGCATGTGCAAGCCTTCCCTCGCTTTCCTCTTCCAAGTAGCCTTGACTAGAGCGGAGCCTCCCGCGCCATTTCTGTGCGCCTGTGTAGTGTGACCCTGCGCAGCCTGGGAGGCGGGTCTTAGCTCCAGGTGCGTACGGCGGCTGACTTGACGTGGCCCACAACTGCGAGGTCTGGGGAGAGGGCGCCGCGTCCAGGTGTGGAGAGGGGCGGCGTGGAAGCGAAAAGAGTAGCCCGTCCCTCCCTTTCCCCTTTCCCCCTTTCGGAAAGTGGTTTCTGCGGGGCCCGGGAGCGTCGGAGTACCGGACCTCGATCCACGGGGTGGGGTCCTTGGTGGGGACTGAGCGCCCCCTCCCGGGGACGGGCGGTCTGGCTGCAGCGTCCCCTGCGTCAGCCTGATTGGCTGGAGACGGTCCCGAACCCCCCGGGGAGCTCGATCCCTGGGGGACCCTGGCTTCGGACTCCAGCAGCTGTCATCGCAGGGTCCCTGCCCTAGTGGCCTATGTCACTTGCTCGGGGCCATGGAGACACTGCGGCCACCACGGCGGCGCCTCTGTCTGAAGAAGGGGAAGTGACCTCCGGCCTCCAGGCTCTGGCCGTGGAGGATACCGGAGGCCCCTCTGCCTCGGCCTGTAAGGCCGAGGACGAGGAGGAAGGAGGCCGAGAGGAGACCGAGCGTAAGGGGGCCGGGGAAGAGGAGGCGCAGGGAGAAGTCCCCAGCGCCGGTAGGGAAGAGCCTGCGGAGGAGGACTCCGATGACTGGTGCGTGCCCTGCAGTGACGAGGAGGTGGAGCTGCCCGCGGATGGGCAGCCCTGGATGCCCCCGCCCTCCGAAATCCAGCGGCTCTATGAACTGCTGGCTGCCCACGGTACCCTGGAGCTGCAGGCCGAGATCCTGCCCCGCCGGCCTCCAACGCCGGAGGCCCAGAGCGAAGAGGAGAGATCCGATGAGGAGCCGGAGGCCAAAGAAGAGGAAGAGGAAAAGTAAAGACACACTCTTACACCTTGTCCCGGGGCTGCCCCCCTGATGGTGGGAGGAAATAAGGAGGGAAAAAGTGGGACCCTGGAACCTTTGAAAGTGGAGGGAGGGAAGCCAGCGGGAGAGGAGGAACCGGGCAGGGGAGAAGCACAGGTGTGGGTGGGAGGGGGAACTGCCCTCACCCTTCACTCTGTTCACCTGTCCCAGACCACACATGCCCACGGAATTTGATTTTGATGATGAACCAGTGACACCAAAGGACTCCCTGATTGACCGGAGACGCACCCCAGGTACAAACGAGAGGGGACAGTTGGGGGAGGTGAAGGGCCTGGGCTCAGTTACCCAAGATCGGCTCCCCTAGAGGCCTTTGCTTTCTGCCTCAGGTGTCACACAACTTACAGCTTCAGGAGAGAGTATTCACCCGGTAGCACTATCTCTATGACTTAGATTACTACCTTGTCTTCCTTTTTATTTTATTTTATTTTTTTTAATTTTTTTTGAGACAGAGTCTAGCTCTTGTCTCCCAGGCTGGAGTGCAATGGCATGATCTCGACTCACTGCAACCTCTGCCTCCCGGGTTCAAGCAGTTCTCCTGCCTCAGCCTCCCGAGTAGCTGGGATTACAGACGCATGCCACCAGGCCAGGCCAATTTTTGTATTTTTAGTAGAGACAGGCTTTCATCATGTTGGCCAGGCTGGTCTCGAACTCCTGACCTTGTGATCCCCCCACCTCGGCCTCCCAAAGTGCTAGGATTACAGGCATGAGCCAATGTGCCCGGCCTCTCGTATTCCTTTAAGAGACAATTATAATACAAAAAGTTAGCTGGACATGGTGGCGGGCACCTGTAATCCCAGCTCTCAGGAGGCTGAGGCAGGAGAATCACTTGAGCTCGGGAGGTGGAGGTTGCAGTGACCTGAGATCACACCACTGCACTCCAGCCTGAGCAACAGAGTGAGACTTCGTCTCAGAAAACACAATTACGGCTGGGCGCGGTGGCTCACACCTGTAATCTCAACACTTTGGGAGGCCGAGGCGGGCAGATCACGGTGAGGAGATCCAGACCATCCTGGCTAACATGGTGAAACCCCGTCTCTACTAAAAATACAAAAAATTGGGCCGGGCACAGTGGCTCACGCCTGTAATCCCAGCACTTTGGGAGGCCAAGGCGGGCGGATCACGAGTCAGGAGATCAAGACCATCCTGGCGAACATAGTGAAACCCCGTCTCTACTGAAAATACAAAAAAAAAAAATTGGCCGGGCGCAGTGGCTCAAGCCTGTAATCCCAGCACTTTGGGAGGCTGAGACGGGCGGATCACGAGGTCAGGAGATGGAGACCATCCTGGCTAACACGGTGAAACCCCGTCTCTACTAAAAAAAATACAAAAAAAAAAAACTAGCCGGGCGAGGTGGCAGGCGCCTGTAGTCCCAGCTACCCGGGAGGCTGAGGCAGGAGAATGGCGTGAACCCGGGAGACGGAGCTTGCAGTGAGCCAGGATCCAGCCACTGCACTCCAGCCCGGGTGACAGAGCGAGACTCCGTCTCAAAAAAAAAAAAAAAAAAAAATTAGCCAGGCGTGGTGGTGGGCGCCTGTAATCCCAGCTTCTAGGGAGGCTCAGGCAGGAGAATGGTGTGAACCCGGGAGGAGGAGCTTGCAGTGAGCTGAAATTGCTACTGCACTCCAGCCTGGGCGACAGAGCGAGACTCCGTCTCAAAAAAAAAAAAAAAAAAAAAAAGGCACAATTACAGATAATTCCTTTTTTTAAAAAAACAAGTAGTCATTGATTCTGGAAAATTACAGATAATTTTATCATGTTTCCCATTCCCAGAAGTCCAAGTCCTGGCCTTTCAATATTATCTAGATCCGCATCCCTGTACCATCATGTACATCCTCTAATCACACCAGTGACCCCATTTCCCACCCCACATGCCTTCCTAGAATTTACCTTCAGTCATGCCTTTTTTTGTTTTCTTTTTTTTTTTTTTTTTTTTTTTTTTGGGAGAGACGGAGTCTTGCTGTGTTGCCCAGACTGGTTGGTCTCCAACCCTTGAGCTCAAGTGATCCACCCACCTCGGTCTCCCAAAGTGCTGAGATTACAGGCATGAGCCACTACACCCAGCCTAGAGCCATTCTTTATTTCTCTCTCTTTTACCTGAACATTCACACCAGCGAGTCTTGGTAGCTGTAAGATGTACATTTCCAAGTACCTCTTGTACTCTCCACTTTCAACACCATATCCCCATCCAAGCTACTGTCTTTCTTGCCTGGATAGTTGCATTAGCTCTTAACTGGGCTCTCCGCTTCCAGTTTCTGCAATTCAGATGGTCCTTTAAAAATATAAATCATGTCATTTTTTTTTTTTCTTTGTGATGAAGTCTTTCTTTGTTGCTCAGGCTGGAGTGCAGTGGCATGATCTTGGCTCACTGCAATCTCCACCTCCTGGATTCAAGCGTTTCTCCTGCCTCAGCCTCCTGAGTGACTGGGATTATAAGCACACATCACCACACCTAGCTAATTTTTATATTTTCTAGTAGAGAGGGAGTTTCCCCATGTTGGCCAGGCTGGTCTTGAACTCCTGACCTCAAGTAATCTGCCCACCTCGGCTTCCCAAAGTGTTGGAATTACAGGCGTGAGCTGCTGTGCCCAGCCATAAATCATGTCACTTTTCTTGTTTTTTTTTTTTTTTTTTTTTTTTTTGAGACCGAATCTTGCTCTGTCGCCCAGGCTGGAGTGCAGTGGCGCGATCTCGGCTCACTGCAAGCTCCGCCTCCCGGGTTCACGCCATTCTCCTGCCTTAGCCTCCCAAGTAGCTGGGACTACAGGTGCCCGCCATTAGGCCTGGCTAATTTTTTGTATTTTTAGTAGAGACAGGGTTTCACCGTGTTAGCCAGGATGGTCTTGATCTCCTGAACTCGTGATCTGCCTGCCTTGGCCTCCCAAAGTGCTGGGATTACAGGCGTGAGCCACCGCGCCCGGCCTCATGTCACTTTTCTACTTAAAATTTTCCAAGGGATTCCATCTTGCCAGGGAAGAGCATGTCAAAGGAGAATCCAAGCGCTTCTCCTGCCACCTCCAGTTCTCTGCACTCTTTTTTTTTTTTTGGAGATGGAGTCTAGCTCTGTCACCAAGGCTGAAATGCAGTAGCGTGATCTTGTCTCATTGCAACCTCCATCTCCCGGGTTCAAACAATTCTCCTGCCTCAGCCTCCCGAGTACCTGGGATTACGGGCGCCCACCACCATGCCCAGCTAATTTTTTGTGTTGGCCAGGCTGGTCTCAAACTCCTGATCTCGTGATTCGCCCACCTTGGCCTCCCAAAGTGCTGGCATTAACAAGCGTGAGCCACCATGCCCGGCCTGCACTCTTCTTTGAACAGAACTCTGTTCTTGTCCTGGGGCCTTGACCCTTGCCATTCGCCTGCCTGGTGTCTCCCTGGTCTTCACATTACCTGTGCCTTCCTGTCATTCAAGATCTTTGCTGCTCACTCTCTCTGAGGTCCAACCCTGAACCTCAGGTCCTCCAAGACAGGCCTGGGGACCTGCATGTTTAACCAACTCCCCAAGTGATGAGTGAAGTCCAGGCAGGTCTGGTGCACACCACTTCCATCCCTTCCATGTATCTTACCTTCCCCTTCTCCAGGAAGCTCAGCCCGAAGCCAGAAACGGGAGGCCCGCCTGGACAAAGTGCTGTCGGACATGAAGAGACACAAGAAGCTGGAGGAGCAGATCCTTCGTACCGGGAGAGACCTCTTCAGCCTGGACTCAGAAGACCCCAGCCCTGCCAGCCCCCCACTCCGATCCTCCGGGAGTAGTCTCTTTCCTCGGCAGCGGAAGTACTGACTCCCACTGCTCCTGCCTCTAGGGTGCGGTGTCTGTACCTGCTGGGGCCTGGGCCCTCCTTCCCCAGCCCAGACACTGAGAAACTTGGGAAGAAGAGAAAAACCTCAAGCTCCCAAACAGCACATTGCGGGAAAGAGGAAGAGTGAGTGTGTGTGTGTGTGTGTGTGTGTGTGTGTTTTCTATTGAACACCTGTAGAGAGAGTGTGTGAGCGTGTGTGTTTTTTCTATTGAACACCTATTCGGAGACCTGGACTGAATTTCTGAGTCTGAAATAAAAGATGCAGAGCTATCATCTCTTTTTTTTTTTTTTTTTTTTTTGAGACGGAGTCTCGCTCTGTCGCCCAGGCTGGAGTGCCGTGGCCGGATCTCAGCTCACTGCAAGCTCCGCCTCCCGGGTTACGCCATTCTCTCGCCTCAGCCTCCCGAGTAGCTGGGACTACAGGCGCCCGCCATCTCGCCCGGCTAATTTTTTTTTGTATATTTTAGTAGAGACGGGTTTCACCGTGTAGCCAGGATGGTCTCGATCTCCTGACCTCGTGATCCGCCCGTCTCGGCCTCCCAAAGTGCTGGATTACAGGCTTGAGCCACCGCGCCCGGCCGAGCTATCATCTCTTAAAAGGAGGGGCTGGAGCTGGAGCTCAACATTTAGGCCCCACTTCAAGGGAGAGGCAGAATTGTATTCACCCAGATTGGAAAATGAATGCCAGATGGGCAGAGGCGCCCTCAGGTAGCACCTGCCCCATCTCGGGCCCTCCAAGCCCTCCCAGTCCCACTCCAGTGCAGGCAGCTGGCTCTGAGGCAGAAACTCATGAGCACGCAGGGAGCAGTGCGCCCTCAGCTGCAGCAGAGGCAGCCGGGAGGATAAAATGAGAACCAGCTGCACGGGCTCTTTAACTCCCAAGCCCCACCCCTGGGCCTGGCCTGCTTTGCCCTGCTGGGAAGTGATCCCCCAGGCTGGGTGAGAGTTCCCCATCCGAGGCGTTGGTTGCAGCTAGCTGCACTTGTAGATGTGAGTACATCGTACTAGCCCCCCCAAACCCCAAATCAGGGGCAGATCTTTGTATCCCTTGAGGCTCTCTTTATTCCTGTCTTGCTTTCAAGAGCTGGCTTCTGCTGGGGCAGGGAAAACATGTCTGAATCAGACTGGGGAAGGAGGATGGGCGGTGGCTTTGCTTTGGGAGGTTTCACTTTCCAATAGTTGGGGTTTTCTGGGTTTTGAAGTAAAGGCAGTTTAATTCACCAACACTGTCCCCCAGCCCCCTGCAACTCTCAGGCCTCTCTCTGACTTAAGGGTCCCACATGGGAAATCAGGTGGGGAACCTTACAGGGTCATTCAGACCCCATCTTAGTGCTAGATCAGTGTTTGCTCTACTTGCCTGCACTGTCCTGGGACCTGGGCTCTGACCTGTCACCTTGAGCTCCAAGAATGTGATCTGTCCCCATTCAGGGCCTTTAACTATGACAGATAAGGGTTTGTTCCTGCTCCATGCAGGGCTGGGCCAGCTGTTGGCCTCCGTCAATCATTCAGGAAGTCATTAGAGTGATTTCCAGGTGTAGAATTTAGTGGCCAAGGTTCTTTCCTTTTTGGGAGGAGAAAGTGAAAACTAGGATGCTCAACTGGACCCACCAGCCTGAGATTCTGGGGATCTTAGAGCTGTCCCTTGGGAGTGAAACACTTGGGGGTGGGGGTGATAGCGAGGCTGATGGCCCCTGTGTTCTCAGCTCTCTGCCTGGGTGGCCCCTGGGTGATGGGGGAAAGGCCGGCTGTCACGTGGGGTATCAGGTGGCTCTCTCAGAAACTCCCTTGGCACACAGCACTGGGTTGGCCGTGGGGTGTGGCTGTTTGGGCAGAACAGCCCTCTGTAGCCTTGAGCAGGTGGGGGGCCACCTTGAGTGGGTGGCCCAGAGACAGCCTCAGGGCTCCAAAGTAACGGGGTGCTCAGGTTATCTTGGGTGCTGCCTTCCCAGGTTCTGGGGGAGCAGAGGCTGTGTGCTGGCCCAGCTTATAGGAAACACCTTTGAACTGCCATTGGCGCCATCTGGGCAGTACCCCACCCCACCCAAGTCCTCTAGTCCTTGTTCTCGACCTAGAATCTTCCTGTTTCTACATGAGAAGCCACTGTCTCCTAGTTTGTGGTCTCTACAGTCATACCCAGGTTAGACTTCCGACTCCATCCTTTGATAACTCTGTGCTCTTGGGCAAGTTTTTTAACTTCCAGGTTCTTGTGAGGATAACATGAGTTAGAGGACACTTAACACTGCCTGGCACAGATTAAGCTCATTGGAAATGGGAGTTGTTACTGGGGGGCGTTCGCCTAGAACACAGGGAAAGAGGCTCTCTCCCGGAAACCTAGACCCAGTGGGTCAGAAGTGAGGCCTGCCAAAAGCAGCGGGAGCGGGATTAAGAATTCCAGCCCAGGGCTGGGTGCGGTGGCTCAGGCACCCAGCATTTTGGGAGGCCCGGGTGGGAGGATGGCTTGAGGCCAAGAGTTCCATACCAGCCTGAGCAACATGAGACCCTTGTCTCTGTTTTGTGTGTGTGTGGTTTTTTTGTTTTGTTTTGTTTTTAAAGAATTATAGCTCAGTTCTATGATTAGGCAAGTTTAGAAGATCGGGGTTCTGAAGCCTGGTTCCTGGGTCGCTTCTGATCTAGGAGGTTCTTGCCTCTGGTGACTGGTCTTAATTGGCAGGAGTGGGAGGAGGGAGGACAAGTGGAGGTCTGGGCTGGCTGAGCTGTTCTGTCTCCCCCTCACCTCCCAAAGGCCACCAGGCTGCCTCCCTTCCCACAAAGTGGCCCAGTTAGGCTGGAGCTCACAAACAATTTCCTTAGGAAGAATAGTTCCTAAAACTGGTGCTTTAAAAAAAAAAAAAAAAAACTTACGTGAGACAGATTCTCAATTTCCATTAATGGTCTCCTAAAGGGGGTAAACCAGGAAGCCGCTGGGTGAAAACAGGCTGCTGGCAATTCCTGAGTCATGTGACCCATTCTCTAACGACTACAATATTTAAATCAGTGAGAAACTCCGTGAAGTTGTGTCCTTGTTTATACCAAACTTCATGTGCCTTTTCCTGAAGCTGTGGGAAGGTCTGGGGGCGGGGCCAGGTCACCGACCTCACCTCCAACCTCAGGACGACCTGGAGCAAGAGCCCTGGGGTTGGAGATAAAGGAGGCTGCTTGGACCTGGGTAAGGGAAGGGGCTGGAGGAGAATGAGTGCAATTCCCTGCCCTTGATGAGCAGCCTGCAATCGGAGCTGTGTTTTTGTTTTTGAGACAGTCTCTGCTCTGTCCCCCAGGTCGGAGTACGATGGCGCAATCTCAGCTCACTGCAACCTCTGCCTCCCGGGTTCAGGCAATTCTCCTGCCTCAGCCTCCCGAGTAGCTGAGACTACAGGTGCCTGTCACCATGTACGGCTAATTTTTGTATTTTTAGTAGAGACGGGGTTTCACCATGTTGACCAGGCTGGTCTCAAACTCCTGAGCTCAGGCGATCCTCCTGCTTCGGCCTCCCAAAGAGCTGGGATTACAGCCACAGTGCCTGGCCTGGAACTGATCTTTATCCTCCTCCCAGTTCCTACTGTGCACCAGAAACCTTCCAGTCTCTCATACCTTTGACTTGAAGCGGTCACTTTTTTTCTTTTTTTTTTTGAGATGGCCTCACTCTTGCTCAGGCTAGAGTGTATTCATGTACTCCATTTATGGCTCACTGCAGCCTTGATCTCCCAGGCACAGGCGATCCTCCCACCTCAGCCTCCGAAGTAGCAGGGACCACAGGTGTGCACCACCACACCTAGCTAATATTTTTTATGATTTTTGTAGAGACAGGGTCTCCCTATGTTGCCCAGGCTGGTCTTGAACTCCTGGCCTCAAGTGATCCATCTTGGCCTCCCAAAGTGCTGGGATTACAGGCGGGAGCCACCAAACCTGGTCAATAGTCACTTTTTTTCTCACTTCACTGGAGAGGAAGGCTCAGAGGCTAGTAAGTGGCCCAGGAGCGTGCTGGCAGTGATAAAACCTGCTGGAGTGACATTTTTCCACTGGCTCTCAATCCTGGATATATATTAAGAGTCAGAGGGAGAACTTTTTAAAATAGCAATGCATGAACCCCACCCGGACCAATTAAACAGAATCACCGGAGACCGGTAGCTTTAAAAAAGATCTGCAGAGGCCGGGCGCAGTGGCTCAAGCCTGTAATCCCAGCACTTTGGGAGGCCGAGATGGGCGGATCACGAGGTCAGGAGATCAAGACCATCCTGGCTAACCTGGTGAAACCCCGTCTCTACTAAAAATACAAAAAACTAGCCGGGCGAGGTGGCGGGCGCCTGTAGTCCCAGCTACTTGGGAGGCTGAGGCAGGAGAATGGTTTGAACCCGGGAGGCGGAGCTTGCAGTGAGCTGAGATCCGGCCACTGCACTCCAGCCCGGGTGACAGAGCAAGACTCCGTCTCAGAAAAAAAAAAAAAAAAAGATCTGCAGAAGGCCGCGCGCCTGTTATCCTCGCCCTTTGGGAGGCCAAGGTGGGTGGATCACTTGAGGTCAGGAGTTCGAGACCAGTCTGTCCAAAATGGCGAAACCCTGTCTACTAAAAAAAACAAAGTTACCCAGGTGTAGTGGGGTGTGGTGACATACACCTGTAATCCCAGCTACTTGGGAGGCAGAGGCAGGAGAATTGCTTAACTCGGAGGGAGGCAGAGGTTGCAGTGAGCCAAGATGGCACAACTGCACTCCAGTCTGGGCAACAAGAGCAAAACTCCATCTCAAAAAAAAAAAAAAAAAACAGATTTCCAGATGACCAGTGTGTAGCCTGGGCCAAGAGTCTCTGCTTTAGACCAGAGTTGCTCAGACTTTAATGTATGTGCAAGTCATTGAGAGTCAAGTGAAAATGCCGATGGATTCAGTGCCTCTGGGGTGGGGCCGGAGGCTGCATTGTTAACAAGCCTCCAGGTGGTGCCACTCTGCTCACTGCAGACTCGGTAGGCAGTGTGGTCACTTGGTCAATTGCTATTTAAGACTCACTAGCGGCCGCAAGTGGTGGTTCACACCTGTAATCCTAGGACTTTGGGAGGCCGAGGCAGGCAGATTGCCTGAGCTCAGGAGTTTGAGACCACCCTGGGGTGAAACCCCATCTCTACTAAAATACAAAAAATTAGCTAAGCTTGGTGGCATGTGCCTGTAATTCCAGCTACTTGGGAGGCTGAGGCATGAGAAGTGC
Source organism: Trachypithecus francoisi (assembly GCF_009764315.1). Taxonomy (NCBI): domain Eukaryota; kingdom Metazoa; phylum Chordata; class Mammalia; order Primates; family Cercopithecidae; genus Trachypithecus; species Trachypithecus francoisi. The sequence continues at coordinate 83,201,704 of NW_022681455.1, read as the reverse complement.
TTGAACCTGGGAGGGAGGTGGACGTTGCAGTGAGCCAAGATTGTGCCACTTCACTCCGGCCTGGGTGACAGAGCGAGACTGTCTCCAAAAAACAAAAAACTCAGTATATCAGCTACTCACAGTTGACCCTGAAGATCTCCGGGAAGTAGTGACTCATAACTCGTTTATTAAGTTTTGCTGCAGCAGAAGTTTACTTTTGAGCCAAGAGTCTGTGATCTGGTCTCCCTCCCCCACCCCACTTTTTTTTTTTCTTTCTTTCTTTCTTTAAAGAGATGGGGCCTTGCTATGTTGCCCAAACTGGTCTTGAACTCCTGGCTTCAAGCCATCCTCCCACCCTCGGCCTCCCAAAGTGTTGGGATTACAGGTGTGAGCCACCTCTCTCAGGCAAAAGCCCCTCTTTTAACTAGACAACGAACCTGGTTTCTGCTTTGGACAGGCTATTTAGTTCCTGTCCATTTACCCTCATGGTGGGAGAGACCCTGGTGGGATTTGGGGTGAAAGCTGGCTGTGGTTCTTGCAGAAGCCTCATGACCCCTGAGGGAGGTGTGATCAGGCAAGACTGGGCATCTACACTGAGAGCCGACTAGGGCAGGTCTCAGAAGCAGGGACTAAAGGAAGATGGGTGGATGAGTGGATCTGGGGAGCAGGGGCCAAGCCTGAGGGCTGGGCAGAGCTTTCCAAACGTCAACACAATCCTTGCTATCGTCTTTTGAGGGCCCTGATCTATTTTAAGTAAAATGCTCTAACTGCGCATGTCATCTGGAAGGAAACCACAAAAACCTCAATCTGAGACTTGTCACCAGCATGCTGCCTGAGTCAAAGGGTTTTCCTGGCTCACCTCCATGGATGGCGAGGGTAGAAGGCAAGACCTGTCCTGGGTGAACCTGGCGGGTGGTCTAGGCAGAAGGCCCAGGTTTAGGGCATGGCAGGTGGGTGGTCAGGGAGGTGAGGTGGGGTCCTGGTGCTGATGCAGGGACAGTTGCTGAGGGCTTGGCCTCAGAACAAGCCAGGAGTCCAGCCGTGAGGATGACTCTTGCTGAGTCACTGAGCTGGGCGAGGCGTTCAGCCCACCTGACTGGGTCCAGCTGGGGCGGCAGATGGTGGAGAGGCCTCAGCTGTGGGGGGCGTGGCAGGGATCATCCATTGATGAGCCAATGGAGGGCGTTCCCAGAGCCTGCTTCCAACCTTGCACAGCTTTCTAGAGTTCAGATCTTCCCTGGGGGGCCTCAGAGCCCTGTCCATACCTCCGCTCACAGCCCCAGCCCTTCCTCTTCTCCCATCTGGTTTCCTGGCCAGGTTTCGGCCCTGCAGAGAACCCTCCCAGGGAGCAGTGGAAAAAGCTTCACCTGGCAGTGAAACCCCTACTTGCTGTTCCATCCCTGCAGCTGGGGTGAAACAAGACTTGCCACTGACCAGTAAACAACTGAGGCTTAAACCAGCATGCCAGGTCAGGCGGGGAGCCCCCGGCACTGGTTATATTCCCTAGATCCCTCACTGGATAGGAAAGTTGGGCCTCAGGCACTCTTCCTCCTCTGCAGTCAGAGTGCAGATGAAGAGCCAGGCTCTGTTCTGAGTGCTATATGTGCTAACTCGGTTGATGATGATATCCATTCTCATTTTGTAGATGAGGAAACAGGCACAGGGTGGTCAAGGAACTTGTTCAAATTACTGATCCCATAAGGTTGAGAACCAAGATCCAGGCATCCTGGCTGGGCATGGTGGCTCCACCTGTAATCCCAGTGCTTTGGGAAGCTAAGGCTGGATGATTGCTTAAGGCTGGGATTTTGAGACCAGCTTGGACAACAGAGACTTTATACCCACAAAAAGTTAAAAATTAGCTAGGCATGGCGGTACGTACCTACAGTCCCAGCTACTTGGGAGGCTGACATGTGAGGATCCCTTGAGCTGAGGAGTTCAAGGCTGCACAGTGAGCTGTGATCACTACACTCCAGCCTGGGCAACAAAATAAGACCTTACCTCAAAAAAAAAAAAAAAAAAAAAAAGGCCGGGCGCAATGGCTCACGCCTATAATCCCAGCACTTTGGGAGGCAGAGCCAGATGGATCACAAGGTCAAGAGATTGAGACCATCCTGGTCAACATGGTGAAACCACGTCTCTACTAAAAAAAAAAAATACAAAAAGTTAGCTGGGCATGGTGGTGGGCGCCTGTAGTCCCAACACTCGGGAGGCTGAGGCAGGAGAACGGTGTGAACCAGGGAGGCAGAGGTTGCAGTGAGCTGAGATCGCGCCACTGCACTCCAGTCTGGTGACAGAGTGAGATTCCGTCTCAGAAAAAAAAAAAAAAATCCAGATCTAGGAGTCCCAGCCCTCTGGACTTTCCAGAACAGGGCCCCGTATTGTGGAGCAACTGAGGGGTAGAATCAAAGGTGAGCAGGATGGGGCAATAGGAAGAAAAGACAAGGTCCCCATAAGAGTGGCAAGAAGAACAGAGCCAGGAGATCGGAAAGCAAACCCCTGTGCTCCCAAACTGCAGAAGAGGTTAGACAAGCCACCCTCCTCCAAGCCAAGGGAAAGTAACTTTGAGCAAAAATGAGCAACAGAAAAGTATCAAGGTCAGATCTCATACAAAGTTGCAAGATGAAAGAATGAGCAGGAGAATAACCTCCCTGTGATGTGGAAAGTGTGCCAGGAAAACAAACCCAAACTGTAACCTCTTTCAGAATGAGGCAAGGCAGTGAGGAAACTATATAAAAACATGAAAACAGCCGATCAGAGTTGTAAGCCTGGGCAGTCTGGGTTGGAATAGGTGCCCCGAACCACGGGACTGTGAGGCCTCTCTAGAAAGACAGGACCAGGCATTCCACCAGGGTTCTAGTCCCGACAGTACCACTAGCTTGTGGCCTTGAAGGATTCATTGTCCCTGTCTGGGTCTCAACTATTGAGAGCTCCACTATCCCATATGGGATCAACCAGCCATATTTGGCCATCTAAATTAAAATTAGCTGTGTATGGTAGCTCACACCTCTAATACCAGCACTTTACGAGGCTGAGGATTGCTTGAGCCCAGGAGTTCGAGACCAGCCTAGGCAACATAGCAGCACCTTGTCTCTGCAAAAAAAAAATGAAAACATTAGCTAGGCGTGGTGGCACGTGCCTGTAATCCCAGCTACTCAGGAGGCTGAGGTGGGAGGATCGCTTGAGTCTGGAGGTCGAGGCTGCAGTGGGCCATGATTGTACCACTGACCTCCTGCCTGGGCAACAGAACAAGACCTTGTCTCAAAAAATGATTTTAAAATTTAGTTCCTTAGATGCAGTAGCCACATTTTATTTATGTTTTTCTGAGACAGAGTCTTGCTCTGTCACCCAGAACTGGAGTGCAATGGTGAGATCTTGGCTCACCGCAATCTCTGCCTTCTGGGTTCCAGCAATTCTCCTGCCTCAGCCTCCCAAGTAGCTGGATTACAGGCATGTGCCACCACGCCCAGCTAATTTTTGTATTATTAGTAGAGACAGGGTTTCTCCATGTTGGCCAGGCTGGTCTCAAACTCCTGACCTCGTGATCTGCCCGCTTCAGCCTCCCAAAGTGCGAGATTACAGGCATGAGCCAGCATGCCCGGCCACTAGCCACATTTTAAGTGTTCAGGGGCCACATGTGGATGTGGCTAGTCCAAAGACAGCACAGATTTAGAATATTCCCCATCATTGTAGAAAGATTTAGAATATTCCTCATCATTGGACACTGCTGAGTTAAAGGGTTTTTGTTGTTGTTGTTTTTTCAGATGGAGTCTCGCTCTGTTGCCCAGGCTGGAGTGCAATAGCACGATCTCTGCTCACTGCAACCTCTGCCTCCCAGGTTCAAGCAATCCTCCTGTCTCAGCCCCGCTAGTAGCTGGGAATACAGGCACCCACTATCATGACCGGCTAATTTTTATATTTTTAGTACAGACAGGATTTTCCCATGTTGGCCAGGCTGGGTCTCAAACTCCTGACCTCAGGTGATCAACCTGCCTTGGCCTCCCAAAGTGCTGGGATTACAGGTGTGAGCCACCGTGCCCAGCCAAGTTAAAGGGTTTTTAAACAATAGCCGGGCAGTGCAATGGCATGGCTGTAAGGCAGCAGGGGGTGGTGGGGACTGTGGTAGGTGGGAAAGCTTGTATTCCATCTAAATGGGGCAGCTGCTGCTTGACTGTAGGCTGTATTGCTGGTCTTCTAATTCTTCAAGTGAAGCAGGAATTGGGATTTTGTGAAGACTCACAATTTCTAAACAAAAAGTTGAAATTTTACAGATTGTGGGGCTCAAGTGTAACTCCTCTTGGGCTGTATCCAGCCTGATTCTATAATTTGTGGCTCCTGCCTGTTTGTCCTTGGCCAGGCCACTCCCTTCTTCCCCTCACTTGTATTTTTCACCTGGGGTTAGAGGCTGGGTAGATGGTGGAATTGATGAGGAGCTACTTCTTTTTTTTTTTTAAAGACAGAGTCTCGTTCTGCCTCCCATAATGCTGGGATTACAGGCATGAGCCACTGCACCTGTCCTGGCCAGACATTTTTGAGGCCACCACCAGACAAAAGAGGCTCCTCATCGGCCAGGTGTGATGGCCCATACCTGTAATTCCAGCATTTTAGGAGGCAGAGGCAAGAGGATTGCTTGAGGCCAGGAGTTCGAGACCAGCCTGGGCAACATAATGAGACCTCATCTCTACAAAAAAAAAAAAAAAAGGCTGGGCGCAGTGGCTCACACCTGTAATCCCAGCACTTTGGGAGGCTGAGGCAGGTGGATCACAAGGTCAGGATATCAAGACCATCCTGGCTAACGTGGTGAAACCCCATCTCTACTAAAAATACAAAAAATTAGCCGGGCATGGTGGCGGGTGCCTGTAGTCCTACTACAGCTACTCAGGAGGCTGAGGCAGGAGAATGGGGTGAACCAGGGAGGTGGAGCTTGCACCAAGATTGCACCACTGCACTCCAGCCTGGGTGACAGAGCGAAACTCCGTCTCAAAAAAAAAAAAAAAAAAAGCGGGACATGGTGGCATGCACCAGTAGTCTCAGCTACCCAGGAGGCTGAGGCATGGCTTTTGTGAGCTATGATCGCACCACTGCACTCCAGCCTGGGTGACTCCGTCTCAAAAAAAAAAAAAAAAAAGTCTGACCTGAGTCTCTTAAGGATGAGGCCCTAGAGCACCTAGTGAACTTGGTCCCATTTGTGTGACTCAAAGGGACTTGTCCAAAGTCCAAGGGTTGCTGGGGGCAAGGGTGGGGCTTAGTAAGGGCATGTAACATTCCTGAACAGGCCAGCACTGGGTGAAACCACTCAGGATTCAGAAGCAGGTGGGATGGGGTGGGTGGAACATGATAATCAATCATCCCCCTTCTCCTTCCTTTCCACCCCACCCTTGCTCACAACTGTAGGAGCTAAGGGTGGGAGAGAACTGGGGAGGACGGAGCCAGAGTGATTTGCAGTGTTACTAATGCAACTGGTTCTATGGAAACCTCAGTGCCGTCTGGGATCCCTTTCATGAGCAGTGGACTAGGTCTTCACATTCAGCCCAGGATTACTACAGCGTAAGAACGGGGAGGGGGAGCATAGACACAGCTCATGCAAACATTCCTTTTGTTTGTTTATGGCTGAATCCTAGCCACTGGACTACCTGAGGCATACAGATATTCTTTGGCTGTGGGCTGACGTTTGAATACAGCTGGGGCCTCAGGATTCTCTGAAATAAAGGGCTGCCTCCCTCTGGAGGAGCCAGGCAGCTCCTCAGAGCAGCTGCCCATTGCGTGCTGGACAAGGCCATGTCACTGCCTCCATGGCTCCCCAGTCTCCCAGCTTGCTGTATCTCTCCACCTTAGAAACTGGGAGCGCCTTGATCTGAAAGCTCTTTGCAGTGCTGGTGGCAGTGTAGGGGAAAGTAGTTGATGGGAGCAAGGGAAAGGAATTGGCAAGGAACCCAGGGCCTCTGGTTCACTGCGTCAAGCCATTCTTTAAGGTCAGGATGGGCTGTGTCGTCTTGGGTGGGGTGAAGACAGGGAGCGGTGAGCATGTGGATGCGGACAGGGAAGGGTGCAGTGACCTGGCTGGAGGAGGTAGGGCCGTATCCCACCCAGAGTCTGTCTCCAGACTCATGACGGCCCCATCCCAGGCTCCCTGGGTTCATCCTGTGTCTTCTCCCTCACCTACCAGTCATCTTCTGGTGAGCCCTGGGCTTAAGAGTCACCATGGCAACTGAAGAGTTCATCATCCGCATCCCCCCATACCACTATATCCATGTGCTGGACCAGAACAGCAATGTGTCCCGTGTAGAGGTCGGGCCAAAGACCTACATCCGGCAGGACAATGAGAGGTGGGTGTGGGGGCTGGGCTATGGGGGAGCCTCAGGGATGTGGGGGCCCAGTGGTCTGGCTGGCATGATGGTCCTTTTCCTCCTCCGTTTCCAAGCAGGAATGGCCCTCGCTTGGGTGACAGAGAGGTTTCTCTCTCATTTGGTGTCCCCTTTGGTAGTGGAGACATGGTCCCAGGTCCTCACACCTCTTCTCATCTTCTTGCAGGGTACTGTTTGCCCCTATGCGCATGGTGACCGTCCCCCCACGTCACTACTGCACAGTGGCCAACCCTGTGTCTCGGGATGCCCAGGGCTTGGTCCTGTTTGATGTCACAGGGCAAGTTCGGCTTCGCCACGCTGACCTCGAGATCCGGCTGGCCCAGGACCCCTTCCCATTGTACCCAGGGGAGGTGCTGGAAAAGGTACCTGGCTTTCTCTCTCCCTATGCCCCATCCTACCTGTCCTCCACCTGCCTTGGGCTCTGTACTGCTGCCACCTTCTTCTTCTTCTTTTTTTTTTTTTTTTTGAGGCAGAATTTCGCTCTTGTCGCCCAGGCTGGAGTGCAGTGGCATAATCTTGGCTCACTGGAAGCTCCACCTCCCGGGTTCAAGTAATTTTACTGCCTCAGCCTCCCAAGTAGCTAGGATTACAGGAACCCACCGCCACGCCCGACTAATTTTTGTATTTTTAGTAGAGATGGGGTTTCACCATGTTGGCCAGTCTGATCTCGAACTCCTGACCCCAGGTGATCTGCCTGCCTCAGCCTCCCAAAGTGCCGGGATTACAGGCATGAGCCACTGTGCTCAGCCTGTACTGTTTTCTAAAGGGAAAACAAACCAGGGCAGTGGGAGGGGTGGGGAGAGATATTTGCTGGCTCTCCCCAAGGGTGGAATTGACTCACTGTACTTCCACTCACCTCCAGCCACCCCCATCCTCCACACATGCCCCAAACACACCTGCCTCTTTTCTGAGAACTATTGGTCCATCTCACCTGCTAATCTCCCAGGCTCCAGAGCCTACCAGAAGTGCCCAGTCAGTCTGGCATTAAATGGCGTGTGCCAAGATTAAAGCAGTTCACTCACCCAGTGCCAGACACTGGTGGGCAGTGCCAAAGCAGCAGTGACAAGCCCGGGCCCCGGGCTGTGCCTATTCTAGGAGAAGCCATCGCAGGCCTGAACCTACAGCCAGGCTCTTGTCCCCCTTTGGTCTCAGGCCTGGGCCTGAGCAGGTGGGCGTCCCACCTTCATTCCCTTACCTATTCTTCCACCTTTACCTTCTGGCCATTTAATGGTTTTTTTTACTGACTTTACTAATCAGTGCTGCTTGATCCTGAAAGCATAATAGCAGGACATGGGGAACTTTTAGAGACATTCATGTCCACTTAGGTGCAGACAGTTTGGGGGAAGAAGTGTGTGGGTAGAGAGAAAATGAAGAATGATTAAGACAATAACCCTTAAGGAATCCAAGTGAAGAGTATATAGGGATTTTTGTGCCTTTTTTTTTTTTTTTTTTGAGATGGAGTCTCACTTTGTCGCCCAGGCTGGAGTGCAGGGGCGTGATCTCGGCTCACTAGAAGCTCCGCCTCCCGGGTTCACGCCATTCTCCTGCCTGAGCCTCCCGAGTAGCTGGGACTACAGACACGCGCCACCATACCTGTCTAATTTTTTGTATTTTTAGTAGAGACGGAGTTTCACTGTGTTAGCCAGGATGGTCTCGATCCACCTGCATTGGCCTCCCAAAGTGCTGGGATTAGAGGCGTGAGCCACTGTGCCGGCCTTTTTTTTTTTTTTTTCTTCTTCTTTTATTGAGACTGGATCTCCCCTGTTGCCTAGACAGGAGTGCAGTGGGGTGATCATAGCTCACTGCAACCTCAACCTCCTGGACTTAAACGATCCTTCCACCTCATTCTCCCAAAATGCTGGGATTGCAGGTGTGAGCCACCACGCCCTGCCTAAGCTTTCATTTTAAAGAATACGTTCGACTGGGCACAGTGGCTCACGCCTCTAATCCCAGCACTTTGGGAGGCCAAGGTAGTCAGATCACTTGAGGTCGGGAGTTTGAGACCAGGCTGGCCAACACGGTGAAAACCCATCTCTACTAAACATACAACAATTAGCCAGGTGTGGTAGTGCGTGCCTGTAATCCCAGCTATTTGGGAGGCTGAGGCATGAGAATCACTTGAACCCGGGAGGTGGAGGTTGCAGTGAGCCAAGATTGCACCACTGCACTCCAGCCCGGGCGACAGAGCAAGACTCTGTCTCAAAAAAAAATAAAATAAAATAAAAAATAGCTGGGGGTGACACCTGTAATCCCAACCACTCAGGAGGCTAAAATGGGAGGATCACATGAGCCTGGGAGGTTGAGGCTGTTGTGAGCCATGGTTGTACCACTGCAGTCCAGCCTGGACGACACAGGGAGACCCCGTCTCCCAAAAAAAAAAAAAAACCAGCCCTTCCTTTGAGCGCCCCCGTTTCAGTTCAAAGGGTCTTCTCTAACTTCTCCTTCATCTGAACTCCTGAAGACCCTCTTGCCTTGACAGTATTTGTAGTCTACTGGGACAGAATGGTTAGTGTCTGTATGTTATCACCTTGCTGGAACTTAAATTTCATGATACGTTCTCTCCACCACAACCAGGGTGCCCTGCAGCAAGGAGATGAGCAAGGAAAGCCTCTCTGAGCAGCGAGCCTCCAGCCCTGCTCGCCATCCAGTGTGTGGCCAGCGGGTGGAGTGGAGTCGCTCTGCCTGCTCCTTCAGCCCGGGACCAGCCTCATCAGAGTCGGGCGCGGTGGGCAGGCTTCACTCAAAACCAGAGTTCAAGTCTTGATTCGGTTTCTCACTAGCTGTGTGACCTTGGTCATGTCTCCTGATTATTTATTTATTTATTTATGAGACAGGGTCTTGCTCTGCCACCCGGGCTGGAGTGCAGTGGTGCAATCATAGCTCACTGAAGCCTTAACCTCCTGGGCTCAAACGATCCTCCCACCTCAGCCTCCAGAGTAGCTGGGACTACAGGTGTGCGCCGCCACCATGCCTGGCTAAATTTTTTTTTTTTAGAGATGGGGTCTTGCTATGTTGTCCAGGCTGGTTCTTGAATGAGGTCAAGTGATCCTCTTACCTCAGCCTCCCAAAGTGCTGGGATGAGTGGTGTGAGCCACTGTGCCCGGTCTCCACCCTCGTCTTATTTCAGGACATACAGAGATGGATGCTGTGGACCCGCCTCCAGAGCATCAGGCATGGGGGGGTCACAGCACTGATTGTTCTGTGTCCCCACCTTCTTCCCCACTAGGACATCACACCCCTGCAAGTGGTTCTGCCCAACACTGCTCTCCATCTAAAGGCGCTGCTTGATTTTGAGGATAAAGATGGAGACAAGGTGGTGGCAGGAGACGAGTGGCTTTTCGAGGGACCTGGTAAGTTCTGTCTCCATAGGGCTCCCTGCCTTCCTGCCACAGCCCTGATACCTTCTGACCATTACCTTCCCTCCCCAGGCACGTACATCCCCCGGAAGGAAGTGGAGGTTGTGGAGATCATTCAGGCCACCATCATCAGGCAGAACCAGGCTCTGCGACTGAGGGCCCGCAAGGAGTGTTGGGACCGGGACGGCAAGGAGAGGGTGACAGGTGGGTTCACCAAGGGGCGATGATGGTGGGGTGGGCAGGAGGGGTCCCCACTGCAGGGGAAGCAGGGGAAGGTTGGGGAAAGTCTCCTGTAGTCTCAGAGAGGCGCTTTCCTGGTATCTTTTGAAAGCTGTTGAGGGCCACCCATTGTCCTTCCTTCCCCACCGCCACTTCATGCTGTTTCCACTTCGTTTGGAAAATGTAACCATGACCATGAGGATGCGGCTTTTCCTTCCCCCACCTTCACCATGAGCTGTGGGCAGTGGCCATGTCTTATCTGATTCTGGATCAACAAAGCAGATGTTCAAATACAGTTGACAAATGTAGGCCAATAGGTATAGTGGCTCACACCTGTCATCCCAGCACTTTGCCAAGGTGGGTGGATCGTCTGAGCCCAGGAGCTCAAGACCAGCCTGAGCAACACAGTGAGACCCCCTCTCTACAAAGAGTTTAAAAATTAGCCGGGTGCTGTGACATGCACCTGTGGTCCCAGCTACTCAGAAGGCTAAAGAGGGAGGACTGCTTGAGCCCAGGAGTGGAGGCTGCAGTGAGCTGTGATTGCACCACTGCACTCCATCCTGGGCAACAGAGGTACTACCTCAAGGTACTACCATTACCACTCTCTATATATTAACACTGGGATACAGAATGCAGGTTGCTTGCCCTGGGGTGTGGCCAGGCAGGGCGAGGCTGGGACCTGCATCCAGGTACTCTGACTTCTCCAATAAACCAAAGGACATCCACAACTCCAACAGAGGCAGTTCTGCTGCCCATTTTAGTGGAAGGACAAAAGTTGGTCTTTGGAGCTTAGAGAAGGCAGAGCAGGCTGTTATAGCAGCAACTTGGGTATCTTAGGAAGGCTTTTAGGCCGGGTGTGGTGGCTCACGCCTGGAATCCCAGCACCTTGGGAGGCCAAGATGGGCAGATCACTTGAGGCCAGGAGTTCCAGACCAGCTTGGGCAACATGGTGAAATACCATCTCTACAAAAAATACAAATATTAGCTGGGCTTGGTGGCACGTGCCTGTAATCGCAGCTACTCAGGAGGCTAAGGCATGAGAATCACTTGAACCCAGGAGGCTGAGGTTGCAGCGAGCTGAGATCCCAGCCTGGGCAACAGATGGAGACTCTGTCTCAAAAAAAAAAAAAAAAAAAAAAAAAATACTGGGGTAGGTTTGTTTTCCTCTGGCCTCAAAGAAGTGAATAAGAGGACTGCAGTCAGCTGGGTGCAGTGGCTCACGCCTATAGTCCCAGCACTTTGGGAGGCCGAGGCGGGTGGATCACGAGGTCAGGAGATCAAGACCACGGTGAAACCCCATCTCTACTAAAAGTACAAAAAATTGGCCGGGCGCGGTGGCTCACGCCTGTAATCCCAGCACTTTGGGAGGCCGAGGTGGGCGGATCAGGAGGTCAGGAGATCGAGACCATCCTGGCTAACACAGTGAAACCCCGTCTCTACTGAAAAAAAAAATACAAAAAATTAGCCAGGCGTGGTGGCGCGCGCCTGTAGTCCCAGCTCCTCGTGAGGCTGAGGCAGGAGAATGGCGTGAACCCGGGAGGCGGAGCTTGTAGTGAGCCGAGATGGCGCCACTGCACTCCAGCCTGGGCGACATAGCGAGACTCCATCTCAAAAAAAAAAAAAATTAAAAAAAAAAGTACAAAAAATTAGCCAGGTGAGGTGGCGGGCACCTGTAGTCCCAGCTACTAGAGAGGCTGAGGCAGGAGAATGGCATGAACCCGGGAGGCGGAGCTTGCAGTGAACTGTGATACCACCACTGCACTCTGGCCTGGATGACAGAGCAAGACTCCGTCTCAAAAAAAAGAGGACTAAAAGGACTGCAATCAGGACCTTGAGCCTGGGGTCAGCGGTGTCTTTTTGCCTATGAAATCTGTCAATCCCGTGTCTAGGCTGTGGGGGAGGGCAGGTGGGGAGCAGGCTGGGGGACTCTTGTCCCTTACCCTCCACTCTTGGCCCAGGGGAAGAATGGCTGGTCACCACAGTGGGGGCGTACCTCCCAGCGGTGTTTGAGGAGGTTCTGGATTTGGTGGACGCCGTGATCCTTACGGAAAAGGTTGGTGCTTTTGGGGCTGTGGTTTAAGGGACCTGGGGCTAGGGAACCCTCTGAGTGGCAGAGAATGGTGGCAGAATGGCATGAGAGTGAAAGAGAAGCAATAATTTTAGGGTCACTTAAAAAAATTCAGAGTTCAAATTGCCTGAGGAGTATTCTGGATCATCTGAAGAGTTAAATAGTCTTTCTGGGGCCAGATGCAGTGGCTCACCTCTGTAATCTCAACAATTTGGGGCCGGGCGCGGTGGCTCAAGCCTGTAATCCCAGCACTTTGGGAGGCCGAGGCGGGCGGATCACGAGGTCAGGAGATGGAGACCATCCTGGCTAACACAGTGAAACCCCGTCTCTACTAAAAAAATACAAAAAAATATCTAGCCAGGCGAGGTGGTGGGCGCCTGTAGTCCCAGCTACTCGGGAGGCTGAGGCAGGAGAAGGGCGTGAACCTGGGAGGCGGAGCTTACAGTGAGCTGAGATCCGGCCACTGCACTCCAGCCTAGGCGACAGAGCGAGACTCTGTCTCCAAAAAAAAAAAAAAAAAAAAAAATTGGAAGGCTGAGGCAGGAGGATCACTTGAGCTCAGGAGTCTGAGACCAGCCTGAGCAACACAGAACTCATCTCTACAAAAAATTTAAAAATTAGCTGGGTGTAGTGGAGCACGCCTGTAGTCCCAGTTACTCCAGAGGCTGAGGCAGGAGAATCGCTTGAACCCCAGAGGCGGAGGTTGCAGTGAGCCATGATCATGCCACTGCACTCCAGCCTGGGCAACAGAGCAAGACCCTGTCTCAAAAAAAACAAAGTCAGGCCGGGCGCGGTGGCTCAAGCCTGTAATCCCAGCACTTTGGAGGCCGAGACGGGCGGATCACGAGGTCAGGAGATCGAGACCATCCTGGCTAACACTGTGAAACCCCGTCTCTACTAAAAAAAAAAAATAGAAAAAAATAGCCGGGCGAGGTGGCGGGCGCCTGTACTCCCAGCTACTCGGGAGGCTGAGGCAGGAGAATGGCGGTAAACCCGGGAGGCGGAGCTTGCAGTGAGCTGAGATCCGGCCACTGCACTCCAGGCCGGGCAACAGAGCGAGACTCCGTCTCAAAAAAAAAAAAAAAAAACAAAGTCAGCCGGGCACGGTGGCTCACGCCTGTAATCCCAGCACTTTGGGAGGCTGAGGCAGGAGGATCACCTGAGGTCAGGAGTTGGAGACAAGTCTGGTCAACATGGTGAAACCCCATCTCTACTAAAATTACAAAAATTAGCTGGGTGTGGTGTCATGTGCCTGTAATCTCAGCTGCTCAGGAGGCTGAGGCAGGAGAATCGCTTGAACCCAGGAGGTGGAAGTTGCAGTGAGCTGATATCGCACCATTGCACTCCAGCCTGGGCAACAAGAGCGAGATTCTGACTCAAAAAAAATCCCTGGATTGGTAGAAATTGTCCCTGAGACCTGGGAGCATTGGGAGAGTTTGGTGGCCAATCTGGCTCCCAGATCCCCTGAAGTTGGAGGCAGGTCACTCAAATACCCAACACCTTGCTCTGCAGACAGCCCTGCACCTCCGGGCTCGGCGGAACTTCCGGGACTTCCGGGGAGTGTCCCGCCGCACTGGTGAGGAGTGGCTGGTGACGGTGCAGGACACGGAGGCCCATGTGCCAGATGTCCACGAGGAGGTGCTAGGGGTTGTGCCCATCACCACCCTGGGCCCCCACAACTACTGTGTGATTCTCGACCCTGTCGGACCGGATGGCAAGAATCAGCTGGGGCAGAAGCGTGTGGTCAAGGTGAGGTCCCTACACCCCCCACAGAGGACTGTCCTGGGAGATGTATGCCCTCTAGTGGCACGAGGCCCTCGGCCCTCTCTCCCTTCTCTCCTTTCTCTCCTCCAGAGGCACGTTCTGGGAACACCTTCTGTGCCTTTACACGCTTAGTTCTTACACGCCTGAGACACTGACCCATTTGGTTCCTGGCAGCCTCTAACCCCTCAGACCTGAAGTTAATTCCCCTTCTGGGAAGGTCTCCTGGCTACCCTCTGCCTGAGACTCTGAAACTCTCTGATACAGTCATGTGCCACTTAATGATAGGGATACAGTCTGAGAAATGGTCCTTAGATAATTTTGTCTTTGTGCAAAAGAGTGCACTTATGCAAACCTAGATGGCACAGCCTACTATCACCTAAGCTAGATGGTGTAGCCTGCCCCTAGGCCGCCAACCTGTGCAGCATGTGACTGTCCTGAATACTGCAGGCAGCTGAACACAATGGTAAGTACTTACGTATCTAGCCATAGAAAAGGTAAGGTAAAAACACAGTATGAAAGCTTCATTATCGGCCAGCAAGTGGCTCATGTCTGTAATCCCAGCACTTTGGAAGGCCAAGGCAGGTGGATCACTTGGGGTCGAGTTCAAGATCAGCCTGGTCAACGTGGGGAAACCCTGTTTCTACTAAAAATACAAAAATTAGCCGGGTGTGGTTGTGGGTACCTGTAATTCCAGTTACTCGGAAGGCTAAGGCACAAGAATCGCTTGAACCCCGGAGATCAAGCCTGCAGTGAGCCGAGATTGTGCCACTGCACTCCAGCCTGGGCGACAGAGTGAGATTATCTCAAAAAAAAAAAAAAAAAGAAGAACTCCATTATAATCTTACAGGACCACCATGCACAGTCTGTAGTGGACTGAACTATCACGCAGTGACTATACTTCACATCTTTTATATTCTGGTGTGCACTTTGCTTTGTCATCTTTTGTAAAACAAACCTCTTGGTTTACCCTCTCCCACCCGCTACCTCATCCCCTCTCTGAACTATATGTGGGAATACCAGCAGTTGCCAAACTCATTCTGTAAAGGGGGCTGGATGGTAGATATTCCGGGCTCCGTGAGTCATCGTTTCTGTGGAAGTTCTTCAACTCTGCTGTTATGTCGGGAAAGCAGCATGGGCAGTACGTAAACAAGTGAGTACTGCCATGTTTCTGGAATATTTTATTTGCAAAAACAGGAGGCAGAAAAAGTAGAAATAGGCCAGACACGGTGGCTCACACTTGTAATTCCAGCACTTTGCGAGTCCAATGCAGGTGGATCACTTGAGATCAGGAATTGGAAACCATCCTGGCCAACATGGCGAAACCCCTTCTGTACTAAAAATACAAAAAACAATTAGCTGGGCATGGTGTCAGGCACCTGTAAACCCAGCTTCTCTGGAGGCTGAGGCAGGAGAATCGCTTGAACCCAGGAGGCGGAGGTTGCAGTGAGCCGAGATAGCACCACTGCCCTCCAGCCTGGGTGACAGAGAAAGACTGTCTCAAAAAAAAAAAAAAAAAAAAAAAAGTAGAAATAACCCAAATGTATGTATTTAATGAATGGATAAAAAATTGTAGCATATTCATACAATGGAATATCATTTAGCCATAAGAAAGAAATGGCAGGCCAGGCGTAGCAGCTCGTGACTATAATCCCAGTGCTTTGGGAGGCCGAGGTGGGAGGAATGCTTGAAGCCAGGAGTTCGAGACCAGCCTGGGTAACATAGTGAGACCCCATTTTTACAAAAACTTTAAAAAATTGGCGAGGTATGGTGGCACACCTGTAGTCCCAGGTACTTGGGAGGCTAAAGTGGGAAAATCACTTGATCCCAGGAAGTGGAGGCTATAGTGAGCTAGGACTGTGCCACTGTACTCCAGCCTGAGGCAATAGAATGAGATCCTGTCTCTAGGGGGGAAAAAAAAGAAAGAAATGACATACTTATAGGTGATACAACGTGGATAAAATTGAAAACGTTATGCTAAGTGAAAGAAGCTGGCCGGACACGGTGGTTCACGCCTGTAATCCTAACACTTTAGGAAGCTGAGGCGGGCACATCCCCTGAGGTCAGGAGTTCAAGACCAGCCTGGCCAACATGGTGAAACACCATCTCTGCTAAAATACAAAAATTAGCTGGGCATGATGGCGGGTGCCTGTAATCCCAGCTACTCCTCGGGAGGCTGAGAGGGGAGGATCCCTTGAACCCGGGAGACAGTAGTTGCAGTGAGTCAAGATCCCACCACTGCACTCCAGCCTGGGCTGCTGAGCGAGACTCCATCTCAAAAAAAAAAAAAAAAAAAACTAGACATCAAAGGCCACATATTGCATGATTCCATTTATATGAAATGTCCAGAATAGGTAAACACATAAAATAGACTCGTGATGGGTGGGGTGGGTAGGGAGTAGAAGTAACTTCTAGGTACAGGATTTCTTTTCAGGGTGATGATGAAAATATTCTAGACTTAACATAGTAGTGATGGTTGGACAACTCTGAGAATACTAAAACAACTGAATTGTGAATTGTATACTCTAGATGGGAAAATTTCATATGTGGATTATATCTCAATAAAATTTTTTTTTAAAAGGCAGTGCTGGGCATGGTGGCCCACGTCTATAATCCCAGCACTTTGGGAAGTTGAGGTGGGCAGATCACTTGAGTCCAGGACTTTGAGACCAGCCTAGGCAACATGGCAAAACCCCATCATCTACGAAGCACACAAAAATTAGCCGGGTGTGGTGACGCGCATCTGTAGTCCCAGCTCCTTGGGAGGCTGTGCTGGGAGGATTGCTCGAGCCTGGAAGGTTGAGGCTGCAGAGAGCTGAGATCATGCCACTCACTGCACTCCAGCCTGGCCAACAGAGCAAGACTGTCTCAAAAAAAAAAAAAAAAGGCAGAATCCAGATTTGGCCTGAAAATCAGAGTTTGTTGAGCCCTAGGTTACACCATCTCTAGAAAACAAAGCCCGGAGAAAGAAGAAAAAACAGGTTTTTTTTTAAGGGTTTAGCTTGCGTGGATCCAGGTTCTGACAGTTTATGGAATCTTTCAAGGACACGTTTGAGCAGATGAGATTCGGCAGACGTTTGTGTAGAGCCTCCCAGTCCAGACAGTGCCTCACTGTATTATGTGGGGGTGGTGGCGGGCTTCTGGGGCTCCTGTCCTCCACACAGGCCTGAGGCAGCACGGGGCTGGGGAGGTGCCATCGGAGGCACCCGCAACCCTAAAGGCACTGCCCCTAACCGGACGTCTCCCCACTAGGGAGAGAAGTCTTTTTTCCTCCAGCCGGGAGAGCAGCTAGAACAAGGCATCCAGGATGTGTACGTGCTGTCGGAGCAGCAAGGGCTGCTGCTGAGGGCCCTGCAGCCCCTGGAGGAGGGGGAGGATGAAGAGAAAGTCTCACACCAGGCTGGGGACCACTGGCTCATCCGTGGACCCCTGGAGTATGTGCCATCTGCCAAGGTGGAGGTGGTGGAGGAGCGCCAGGCCATCCCTCTAGATGAGAATGAGGGCATCTATGTGCAGGATGTCAAGACTGGAAAGGTAATGGCTGGGGGTGGGTGGTGGTGCTGCCACGTGGCCTTGGCCTTGGTGGTGGCTTTTTCTGGGTGTGTGGGAGAGGTGGGCAGGGACTTCAGTAGCATGGAGAGCCACATCAGGTTGACTGTATGGTTGGGGGAAGGTACTATGTGGAGTGTTTGCCATCCTGACTTAAATATCTCATTTGAAATGTTAGAACCGACCAGATGCGGTGGCTCACGCCTGTAATCTCAGCACTTTGGGAGGCTGAGGCGGGCGAATCACCTGAGGGCAGGAGTTCGAGACTAGCCTGGCCAACATGGTGAAACCCTGTCTACTAAAAATACAAACATTAGCCAGGCGTGGTGGTGGTCCGAGTAGTCCCAGATACTTGAGAGGCTGAGCCAGGAGAACTGCTTGAGCTGGGAGGTAGAGGTTGCAGTGAGCCAAGATCACACCACTGCACTCCAGCCAGGGCGACAGAGTGAGACTCCATCTCAAAAAAAAAATTAGAACCTCTACTAAGAGGACAAGCGGGGGTTTAGGACAGGGACCCTGTCCCACAGCAGACCTGGTTCCCAGCATATAAAGGTCTGTTGGGGTGGCCAGGGAACAGGAAGGACCTCCTCCCTCATGCCCATATCCCAGTGGAATCTTTCATTTTTGCTGCTTCATCTAAAACCTTGACCTTGATTTGACCTCGGGCCACATCTCCAACCTTCTCTAAGAATCCAAGCTGGAAGTCCAGCTCGGAATCCGAGGGAGCATCCATGTACATGACCTACTTCACCGTCCCTGGGGTGCCCTCCAAACTGCCCCATGAAGGAAGATTCTAGAAATAACATTGAGCACCTTCTCTGTGCCAAGAGCGTTTGAGCTAGACATGTGAGATGTCATTCACCCCTAGACCCTGCAAGGTAGCCACTGTCAAGTCCACTTGACAGAGGAGGAAACTGAAGCCCAAGGGGTGAGGTAGTTAGCCCATGATGATAGGGCCAACAGATGGCAAACCCGGGCTGGTGCCTGGCCTCCCGGCAGAGAAGGTGTTTAACCTCGCACCACGCCTTCTATGGACGGGCTGTGCTTCAGGACAGCTGGGTGGATCTTCCTCCCTTCCACCCTTACGGGCAGCGTCCCTCCCTGTCCTTGTCTCAAGGTACGCGCTGTGATTGGAAGCACCTACATGCTGACCCAGGACGAAGTCCTGTGGGAGAAGGAGCTGCCTCCCGGGGTGGAGGAGCTGCTGAACAAGGGGCAGGACCCTCTGGCAGACAGAGGTGAGAAGGACACAGCTAAGAGCCTCCAGCCCTTGGCGCCCCGGAACAAGACCCGCGTGGTCAGCTACCGCGTGCCCCACAACGCTGCCGTGCAGGTGTACGACTACCGAGAGAAGCGAGCCCGGTGAGCGCTGGCAGGGCAGGGTGTAGGGGGCGGCTCTCCACAGGTCTGACTCTGACTCCTGGCTGTCTCTGCAGCGTGGTCTTTGGGCCTGAGCTGGTGTCGCTGGGTCCTGAGGAGCAGTTCACGGTGTTGTCCCTCTCGGCTGGGCGGCCCAAGCGTCCCCATGCCCGCCGTGCGCTCTGCCTGCTGCTGGGGCCTGACTTCTTCACAGACGTCATCACCATTGAGACGGCGGATCATGCCAGGCTGCAACTGCAGCTGGCCTACAACTGGTAAAAACGGGGACAGGGCACGGGGGTGCACTCCTGGAATCCTAGCACTTTGGGAGGCTGAGGTGGGAGGATCGCTTGAGCCTAGGAGGTCCAGGCTGCAGTGAGCCGTGATGGCCCCACTGTACTCCAGCCTGGGTGACAGAACAAGATCCTGTTTCTAAACAAAAAAAAAAACAGATAAGCAGTGGGTGATGGTTCCTGCTGGGTGCAGCCTAGGAACCCCAAAAAAAGGAGGTGCCTGCTCAAGTGCTGGGCTCCTCATGAGGGCAGGACACCTCATTCAGTGCCAAGGTCAAGAGGGAACCCAGGAGTTCACGCAAATCCAGGGAAGGCTTGGGCTCACCTCTTGGAGTCAGGACTCATGGATCCAGTAGCAGGACACTACCCCAGCTAAGCTCCCAGTGTGCATGCAGTCAAATGTTTAACTGCCAGGCTGTTAAAAGATGCATGGGACACAGCCGGCGGGAGTGGGCAGTGCGAGTGAGTAGCGAGAACACAAGCTCTGAAACTGACCACCCTGGCCTGCACCCCAGCCCTGCTGTTTGCAGCCTATGGACCTGGACAAGGGACAGGGTGCTTTCCTCAGTTTCCCTATCTGTAACATGAGGAAGACAGCATTACCTCCTTCACAAGGCCATTGAAAGGATGCAATGAGCATTAGAACAGTGCCTATATTGGTCAGAGCTCAATAGCAGCTATTAGGATTGGGTGAGATAAGTCATATACAGAAACAGTGTTCATGACCAGGCACGGTGGCTCACACCTGTGATCCCAGCACTTTGGGAGGCTGAGGCGGGAGGACTGCCAGGAGTTTGAGACCAGGCTGAGCAACATAGCAAGACTTTCTACAAAAAAATTTTATAAACTAGCTGGGCATGGTGGTACATGTCTATAGACCCAACTACTTGGAAGGCTGAGTTGGGAGAATTGCCCGAGCCCAGGAATTTGAGGCTGCAGTGAGCTATGATTGTGCCTCCACACTCCAGCCTGGACAACAGAGACCCACAGAGACCCTGTCTTGAAGGAAGGAAGAAGGAAAAAAGAAAAGTCGGGCGTGGTGGCTCATGCCTATAATCCCAGCACTTTGGGAGACTGAGGCAGGCAGATCACTTGAGGTCAGGAGTTTGAGACCAGCCTGGCCAACATGGTGAATCCCTGTCTGTACTAAAAATACAAAAATTAGCCAGGAGTGGTTGTGGGCACCTGTAGTCCCAGCTTGTAGTCGCAGCTACTCAAGGGGCTGAGGCAGGAGAATCGTTTGAACCCAGGAGGCGGAGGTTGCAGTGAATCCAGTTTGTGCCACTGCACTCCAGCCTGGGAGATGGAGCGAGAATCTGTCTCCAAAAAGAATGTTCAACACTCCCAAGCATGCCCCTCGCCTCTTAGCTTAGAGCAGTCAGTGCCCTGATGGCGGCAGGCAGCTGCTGACGTATTCCCAAGTACTATAGCATCATAGTTAAGAGCACAGGCCCCAGAAGCAGGTGCCTGGTTCAGTTTTCTGGCTTGTCACATGTTATATGGCAAGTCTTGGGCCAGCCACTTGACTTCTCTGGACCTCTACTTCCTCATCTGTAAAATGGGGGTGGTGATCATCGCCATCTCATAGGGTGGCCGAGCAGATTAAAGGAGAACATGTGTTAAGTTTTTAGGATCTTACCAGGCATATATTAGCACTCTCTATTGTGAGGGACCCTGCCCAGCCACACAGGGTGAGTGTTGAAGTTCTTCTCGGAGAGAGTTGCTGGCTGGGCATGATCACATGTGTAGTCCCAGCACTTTGGGAGGCTGAGGTGGGAGGGTTGCCTGAGCCCAGGAGTTCAAGACCAGCCTGGGTAACATGGCAAGACCTTGTCTCTTCTAAAAAAGAGAGAGATTCCTGGGTAAAAGCAGCTTCCCCATTCTGGGCCTGTTTGTTCACAGGCACTTTGAGGTGAATGATCGGAAGGACCCCCAAGAGATGGCCAAGCTCTTTTCAGTGCCAGACTTTGTAGGTGATGCCTGCAAGGCCATCGCATCCCGGGTGCGGGGGGCCGTGGCCTCTGTCACTTTCGATGACTTCCATAAGAACTCAGCCCGCATCATTCGCACTGCCGTCTTTGGCTTTGAGACCTCAGAAGCCAAGGGCCCCGACGGCATGGCCCTGCCCAGGCCCCGGGACCGGGCTGTCTTCCCCCAAAACGGGCTGGTGGTCAGCAGTGTGGACGTGCAGTCGGTGGAGCCTGTGGATCAGCGAACCCGGGACGCCCTGCAACGCAGCGTCCAGCTGGCCATCGAGATCACCACCAACTCCCAGGAAGCAGCGGCCAAGTGAGTGAGGCTGGGAGCTCGGCTGCCCATAATGCCCATGGCAGGCCACTGCTGGGACCTGGATAACCTGGCATCCCCTATGGACTGCCTTCTGCCATCTCTACCCCCAAGGATCTATTCTCTACCCGACAGATCTGGTGACCCACTTAAAATGTGAATTAGGCTGGGCGCGGTGGCCCATGCCTGTAATCACAGCACTGTGAAAGGCTGAGGCAGGAAGATCACTTGAAGCCAGGAGTTTGAGGCTGCAGTGAGCCATGATTACGCCACTGCACTCCAGCCTGAGCAACAGGCCTGGGAGACTGACCCTGTCGCAAAAGAAAAAAAAAAAAAAAAGCACATATCAGATGTGATTCCTGCAGCCTCTCATCTTGCATGTGATAAGACCCAAACTCTGTCCTGCAGGTCCAGCCGACCTCCCGCAATTTGCCTTCTAGCCTCCCCCTTCCATGTTCCTTGCCCCCAGAACTTGTTCCAGCTGACATGTTCCAGCGCCACTGGCTTCCTCTGCTCCTTCAATGCACAGCTTGGACCTACCTGAAGGTCTTTTGCAATGGCTGTTCCTGCTGCCCAGAAAGCTTCCCCCCACCGGCCCCCAGGCTCCCTTCCAGGCAGGCTCCTCCTAGTTTCAGCCCAAAGATCCCCTCCTTGGGGAACCGTTTTCTTTCTCTCACAGCTGCATAGCAACCTCTTTGCCTGGTCTCTCCCACTTTACTACCTTCAAGATACTTGTCACTGTCTGAAATCCTCCTTGTGTACTTGTTTTTTCCCCCACTCAAGGGGCGTGAAAGCAGGGACTATGGTCATGCCTGCATTTGTCGGGCCTAGAATGACACTGGCTTGTGACGCATATACCATTCTGGGTTGAGTTGCGTATCAGGTGCCTTCTAGGGGCCGGGGTCTGTCCCGGGCACCGGTTTCGTTGGTGGTCTCTGCCCTTGGTGCTCCTGTTCCTGCTCCAGCCCAATGCCAGCCTCTCACCTGCACTCTGTCTCCTCCAGGCATGAGGCTCAGAGACTGGAGCAGGAAGCCCGCGGCCGGCTTGAGCGGCAGAAGATCCTGGACCAGTCAGAAGCTGAGAAAGCTCGCAAGGAACTCTTAGAGCTGGAGGCTCTGAGGTGGGTTGAAAACTAGAGGAGGAGACTGGCAGCAGCTGAGAGTCTTGGGACGGCAGCCGGTGGGGGCAGCAGGCCAGGGTTGGGGGGTGTGGATGAGACAGTGCACGGCTACAGCATAAGTCAAGGCCATGAGGGGACTGGGCTGTCTCCCGGGTCTTACCTGACTCTGCCTTCTCTCCAGCATGGCCGTGGAGAGCACCGGGACTGCCAAGGCGGAGGCCGAGTCCCGTGCAGAGGCAGCCCGGATTGAGGGAGAAGGGTCTGTGCTGCAGGCCAAGCTGAAAGCACAGGCCTTGGCCATCGAGACGGTGAGTAGGAGGAGGCATCAAGAAGGGAGTGGCCTTGAGACCTGGAGAAGACCCATTGCCTACAGTCCCTGAGACTGTATAGGACACCAGGTCCCCCAGCATCCCATGCAAGTATTTGTATTTGACAAAGTCCATTGCCTTGTAGGATTCGTTGACTCCATTGCTGGAAGGTAAGGATTAGAACACCCATTTTGCAGCTGGGCGCTCATGCACTGTCCACCTTGGCACAAGCGCTGCGTGTGCTTCACACGCATGATCTTATTTAATGCTCAAAATCCCATTAAGAGGCCGGGTGCTCACGCCTGTAATCCCAGCACTTTGGGAGGCCGAGGTGGGTGGATCACCTAAGGTTAGGAGTTCAAGACCAGCCTGGCCAATATGGTAAAACCCCATCTCTACTAAAAATACAAAAAATTAGCTGGGTGTGGTGGCATGCGCCTGTAATCCCAGCTACTCAGTAGTCTGAGGCAGGAGAATCGCTTGAACCCAGGAGGTGGAGGCTGCATATTGCTAACATTGTGCCACTATACTCCAGCCTGGGCAACAAGAGCAAAACTCCACCTCAAAAATAAGTAAATAAAAATAAATGTAAAAAGAGACCTAGGCCGGGCACAGTGGCTCAAGCCTGTAATCCCAGCACTTTGGGAGGCCGAGATGGGCGGATCACGAGGTCAGGAGATCGAGACCATCCTGGCTAACATGGTGAAACCCCGTCTCTACTAAAAAAAATACAAAAAACTAGCCGGGCGTGGTGGCGGGCGCCTGTAGTCCCAGCTACTCGGGAGGCTGAGGCAGGATGGCGTGAACCTGGGAGGCGGAGTTTGCAGTGAGCTGAGATCTGGCCACTGCACTCCAACCTGGGTGACAGAGCGAGACTCCGTCTCAAAAAAAAAAAAAAAAAAAAGACCTAGTGTGGTGCCTCATACCTGTAACCCCAGCAGTTTGGAAAGCTGAGGTGGGAGGATCATTTGAAGTCAGGTCGAGACCAATTCAAGACCAGTCTGGGTAACATAGCAAGACCTCATCTCTACATAAAACAAAATTTAGTTGGTTGGGTGTGGTGGCATGTGCCTGTAGTCCCAGCTACCCAGGAGGCTAAGGCAGGAGGATCCTTTGAGCCAGGAGTTCAAAGCTGCAGTGAGTCCTGATCTGCATTCCAGCCTGGGTCAAAAAATAATGCTGGATTTTTCCCCTTCCAGGAGGCTGAGCTCCAGCGGGTCCAGAAGGTCCGAGAGCTGGAACTGGTCTATGCTCGGGCCCAGCTGGAGCTGGAGGTGAGCAAGGCTCAGCAGCTGGCCGAGGTGGAGGTGAAGAAGTTCAAGCAGATGACAGAGGCCATAGGCCCCAGCACCATCAGGGACCTTGCTGTGGCTGGGCCTGAGATGCAGGTGAGAGTTGGGGAAGGCGTGTTGGTTTCAGGACCAACCTTGGAACCAGGAAGGCAGAGCCAAGGCGGAAAACACAACATCTGGAAAGATGGTGGGGAAGGGAGGGGTGAGTGACCTGTCCCTGCATCACAGGTCATTCACGCAGTGTCACGCTGCATCAACATCAGGCACTTTACTAGACCCAGCAGTGAGCCAGAGCTTGGAGGAGACAGGAAATGGATGGGACACCAGTCTGTGACAAGCGTTTCCAAGGCAGTCAAGCAGGGTGGTCAAATGCAGGGGAGATGACCCTTCAAATCAGCTGACTTGGCCGGGCGCGGTGGCTCAAGCCTGTAATCCCAGCACTTTGGGAGGCTGAGGCGGGCGGATCATGAGGTCAGGAGATCGAGACCATCCTGGCTAACACAGTGAAACCCCGTCTCTACTAAAAAATACAAAAAACTAGCCGGGCGAGGTGGCGGGCGCCTGTAGTCCCAGCTACTCGGGAGGCTGAGGCAGGAGAATGGCGTAAACCCGGGAGGCGGAGCTTGCAGTGAGCTGAGATCCGGCCACTGCACTCCAGCCCGGGCAACAGAGCGAGACTCCGTCTCAAAAAAAAAAAAAAATATATATATATATATATCAGCTGACTTAAGGAGGGTCACTTTGAAGTGGCCAGGGTTTGACACCCATCTAAACTTCCTCTTGTTCTCGCCTTCCAGGTAAAACTGCTCCAGTCCCTGGGCCTGAAATCAACCCTCATCACCGATGGCTCCACTCCCATCAACCTCTTCAGCACAGCCTTTGGGCTGCTGGGGATGGGGCCCGAGGGTCAGCCCCTGGGCAGAAGGGTGGCCAGTGGGCCCAGCCCCAGGGAGGGGATGTCCCCCCAGTCTGCTCAGGCTCCTCAAGCTCCTGGAGACAACCACGTGGTGCCTGTACTGCGCTAACCCCTGATTAATACAATGGAAGTTTCTGGGCATTTAAAATCTCAACGCTTTTCTCTTGTCTGACATTGGTTGGGGTCAACAGAGAGCTTAATGGTGGGGAGGGGAGGTGTTCCTGACATCTTTTTGTTTTTCGAGATGGAGTCTTGCTCTGTCACCCAGGCTGGAGTGCAATGGCGCCATCTCTTTTCACTGCAACCTCCGTCTCCCAGGTTCAAGTGATTCTCCTGACTCAGCCTCCTGAGTAGCTGGGATTACAGGCACGTGCCACCACGCCCGGCTAATTTTTGTACTTTTTAGTAGAGACGGGGTTTCACCATGTTGGCCAGGCTGGTCTCGGACTCCCAACCTCAGGCGATCTACGTGCCTTGGCCTCCCAAAGTGCTGGGATTACAGGTGTGAGCCACCATGCCCGGCCGACATCTTTAGATAGTTACAGGAAACTGTTCTCCATAAAGGGGAGAAGACCCCAAGGCAGGGGGAGGATGAGCTGGAAGTCACCCAGTAGGAATGTGGCCCCAAAGCCTTGTGCACGGAGTGGCTGCCGGCTTCCTAGAGCCCAGATAGGCGCGGTGATGCCACGGGTGGGGCCATGGGGCCCACAATGGCCACATCTCACCACCGGTTCTCCAGGAGCCCAGCTGCGCGGTAGCTCTCAGCCTCTAACCCTTCAGCTGTGTCAGATGCAGCCCAGCTTCCCATCGGGGAGGCGCTCTCCGGCGCCACCGGCTGGTAGCGCCCGCAGCGCCATTGGACGTGCCAGGCTTGCACCTGGTGCTGTGCACTTCTCCCTTCCTAGGTCGGGGTGTCAGGTTGGGGAGGAGGACCCTGCCTAGGGCAGTAGAAATTGGGCATCTCCTTGAGCTTCTGGTCTGGGCTCTTTGGGAGCACTGAAGGGGGGGTGCCCTTATCCTACTCTCTCCCCGACAACCAGTAAGGGGTCCTCATTTGAAAGAAGGATCCAGGTGCAGTCAGGCTGGGTGCACCAGCCCTTTAGGGCCAGGTAGAGTTGTAGGTGGCAGGCCCGCCCCGTCTCTGCCGAGGAAGTAAAAAGATTCTAGGGACCCAGTGCAGGAGCTTAGGCCTGTAACCCCAGCACCTTGGGAGGCCAAGGAACGAGGATCACTTGAGACTAGGAGTTCGAGACCAGCCTGGGCAACATAGCAAGACCCCCATCTCTACAAAAAAAAAAAAAAAAAATATTGTGGCATGCATCTGTGTTCCCAGCTACTTGGGAGGCTAAGGTGAGAGGATTGCGTGAGCCCAGAAGTTGGAGGCCACAGTGAGCTATGATCATATCACTGCACTCCAGCCTGGGTGACAGAGGGATACCCTGTCTCTATAAAAAACCCCTAAAAGCCTCCCTAACTCCCTCATCTTCCCCTCCCTGTAATATTTAGTGGAAAAAGCCCTATCCCCACTGAAATCACTTCCCTCCCTCTCTGCCCTGCCCCTGACCAGCTGCACGTTGCTGGAGGAGGAACACCCCACGGAGCTGACTGATCTTATTTTAAGCTCATGGGAACAAATATTGAGGGAGGTGCAGCTCCTCGGACTGTGCTGCTCTGTCTTGTGTGCGATCCGCTTCGAGACAACCATTCACACCACCTCTCCTCTCAGCCACCTACACCCCTGCCCACTTTCTCTCACCTCTTTGAGAAAATAGAAGCAAATTGGGTAGGAAGGCCCTTCCCAGCAACAAACCTAACAAACTGCTGGCATCTGTACTCTGTCCTCCTTCCTGTTCCCACTCTGGGTTCCTCTCCTTGGGCTCTAGGAGGGAGGGCTGCATTCCTTCCCTGATTGCCGTCCTCTCCTGTGCTGTCAATTTTTTTTTCTTTTCTTTTTTTTTGAGACTGAGTCTCGCTCTGTCAACCAGGTTGGAGTGCAGTGGTGTGATCTCAGCTCACTGCAACCTCTGCCTGGTGGATTCAAGTGATTCTCCTGCCTCAGCCTCCTGAGTTGCTGGGACGACAGTCATGCACCACCATGCCCTGCTAATTTTTGTATTTTTCGTAGACATGAGGTTTTGCCATGTTGTCCAGACTGGTCATGAACTCCTGATCTCAAGTGATCCACCTGCCTCGGCCTCCCAAAGGGTTGGGATAACAGGTGTGAGCCACTGCACCCAGCTGATATGCCAACAATTTCTTCTGTCCTGCATCATCATCATCAGGATATAGACATGTCTACTCTGTCCATATAAAACAACTCCCTTAACCCTATGAGCCCCTCTACCTCCCACCTCTCCTTTTTCCATCACAGCTAAATTTTTCCAGAGTTCTCTGTGGTCTCACTTTACATTTCTCATCTCTCATCTCTTCAAACCACTCCAGATAGGGCCAGGCATGGTGGCTCACACCTGTAATCCCAGCACTTTGGGAGGCCAAGGCGGGTAGATCACCTGAGGTCGGGAGTTTAAGACAAGTCTGCCCAACATGGTGAAACCCTGTCTCTACTAAAAATACAAAAATTAGCCAGGTGTGGTGGTGGGTGCCTGTAATCCCAGCTACTTGGCAGTCTGATGGAGGAGAATCGCTTGAACCCAGGAGGCGGAGGTTGTAGTGAGCGAGATCGCGCCATTGTACTCCAGCCTGGGCAACAAAAGCAAAACTCCAACTCAAAAAAAAAAAAAAAAAAAACCACCCCAGGCAGCTTCTGTTTCTGCCCCTTACGTTACAGAAACGGCTCTATTCGGTGTCACCAGTAATGTCCCGTTGCTAAATCCAGTAGTTGATCGGTCACTTGGCACAGTTGGCCATTCCTCCCATGCTGAGCTTTCCTGATGTCACCTGTTCTAGTTTTCTTTCTCGCTTCTCTCAGCCTCTAATTTGTGGTTTCCCTGAGGCCCACTTCTCATGCCGACATTCTTGTCCAGTCGCATGACCTTAGATGGTCTCTATACCACTGACCTCCGAATCCATTACTCCAGCTCTGACCTCACCTAAGAGCCCTGGACTCATTTCCAATCCATGCCTTGATGTCTCCACGTGGACCTCAGTTGGTGATCAGGCTTTGGCTCTCCCCAGTGAAATGGGGAGACGACATCCCCGTTTCAGGGAATGGGGGAATGACATCACATGCCCGCTCTTCCCTCTTCCATATAAATGGGTGACCAGCAATGTTCCCAGTGGAGGCTGCTCCAACTGCCTGGGTCCCAGGGAGAAGATGGCGTGAGGCGCAGCCACGGCTGACCTGCAACAGACGTGTGGCAGGAGTGAGAAATGTTTGCTGTATTAAGCAACTGAGACTTGGGGGGTTTTGTTACCACAGCATAACCTAGCCTATCCTGACTACTTCGTATACCTCACAGGATTGTAAGATCCCATAGGTCACAGGGGAAACTGCTCTAAATTGTATGCACGGGGCTGGGTGTGGTGGCTCATGCCTGTTATCCCAGCACTTTGGGAGGCCGAAGCAGATGGATCACCTGAGGTTGGGAGTTCAAGACCAGCCTGGCCAATATGGTGAAACCCCGGCTCTACTAAAAATGCAAAAAAAAAAAAAAAACTAGGCTTGGTGGCACATGTCTGTAATTCCAGCTACTCAGGAGGCTGAGGCAGGAGAATCGTTTGAACCCGGAGGTGGAGGCTGCAGTCTGCCGAGATCACACCACTGCACCCCAGCCTGGGAGAGGGCAAAACTCCATCTCAAAAAAAATTATATGCATGAAGAGGGGCCCAGCACAGGCCATAGAGTGGGGAAGACGGGACTTGCTGGAAATATAGTGAGCCTCTCTCTCAAAATATATATATTTTTTTAGATTAATTTTTTAATTTTAAATTTATTTTGAATTTCATCCCAGGGGCTTGGGGTTGCCCAAAGCAACCTGTTTTCTGAAAGAAGCCTGAAATATAACATATATTGAATTTTTTTTCTTTTTTTTTTTAGAGTCTCGCTTTGTCACCCAGGCTGGAGTGCAGTAGTATGATCTTGGCTCACTGCAACCTCTGCCTCCCAGGTTCAAGCAATTCTCCCACCTCAGCCTTCTGAGTAGCGGGGATTACAGGCATTTGCCACCACACCTGGCTACTTTTTGTATTTTTTGGGTTTTTTTTTTTGAGACAGTTTTGCTACTGCTGCCTAGGCTGGAGTACAATGACACGATCTTGGCTCACTTCAACCTCTGCCTCCTGGGTTCAAGCGATTCTCCTGCCTCAGCCTCCCAAGTAGCTGGAATTACAGGTGCTTGCCACCACACCCAGCTAATTTTTGTATTTTTAGTAGAGATGAGGTTTCACCATGTTGGCCAGGCTGGTTTCGAACTCCTGACCTCAGGTGATCTGCCCGCCTCGGCCTCCCAAAGTGCTGGGATTACAGGCATGAGCCACAGTGCCCAGCCCTAGTTTTTTATACCTTAAAAATTGGGCCTATGTCTAATCCAAAAAAAAAGTTATTTTAGATTAAATTAGCCAGGTGAGGTGGCATGTGCCTGTAGTCCCAGTTACTCAGGAGGCTGAAGCAGGAGGATCACTTGAACTCAGGAATTTGAGGCTGCAGTGAGCTATGACGGCACCGTTGGACTCCAGCCTGGGCAACAGAGTGAGACCCTGTCTCAAAAAACATACATACATAGAGAACAGTGTGAGCTCTGATGAAGTTCAACACAGCCTGTTTTTGTCTAGCGCTAGAACAAATGACTTTTCTTTGGTCGAATACCGAAGTAATTGATGTGTGGAAGGACCGCTTTTATAAGAAAAATCTGTATCTTTCAACAGGAAACACATTCAGCATGGTAAGATGTTGTTTACCAAGTCAGTTTCCTCTTCCTCTTAGACCCACAACTAATCTGTGTCCCAGCTTCCCTTGTCCTTAGACGCTGCCGCGTGGTGATCGAGTTGTAGCCAATGGAATGGAATTGGAAGTAACAAGTGCTAATTTCCTGTCTTTCCATAATAACTTGGCTCCGGCAACCTCCAGGCACATCATCTGCCTACATGATGCAAACAAGCCCGGCAGTCCCAGGAGCCACGTGTTGAAAATGGCAGAACCACAGAACAGGAGATGCCCAAATCCCTGAATCACAACTTGCAGGAGAGCTGTCTCCCAGTCGCCAGCATCTGATTAAGATTTAATATGAGTTAGAAATAGTGTTCTTTTTTTTTGTTTTTGAGACGGAGTCTCACTCTGCCACCAAGCTAGAGTGCAGTGGCACGATCTCGGCTCACTGCAACCTCCGCCTCCTGGGTTCAAACGATTTTCCTGCCTCAGCCTCCCAAGCAGCTGGGACTACAGGCATGCACAACCACACCCAGCTAATTTTTGTATTTTTAGTAGAGATTAGGTTTCACCATGTTGGCCAGGCTGGTCTTGAACACCTGACCTCAGGTGATCCCCCGCCTCGGCCTCCCAAAGTGCTGGGATTATAGGTGTGAGCCACCACGCCCGGCCAACTTTTTAACTTTTTTGTAGCGATGGGGACTTGCTATGTTGCCCAGGCTAGTCTCAAGCTCCTGACCTCAAGTGATCCTCCTGTTTCGGCCTCCCAAAGTGCTGGGATTACAGGCGTGTGCCACCACACCCAGTCTAGAAATAAACTATCACATTTGAGGCACTACACATCTTGAAGTTTGTTACAGTAGCTAGGGTTATTTTTAATCACAGAAGGAGAGCCTTGAAGACTGAAGACTGCCTAGGGAAACAGCAGATGTACAGTACAGGTACCGATCTCCTGCCCTCGGAGGCGGAGTCATTGAGTGAAACAAACAAATGAAACTTCTTTCATAGTGGCGTGGTGCTCATTCATTTATTCTGAAGGCATATAGCTAAATTCCAGAAGGCTATTACTGCACATATAATGTGACTCCACCGTGTTCCCTAGATCAAATATAGAGACTCCAGGGTCCAGGTCAGCTCAGCTTTTCCCCACTCCCCACCTCCAGATCAAGGGCTCTGCAGGTTCCTCCTGAGCCCAGGCCAGCCACTAGACGTGGAACGCAGGCACCAGACTGACTTCAAGCCATGTCCCTGTAGGCCAAGGGGACTTAAAAGCCCTCCTGTGAGTCTTCAGTGCTACCCTACAAGCCTCAGGATGCTCGGGTGCAGATGCTTTTAGACTGCCGTGCTCACACTCTCCTCCCCAACTCTCTTTTTTAAGATCACATATGGCCGGGCGCAGTGGCTCACGCCTACAGTCCTGGCACTTTGGGAGGCTGAGGCGGGTGGATTACCTGAAGTCAGGAGTTCGAGACCAGCCTGACCAACATGGAGAAACCCCGTCTCTACTAAAAATACTAAATTAGCTGGGTGTGGTGGCGGGTACTTGTAATCTCAGCTACTCAGGAGGCTGAGGCAGGAGAATCGCTTGAACCCCAGGGGCAGAGGTTGCGGTGAGCCGAGATTGCACCACTTCACTCCAGCCTGGGCAAAAGAGTGAAACTCTGTCTCGGGGAAAAAAAAAAAAAAATCACATATGGCCAGGCATGGTGGTTCATACCTGTATTTGCAGCACTTTGGGAGGTTGAGGTGGGAGGATCACTTGAGCCCAGGAATTCAAGACCAACCTGAGCAACATAAGGAGACCCCATCTCTACAAAAAATACAAAAATAATTAGCTGGGGGTGATGGTGCCGCCTGTAGTCCCAGCTACTCAAGAGGCTGAAGCTGGAGGATCACTTGAGCCCAGGAGGTGGGTGTTGTGAAGAGCCGAGATGGAGCTACTGCACTGCAACCTGGGCGACAGAATGAGACCTTGTCTCAAAACAAAACAACTCAGTGTAGCTGGATCTACACAGTCAGTCTTCTGATGTCACTGTAGATGGTTAGCGCCTAGGAGCCAGTCAGGGACATGGGAGTCAGGCAGGCCAAGGGCTCTGCGCTCTGGGACTGGAGTGTGCGCAGAGGACTCAATGTGCTGGAGGAAGAGCTGACAGGAAGGAGAAAGGGCTGCAGGGCAGGCGCAGGGACAGCCCCTGACCCAGTCTCCTACCTTGACTGCACCAGGCCAGGTAGGGGGTACTTCATGAGCTGGAAACACACCTCAGTTTTTTCTTTTGTTTGTTTTTTGTTTATTTGAGACAGAGACTCATCTGTCGCCAGGCTGGAGTGCAGTAGGGCAAACTTGGTTCACTGCAACCTCCGCCTCCCGGGTTCAGACGATTCTCCTGTCTCAGCCTCCTGAGTAGCTGGAACTACAGGTACGTGCCACCACGCCCAGGTAATTTTTAGTAGAGACAGGGTTTCACCGTGTTAAGCAGGATGGTCTCTATCTCCTGAACTCGTAATCCGCCCACCTTGGCCTCCCAAAGTGCTGGGATTACAGGCGTGAGCCACTGCACCTGCCACACCTCAGTTTTGTGCAGCAATACCTTCTTCAAGCACAGGTCTGTCCCTGTCACTGTCCTGCTTTAAGCCCCTCAACATTCATCCTACACGTGTCCCCCAAAAAGTGCGAGATGATTTACCACAGCACCATTCACAGTGGCAGGACCAGGTTAAACCGATTTTTTTGTTGTTGTTGTTTTTGTTTTTGAGACAGAGTCTCACTCTGTCACCTACGCTGGAGTGCAATGGTGTGATCTCAGCTCACTATGACCTCTGCCTCCTGGGTTCAAGCAATCCTCCTGTCTCAGCCTCCCAAGTAGCTGGGATTGCAGGTGCCTGCCACCACGCCCGGCCTTCTATGCAACCGTTCAGAAGCCCGCTGGTGTGAAAGTGCTGTACAGTTAAGTGTTCAGGTACAGGCTCTGGAACCAGACTGGCCAGGCTGCCACCTCTCTGGGCCTGTTTCCTCTCTAGGGAATGAGGACGGTAACAGGGCTGTCGTATTGTGTACAACTGTACAATCGTGAGATAAGATGATGCATGCAAATAGCACTTAGAGCAGGGTAGCTTGTGTTAGCAGAACAGGACATACATAAAGTGAGTGTTAAGATATGGAAATGGGCTGGACACAGTGGCTCACACCTGTAATTCTAGTGCTTTGAGAAGCCAAGGCAGGAGGATCACTTGAGGTCAGGAGTTTGAGACCAGCCTGTGCAACACAGTGACACCCCCATCTCTACAGAAAAAAATAAAAATTAGCCTGACATGGTGGTGCATGTCTGTAGTCCCAGCTATTCAGTAGGCTGAGGCGGGACTGCTTGAGCCTGAGAGGTCGAGGCTGCAGTGAGCTATGATCATGCCACTGCACTCTAGCCCAGGTGACATAGAGAGACCCTGTCTCCACAATACAATTTTAAAAAGTCCTCTGGGCTCCTAGGCTGCCCCAGCTGGCTTCTGCCTCGTCTCTCACCAGCTCTCCCAGCCCCCAACCTCCAGCACTTAGTGCTCCAGGCCCTGTGATCCAGATCCGTTTCTTTTTTTTTTTTTTTTTTTTTTTGAGGCGGAGTCTCGCTCTGTCGCCCGGACTGGAGTGCAGTGGCCGGATCTCAGCTCACTGCAAGCTCCGTCTCCCAGGTTTACGCCATTCTCCTGCCTTAGCCTCCCGAGTAGCTGGGACTACAGGCGCCCGCCACCTCGCCCGGCTAGTTTTTTTTTTGTATTTTTAGTAGAGATGGGGTTTCACCGTGTTAGCCAGGATGGTCTCGATCTCCTGACCTCGTGATCCGCCCGTCTCGGCCTCCCAAAGTGCTGGGATTACAGGCTTGAGCCACCGCGCCCGGCCCTTTTTTTTTTTTTAACCCACCTTGACTGGAGCAGACCAGGTTGGCGGGGATGGGGGGATGCCTGATGCGCTGGAAACACACTTGCTTTGTGCACCAGTATTATTATATATATTTTTTGAGACGGAGCCTCGCTGTTTGGTTGGCCTGGAGTACAGTGGCATGATCTCGGCTCACTGCAACCTCCACCTCCTGGGTTCAAGCAATCCTCCCACCTCAGCTTCCTGAGTAGCTGGGACTACAGGCGTGTACCACCATACCTGGCTAATTTTTGTATTTTTTGTAGAGATGGGGTTTCACCGTGTTGGCCAGGCTAGTCTTTAACTCCTGACTTCAAATGATCCACCCCTCGGGGTTCCAAAGTTCTGGGATTACAGGTGTGAGCCACTGTGCCCAGCCTAGATCTGTTCCAATTTCTGATGTCACTGTAAATGGTTAGAATCAAGGAGCCCAGGAGCCAGTCAGGGACGTGGGACCCAGGCGGACCGAGGGCTCTGTACTCTGGGGCCGGAGAGTGCTCAGAGGACCCACCATGCTGGAAGAAGAGCTGACAGGAAGGAGAAAGAGGTGCAGAGTCCAGGGGCCTCTCTGGTCTCCCTGCCTTCCCATGCCATTCCCTCAGCTAAGAACCAATCTCCTCTGCACTAACCCTCTCCAATCCCTACCAGCCTTCTACATGGGATACCCAGCCCCTTCACCAAACCCTAGATCAGGTCCTAGGTGTCTTCTACTCCCACCCCCAGCGAGCACTTTCCTGTGTTGTTGTAGGGGAAGCCAGCTGCCCAGTACCCAGTGAATCCCCTGGGCCTAGCACAGGAATTGAGGTTCAGTACATGTCTGGTAAATTTTCACTCTCTTGGACACAGGGGCCTCTTGGGCCACTTGACTAAGCTATTATGCAGATAAAATGAGTAACATCTGCAAAGAACCCCAGCACAGAGTCTGGCATACGGTACACTAGTTTAAAAACCACAGATGGCAGGGGATAGATGCCCAGAACAATGCCTAGTATAAGAGCCCACAAAAAGAGGGAACAGTGTTTCTCAATATTACTGGAAGAATTCCCTGGCATTCAAGTTGCAGGCTTCTGGGCCCATCCCTAGAGCCTCTAACTCTGAAGATCGGCTGCAAGGTCCAAGAAATTGCACCTATTTTATTTTTTGAGACATCTTGTTCTGTCATCCGGGCTGGAGTACAGTAGCATGATCATGGCTTACTACAGCCTTGACCTCCCAGGCTCATTCAGTCCTCTCACTGCAGCCTCCCCAGTAGCTGGGACTAAGGCATACACCACCACACTTGGCTAATTTTTGTATTTTTTTTTTTTTTTCATAGAGACGCGGTCCTGCCATGTGACCCAGGCTGGTCTTGAACTTCTGGGCTCAAGTGATCCTCCCACCTCAGCCTCCCAAAGTGCTGGGATTACAGTCCAGGTGTGAGCCTCCAAGACGGGCCAAAGTTGTTTTTTTGAGACTGCCTGGCTCTGCCTCCCACGCTGGAATGGCACCATTATGGATCACTGCAACCTCTCCCTCTTGCCTCCCAGGCTCAAGCCATCCTCCCACCTCAGCCTCCTGAGTAGCTGGGACTACAGACACATGTCACCACACCCGACTAATTTTTGTATTTTTTGTAGAGATGGGGTTTCACCATGTTGGTCAGGCTGGCCTCGAACTCCTGCACTCAAGCAATCTACCCAACCTTGGCCTTCCAAAATGCTGGGATAACAGGCGTGAGCCACCACACCTGGCTTGAATTTGCATTTTAAAGAAATATCCAGCCAGGCTTGGTGGCTCACACCTGTAATCCCAGCACTTTGGGAGGCTAAGGCAGGAGGATCACTCAAGGTCAGGAGTTTGGGGCTACAGTGAGCTATGATTGCACCATTGCACTCCAGCTTGGACAAGAGAGTAGGACTCTGTCTCTAAAAAAAAAAAAAAAAAACAGAAAAGAAAAGGAAAGAAAGAAAGAGAAATAGAATATTCCACAGGCAGTCTAAGGACCACACTCTGAGAAACCAACTCATTGACGGACGAATATTTATTAAGCAGCTACTATATGCCAGGTTCAGATTGGTCTTATTCTAGGGATACAGAAGGGAACAAGAAAAGTCTGTGCCTTCATGGAGTTTACATTCCAGTGAGGGTAGAAAATACCAAGAATATAAATACATGTAGACGGTCAGTGAGATCAAACAAGTGGGGGACACCGCATAAGCATGGGTGGCAGGAGGGCCTCTCTGTGAGGTCACTGTGGATAGACGGAGAAGCCAGCCAGCAAACTGGAGGAAAAGCACCCAGACGGACGTCCTTCCCTAAGCTCCCTCAACCCAGGCCCTGAGCCAAGAATATCTGAAAGGAAAGCAAGTCAAATAGTGAAGTCCCGCCAGGACCAGGGTAGACAGGACAGAGAAGCCGGCGATGGGGAAGGCTGTGGACGGTTTCTTCCCTCCTAGGCACAGTGTCCCAGACTTGCTCTAGCTGGGGGCGGAGGTCTGACTACCCTGCCTTTCGGGAAACGCGGCCCTCACACCATCTCCCTCACTCAACTGTCCCTAGCATCTCGGACCCCAGGGCTGAGCCAGCAGGGCGTGACACTGCCCGGTCCTGGCACCCCAGGAGCACCGCCTGTATGCATGGGGACTCCCGCGTAACCTCGCTGATTTGAGGCCTGGGTTCTCGGGATCCCAGAGAACGTGACGTCACCAAAGAGAGGCTGACCCCCATCCCAGCAGGTAGAACAACACATGAGGAAGGTGTGAGACTGGGACCTCCTAGCAGGGGGTGGGGAGCTGTGTGGCACAGCAAGACTCCCAGGGCAGGTGGGCAGCCAGGACCCAGGGCTCCTGTGTCACTTCTTCTTGGCGCGGTCTGCTGCGTCTAGGGCAGCCATGTTGCGGGCAGCCGTGATCAGGTGGATGACACTGATGAGCGACTTCAGTAAGGCGATGGGGGCAGTGACCCAGAGGCCCATCCGGAACAGTCCCACGGAGCCAACTGCAGGAAGGCAGCAGGGAAGTTTGGGGCCCGAAGGAGGGGACCTCCATCTCCCTGGGGGAGGCCAGATCCCCGTCCCATCCTCCTGCCCCGCCCCTCATCTCATACCTAAAGGTCCCTCAGAGAAATGGAACAGGTAGAGGAGGCAGTAGAAGAGCTCATTCCCAGCACACAAGGTGAACAGAGCAGGCTGCACACACAGCAAACAGGCCACATTAGCAACAGGCAGGCGTGTGCCACCCCCTGCCCCCCAGCACTAATGAGGGTGCAATCTCAGCATATTATTATTTTTTTTCTTTTTTAGAGACAGGGTCTCGCTCTGTCATCCAGGCTGGAATGCAGTGGTATGATCATAGCACTGCAGCCTCAAAACTCCTGGTCTCAGCCGGGCGCGGTGGCTCACGCCTGTAGTCTCAGCACTTTGGGTGGCTAAGTCAGGCAGATCACCTGAGGTTAGGAGATTGAGACCAGCCTGGCCAACATGGCGAAATCCCTCTCTACTAAAAATACAAAAATTAGCCGAATGTGGTGGTGCATGCCCGTAGTCCTAGTAGTCCTAGACTCCTAGTAGTCCTCAGGAGGCTGAGGCACAAGAGTCGCTGGAATCCAGCAGGCAGAGAGGTTGCACTGAGCCGATAACGTGCCACTGAACTCCAGCCTGGGTGACAGAGTGAGACTCTGTCTCAAAAAAAAAAGAAAAAAAAACCTTGGTCTCACACAATCCTTCCACCTTAGCCTCCTAAGTAGAGACTACAGGCGTGCACCACTGTGCCTGGCTAAGCTAATTCAAGGTTTTTTGTGTGTGTGTGTGTGGAAACAGAGTCTCACTTTGTTGCCCAGGCTGGTCTCAAACTCCTGGCCTCAAGCAATCCCCCCACTTCAGCCTCCCAAAGCGCTGGGATTACAGGCATGAGCCACCATGCCCAGCCATTATCTTTTTAAAAATCCTTCCAGAGGCTGCCTGTGTTCCTGAAATCAAGTCCACACTCCAGCCCTGCAAACCTCTCTGGCTTATTTCCCTCTCCTCTTTCAGTCCCTCCTCATTGCAGGCCTCATTCCCACTTGTTCCCTGGAGTAATTTACACAGGCCTTCCCCACCAATCCTCCTCCTCCACACCTCAGCTTACAGGCCCCTCCTCCTGGAGTGACTGGGCAGGCCCTGCTCTGTGCCCTTGCCTTCTCCTAGTCTAGGACCAGGGTTCAGCTCAGGGCTTCCCACAGCCAAGAGCCTGAGGGGCGGGGTGTGCAGGAAATGCTTACCCTCGAGGTGTAATAGATCCGAAGCACTGGATTCCCGGACAAGTCGATCATCTTGTGACTCTCACTGCCTCGGACCACAGAACTTGGGGAGAAAACAGGGGAACCCATGAGGTTTCACGACCACTACTGTGCATCCGATCCTCATGTTAACACCTATTGTACAGATGGAAAACTGGGCACGGCTAAGGACCAATATCCTGCCCAAAGCCAGTTACCTATTTCGGGGCAGAGTCAGGATTCAAATGACACATTTGAAAGCTCCCATGCCCCTTCCTATGAGCTGTCACCTATTTGGAATCCTAGAATATCCAGCTAGAAGAGTCCTAAGAATTGCTTAATGCAACTGTAAACATGACTGAAGCTTTAAAGAGAGGCGTGTTTGCCTGGGGTCCTTCTACAAAGCAGAGCTAAAAAGGAGCCCTTCCAGGACGCCTAGTGCTATCCCAGACACCCTTCCATCTAAGCTCAGCCCACCCCACTGTAGTGTCTCTAACTGGCCAAGGCCCCCAGAATCGCGGCAGACCTGTGGAGGTGCAGCCAGTGACTGGCCACATCCAAACTCATGCTGAGTTGGAAGAACAGCGTGGCTCGAGGGTACAGCAGGGCCAGATTGACCAACAGGCACATGGTGGAGCAGCGGTCCGTCAGCATGTCCAGCATGGCCCCAAACCGGGTTCCTGGAAGATTAGGTGGGCAGGGGCTATTATGGTGCAGAGGATGCAGGACAGGTGTCCATATTTGGTTTATCACTCTGATGGAGGGTGTAAACGAAGACTGGAAGTGTCCACCTGCCTGGGGAGGAACGCAGGTTGGAAAACAGGCTGTGTGTGAGGTTAGTGGGCAAAGGTCAGCATGGCATGAACTGAGAAAGGCATGAGAGTGAAGGGAACAGGGTAGGAGGAGAGCAAAGCTATGTCTGCAGCTCATAAACCCCAGAACCAAGGCTCCAGGGCTAGAAAAAGAGACTTGATGCCTCAGGTGAAGCCTTAGAGTTGGGTCTGGAGAATAGATTAAAAAATTAGTGAACCCTCCAAAAGCCATCACCCTTCCCTCTCCATCCTCCCTCTAAGCATGCCTTCTGGAACCCCAACTACTTATGCAGGGCACAGTAGGACTCCAGGAAACACCTGTTGATAGGACTTTTTTTTTCCTCCCCGAGACAGTCTTGTTCTGTCGCCCAGGCTGCGGTGTGATGGCACAATCTCGGCTCACTGCAACCTCCGCCTCCCAGGTTCAAGCAATTCTCCTGCCTTAGCCTCTTGAGTAGCTGGGATTACAGGCACACGTCACCAAGCCGGCTAATTTTTGTATTTTTTGCAGAGACGGGGTTTCACTATGTTGGTCAGTCTGGTCTCGAACTCCTGACCTCGTGATCCGCCCGCCTCGGCCTCCCAAAGTGCTGGGATTACAGGCGTGAGCCACTGCCCCTGGCCTGAATGGACTTGTGTTCAGAGAGACCTCCAACAGCACCATGGCCATGTCATGTCTTGCTAATCCACACCTCTCACAAGCAGTGAGTTCTCAAGAGCTAGCTTAAATCCCTTCTGCTACAAAATCAGTCCATTCTTGCTGGGCGCAGCACTTTGGGAGGAAGGCAGGAGGATCGCTTGAGGCTAGGAGCTGGGGACCAATCTGGGCGACACTGCAAGACTCAGTCTCTACAAAAATTTAAAAATTAGCCGGGTGTGGTGGCACGCGCCTGTAGTCCCAGTTAATCAGGAGGCTGAGGTGGGAGGATTACTTGAGCCCAGGAGATGGGGGCTGCAGTGAGCCATGATCGCACCATTGCACTCCAGCCTGTGACAGAGCGAGACGCTGTCTCAAAAACAAAACACAAAACAAAACAAAAAACCCCAGGCCATCCTGTTCTGTTTTTTTCAGAGATGGGAATGACAGCCCTCTGACTCTGAGGTCCCGAGGAGGCAGGGAAGGGAGCAGGGGGTTGTTGGGCCCCAAGGCTGGCTGAGAGGGGTGTCTGTCACCTTGATTAAGAGCGCGAGCAGCGTGTCCATCGAAAGCGTCCAGCAGGCCGCTGAGCAGGTAGAAGGAGGAGGCCGTGAGGGGGCAGCAGGGCATGAAGTAGAAAGAAATGATGGCGAAGACAATCCGGGCATAACCTTGGAACGGGTCGCGGGGAAACGGCAGGATTAGGGAGCCCGCCAAGGCCCCTCGCCCTCTCGTCCGGCCCGGGGCCGCGGGCAGCACTCACCGATGAGGTTGGGCACGAAGAGGAAGATATTTTCGTCTGGCATCGCAGCGCCTCCCTTGCTGCCCCGGGCCTGCTCTGAAGATGCCAGCGCTGTCCCAGCCCCGTCGCGCGGCCTCAGCCTCCGGCCCGGCTCATCGGCCGCACCACCTGCGCCCTGGACCCCGCCGCCCCAACCCGGCCCCAGATGCTGAATCCCGCAGCCGTCGGGAGCATGGGCCGGCCCCGAGACGCGCGGGGCGCAGGGGGCGCACGCAGCCCGCCCTTCCTACCCGCAACCTGCCTCGCCTCTGCCCGCCCCGCAGGCGCTCCGGGCCTCCAGCTGCGGTCGCCGCTGCTCCAGCTGCGCGTGGCTTTCGGGAACCTCCTCCTCCGCGCCAGTCGTTGCAAAATTGGAGAGAGAAAAAAGTGGCTTAAAAAATAGTTGCGGCCCCTTTAAGGCCTGTTAGCTTCCTTCCCCTTTTCCTCCCTCCGCTCCTCGCCCTTGGCTCGTACCAAGGCGCAAAGGGGAGAGGGAGGAAACAACCATTGACGTCGAGCAAAGGCAGAACGGAAAAGGAAAGAGCAAAAGAGAAAGAGGCCGAATAAAAATATCTACTTTCCTTTTCTGGAGGGTGTGACTTCTTGGAGGCAAAAAAAAGGCGATAAAATTTCTCCTCCTGAGTCTTTGCATCCCTGAGAGGCCAGGATATTTGGTGCAGTCCTCACTTTTCTCCCCGCCCCCTAAGTCTGCAGCCGCCTTTGCTCTCGCAGGCTCCAGGCGGCTAGAGAGGCTCCAGAGCGCCCTGAAGCTGGCTTGCTTCTCGCGTGTCGCTTGTGATGGGAGGATTAGGTCGCAGGCTCCACCCTGCGTCATCCTCCCAAACTTCTCAAGCGTCTGGCGCTTGGGGTCACTGCCCCCAAGGAGGCACCTGGAGGGGTACTCAGGGGATGCTGGAGGAGCAAACGGGGCGACCTAGGAAATTCCTCTGTCTTTAGTTCTAGAACCCCTGATCTCCTAGCAACCAGGCTGCGGAACCTCCGCAGACTTCAAGGGTTTTATAGCGGCAGGTGGCGACACGGAGCCGGCTCCCCCTTTTCCAGCCTTCCTCCCCATCTCCCATTCCCCGTCCCCCACGACCTATACCAGAGGTCCTTAGGCCTCCACGTCTCCCCTTCTGCCTAGTAGCCCAAGGTTTCCACCCATCTGCCAGGTCTGGGTCGTCAAGTTGGCTGCCTTAGCTTGGGAAGGGGCTTGAGAGGGAAGAAAGGAGAGGCCCACCAGGCGAAGGGGTGAGGGGTGGGGGGTTGCGGGAGTTCCCTCTCACTCCCGAAGATATAAAGCAACGTTTATTATTATTATTATTTTTTTTTTTCTTGAGAGAGAGAATGAGGCAGCGGGATGTTTCCTCTAAAGGCCTTGTTTAAACCTGGGCCCGGGGAATGGTGGTGAGCTGGGTTCTAGGGTACAGCGGGCTGGTTTCTCAGGTCAACACAGGCCTCGACTGTTCCCAGGGGGATGGCGTCCACTCCGATGGGGAATGAGGGGGAGAAGAAGAGCAGCTGGCCGTCTCAAGCTGCACCCTCCTTGAGAGGAGGTCCGGTGAGCACTGCAGGGGGCCCTGGAGGTGGGAGTGTAATGAAGTGAAGGCCTCCCAGGCAGAGGCACCCCGTCCCGGGTCTGAGCCACAAGCCCTGAGACTCTAGCTTCAACCCTGAGTCCTGAAGCCCAGACCCATAGCTCTGAACACTAGGCCCTGACTCTAAACCTCCACCAAACCCCACTCCTCCAGATTCAGAGCCTTCTAGCTAAATCTCAAGGCCCAGTCCTTCAAGAGCAAGCTCCTTGGACCCACAGGCCCCAGCCTGGGAACTCCTACACCCAGCACTTCCATGTGGGAGCTCCCAGGCTGAACCTCTCCGCCTTTTCCTTTCCCAGGCTTCGTTGTCTGGTTCTGAGGAATACTTGTCCCGGATCAGTGCAGAACTCACGGAGGAGGCTTTGTGCACTGCTTGTTGCCACTTGAACCCTGTGCCCATCAAAAAAAAACAGACACAAGACCGAGCGACTCAGATATTCAAACGTGGTAACCCCCTGCCTCAGGACCATCGTGTCTAGAGAACCGCAGCCCCCATCATGCCTGGTTCCAGTCCCTGACCCCTCCCACCCCTAGCTGAACTCTCCAGGAGTCTGTGCCCATCTCGCCCATCTCACAGCCAGCCCTAGGACCTGTGAAGTGCCCCTGCTACCCGCTAACCCAGTACCTACTCCTCACTGCTGGCTGAGAATCCCCTTACCCCGTCTGCCCTGACCACACCTCTTCCTGGCCACGGGGATAGTCCTTTCTCTGACTAGGTCCTCTGCTTCCAGCATTCTTCACCAAGACCTGAGGCACAGACACCCGGCGAGTGAGGCTTCAAGGGAGATGCTCTTTGTCCTGGGAGAGAGATGAGGAACCTGGAGGGGAGAGAGCGAGGGTTTCACATCCCAGCAGGGTAAGGGAATTTTTGAACCCTGCACTTCCATTCTGTTCTGCCCTGATCCTCAAATTCTGAGTTCTCAGCCCTCTCCCCTCTCTTCCACCATCTGCCGCTCCGACAGAAACCGTACCCGCAGCAAGGCACACCTCCTGCCAACTCCTCGTGAAAAGGTACATGCAGGGTCCATGCTGCCAAGGCTATTCGATATTAACTAAACCTTTTGAGTTTGCACTATATGCTGGTCCCTGTCTTAGGAGCTTGGGACACAGAAATTAATGATACAGTCTCAGCTCTTGAAGAGTTCAGTTCAGTGTGGGGACAGACAAGGAAATGGCCAATTATAATACAGTATGGATAAGTTTCCATAATAGAAATGGACACAGTGGGATATTACTCTTATCCCAACCTTAACTGGGACAGGAAGGAAAGGAACCATGGAGCTTCTTCTTTTTTTTTTTCTTTTGAGACAGAGTCTTGCTCTGTCACCCAGGCTGGAGTGCAGTGGCACAATCTTGGCTCACTGCAAGCTCCACTTCCTGGGTTCACACCATTCTCCTGCCTCAGCCTCTCGAGTAGCTGGGGCTACAGGCACCTGCCACCGCACCTGGCTAATTTTTGTGTATTTTTAGTAGAGACAGGGTTTCACCGTGGTAGCCAGGATGGTCTTGATCTCCTGACCTCATGATCTGCCCGCCTCAGCCTCCCAAAGTGTTGGGATTACAGACTTTGGAGCTTCTTGAAGGAGGTAACACCTAAAGAAAGAATTTTCCACAGGGCGCATTGGCTCACGCCTGTAATCCCAGCATTTTGGGAGTCTGAGATGGGCCGATGACTTCAGGGCAGGAGTTTGAGACCAACCTGGTCAACATAGTGACAGAGGTTGCAGTGAGCCGAGATTGCACCACTGCATTCCAGCCTGGGCGACGGTGAGACTCCATCTCAAAAAAAGAAAAAGAAAAAGAAGAAAAGAAGTTTCCAGGAAAAAAAGAAAAAAAAAAAAGAGGTTGGTAGGAGTCTTTCAAACAGTTGGGGTTGCATGAACAAAGGCAAAGAGCAGTCTTCGCAGAGCCACTGTGAGCATCTGTGTGTACTTAGGGCAGGGAGAAGCAGTTTAGCAGCTGGAGTCTACAGGCAAGGTAAGAGGGGACTCAAGAGACTTTGTGTGCCTTGTTTAGAGCCATACACACTTTCCTGGCTGGGTGTGGTCACTCATGCCTGTAATCCCAGCACTTTGGGAAGCTGAAGCAGGAGGATCGCTTGCATCCAGGAGTTTGAGACCAGCCTGGATAACATGGTGATACCCCAGGCATGATGGCATGTGCCTGTGTTCCCAGTTACTTGGGAGGTGGGAGGATTGCTTGAGCCCAGAAGTTCAAGAACAGCCTGGGCAACATAGAGAGACCCCATCTCTATAAAAAGTTAAAAAATTAGCTAGGTGTAGTGGCATGAACCTGTGGTCTCAGCTACTCAAGAGGCTGAGGCCAGAGGATCACTTGAGCCTAGCAGGTTGATGCTGCAGTGAACCGTGATCATGCCACCACACTCCAGCCTGGGTGACAGTGCAAGACCCTGTCTCAAAAAGGCAATTTTTTAAAAAAGTAAAAAAAGAAAGAAATAGGAGGAGGAGCTGGGCGTGATGGCTCATGCCTGTAATCCCAGCACTTTGGCAGGCCAAAGCGGGCGGATCATGAGGTCAATAGTTCAAGACCAGCCTGGCCAACATAGTGAAACCCTGTCTCTACTAAAAATACGAAAGTTAGGTCAGGCGCGGTGGCTCATGCCTGTAATCCCAGCACTTTGGGAGACCGAGGCGGGCAGATCATCTGAGGTCAGGAGTTTGAGACCAGCCTGGCCAACATGTAAAACCCTGTTTTACAAAACCCTGTTTTGTAAAAATACAAAAATTAGCTGAGCATGGTGGCATGCACCTGTAATCCCAGCTACTCAGGAGGCTGAGGCAGGAGA
This sequence comes from Trachypithecus francoisi, assembly GCF_009764315.1. Taxonomy (NCBI): domain Eukaryota; kingdom Metazoa; phylum Chordata; class Mammalia; order Primates; family Cercopithecidae; genus Trachypithecus; species Trachypithecus francoisi. Next base: position 83,157,239 of record NW_022681455.1, on the reverse strand, counting down.
ATCACTTGAACCCAGGAGTTGGAGGTTGCAGTGAGCCGAGATCGCACCACTGCACTCGAGCCTGGGCTGCAAAGCAAGACTGTCTCAAAAAAAAACAAAAACAAAAACAAAAATTAGCCAGGCATTGTGGTGCACACCTGTAATCCCAGCTACTCAGGAAGCTGAGGCAGAGAATCACTTGAACCTGGCAGGCGGAGGTTTCAGTGAGCCAAGATCACGCCACTGCACTGCAGCCTGGGCCACAGATCGAGACTCTGTCTCAAAAAAATAAAATAAAATAAAAATTAAGCACTTATTATGTGTCAGCACTGCTTGAGGGACTGGGGTGTTGCAGTAAGCGAAACAGAGTTCTTGCTATCAAGAGGTTTAAAAAATTTGCAGGGCATGGTGGCGCACAGCTGTGCTCCCAGCTACTCAGGAGGCTGAGGTGGGAGGATCGTTGGAGCCCAGGTTGAGGCTGCAGGAAGATATGATTACGCCACTGCACTCTAGCCTGGCTGACAGAGGGAGACCCTGTCTTGAGAAAAATAAAAAAGACATGAGCCTTGGGTCTAAAGAGTGAAAAGGCTCTTTCTTGTCTCTTTTATGGAGCTCTTCCTAACAGTCAGTTTGGAAGATAAGCCCGCCCCTCTTTGATGCTCCTGGCTTCTCATGCCTCCCCCCGTTTTTGTCCCTAGAACATGCCTCAAAACTCCTCTTTTGCCACTCGTTAATCACTTCCATTTGTGGGAACCTCCTGGTCATGAGCAGCATCATCCCGAAGCCTTCAAAGTGTTCTGGATTCATCACACAACCCTCCAACCTCAGCCAGCAAGGACACCACCAGGAATGAAAGCGCTTTAATAAAGAGACAGGGATCGTTCCCTCCCCCAGCTTGTGCAGTGCTCATGTGTGGTTTCTCTAGGGTGGAGGTGTGGAACAGGGTACCTTTTTTTTTCTTCCTAGATGTGAGTGCTGGATGTGGGCATACATTGGAGTGTTTAGTTTTTTAAAAAAATTTTTGTGGCCATGAGCGATGGCTCATGCCTGTAATCCCAGCACAGATCACGAGGTCAGGATATCAAGACCATCCTGGCTAACACGGTGAAACCCTGTCTGTACTAAAAATACAAAAAATTAGCCAGGCATGGTGGCACGTGCCTGTAGCTCCAGCTACTCAGGAGGCTGTGGCAGGAGAATTGCTTGAACCTGGGAAGCGGAGGTTGCAGTGAGCTGAGATCGTGCCATTGCACTCCAGCCTGGGCAACAGACGGAGACTCCATCTCAAATTTTTTTTTTTTTTTTGTGGAGACAGGGTCTCACTGTGTTGCCCAGGTCTTGAACTCTTGGCCTCAAATGATCCTTCTGCTCGGCTTCCCAAAGTGCTGGGATTACTGGGATCACTGCACCTGGCCTGTTGACACAGATGAGCACATGGGTCCAAATCCAGCCTCCTGGCCACACTCCAGCACCTTAAGGTCTAGGCCTGTGGCATCTGGCAGGACTCCTCTTACTTCTGAAGAGCCACCTCTGCCACCACTGTTGGGGATGGGGACACTGAGCTACAGCCTCTCCCCTCTGATCTTTGGGCTTCATGCCTGCGAGAACATATCACACCCATTACTAGCCAGAAAGCAGTGCATTAGGCTTTGCACAGTTTGCATTTAGCAATGCAAATGCTAAATTCATTTTAGCATTTAGTATTTGCATTGCTAAACGCAAACTGCACAAAGTTTGGCCATTTATTGGAGCCTCCTGAGGAAGTCAATTCCCATCTCTGAGCCTTAGTTTCCTTATCTGAAAAATGGGATTAATAAATGATCCCTGTCCGGTGGGGTCCTTTGGAGAGTTAAAAGACATAATTCAGTCAGGCGTGATGGCTCATGCCTGTAATCCCAGGGACATACCGGACAGTATGGTGGGAGGATCACTTGAGGACAGGAGTTCAAGACCAGTTTGGGTAACAGCGTGAGTTAGCCAGGTGTGGTGGAGCACACCTGTGGTCCCAGCTGCTCAGATGGCTAAGGCTGGAGGATCACTTGAGCCCAGGAGGTTGAGGCTGCAGTGAGCTATGATGGTGCCACTGTACTCCAGCCTACACTACAGAGACACCGTCTCTAAAGAATAAAACAACATAGGCCAGGTGTAGTGACTCACGCCTGTAATCCCAGCACTTTGGGAGGCCGAGGTGGGCGGATCTCTTGAGGTCAGGAGTTCAAGACCAGCCTAGCCAACATAGTGAAACCCTGTCTCTACTAAAACACAAAAATTAACCGAGTTTGGTGGCAGGCTCCTATAATCCCAGCTACTCAGGAGGCTGAGGCAGGATAATCGCTTGAACCCGGTAGGCAGAGGTTGCAACGAGCTGAGATTGTACCACTACACTCTAGCCTGGGTGACAGAGTAAGACTCAGTTGCGAAAATGAAAAAGAAAAAAAAAACATAATCCATACAGTTTGCCTCAGATTCTCCTAAAAGTCCACCCCTTTCTGAATATTTCAGCATCCTTTCAAGTGTCCTAAAAATGTTTAATTGCATTTAAATATAAAATTTTAATTAGGCCAGGCAAGGTGGCTTACACCTGTAATCCTGGCACTTTGGGAGGCCCAGGCGTGCGGATCACTTGAGGTCAGGAGTTCGAGACCAGCCTGGTCAACATGGCAAAACCCGGTCTCTACTAAAAATACAAAAATTAGCTGGGCATGGGTGCCTGTAGTCCCAGCTACTTGAGAGGCTGAGGCAGGAGAACGGTTTGAACCCAGGAGGTAGAGGTTGCAGCCATTGCACACCAGCCTGGGTGACAAGAGTGAAACTCCGTCTCAAAAAAAAAAAAGATAAAGTGGAAAAGGACACCCCCAAGGATATAAAACAAGTTCAAATTGGTAGATGGGTCACAGTAGATACGCCTAAAATGCTAAAAAGATTGGGGTGGGGGGAAGAAATGGTGTACTTGAATAGATACAAAAATCCTCCAAAGGGGGTTGAATTTTAGGCAAACTGGTCATAAGACAAATTGAAAAGCCAGGCTTGGTGGCTCATGCCTGTAATCCCAGAACTTTGAGAAGTCGAGGAAGGAGGATTGCTTGAGGCCAGGGTTTCGAGACCAGCCTGGGCAACATAACATCTCATTTCTACAAAAATTTAAAATTTAGGCAGGCACTGAGTCCCAGCCACTCAGGACGCTGAGGTGGGAGGATCCCTTGAATCTAGGAGTTTGAGGTTGCAGTGAGCTGTGATGGCACCACTGCACTCCAGCCTGGCCGGCAAAGCCAGGCCCTGTCTCTAAAAAGAAAGAAATTGAAAGCTGTTTGCCTCCTGCCCAGCAGTAAGAGAAGATGGGTGGCTCCTGTCAGTTCTCTTCCAGCTGGAAGAGGCCCACAAGGTCAAACAAGGCCTGGTGGAGAGGCCAGTGCGGCCTGGAGTGAGGCTGGTCACAGGGAGGGCTTCACAGAGGTTGAGCCTAAAGCCAGGCTTTCTGACCCCAGGCCAGGCCTCCGGACACTGCCCTCTGCCCACTTTCGCATTTCCTCTTTTTTTTCAAATTGTTCCCCTTTCCCCAGCCCTCTCCCCAGAGCGGTGGTCCAGCGCTTGGTGGCCACCTCCCCACACCCCACCGGCCCGATTACAAGTCATGATTTTCTGTTTATTGCTCAAAAACAAGAATTCAGAAGCAAAGGTGGAGAGACTGTGGGTTGGGGAGATGGCAGGAAGGGGGCAAGGCCTTGTCCCAGCTCTCCCCTTCATCCTTCTTCTGACCCTCCTGGCTGGAGTCAGGCCTAGGGCCAGGGCATCTGGGAGGGGGGTGCCTTCAAGGGAACAGTAGAGCTATCGGGGGCAGTCCTTGAGGGGTGCCCTGGGCAGGAGGTGCAGCAAGATTTGCAGGGGGCAGAGTTCCCCTCCCAGAATCCAAAAGCCAGTAGGGTGGGGGGCAGGTCCCTCGTTTGGCAACTGAGAAGAGGCGGCTTTGGGCGGCAGGATGCTGGTTTATTTACTGTAGGATCTCCAGGGCCATCGAAGCCCCCTCATGGGACGGGGAGACTATTTACACAGCCAGGGAGGAGGGCAGCCAGGAGGCAGAGACCGGGTCCCGTACTTCCCCCGGCCCGAATGAGGAGGGAAGGGGCGTCCTGGGTCCTGCAGCTGTAGTCTTGGGGTTCAGATGGAAACTTCATACTCCCGCGTATCCTGAAGACAGAGAGATCAGGTCAGTTGTTGGAGTCTGATAGGGGTGGAAGAGGCAGTCGAATGGGAGGAGGGGCAATGACCCTGGGTTTTAAAGTAACATTGACCACTGGGGACTAGGCGGCCACAGGGGCTAATCTGGCCAGTGAAAGTGTTTGGTTCATCCTATAGTGTCGTAAAACGACACAAGAATCTGAATTTCTGGCTTGTCTTGAATAATTGGAAGATCTGCCAATTGTGCCTCAGTTTCCACTATGGGGTAGAGCTGTATTCTTCAGATGGGGCTCAAGTCCTCCACTTAGCCACGGTCCTCACTGCTCCCTATTGTCCACATGTGGCTTGCTGTGCTCATTGACATGGCCTCTGTGGGCAGCTGAGTTTGAAATTCCCAAGACAGAGATTCCAGAGACCTTGCGAGAAGGTTATGGAGTCCTGGGAGAGCCAAGTGGTGGCTCTTCAGGGGCAGGGGAGGTGCTCACCCCAGCTTCATACAGCGGGTTGCTGAAGTCCGACTCCACGGTGATGGGGCTATAGGAGTGGGAGCCCGAGAAGCCGAAAAGGGACTTTCCCTGAAGCCTGGGAAAGGGAGAGGACAGAGGAGCTTATCAACAGGGTTCGGTGCCAGGCCCACAAGATGTCTGCCTTGGCTGGCAGCCCCCAAGCAGGCTACTTACTTGGTGTAGTATATGTAAACGCCACTGCCGAGAACAATGACCAAGCCTAGAGGCAGCAAGATGGCTAGGGCCAGGTTCCCCCCTTCCAGCTGCCGTGATGGATCTGTGGTCTGGGTCACTACAGGAGGAGGAGAGGCTGGTGAGCTGTGGTTGGGCCTGGTCCTGGGCTCTCCCAACCTCCTGCCCTGTGCCTCAAACCCTGGGCTTCATCCCTCCAAGGCCTGGCCTCCTGCCCCGGCCTCTGCCTTGCCCTCCCGACCTGGCCAGCCTGGGTCTCCACCTGTGCCCTCACTGACCTTCCAGTTTTCGGTTGTCCAGGAGCTCCTCATAGGCAACTGCAGGGAGAGGAGGGGGAGGGGATGGGGTCTGAGCCAGGGAGGGGACGAGGCTGGGAGGGGCCGGGAGCCCAGTGGGGCTGGGCTGGACAGTCTGGTTCTCTCTGCCCTCTGCTCAACTTCAACTTTCTCTCTCCCTTGGTGGGGAAGAGAGAGGAGTGACCAGCACAGGGCCTTTGTCCTCTTTCTCCAGACCCCTAAAAAGTCAGGGTTCCTGGACGGTCTGAGCCAAACTTTAGAATTTGTCAGAGATAGGGAAACTGAGGCCTATCCAGAGAGAGCAAGGGACTTCCAAGCCAAGGCCCCCTCTACTACACCCCTGAGCCAATCCCATGACCTCACACGACCCAGGGCTTCTGGACACACCCGTGAGGACGTGAGGCCACAGGAGGAGAACCGGGAGCTCTGTAGGGTCGCCCATTGGTCTCAAATGTGCTACCTGACTCTCCCAACCCTGTCACTTCCCAGACACTGGTGTGCCCCTCCTGCCCTGTCTGGCCAGGCACCTTTGCAGAGTGGGGGCTGGCTGGTCCACTGGGAGGGGTGGCCGGGCACACAGGTGATGGTGACCTCGCCGATAAGCTCAAAGCCCTCATAGCAGAAGAAGCGCAGAGACTCGCCCGCCTGGTAGTGGTGCTTGTACAGCGTCTGGTAGCCATTCTCAGGAACCCCTGGGTTCAGGCACGGCTCGTACTTCACTGCGGGGAGCATGCCAGTCACATGCCAGCTGCACTACTGCGCACAGGGCAGACAGGCTCTCCCAGGGCTACCCAGCCACCCTCCCAGGGTGTGCTCCAGACTCACAGGCGCATTTGGGGACCCTGTCGCTCCACTTGGGTGTGCCTGTGTCCCGGCTGTAGCAGGTGAGCATGGCTGCCCCCTCGAGGCTGTACCCTGGCAGGCAGCGGTACTGGACGTGGGAGCCAACGGGGAAGCCAGCGTCCGAGGCAGTGCGGTGCCCGTTGGCAATCTCGCCGGGGTCAGCACAAGTCATGACTGGTGGCAGAAGAACAAGGTCACAGAGAGTGAGGGCCTTAAAAAATCAGCCTGGGCAACACAGAGAGACCCCATCTCTACAACAAATTGAAAAATTAGCCAGGAGTGGTGGCGTGCTCCTGCGGTCCCAGCTAATCAGGAGTTGGAGGTGGGAGGATCGCTCGAGCCCAGCAGGTCGAGGCTGCAGTGAATGGTGAGCGCACTACTGCCCTCCAGCCTGGGTGACAGAGTGAGACACAGTCTAAAAAAAAAAATAAAAGAAAATCTCCCAGAAGCCTAGGGCTGGGAGAGGCCTGAGCCTCGGGCCATTTCCTCTGAATACTTCTGCACACACACGCACTTCCCACCAATTCCTCAGAAGGAAGAGAGCATGAATTGGAAAAACTTAAAATGCAGTGCATTTATTTTCGGACCAGAATGACAGGCTTAATTTTTTTCAAAATTCAATGTATGTTGTATTTCAGGCTTCTTTTAGAAAACAGTTTGCTTGGGGAAATCCCAAGCCCCTATCCTGGGGTGAAATTCAAAATATTTAACCACCATACCAGAGCATATGGGCCAAATCCCAGCAGGGTGAGCCCAACATGGCTTGTCATCTGTGGAACAGTAGCTGCCCTTTTTAAAGAGGGCCCAGCTCTTCTGTCCCCAGTATTCTCATTATGCCCAGCCTAGTTCACTCACTTACACTGCCTGACTGCAGGGGTTTGAGTTTACAACCCTGTTGTGAAGGAATCATAATCATAGCCATTTCTTGTATATAAGCCTGAGCTAGGTACCCTGCTAAACATTTTACAAACAAATATAATTCTGTGTGTGTGTGTGTGTGTGTGTGTGTGTGTGTGTTTGAGACCGAGTGTCTCGCTGTCGCCCAGGCTGGAGTGCAGTGGCGCTATCTCGGCTCACTGCAAGCTCTACCTCCCGGATTCCCAGGCCTCAGCCTCCTGAGTAGCTGGGACTACAGGTGCCCGACACCACACCCAGCTAATTTTTTGTATTTTTAGTAGAGACGGGGTTTTACCATGTTAGCCAGGATGGTCTTGATCTCCTGATCTCATGAACCACCCGCCTTGGCCTCCCAAAGTGCTGGGATTACAGGCGTGAGCCATGGCGCCTGGCCTTTTGTTTTGTTTGTTTGTTTTTGAGAGTCTCGCTCTGTCACCCAGGCTGGAGTGCAGTGGCGCATCTCAGCTCAGGGCAACCTCCGCCTTCTGGGTTCAAGAGATTCTCCTGTCTCAGCCTCCTGAGTAGCTACAGTTATAGGCGTTCGCTAGTACACCCAGCTAATTTTTGTATTTTTAGTAAAGACAGGGTTTCACCATGTTGGCCAGGCTGGTCTCGAACTCCTGACCTCAGGTGATCCACCCACCTCAGCCTCCCACAGTGCTGGGATTACAGGTGTGAGCCACCACGGCTGGCTCCAAATATAATTCTTTGTTTTGGAGACGAGAACTTGCTCTGTCACTCAAGCTGGAGCGCAGTGGTGAGATCACGGCTGACTGCAGCCTCAAACTCCTGGGCTTAAGCAATTCTCACACCTTAGCCTCCTGAGTAGCTGGGACTATAGTCATATACCACCATGCCTGGCTATATTTTTTATCATTTGTAGAGACAGGGTCTCCCTATGTTGCCCAGGCTGTTCTCAATCTCCTGGGCTCAAGTGATCCTCCCGCCTTGGCCTTCCAAAGCACTGCAATTTCAGATGTGAGCCACCACACCTGGCACAAACATAATATTTAATCCCAATTATCTTGAGAGGCCAATGTCACTGTCATCTCCCTTGGAGCCCAGGGCTCTCAGGGCAGTCAAAGGACTTGGCCCATGGTCACTCGGCCAGGGAGTGGCAGAGCAGGAATCTGCCCAGGGTCACAGCCATGGAGCACAGGACAGGGACTCAGAGATGTGGGTCCTGGCACACCTTCAGGCTCAATCTGCTGCCTTGGGCAGGTTCCCTCCTAGCCCGAGGCAGCAGGGCCAGCCGAACTCTTAGCCTCATCCAGGCCTAATATCCTGTGAGTCCTTCCAGGGGCGGGGAGCTGTGTCCAGCCCAAATCTGGCTACCTGAGGTTTCTCCCCTGGGTCCCACCATTGCTTTCAGATGCCACATGGAACTACAGCCCCACGTCCTTGGGGCTGGCTTCCCAAAATTTGAAGAAAGTGACCAGCTGCCATTCCTTTCTGCTCTTCAATTTTCTTTTACTTTTTTCTTTTTTTTCTTTTTGAGATGGAGTATCACTCCCGTGGCGCAGGCTGGAATGCAGTGGCATGACCTCAGCTTACTGCAACCTCAACCTTCCGGGTTCAAGCGATTCTCCTTCCTCGGCCTCCTGAGTAGCTGGGATTACAGGCGTGTGCCACAACGCCCAGCTAGTTTTTTATTTTTAGTAGAGATGGGGTTTCGCCATGTTGGCCAGGCTGGTCTTGAACTCCTGACCTCAGGTGATCCACCACACCCGGCCCTTTCTGCTCTTCTAAAATATACACACTCCCAGCTCCTTTAAATGTCACCTCCTCTGTGAAATCTCCTGCCCCAGCCCTGAGAAAATTAGCCCACTGCTCTCCCCACAGTCCTTCATCACACCCAGGGCAGCATGCGCCCTGTGAAGTTTCCATCTGCGCTTCACAACCTGAGTCCTACTCCACCGATGGGGAAACCAAGGTTCAGAGATGCTAAGTGCCTCGCCCAAAGTCACCCAGTGATCACCATCCTGCGTATCACTCCCAGATTGTGACCTCCACAAGAGTATGGAGGGGCTTGAACCCCCTTCTCCTAACCTCAACCCAGCACGGGGCTTCAGTGATGGCATTCAAATAAACCAAGTGCTCTGACAACCTTGGTCCTAGCAAAGTGGCTCCCTACAATTTCAACTGAGAGGACTGCGGGATTGCGGCGGGGCGTAGGACAGGAAGGATGGAGCCAAGTGTGGACACGGGGAGCCCAGTGGGAACCTGGTCGGAGCCCTGTTAGGAGCGAAACTCAGACGCCGCAGAGGAGGGATCAGGAGCGGACGGAGCGGGGCCATGAGACGAGGAAACAGGGACCGAGCCCAGGTCGGTGCAAGAAAGAAGAGGGATGCAGCCTGGAGAAGGTGAGAGGGAGACGCAGAGGGGACAGTTTCGGGGAACCGGGCGGAGGAATGAGAGCTAAAGGGCATGGTGTCAGGGCCTGAAGAAGATCCAGGAAGGACCCGGAGCGAAGGGACGGAACACAGAAAGCAAAGGGGCCGGTACAGGACAGGGCAGGGGCGGGGCCGACAGGACGCGGGCGGGGCCGGCTCACTCTTTTGGCAGGCTGGCGGCGCGGCGCTCCAAGAGAGGTCCCACTGGCAAGTGAGAATGTCGGAGCCTAGCAGCTCGTAGCCAGGCTCGCACTGGTAGGTGAGCACCGTGCCCCGGATCAGGTCCCCGTGGGATGCCGTCCTCCAGCCCCACTCCGGAGGTGGCAGCTCGGGGCACGTGTCGTTCCTCGGGACCTCTGCAGGGGAGGGAGGGCGAGTTTGGAGGCTGCCGTTTTAACTCTGGGCTCCCTTCCAGCCTCGGAGGCTTTGCTCTGTGCCCCCTCCCGGGATCTCTCTCTCTCTCTCTTTCTTAGAGACAGGGTTTCCTCTGTTGCCTAGGCTGGAGTACAGTGGTACAAGCATAGCTCACTGCAGCCTCAACCTCCTGGCTTCAAGCGATCCTCCCACCTCGGTCTCTCAAGGCCCTGGGATAACAGGCGTGAGCCACCACGACCGGCCACCTCCCGGGATCTCCGGCTTGCCCGACCCCTGCCCATTCCGGGACTCTATCCCTCAGTACCTTTGAAGTGCAATACAAAGCCCTGGCCCAGGCCTGGATTTGGGGGCCCGGGCGGTGCCTGAAACTGCAGTGTGAGGTCGGGCCCAGAGGAGAGGAGGCGGCGGCGCGGTTGAGGTCCCCGCAGCTGGGCCAAGACTCGGGCGCTGGGACCGTCCCCGTCGAACAGTGTCAGCATGTCCCCCTCCCGCACATTCAATCTGCAGGGAGTGGGATCAGACAATGGGGCGGGGCTGCGACTGGCCCCTCCCATCCAGCTCTGCCCCAATCTCAACTCTGCTCATTGGTAGCCCCGCCTACTCTCCAGCCCCGCCCATAATTTCCTCTAGTCTATGGCTCCTCCCATGTCCTACCTCCCAAACCCTAACCTTGCTCAGTACTAACTCCGCCCACTGTCCAGTCCCTCCTTCATCACCATGGGATCCAAAGCCTAGCCCAACTCTTGCTCTGGCCAAGCATAGACCAAATTCGCTACTACCCTACACAACTCTAGGCTCTGCCTGAGTGCCTGCTCTGAAGCCACGCCCACTTCAGCTTCTGTGCGGTCTCAAGACCCTCTGATACCAATTCAGCTCACTGGATTCTCCTCAGCCCTCCCCAATTTGTTGGTGATACCGCAACAGTTTGGATCTGTGTTCCTGGAAGTAGCTCCACGGGCAGTCTCAGAAACCTCCAAAGAGTGAGAGGCACCAGGCCGGAGCCCCTTGTTCACAATAGCCCCCAAGGAAGGCTGCATTGCCCTATTTATTTGTCCGAGGTTGCCTGGCTAATACGTGATTTGAGCCCAGCTCTCTCACCTCTATCCTGAACCCTTAGTGCACCAGCCTATCCACCGAATTCTGGATAGATACGCAAGAGCCAGGCAGGCTCAGAATGCAGGCTAGTGCATTGGCATACCACACTTTCCTGAGCCTACACCCGTCGCACCCTCTGCAGGACCCAAACATACATCTCAACTTGGAGCAAGATGCGCTTCTCTTCCTGGACGTGTAGGCCCCACACGCAGTCCTGGCCCGGGCTATAGCTCTGGGGCCAGTCGGGAGAGAGGACCACGCCAGCTGGCTCCGACAGCTCCCCTCCACACATGGCTAGGGAAAAAGGGGTGTCAGGTTCGGGACCCGGGTAGGCATGCCGTCTCCATTTCACCACGGTCCTCACTACTCGTGATGCATGCACCACATCACCTCACTTGTTTCCTATTACCTATGATCCACCTGCTTCTTTTATTCTTTTATTTTTATTTTTATTTATTTATTTTTTCACTTTTTTTTGAGACGGAGTCTCGCTCTGTCGCCCAGGCTGGAGTGCAGTGGCGCAATCTCAGCTCACTGCAAGCTCCATCTCCCGGGTTCACGCCATTCTCCTGCCTCAGCTTCCCGTGCAGCTGGGACTACAGGCGCCCACCACCACACCTGGCTAATTTTTTTTGTATTTTTAGTAGAGATGGGGTTTCACCGTATTAGCCAGGATAGACTCCATCTCCTGACTTCGTGATCCGCCTGCCTCGGCCTCCCAACGTGCTGGGATTACAGGCATGAGCCACCACGCCCGGCCCCTATTTTTATTTTTTTAGACGGAGTCTCACTGTGTCGCCCAGGCTGGAGTGCAGTGGCACAATCCCGGCTCACTGCAATCTCCACCTCCCAGGTTCAAGCGATTCTCGTGCTTCAGCCTCCCAAGTAGCTGGGATTACAAGCATGCACCACCATGCCCGGTTATTTTTTGTATTTTTAGTAGAGATGGAGTTTCACTATGTTGACCAGGCTGGTTTCCAACTTCTCACCTCAGGTGATCCGCCCGCCTGAGCCTCCCAGAGTGTTGGGATTACAGGCCTGAGCCACTGCGCCTGGCTTTATCCACCTGTTTCTTTTTCTTTTCTTTCTTTTTTTTTTTTTTTTTGAGAAAGAATTTCACTCTTGTTGCCCAGGTTGGAGTGCAGTGCCGTGATCTCGGCTCACCACAACTTCCACCTCCTGAGTTCAAGCGATTCTCCTGCCTCAGCCTCCCGAGTAGCTGGGATTACAGGCATGCACCACCACACCCAGCTAATTTTGTATTTTAAGTAGAGACAGGGTTTCTCCATGTTGATCAGGCTGGTCTCGAACTCCTGACCTCAGGTGATCCACCTGCCCCTGCCTCCCATAGTGCTGGGATTACAGGCATGAGCCACTGCACCCAGCCATGATCCGCCTGTTTCTTGCCACGTCTAGGTCCTTTTGTGTTCAATATCCAGTCCTGCTCTTAACAAACCCCACCCACTCTCCAGCCTGCCCAATCTGTACTTAACCCAACAGCAGTTATTGCTCTTGAAGACATTTGCGTTTGTGACCCCTGCATTCAGTAACAAGCCCACCAGTCATTCAGCTAAGAAAACAGTCTCTGAAGGGACAGGGATTTACTCAAGGCTTGGGTCGATTAGGTCTGGATATGCAGCCTTCCTTTCTGAATGGCCTTGCTGGGATTTCCAGTTCAGGGGGCATCATGGACTGAAGGACCTACCTGCGAAGAAGAAGGCTCACCTTTGCAGGCCGGCTCTGTGTCGTTCCAGTGGGGTTCTGTGGGATCCACACATTCGATGGCATTGGGAGGTCCAGGGGGCTCCAGCGCGTATCCTGGGAGGCACGAGAAGGTTGCCAGTGCCCCTGGGCGATACTCAGGGTCCGTGGTAGTGACGTTTCCGTGTGCCAGGAAGGGGGCGAAGCAGCGATCCTCCTCAAAGGCTGGGAAGGAGTCAGTCATAACAATTAAGCATTAGGGCAGGCCTCAAGGGATCTCAAACTGGGGATGTGAGCTGAATTGGGGTGTTGTTTGGCCACTCACTGGGCTTTTTTTTTTTTTTTTTTTTTTTTTAGACAGAGTCTTACGCTGTCGCCCAGACTGGAGTGCAGTGGTATGACCTCGGCTCCCTGCAGCCTCTGACTCCCAGGTTCAAGCAATTCTCATGCCTCAGCCTCCCAAGTAGCTGGGATTACAGGTGTGCAGCACCATGCCCAGCTAATTTTTTTTTTTTTAAGATGGAGTTTCACACTTGTTGCCCAGGCTGGTGTGCAATGGCACCATCTTGGCTCACCACAACCTCCGCCTCCTGGATTCAAGCGATTCTCCTGCCTCAGCCTCCTGAGTAACTGGGATTACAGGCATGTGCTACTACGCCTGCCTAATTTTTTTGTATTTTTAGTAGAGACGGGGTTTCTCCAGGTTGGTCAGGCTGGTCTCAAACTCCTGACCTCAGGTGATCTGCCTGCCTCAGCCTCCCAAAGTGCTGGAATTACAGGCATGAGCCACTGTGCCTGGCCAATTTTTGTATTCTTAGGAGAGATAGGGGTTTCACCATGTTGGCTAGGCTGGTCTTGAACTCCTGGCCTTAAGTGATCTGCCTGCCTCAGCCTCCCAAAATACTGGGATTACAGACATGAGTCACTGCGCCCAGCCTGGGTTTTTTTTATTTTTTACTTTTTTAGAAACAGGGTCTCACTCTGTTGCCCAGGCTGGAGTGCAGTGGTGTGATCACAGCTCATTGCAGCCTAGATCTCCTAGACTCAAGTGATTCTCCCACCTCAGCCTCTCCAGTAGCTGGGACTACAACATGCACACCCTACCCAGCAGCTCATTTTCCAATTTTTTTTTTGGTAGAGATGGGGTTTCACCATGTTACTCAGGCTGGTCTTGAACTCCTGACCTCAGGTGATCCACTGGCCTCGGTCTCCCAAAGTGCTGGGATTACAGGTGTGAGCCACTTCCCTGGAGTCGGTGAGTTTTTAAAAACTGAATGCCACTGGGTTTAGCATTCACTCTCCAGATTGTCAAAAAATTTCTAACACTCCTCATTCACTTATTTATATTGCCTCCCTGGCCTCTTGAGGGAAGCCGCTGGGCTAGCCAAATCCCAGCCACCATTCTACAGAGAGGAAGTTCATAGACAAAAAAGCCACTTGCTCAAGGTCACCCAGAAGACAATGGCAAAAGCAGGTCTCAAACCCAGATGGCTTGATTCCCAGCCACAGATACTTGGCTCTGGAAACGGCAAAAATGGGCGGGTAAGGGTAGGGGTGCCTTTGGAGAACTGGCTGGCGTAGGTGTATTCTCTCCTCGGAAATAACAATTGGATTCTGATCATCCATGCTGTTGCTAGAACCCAAAATTTCAGCTAATGCAAAAACTACTCAGTTTTTACTTTAAGTCAACAAAAGTGAACATTTGTAGAGCATTTGAGTTTCTGTGCACCTGATCAGATCTTAGCTGCAAAACTCCCTGTGAGTTAAGATTTAGGTGCCTATGATACCAATGAGGAATCCTTTTCTTTTTTTTTTTTGAGATGGAGTTTCACTCTTGTTGCCCAGGCTGGAGTGCAATGGTATGATATCGGCTCACTGCAACTTCTGCCTCCCAGGTTCAAGTCATTCTCCTGCATCAGCCTCCCGAGTAGCTGGGATTACAGGCACCCACAACCACCCCCAGCTAATTTTTGTATTTTTTTAGTAGAGATGGGGTTTCACCATGTTGGCCAGGCTGATCTCGAACTTCTGACCTCAGATGATCCACCCGCCTCAGCCTCCCAAAGTGCTGAGATTACAGGCATGAGCCACCACACCAGGCCTTTTTGCTTTTTTTTTTTTTTTTTAGATTTTTAATTTTATTTTAATATTTTATTTTTATTTTTTGAGACTGAGTCTCGCTCTGTTGCCCAGGCTGGAGTGCAGTGGCATGATCTCACTTCACTGCAACCTCGGCTTCCCAGGTTCAAGCGAGTCTCGTGTCTCAGCCTCCTGGGTAGCTGGGATTACAGGCACGTGCCACCACGTCTGGCTAATTTTTGTGTTTTTAGTAGAAATGGGGCTTTGCCATGTTGCCCAGGCTGGTTTCAAACCCCTGGGCTCAAATGATCCACCTGCCTCAGCCTCCCAAAGTATGGGGATTATAGGCATGAGCCACTGTGCCCGGGCTATTTTATTTATTTTTAAAAATGAGGTCAGACACGGTGGCTCACAACTATAATTTCCACACTTTGGGAGGCCGAGGCAGGTGAATCATCTGAGGTCAGGAGTTCGAGACCAGCCTGACCAACGTGGTGAAACCCCATCTCTACTGAAAATACAAAAATTAGCTGGGCGTGGTGGCTAACACCTGTAATCCCAGCTACCCAGGAGGCTGAGGCAGGAGAATCACTTGAACCCGGAAGGCAGAATTTGCAGTGAGCCGAGATTGCGCCATTGCACTCCAACCTGGGTGACAAGAGCGAAACTCCATCTCAAAAAAAAAAAAAGAAAAAAAGAAAAAAAATGAGACGGAGTCTTGCTTTGTTGCCTAGGCTGGAGTGCAATGGTGGGATCACAACTCACAGCAGCTTTGACCTCCCGGACTCAAGTGATCCTCCTGCCTCAGCTTCCTGAGCAGCTGGGACCATAAGCGTGCACCACCACACCTGGCTAATTGTTTGTTTCGTTTTGTTTTGTAGAGACAAAGGTCTTGCTATGTTGCCCAGGCTGGTCTCAAACTCCCAGGCTCAAGTGATCCTCCCATCTTAGCCTCCCAAAGTGCTGGGATTACAGGCGTGAGCCATTGTGCCTGGCCACAGTGAAGAATCTTAAACTCGTAGAACAGCAGTGGCCTACAACTATGGAGGCATGTCTCAAAACTTGCCATTTTCACTAAAAGACGTGGGCTGTTTGCTCTTTAACACTCCCAGAATCTATCCCGCAGTTGATTTTTGCAGATCCACTGTTCTATTTCACTGTTACTTAACCTGCAAGGTATCATGTCCAAATCCTAAGCATCCATTATAGCCCAGTGCCAATTCCATTTCTTCCATGATTCTCATCAAACACTAGACCCTCCCATCTCTGAGCACTTCACTTCACGTTTTTGGTCTCTCTCTTGCTACTGTTTATACAACTCCTCTGTTTTCAGCCACAGTGAAATTCTGTTTCCCAAACATACCAGGCATTTCTCTACTTGCTGTTTCCCAAAGTTCCTTTCTTTCCTTTCCTTTCCTTTTCTTTTGTTTTTCTTTCTTTTTTTTTTTTTTTGACAGGGTCTTGCTCTGTTGCCCAGGCCGGAGCACAGTGCTGCAATCATAGCTCACTGCAACGTCTTGGGTTCAAGTAATCCTCCCACCTCAACCTGCTATGTAGCTGGGACTAGAGGTGTGTGCCACCACACCTGGATATATATATATATATTTTTAAATTTGCAGACACAGGGTCTCACTATGTCGCTCAGACTGGTTCTCAAATTTCCGGCCTCAAGCAATCATCCCACCTTGGCCTCCCAAAGTACTGGGATTAGAGACATGAGTCACCACAACTGGCCTTGATCTTCCTCTTTTAAAATATCCTCTGTTGAGCTGGGCGCGGTGGCTCAAGCCTGTAATCCCAGCACTTTGGGAGGCCGAGGCGGGCGGATCACAAGGTCAGGAGATCGAGACCATCCTGGCTAACACGGTGAAACCCTGTCTCTACTAAAAAATACAAAAAACTAGCCGGGCGAGGTGGCGGGCGCCTGTAGTCCCAGCTACTCGGGAGGCTGAGGCAGGAGAATGGCATGAACCCGGGAGGCGGAGCTTGCGCGAGCTGAGATCTGGCCAGTGCACTCCAGCTTGGGTGACAGAGCGAGACTCTGTCTCAAAAAGAAAATAAAAATAAAATAAATAAATAAAATAAAATATCCTCTGTTGGTTGGGCAGGGTGGCTCAGGCCCGTAATCCTAGCACTTTGAGAGGCCGAGGTGGGAGGATCACTTCAGCTCAGCAGTTAGAGATCAGCCTGGGCAGCATAGTGAGATGCTGTCTCTACAAAAAATTAAAAAATTACCCAGGCATGGTGGTGCACGCTTGTGGTCCCAGCTACTAGGGAGGCTGAGGCAGGAGGATCACTTGAGCCCGGCAGGTTGAGGTTGCAGTGAACCATGACTGGGCCACTGCACTACAGCTTGGGTGATAAAGCAAGACCTGTTTCAATAATAATAATAATAATAAAATACCTTCTGTCCTATAAGGCCAAGCTCAAATGCTTCTTCCTTCACGATCACTTCCTTGTTTCTACCCCTTCACATTCATTCCCCTTCTTCTGGTAACAGCACCCCAATTTTAATTTTGGGACGCATGCCTACCCCACTCCCAGTCCACAAGGTTGAGTCGAAGCCCACCAGGGGCGGCCATGTGAGGCAGATTAGCCTATCCCAATACTGTCTTCTCCTAGCTCGGTGATTGGCTCAGGCTAAGGCCAACCAGGACCTTAGCCAGGTCAATGAGTGCCTCTCCTGGCATTTTTGCTGAGCTCTCAGGAAATACATGAATGTTCTCTCTGGTGAGGTTACTAAGTTGGTGGTATGGGCTGGGCAAGGTGGCTCACGCCTGTAATGCTGGCACTTTGGGAGTCCCACGGGGGCAAATCACTTGAGTCCAGGAGTTCAAGACCAGCCTGGGCAACATGGTGAAACCCTGTCTCTACTAAAAACACAAAAATTAGCTGGGTGTGGTGGTGTATGCGTGTAGTCCCAGCTACTCGGGAGGCTGAGGCATGAGAATCACTTGAACCTGGAGGAGGGGGCTGCAGTGAGCTAAGATCCCACTACTGCACTCCAGCCTGGGCAACAGAGAGGGACTCTGTCTCAAAATAAATAAATAAAAATGAATAAAAGTTAACAAAAACTTCCAGGCGTGGTGGCTCACGCCTGTAATGCTGGCACTTTGGGAGTCCCACGGGGGCAAATCACTTGAGTCCAGGAGTTCAAGACCAGCCTGGCCAACATGGTGAAACCCTGTCTCTACTAAAAAATACAAAAAACTAGCCGGGCGAGGTGGCGGGCGCCTGTAGTCCCAGCTACTCGGGAGGCTGAGGCAGGAGAATGGCGTGAACCCGGGAGGCGGAGCTTGCGCGAGCTGAGATCTGGCCAGTGCACTCCAGCTTGGGTGACAGAGCGAGACTCTGTCTCAAAAAGAAAATAAAAATAAAATAAATAAATAAAATAAAATATCCTCTGTTGGTTGGGCAGGGTGGCTCAGGCCCGTAATCCTAGCACTTTGAGAGGCCGAGGTGGGAGGATCACTTCAGCTCAGCAGTTAGAGATCAGCCTGGGCAGCATAGTGAGATGCTGTCTCTACAAAAAATTAAAAAATTACCCAGGCATGGTGGTGCACGCTTGTGGTCCCAGCTACTAGGGAGGCTGAGGCAGGAGGATCACTTGAGCCCGGCAGGTTGAGGTTGCAGTGAACCATGACTGGGCCACTGCACTACAGCTTGGGTGATAAAGCAAGACCTGTTTCAATAATAATAATAATAATAAAATACCTTCTGTCCTATAAGGCCAAGCTCAAATGCTTCTTCCTTCACGATCACTTCCTTGTTTCTACCCCTTCACATTCATTCCCCTTCTTCTGGTAACAGCACCCCAATTTTAATTTTGGGACGCATGCCTACCCCACTCCCAGTCCACAAGGTTGAGTCGAAGCCCACCAGGGGCGGCCATGTGAGGCAGATTAGCCTATCCCAATACTGTCTTCTCCTAGCTCGGTGATTGGCTCAGGCTAAGGCCAACCAGGACCTTAGCCAGGTCAATGAGTGCCTCTCCTGGCATTTTTGCTGAGCTCTCAGGAAATACATGAATGTTCTCTCTGGTGAGGTTACTAAGTTGGTGGTATGGGCTGGGCAAGGTGGCTCACGCCTGTAATGCTGGCACTTTGGGAGTCCCACGGGGGCAAATCACTTGAGTCCAGGAGTTCAAGACCAGCCTGGGCAACATGGTGAAACCCTGTCTCTACTAAAAACACAAAAATTAGCTGGGTGTGGTGGTGTATGCGTGTAGTCCCAGCTACTCGGGAGGCTGAGGCATGAGAATCACTTGAACCTGGAGGAGGGGGCTACAGTGAGCTAAGATCCCACTACTGCACTCCAGCCTGGGCAACAGAGAGGGACTCTGTCTCAAAATAAATAAATAAAAATGAATAAAAGTTAACAAAAACTTCCAGGCGTGGTGGCTCACGCCTGTAATCCCAGCACTTTGGGAAGCCGAAGTGGGTGGATCACCTGAAGTCGGGAGTTCGAGACCAGCCTGACCAACATGGAGAAACCCTGTTTCTACTAAAAATACAAAATTAGCTGGGCATGGTGGCGCATGCCTGTAATCCCAGCTACTCGGGAGGTTGAGGCAGAAGAATCGCTTGAACCCAGGAGGCGGAGGTTGCAGTGAGCTGAGATCACACCGTTGCACTCCAGCCTGGGCAACAAGAGCAAAACTCCATCTCAAAATAAATAAATAAATAAAGGCCAGGCGCGGTGGCTCACACCTGTAATCCCAGCACTTTGGGAGGCCGAGGCGGGCGGATCACAAGGTCAGGAATTGAGACCATCCTGGCTAACAAAGTGAAACCCTGTCTCTACCAAAAATAAAAAAAAATTAAAAAAAAAATTTAGCCGGGCGTGGTGGCGGGCGCCTGTAGCCCCAGCTACTCGGGAGACTGAGGCAGGAGAATGGCGTGAACCCAGGAGGAGGAGCTTGCAGTGAGCCGAGATCGCACCACTGCACTCCAGTCTGGGCAATAGAGCGAGACTCCATCTCAAAAAAAAAAAAAAAAGAAAAAGAAAAAGAAAATAAATAAAAAAATAAAATAAAAACTAAGTTGGTGGTAAATCAGCAGCTATGTCCATCACACAGGGAAAGCCTGCCTGAAAATGAAGCCAACACAGAGGAAAGAACTGAGATACTGAGATAACTGGTCTCTGGGCTGTGTACCTGGATCCAGGCATGCATGAAGCTTAAACAGAGAAGGCTGCCTCGGGAAAGGAGAAGGGGTCCCTAGAAGAGACCCTTGCAGTTTTGGGGCAGGGAGGCAAGTCACGTTTCAGGAATCCCAGCATGGAGATGAACAGGCATGGAGTTTGTGCTTCCAACTATGCTTGGTGTCAGGAAGAGGGGAAGGTGTGGCGGCTGGGGTCCATTGGGGGAGTGGGTCACTTACCTTCAAATCGGAGGCTTAACAGCAGGGGATTGGCAGGTGTCTCCGACAGCAGCTCCACATAGAGGGACTGGGCGTCACTGATGAGGCCCCGCTCAGGGACATCGTCCATGTCTGAATCATAGATCACGGGGGATAGGGGGCTGCCCCCTGAGCGCACCATCAGCCTGGGATGGACAGAATCGTGACCAGGAGCTCAACCTCCCTCACAAGCTGCCTCACCCCTTGCCCGCTCTCCTAATTTATTTTTATAGCTGTTATCATCACACATTAACTATATGCCACACACTCTTCTAAGCACTTACCCATTCTTTCTCATTTAATTTTCACAAGAACTCTTGAGTCAGACACTATTATCCCTTATTTTATAGAGGAGGATATTGGGGCATAGAAAGATCAAGTAACCTGTCCAAGGTCACAGAGCAAGTAGTGGCAGGGCTGAGATACCTAGTTGCTAGGTAAAGGATGTTAATGATGATGAAGATAGCAGATGCTTGACCAGGTATGGTGGCTCAGCTCACACCTGTAATCCCAGCACTTTGGGAGGCCAAGACGGGTGGATCACCTGAAGTCAGGAGTTCAAGACCAGGCTGGCCAACATGGTAAAACCCCATGTTTACTAAAAATACAAAAATTAGCCAGGTGTGGTGGTGCATGCTTGTAATCCCAGCTACTCAGGAGGCTGAGGCAGGAGAATCGCTTGCATCTGGGAGGTGGAGGTTGCAGATAGCCGAATTCATGCCACTGCACTCCAGCCTGGGTGACAGAGTGAGACTGTCTCAAAGAAAAGAAGAAGAAGAAGAAGAAGAAGATAGGCCACATGTGGTGGCTCATGCCTGTAATCCCAGCACTTTGGGAAGCCAAGGTGGGCAGATCATGAGGTCAGGAGATCGAGACCATCCTGGCTAACACAGTAAAACCCCATCTCTACTAAAAAAAAAAAAAGTACAAAAAATTAACTGGACGTGGTGGCACGCACTTGTAGTCCCAGCTACTCGGGAGGCTGAGGCAGGAGAATCACTCGAGCCCAGGAGGCAGAGGTTGTAGTGAGCCAAGATCGTGCCACTGCACTCCAGCCTGGGCGACAGGGTGAGACTCCATCTCAAAAAAAAAAAAAAAAAAAAAAGAGGATAGCAGACACTTTTATAGTGCTTATTGTCTTAGGCTCCATTCTAAGGACTTTATATAACTTCAGCACTTATCCTCACAGAAACCTGAAGAGGGAGGTACTGTTATCTCCATTCTACAGATGAGGAAGCTGAGGCACAAAGAAGTTAAGTGATTTGTCTCAGGTTGCACAACTACACTTCCTAAGAAAGGCTTAGGACTGGCCGGGCACAGTGGCTCATGCCTGTAATCCCAGCACTTTGGGAGGCCGAGGCGGGCAGATCACCTGAGATCGGGAGTTCGAGACCAGCCTGACCAACATGGAGAAACCCTGTCTCTACTAAAAATACAAAATTAGCTGGGCATGGTGGCGCATGCCTGTAATCCCAGCTAATCAGGAGGCTGAGGCAGGAGAATTGCTTGAACCCAGGAGGCGGAGGTTGCTGTGAGCAGAGATCGCGGCACTGCACTCCAGCCTGAGCAACAAGAGTGAAACTCCGTCTCAGGGGGAAAAAAAAAAAAGGCTTAGGTCTAAACTGTGATGCATATCTCAACCAGGACCCACCCCAGCTGTGTCCAAGTCCCCACTTAGCCTCCCTACTTCCCTGAGGTGGGGACTTTTTTTTTTTTTTTTTGACAGAGTCTCGCTCTGTTGCCCAGGTTAGAGTGTAGTGGCCCGATCTTGGCTCACTGCAAGCTCCACCTCCTGGGTTCATGCCATTCTCCTGCTCAGCCTCCCGAGTAGCTGGGACTACAGCTGCCCACCACCATGCCTGGCTAATTTTTTTTTGTATTTTTAGTAGAGCTGGGGTTTCACTGTGTTAGCCAGGATGATCTCGATCTCCTGACCTTCTGATCTGCCCGCCTTGGCCTCCCAAAGTGCTGGAATTACAGGCATGAACCACCACGCCCACCCAAGGTGGGGACTTCTGACCCGGGACCCAGACCCTCACCGGTCATTGTCTTCATCCAGCGAGACCCTCTCGAAGTGCAGGTGCAGCCGGCGCCCCTCAGCTGCTTCAATGACCCAACGGCAGGTGAGGTTGGGCCCTACAGCTCCCCCAGGCTCTGGGGACACGATGCGGCCCAGTGTGGCATTGTGGATGGTGCCACCACAGGATGCTGTGGGCAGATGAGGGGCAGGTTAAGGTAGCCTGAGGTGGTTTGTCCTTCTCCTCGAGGCCTTGGCCTGTTTTCAGAGCTGTTGCATTCACACCTTTGGCTGGGACCCAGCCCAGGGCTGGCCTCTGTCCCATGAAGTCACCCCAGAGGACGGGACCTTCTCCAAGCATGAGCCAGGAGAGAAACCAACCCTGGTACAGGAGAACCCCAGGATTGACACCTCCTAGGATGGAGACACCACTAAAATGAAGACTCTCCAGCTATGGATACTCTAGGATGGGGAGTTACGAGGATCCCTAAAATTGAAAGCCTTAGCTGGGAAAGCTTTAAGATAGGACTTTCAGAATGAAGACGCCACGGGATGGGAATCCCAGTATGAGGCTCTCCAGGACAGAAGCCCTCTAGACATGAACCCTAAGAATGGTTTCCTCTAGGATGAGGACGCTACCCTAGAAGGGACCTCCAGAATGGTGACTCCCAAAATAAAATCTCTAGTGGGACACCCCGAGATGGAGACCACCCAAGGATGGAGACACCTGAAGGAGAGAGACCCTCTGCATAAAGAGCTCTGGCTGCAGACCCCAGGATGGGGATCCCTCAGAGTAGATAAATACCCCTTCAGAATGGGTTTTTCCCAAAGGTGGACACCCCTGAGATAGGACCCTCCCAATGTGGTTCCGAGAACAGATGCCCCCACCCACTGTGGCAGGCAACTCACCCATGCAGCTGGGGGTTTCGCCATTCCAGGATGGCCGGGTGCCATTGAGGCAGATGAGGGTCTCCTCTCCTTGCAGCTGGTAGCCCGAATCACAGTGAAAGGTGGCAGTACCCCCGGGGTGCAGGTCCGTCACACTCACGTCCCCATGGGCCGGCCGGGGAGGGAAGCCACAGCTCAGGAGGTAGGCTGTACCAGACAGACAGGGGGTAGCAGGGCTCACTTTCCCATGCCACCCTTTCGGACTGATCCCCCAGCACTTCCCCCTCTCCTTTCAGGCCAGCCTGCCAGGGGCACAGTGGCTCCACACTGGCGTACATACTGAGAAGTAAGAGCTCCTCACACAGGCACCTTGACTCACGAAGAGGAAATTCCAACATCCCTTATCTCCCCCACTCATTGTAATTCACCCTCGTTGGCCCCCATTTAATAGATGAGGTAACTGAGGTTCAAACAAGTTATTCTAGACCCTGCTACTCATTTGTTGTGTGACTTCAGGCAAATCAATGAACTACTCTGAACTTCATCCAGCTCTAATAACAGATAGTATTTGCAGAGCTTGTTCAGCTCCCAAAGTGAGTCCACACAGAGATTTTGCGGTAAGCAGACAAAGATTATGTGACCTGGCTAGGTATGGTGGCTCACACCTGTAATCCCAGCACTTTTGGAGGCTGAGGCAGATGGATCACGAAGTCAGGAGTTCGAGACCAGCTTGGCCAACATGGTAAAACCCCGTCTCTAAAAAAATATAAAAATTAGCCGGGCGTGGTAGTAGGTGCCTGTAATCCTAGCTAATTGGGAGGCTGAGGCAGGAGAATCACTTGAACCCAGGAGGCAGAGGTTGCAGTGAGCCGAGATCGTCCCATTGCACTCCAGCCTGGGCGACAAGACCAAAACTCTGTCTCAAAAAAAAAAAAAAGATTATGTGACCTGTTTTGCAGATGTGAGCACTGAGTCTCCAAGTTATTAAATGTTTCTCTTTGCATTTTTCTCCCCTCCACACATACAGCCTTTCTTCCACCAAGACACCCTGTGGTATACCCTCAGCTTCCATCCAGAACAACCAATTGAAACTTCTTTTTTTTTTTTTTTGAGATAGGGTGTCACTCTGTTGCCCAGGCTAGAGTGCAGTGGCACAGTCATAGCTCACTGGAACCTTGAACTCCTGGCCTCAAACCATCCTCCTGACCCAGCCTCCCAAGTAGCTGGGACTACAGGTTTGTGCCACCATGCCCCACTAATTTTTAAATTTTTTGTAGAGATGACATTTCAGTATGTTGCCCAGGCTGGTCTTGAATTCCTGGCCTCAAGCAAACATGAAACTTCTTGAGGACATTTGACTATTTTGTCTTTTTGTTTTTGTTTTTGAGGAGGAGTCTCACTCTGTTGCCCAGGCTGGAGTGCAATGGCATACAATCTCGGCTCACTGCAACCTCCACCTCCTGGGTTCAAGCGATTCTCCTGCCTCAGCCTCCTGAGTTGCTGGGATTACAGGTGTGCACCACCATGCCCAGCTAATTTTTGTATTTTTAGTAGAGATGGGATTTTACTATATTGGCCAGGGTGGTCTCCAACTCCTGACCTCTTCAGATCTCCTGACGTCACTTTCACTGGGGGATTCATTTACAGGCCACTGAGTATTAAGGTCTTTAAAGACAAAATAATCTCTAAAGGCACAGTGGCTCACACCTGTAATCCTAGCACTTTGGGAGGCTGAGGCAGGTGGATCACCTGAGGTCAGGAAAAAGACCCAGGCCTTGTCCTCAGGAGTCCATCGTCTACTGAGATAAACATAAGAACAACCTTCTAGAACACAGTGGCTTCAATAAATGGTAGTCTCGGTAATGGCTGCTGCCAACAGAATCAAGTCTGAATGCTTTAGTTTGACATTCAAGCCCCTTCCACAGTTAAATGCAGCCCAGCACATTCCAGCTTCAGGGTTGAGCTTCCAAGACCAATATAGCCTACACAACACAGTTTTGTGACTCCTTAAGTTTCCACCTCCATATTTTCGCTTGTGCTCTCCCCCTACTTTCTCGTGTTTTAAGAGATCAGACTGGGAGGCTTACGTACCACCTCTTCCAGGAAGCCTTCCTGACTCTACATCTCTCCAACAGTTACTTGTTCTCTTACCTATACACAATCCTGCATGCATGATTTTGTCATCACATTAACCATTGTATTTTTTTTTTGAAACAGAGTCTCTGTCACTCCGTCTGGAGTGCAGTGGCTTGATCTCAGCTCATTGCAACTTTCACCTCCCGGGTTCAAGTAATTCTCCTCCCTCAGCCTCCCAAGTAGCTGGGGTTATAGGCGTGTGCCTTGACTCCTGGCTAATTTTTGTATTTTTATTATTAGTATTTATTTTATTATTATTATTTTTTGAGGCAGAGTCTTGCTCTGTCACCCAGTCTGGAGTGCAGTGACATAATCTTGGCTCACTGCAACCTCCGCCTTCCAGGTTCAAGCAATTCTCCAGCCTCAGCCTCCTGAGTATCTGCGATTATAGGCATGCGCCACCACACCCGGCTAATTTCTGTATTTTTAGTAGAGACGGGGTTTCACCACATTGGTCAGGCTGGTCTCAAACTCCCGACCTTGTGATCCGCCTGCCTCGGCCTTCCAAAGTGCTGCGATTATAGGTGTGAACCACCGCGCCTGGTCAATTTTTGTATTTTTAGTAGATACAGTGTTTCACTATGTTGGCCAGGCTGATCTTGAACTCCTGACCTCAGTGATCCACCCACCTTGACCTCCCAAAGTGCTGGGATTACAGGTGTGAGCCACTGTGCCTGGTCTAACCACTGTCTACACTGGCCCAAGACTTATTTATTTTGTGTCCTAAAAGGCTAGTCTATCTGGTCAGGAGTTCAAGACCAGCCTGGCCAACATGGTGAAACCCTGTCTCTGCTAAAAATACAAAATATTAGCCGGGTGTGGTGGCACACGCCTGTAATCCCAGCTACTCAGGAGGCTGAGACAGGAGAATCACCTGAACCCAGGAGGCGGAGGTTGCAGGGAGCTGAGATTGTGCCATTGCACTCCAGCCTGGGCAGCAGAGCAAGACTCTGTCCCCCCTCCCCTCCCCCCCAAAAAAAGGGCTAGCCTGGCTGATCAATGGGTGCAGCCAAGAGGCAGCATGGAACCACTGGATTTGTCGTCAGGCAGACTTGAGTTCCAGTTCTAGCTCCAGAACTTACTAACTACATGACTTTGAGCAGGTGACTTCATCTCTAGGGATCTCTCACCTATTAACGGCAATAATAATTCCTGTCAGGGAAGATTGGCCTGAAAATTAAATAAAAGAAACACGCAAAGCACCTGGCACATAGAAGCTGCTGAGAAAACGTTAATCACACGCCCCTCAGCCTCAATTAATGAATGACTGGGAGCCAGGGACTCGGGGATCTGGTGTCTGGCTGCAATAAACGTGCAGGTGGCTGAGCAATCTACATGACCTTTGAGTCTTTTTCTTCCTTTGAGAGATGGAACTGACAATGGCCACTCTCAGGGTTTCTGTGAGAAGCAAATGAAACTACGGTTGGTGAAAGGGCTTTGTAATGGGAAAGTTTGCTGAACTTGGGGTGAGGGGTGAGGGAGCCTTTGGCTTTTCAGAGAGAAGCTAATGAGGCCACTCTGGGCCAGAGGCCCCAGCTAGTGCAGGTTGGGAAGGGCTGAAACACGGCCTCGCTCCCAAAGGTGCCTGGTGCAGCTGCGAAGCAGGGAAGACTGAACAATGAAGGCCAATTTATGCAATAGTCCTGCTTCCCCAAATGTTCCACTTAGCCTAAGGAGTCCTATTTTCAGTGCCCTGGGGAAGTGTCTGCTTAAAGGAGCCAATGGGGAACCGTATCTTCAGATTTCATAACATCTGAAGTCCAGCACTCGGCCTGGGCCTTCCAGGCATGCTCTTGCTCCCCAATAACCAGGTCCCTACTGCCAAATACATGTCCCCTAGCTCGCTGGCCCCCCAACGAATAGGCACCTTTGCTATGCACACATGAGCCCCTAGGGCAGGTCCTGAGCAGAGGCTTCAAAAGAGGCTGGAGAGGATGTGAGAACAGGATTCAGGGTGTACCCTGGATGAGGCACACAAGGCATCTGAGGTCAGCAGAGCTTTCAAGGAGGGCAGAATGCACAACACCAGCCAAGGCCATGCGGTGATGTGAAGCGAGCATTGGCCTGACACAGTTCTTTCTGTCTCCACGAAGCATAGGAAGACAGTGGTGTCTGGAACAGGGCACTGGCTGGGCCCTTTCCTTGTGCACACGTGTATGCTAGAACATACCCTTGTACTGTGGGAAGGTTCCCGCACACACAGGTAAGTGTGGATGTACACACGTGTGCAGGTTATGTGTCATAGGTCCTAACAAATGCAGTCATGCGTGAATACAGCCCCGCTTCCCTGCCCCCAGATGTCAGAGGATCTTTCTAAGTTGCAAATCCGAGGCTCTCACTTTCCTGCTTAAAACATTTCAGGCCAGGTGTCGTGGCTCACGCCTGTAATCCCAACACTTTGGGAGGCCAAGGCGGGAGGATCACTTGAGATCGGGAGCTCGAGACCAGCCTGACCAACACAGAGAAACCCCGTCTCTACAAAAAATACAAAGTAAGCCGGACGTGGTGGCGCATGCCTGTAATCCCAGCTACTCAGGAGGCTGAGGCAGGAGAATTGCTTGAACCTGGGAGGCAGAGGCTGCGGTGAGCCAAGATTGCACCATTGCACTCCAGGCTGGGCAACAAGAGTGAAACTCCATCTCAAAAATAAATAAATAAATAAATTTCAAATTAAGAGGCCTGGTGTGGTGGCTCATGCCTGTAATCCCAGCACTTTGGGAGGCCAAGGCGGGTGGATCACTTGAGGTCAGGAGTTCAAGACAAGCCTGGCCAACATGGTGAAACCCCATCTCTACTAAAAATACAAAAATCAGCCAGGTGTGGTGGCAGGTGCCTATAATCCCAGATACTTGGGAGGCTGAGGCAGGAGAACTGTTTGAAGCTGGGAGGCAGGGGTTGCAGTGAGCCAAGATCACGCCACTGCACTCCAGCCTGGGTAACAGAGCGAGACTCTGTCTTTAAAAAAAAAAAAAAAAAATTCAAATTATCTCCCTGTCACACCTGCAGGTTGAAGTAGTCTGAACTCCTTACTGAAGCAGGTAAGGCTCTTTATGGTCTGAATCTGACCTGCCTCCCAGCCTGGTCTCTGGCCCATTTCCCCTTCACCCCTTTCTGTGCTTTGAAGGTAATAGCATGACTGACAGTTTTGAGCTCTCACTGTGTACACACGCTGTTTGTGTTTTTGCTTGTTTGTTTTGTTTTTTTGTTTGTTTTTGAGATGGAGTTTCGCTCTTGTCACCTAGGCTGGCGTGCAATGGCACAATCTCAGTTCACTGCAACCTCCACCTCCTGGGTTCAAACAATCTTCTTGCCTCAGCCTCCCAAGTAACTGGGATTACAGGTGCCTGCTACCATGCCTGGCTGATTTTTGTATTTTTGATAGAGACGGGGTTCCGCCATGTTGGCCAGGCTGGTCTTGAACTCCTGACCTCAGGTGATCCACCTGCCTCGGCCTCCCAAAGTGCTGAGATTACAGGCGTGAGCCACCATTCCAGGCCACACACTGTTTTAAACACTTGACATGTATTAATTCATTTGATCTTCCACATAATACCAACTATTGTGATCCCTGTTTTTCAAATGACATCATGAGGCACAGAAAGGTTAAGTAACTTGTCCCAGGTCACACAGCTAGGACAATTCTATTTTCCATGCTCAATTCCTTCACCACATCTGGGGGTCACATCTTCTCTCTCTGGGTCTTGGAGTGTGCTTTTTCGTCCACCTAGCCATCTGCCTCCCTCCTCTCCCTCCCTCCCACCCTTTCCCTGGCGAATTTATCCTTCAGGTCTCAGCTTAGTCATCATCTCCTCCAAGAAGATGTCCCCATATTCCTTGGGAGAAATTTAGGTCCCTTGGCTATGTGCTGCCCCCGCTGGTGTTTCTGCCATCATATTCCTTATCTCCTTGAATTGTAACCATCCTGATTACTCATCTGTCTTCCTACCTAGATTCTGAGCTCGTTGAAGCCAGATTTACACCTGGTTTGTTCATTCCTCCTCCAAGGCTAACATAGGGCCTGGTATGAAGCAAGCACTTGATCAACATTTGTTGAGTTCAATGGATGAATTGTCCCTTGGATGTGTGCACAGATCTGTGAGTGTGTGAGATAAGTATGCATGGGTCTCCTCTGAGGGCCTGGCCCCCCAGGGTCACAGTCAGGAGGAAAAGCCCCCCTCAGCACCCTGTGCTTCGATGGTTCTTAAAGATGTCCCCTGTATAGGCCAGGCACAGTGGCTCATGCCTGTAATCCCAGCACTTTGGGAGGTTGAGGGGGTGGATCACGAGGTCAGGAGATCGAGACCATCCTGGCTAATACGGTGAAATCCCATCTCTGCTAAAAATACAAAAAATTAGCTGGACGTGGTGGCGGGCGCCTGTAGTTCCAGCTACTCGGGAGGCTGAGGCAGGAGAACGGCGTGAACCTGGGAGGTGGAGCTTGCAGTGAGCTGAGATCGCGCCACTGCACTCCAGCCTGGGTAATAGAGCAAGACTCTGTCTCAAAAATAAATAAATAAATAAAGATGTCCCCTGTATGCAGTATGGCCCCTGCCCTTCCAGCAGCACCCTCAAACTCCTCACCCTGATAGTGGATCCTGAAGCCACCGCCCCTTGGGACCCGTGGGCTCTGGAAGTGCAGAAGCAGCCGGTTGGTTGGGCTCCGAAGGACTTGTCCTTCTCCAAGCATGGACGAATTGGCCAGGAGTCGGGGGGCCAGGCCTGGGGATCCCCCACCAGCCAGCACCAGGAGCTCCTCCTCCTGCGACAGATTCAGCGTCTGCACCTAGAGAAGCCAGACACAGACCTGCCAGGGCAAGTCAGCCAGGGGTTTGACTTCCAAAGCCCCTGTCCTGTGCCTTTTCCCTGTGTGTAGCAGCCCAAAAGGCACCATGCTGCTGCCCAAGTTGTAGAAATCTGGAAGAGCTTTTGAGGTAACCTGAGTCATCAAATAGGTTCTTTGGCTCCCAGGCCAAACCCGTGCACACCCACAACCCAGAGGAAAAGGCTTGGAAGGTGCATAGTCACATGCTTTGGTCCAGTTACCTGGATCTCAATGCCGTAGCCAGGGTAGACATGGATGCTGTAAGTGCAGTCCAGGAGCCCCAGGGTACGGCTGGCGGGGCTCTCCAGATCTGGAGACTCCACATACCCTTCGCCCTCGGAGATGTTGTTATTACACAGAACTGAGGAGATACAAATGGCTGGGATGGAAGGAATGCCTGTGCTCTTGCCTTCCCAGCCAAGCAACTCTGAAGGCCTTCATCTGCCTTCTCCTTAGCACCTCTCATTATTTTTTTGTTTTGTTTTGAGACAGGGCCTCACTCTGTCACCCAGGCTGGAGTTCAGTCGCGCAATCATGGCTCACTACAGTCTGAAACTCCTGGGCTCAAGTGATCCTCCCTCCTCAGCCTTCCGAGTAGCTGGGGCCACAGGTGTGCGTCACCACGCTGAGCCAATTTGTAAAACTTTTTGTAGAAATGGGGTCTTGCCATGTTTCCCAGGCTGGACTCAAACTCCTGGCCTCAAGTGATCTTCCTGCCTTGGCCTCCCAAAGCACTGGGATTACAGGTGTGTGCCGCTGTGCCCCCTTACCATCTTTTTTTTTTTTTAGATGGAGTTTCACTCTTGTTGCCCAGGCTAGAGTGCAATGGCTGGATCTCAGCTCACCACAACCTCCACCTCCCTGGTTCAAGCAATTCTGCTGCCTCAGCCTTCAGAGTAGTTGGGATTACAGGCATGCGCCACCACGCCCGGCTAATTTTGTATTTTTAGTATAGACGGGGTTTCTCCATGTTGGTCAGGCTGGTCTCAAACTCCGGATCTCAGGTGATCCACCCGCCTGGCCTCCCAAAGTGCTGGGATTACAGGCATGAGCCACTGCACCCAGTACCATCTTTAAGCATACTCCCTCTCCCACCTGAGCCAGAACTCCCTTTCCTAACTGTTATATAGCTGAAACAATTGGAACACTGCCTGGTACTTAGTAAGGGTACAGAAATGCTACCTTTGTTATTTTTATTCTCCCATCTGTACCCAGGACTCCTTCCACAGTTCCCAGGAGCCTCTTTCCCATCCATCCCCAGTGTGTACCTATCCGGTGCTCCCACCCCCATCCCCTTGCCTTCGCCTCACCTGGGCTGGTCACCGTAGTGGTAACAGTTGTCGTGGTGATGATGGTGGTCGTGGTCTCCTCCTCTCCTCCCTCAGGCCCAAGGGGAGGCCCTGGGGAAGCAGGGCTGGGTGGGGGTGGGGCTGTGGTTCCTGGGGGCGGGGTCAGCAGCTCTGGCGCAGTGGGGCCTGCCCCCCTGACCCCCTTAGGGGTGACGGCTGTTGTCAGAGGCCCTGTCCCCGGCTCAGTGGCCCGTGGCAGGGAGGGCACTGTGAGAGTCTGGCCGGCCGGAGGGGTGGCTAGTGTGGGGTCCGGATCAGATCCTGGGACAGTGCAGGGAATGTCAGAACACAGGAAGAGCACACGGAGGACCTTGGGTGGGGAGCAGGGCTGAGGGAAGCTAGGGGTTCCCCTGCCATACCCCAAAAGCCTCCCCCACAAGGTACAGCAACCCCCACCTTTCCCTTTCCCACTCCAGTCCCCACCTCCTCCCAAGGCTTCCACAGCCTGGGTCCCCCTCTTTCTCTTCTGGTCCCTTCTCTCCACCCAGCCCCTTCCACCCTGCTACTCCTCTCCCTGAGCCTCTCTCTCTGCCTCCTCACTCAGATCACGTTCTCTCTGGTTATCTCCTCTCTCCTCTGTCTTGCTCTCTCTGGAACTCTTTATTTCCCCATTTCCCTGTTTAGTATTCTGATTGCACTCTGATTTCATGATTCGAGATCCACTAGTTTTTGTGTTTCATTCTCTCTCTCTTTCTGTCTTCCACCATTTCTCTGACTCTGATTCTCTGAATTTCCATCTCTCTTTCTATGTGTCTGTTTTTCTGTCTGACCGTCTCCCAATCATTCTGTCTCTGTCTCTCTGGTTCTGTCTGTGCCCAGGTTTGACTTCCTCCCACGATCTTGATTTGTGTCCCCTGAATCTCACAGGCCTTCCTGCAGGCTCTTTCCGCCTCTGCAGTATCTCTCTGCCTGCTCTTGTCTAGCCTGGCTCCCCATCTCCCTCAGCCCATTCCCTCCCTCTGCCTCCAGGCCACTCCTGCCACTCTGGGGGCCTCACCCGGCAGGTAGCCCATCTCTGGGCCCCTCCTCAGCAGGGCCCCGTGGAGCAGTTCAGCCAGGGCCTCAGAGGCCACCGTGGGGGTCTCACTTCCAGGCTCTGGCAATATCTCCTCCTCCTTCAGGGGCAGACCTAGGAGGTGAACTTGTGTGAGCTTCTCCACTCCCCCATATCCCTTCCTTCTTCAGAGAGATATTTTCTAGAACTCTTCTTCCCTCCTCCATCAGCTGGGCCTGCAGGGGCTCAGAGGGTCCCAGGCTCGACTGAGGGCCAAGATTGGAGAAGGGACTCCCAGCTGCCCTCATATTCCCACTCCCACACCTCTTCTCTCCCGTCCCCTCTCCCTTCTCCCCGGCCTGTGTGGGCCTTCAGTGAACATCTTAGCTCTTATGAACCCTGGACAGCGCCAGCAAGGCAGAGGGGTTGCCTGTGCTGCCTTCCCTTTCACCTCAGTGGTGATCTCCCCAATAACCTGGGGCTCTGCAGAGGGTCTGGCGGCACCTCCCAGCCCTTGCTTCCGCAGTGCCTGGCTTTCTCTCTGGGCTTCTGTCTCTGCAGTGTGGCTGTCTTTTTTCTCTCCCTCTCCTTCTCTCTCTCTCTCTCTCTCTCTCTTTCCCTCTCTCTGGTCCTCTGCAGTCTCTGCCTCCTTCCCTGGAGTCTGGCTGGGGGTCAGAGTGGGGGACTGAAAATCTGGTCTTTGAGCCCTGCCTCTGCTCATCTGTCTTTGTCCATTCATCCAAGAACATTTGTGTGTACAGCGCCTGGCATCTCTCTCAGCATCTCCATCTCCCACCCGGGTCCCTCCGTGCTTCTACCGCCTCCGCAGACATCCCCCCAACTTTCCCAGCCCTCCTTTGTGGATCTAGCTCCTGAGACACTGCTAAAAGCTTCTCTCATTCATTTCCCTGCCTTCTCAATATTGAGGCTTAAGGGGCTTTGGGTTCAATCCAGAAAGCTCTGGCTTGCCCTTTCCCCATCAGTTGTGCCTCTCCCCTCCCCCATGTGCTCGGAAGACCCAGGATGTTAAGAGAAAGGAGGGTGGAGGACCCCGCTGGGTCCTTCCTGGGGCCCACCCCCACACTCTCATGTCCTTACCCTGGATCCAGGGACAGCTCAGCAGAATTAGGAACAGCAGCTGGGGAGGCGGCGGGTGCTGGGCCCTGGGAGTCCCCATGGCGACTCACCCCGATCTCTCTCCTCTGTGCCTCTCTAAGTAATCTGGCTGCCACCTTTCCTCCGTCTCCGATTATCTTTCCCTTTAATTCTTTTTTTTTTTTTTCCTGGTAGGAGTCAGCAAAGAGAGACAATTTCTCTGCCCCTTGGGATGGAGGGGCAGAATTGGGCTAGGGGTCGCCTGGAGCCCACCCCCCTTTGCTCAGTCTCCTCTGTCCTCGTCTCCCGGCTCTGTGGTAGAGGGGGCGCGGCTCCGGCTGCAGGGGGTGGGGCCGAGAGGGCCGAAGGGGCCGGGTGGCCTGGGTTACCCTCCTGCTCAGGCGCCTGGGTCCACCGGGCTGGCTGGACCCCAAGCTAAGGGACTGGGGAGGAGAAAGGCAGCTTCTGGGGGCTTAGGGTGGGGTCGAGGATCGGAGGGTTCCCCACTGGGCTCTAGCGGGGATTGTCGGGGAGGGGAAGGGGTGGGTTGGGGAACTGGGAGAGCCGAAGCTCGGGCACTGGAGCTGCGGGAGGGAGAAGCTGAGAAAGGTATCAAGCCCACGTCAGATCCTGGGGACGGGCGGAGGGAGGGGCCTGGGATTTATTTGACGGGGAGGGAGGAGGAGGAAGTGCAGATGGAGGAGGGAGGGATCATACGAGCCAGGGCCGTAATCCTCACTCCCGCGGCCCCTAGGGGAGGCAAAGGAAACTCTCTGGTCTCAGCAGTAATTAGCCCCCTCCGCCTGCCATTCCAGCACATCTGGAATCTGAATTTCCTCTTCCCAGGGCGCCGAGAGGCTGCACAGCTTGGTTCGCGCCTGCTCGGCCCCCCATTATGCCCCCTGTTCACATCCAGACCTCCCACGGGGCTTCCCTTTGCCTTTTACAGCAGCTCGGGTGGAATGGGCTCTCCCTCCTCCGGGAGAATGGCGAGCTTCCACGATTGTGAGAAGTCTCGTGAGTGACGGGCCGGGGTTTGGGGAGGAGAGACAGACCCCTCCTCTTCCATTAACCGTGACCCTGGCCAGTTAACAGACGGCCTCGGCTCTGATTTTCTCTCTGCAGCGCCCTTTTCAGCACCAGCGATGCGCGGACAGCTCCCCTCGCCCCGCCGGGGCGGGCCCGGCACGGCGCCGCCCGCGATTGGCTGAGGCCGCTTTTGGTGTTTGCCGGGCTCGTGGGCTCCTGGACTGGCCTAAGGCCAGCGGGAGTCACAGGCCGACCGACTGAGGGACCGGCCGTCGGACGGACTGGCCTTGGCATCCTTGCCCGCAGTCTCGGGGGCCTGCCCAGCCATTAGTCCGCGCTCGCCCCGCCCCTCGTGCCCCGCCCCCTCGTGCCCCGCCCCACGAGACCCGCCCCTTCTTTCGCATTGCGGGACGGCTGGAGGCTGGCACCCCGGCCTCTGCGCCCCACGTGGCGCCCTTTCCGGGCTGGGGGGGTGGGGAGGCACATCCAGAGACGACTCTCCCCCTCCCCCGGCCCCCGACTGACTTGCGGCGCCACTGGGAGGGTTCGGGGGTGGCTGAGCTGAGAGGGCTCCGGGAAGGAGTGACGTCAGGGTGAGTGGGAGCCAAGGAAGGAGCTAGTAGGAGAGAGGGAGCGAGAGCCAGGCAGGACCGCAGGGTCGTGGCTAGTGAGGAGCGAGGGCAAGGAGAGAGCAGTGTGGCCGGAGAAAAAGAAGCTGCCACGGAGAAAGACAGGCTGCGGGTTCCCGAGACTGCAGGTCCAAGCGGGGTAGGAACTGCTGCCCAGGGGAGCTAGAAGGTAGCAGGAGAGAGAGCGAGCGAAAAGCGGGGGTGGGGAGGAAAGGGGGAGATTGAGGCGGGAGAGAGAAGCAGAGCGAGAGAGAGGAGGCTGCTGGAAGGCGAAAGAAGAGGGAGAGCAGGCGACAGAGGGAGAGGAGGAAGAAGAGGTAGAAGGAGAGAGAAGAGGGGAGAGAAAGGAGAGGAGGGTTAGAGGTGCATGAAGGAGGGGAGAGGGAGCTTCAACGTGGAGAGAGGACCGCGGAAGGAGAGAGAGAGCCCAGAGTGGAATGTGGAAGGGAAATAGTCCAGCGGGGAGCCAGGGGGCAGCCATGGAAGGGACAGGTGGGGAGCTGGGGGTACAGGGGAACTGGGGTCCGGAGGACGCCCCAGGCCTCTTGGCCAGGGCCTCCCTGACCATGCTCCCGTGGCCACTACCCCTGGCCTCCTCGGCCCTCACCTTGCTCTTCGGGGCCCTCACTTCCCTGTTCCTCTGGTACTGCTACCGCCTGGGCTCCCAAGACATGCAGGCCTTAGGGGCTGGGAGCCGGGCTAGGGGTGTTCGTGGTGGGCCTGTGGGATGCTCGGAGGCCAGCGGGCCAAGCCCAAGGGGTCCTGGGGATCCCGGGGAAGGACTTAGAACAGAAGGCCTAGTGAGCCGGCGGCTTCGGGCCTACGCAAGGCGCTACTCCTGGGCTGGGATGGGTAGAGTGAGGCGGGCAGCTCAGGGTGGCCCAGGCCCTGGGAGAGGGCCAGGGGTCCTAGGTATTCAGCGCCCAGGCCTACTTTTCCTACCAGACCTGCCTTCAGCCCCCTTTGTGCCGCGGGATGCCCAGCGGCACGACGTGGAGCTCCTGGAGAGCAGCTTCCCTGCCATTTTACGGGACTTCGGGGCTGTGAGCTGGGACTTCTCAGGGACTACCCCTCTGCCTCGGGGCTGGTCCCCACCTCTGGCCCCCGGGTGCTACCAGCTCCTGCTGTACCAAGCAGGCCGGTGTCAACCCACCAACTGCCGCCGGTGCCCGGGGGCCTATCGGGCACTGAGGGGGCTTCGAAGCTTTATGAGTGCCAACACCTTCGGCAATGCTGGCTTTTCCGTTCTCCTGCCTGGGGCCCGGCTCGAGGGCCGCTGTGGGCCCACCAATGCCCGGGTCAGATGCCATCTGGGTAAGTAGCTGCCGCCTACTGACAACCTCCTTGCCTTGATGATTTTCCTCCCAGACCCTTCTCTCCGGCACAGAGCTGTCTGCTCTTCGGTTCTCATTGTGCCTCTCTGCTTCCGTGGCTCCCTGTTGCCACCCACAGCAGCATTTCCTGAGCCTCGGCTATCTGCACACCATATTCATAAGCTTTGCTGTAGTCATTCCCACCTGTACTGCGTTTCTTCACCTTGGCTCTCCCCTCGACCTTTTGTTCTTCATATTTAAAAGAAATATTTATAGCACTATCATCAGTATTACTTGCCCTAAGTAGAAGTACTCATAAAAAGCCTGGACAACATAGTGAGACTCTGTCTCTACAAATAATAAAACAATTAGCTGGGCATGGTGGCCCGTGCCTATGGTCCCAGCTACTGGAGAGGCTGAGGTGGGAGGATCACTTGAGCTCAGGAGTTTGAGGCTGCAGTGAGCTGAGATTGTGCTACTGCACTCCAACCTGGGTGACAAGAAAGTACTCATAAACACAAGCTGAAATTTAAAAAAGAAAGCTTTCAACAGTCTAGAACATTCTAGTTAAGTGCTCTAGTCTCTCTGATCCTGAAGCCTACACTTTTTTCTTTTTTTTTTTTTTTTTTGAGACGGAGTCTCGCTCTGTCGCCCAGGCTGGAGTGCAGTGGCATGACTTCGGCTCACTGCAAGCTCCGCCTCCCAGGTTCACGCCATTCTCCTGCCTCAGCCTTCTGAGTAGCTGGGACTACAGCTACAGGCAGGCACCTGCCACCTCGCCGGGTTAATTTTTTGTATTTTTAGTAGAGACAGGGTTTCACTGTGGTCTGGATCTCCTGACCTCGTGATCCGCCCGCCTCCACCTCCCAAAGTGCTGAGATTTCATGTGTGAGCCACTGCGCCCGGCCTTTTATTTTTTTTTTGAGACAGGGTCTCGCTCTGTCACCCAGGCTAGAGTGTGCAGTGGCACAAATATGGCTCACTACAACCTTGACTTCCTGAGATCAAGGGATCCTCTCACCTCAACCTCCTGAGTAGCTGGGACCACAGGTGCCCACCACTATGCTTGGCTGATTTTTTAAAAATTTGTGTAGGCCGGGCATGGTGGCTCACACCTGTAATCCCAGCACTTTGGGAGGCCGAGGCAGGCGGATTACCTGAGGTTGGGAGTTCGAGACCAGCTGACCAACATGGAGAAACCCTGTCGCTACTAAAATTACAAAAAATTAGCTGGGTGTGGTGGCGCATGCCTGTAATCCCAGCTACTTAGGAGGCTGAGGCAGGAGAATCACTTGAACCCGGGAGGCGGAGGTTGCAGTGAGTCGAGATCACAACATTGCACTCCAGCCTGGGCAACAAGAGTGAAACTTCATCTCAAAAAAAGAAAAAAAAAATTGTGTAAAGACAGGCTGGACCCGAACTCCTGGGCTCAAGTGATCTTCCTGTCTTGGCCTCCCAAAGTGCTGAGATTACAGGTGTGAGGCACCGCACCTGGTACTTCTTGATGTCTTAAAGACTGGAAAAAAATGGAAAAGGAAATAATTTTCTGTTATTCCATGCCATGACCTTGTTTTGCCCCAAATTATCTCCTGTGCTGCCAGCTGGATATGCCAGCTGGATGTGTCAGGGCACACTGGCCTCAGGATCAGTTCCCGATCCTTCCTCTCCTCCCTCTCTCTGTGCTCTAAATCATGAAAGCCTTCTGGCCAATCCTGACAGATGCCACACGTGCTGTTCTTTTCAACCTAGAATCCCCTTCCCCCGTACCACCTCCTGGAAAACTCCTACTCAGCCTTCAGGATTCCAGTTTTCAAGTGCCACACTTCCTCTGGGATGCCTTCCTGTTCCCCCATCATTTGACTTGGCTGCTCACTTTCCTCACCGCACTCGGCCATGTGGTCCTTGGGCCAGGATCCTCTTTAATCTTATACCTCGTGGGGAGACAGCACCTATCACACAGTAAGCTCTTGAGTCAAACTGTCAGGAAGCCCAGGAGGAAACGCCATTTCCTCCAGGAAGCCTTCTCTTTTCTCTAAAATGAGAGGTTGCTGCCAGGCGCCGTGGCTCATCCCTGAAATACTAGCACTTTCGGAGGCCAAGGCAGGAGGCCAGGAGTTCATTGCTTGAGGCCAGGAGTTCAAGACCAGTGCTGTCTGTATAAGAATAAAATAAAATAAAAATAAAATAAAATAAACAAAATAAAATAAAATGGATCTGGCCAGGCACAGTGGCTCACACCTGTAATCCCAGCATTTTGGGAGGCTGAGGTAGGCAGATCACTTGAGCTCAGGGGTTCGAGACCAGCCTGGCCAACATGGCGAAACCCTGTCTCTACTAAAAACACAAAAATTAGCCAGGCGTCGTGGTGGGCAGCTGTAATCCCAGCTACTTGGGAGGCTGAGGCAGGAGAATCGCTTGAACCCGGGAGGCGGAGGTTGCAGTAAGCCAAGATCATGCCACTGCACTCCAACCTGGTGGCAGAGCAAAACTACATCTCAAAAAAAGGAAAAAAAAAAATTAGCCCGGAATTGTGGGACGTGCCTGTAATCCCGCAGCTACTCAGGAGGCTGAGACATGAGAATCACTTGAACCTGGGAGGCAGAGTGAGCTGAGATCACACCACTGCACTCCAGCCTGGGTGACAGAGTGAGACCTTGTCTCAAAAAAATAGATGGGTCACACTACCCACAGCAGCATTTTGCTAATCTCCCAGCACTTCCCTCCTCCAGGACTGTATTATAATTATACTGTGGCCACTTTCTGGAAAGAAAGGAGGACGACCACAAAACCTGGCATTTAAGACGCTTAGAGCTGTAAACTGACTGGCCAGAATGGGCCCCTGGCTTGGAGGCAGGAGTGCTGGATGCCCGCATCTCTTCTTACAGGCCTAAAGATCCCTCCTGGCTGTGAGCTGGTGGTCGGCGGTGAGCCCCAGTGCTGGGCGGAGGGGCACTGTCTACTGGTGGACGACTCTTTTCTACACACAGTGGCTCACAATGGTAACGGGGTGCCCATTCTGTAGGGGGGATGAGGGACTCAGGAGCAAAGGAGCGTAGACTAGAGGACAGCAGAATCAGGCCCAACAGACTTCCTGTCCTATCACCACCATCTTCCAGCTGCATGACTTGAACAAGTCACACAACTTCTCCAATGCCCTAGGACCACCACTTTCTTCATCAAGTGACTGCAAGGATTAAATGAGATAATGTTAAGTGCACAGAAAAGTGGTTACCAGCATAGGACTCTGGGTTCCTGTCCTACCTCCTGCACTTGGGCAAAGGACTTAACCTCCTTATGCTTGTTGCTTTGTATAAAATAGGGATAATTATGGTAATACCAGTTTGTTTTGATTAAGAGTTGATACATATCGGCCGGGCACGGTGGCTAACGCCTGTAATCCCAGCACTTTGGGAGGCTGAGGTGGGCGGATCACCTGAGGTCAGGAGTTCGAGACCAGCCTGGTCAACATGGTGAAACCCCGTCTCTACTAAAAATACAAAAAAATTACCCAGGCGTGGTGGTGAACGCCTGAAATCCCAGCTACTAGGGAGACTGAGGCAGGAGAACTGCTTGAACCTGAAAGGCAGAGGTTGAAGTGAGCTGAAATCACGCCACTGCCCTCCAGCCTGGTGACAGAGCAAGACTCCATCTCAAAAAAAAAAATTTTTTTTTTAAATACATTTAAAGGGTTAGAACAGGGCCTGTCACTTATTCACTGTTTGCTTTTATGGTGTTTGGTGAGTGCTCTGGTGTGGAAATACCTAATGTCAGTGGCTCTGCTATTCCTGTCCCATGTGCCCTAGGCTCCCCTGAAGATGGGCCTCGAGTGGTCTTCATCGTGGACCTCTGGCACCCCAACGTGGCAGGGGCTGAGCGCCAGGCCCTCGACTTTGTCTTCGCACCAGACCCCTGAAGGAAGGTGCTCCCTTCACACACCTGGGCTGGAGAGACACTGCGCTCAGGGACGGCTTGATGGTAGCCAGGACCTCCTCTCTACTGCGGGGGGTGGGTGGGTGCGGGGGGTGGGAACTGGCTAGTGAGCACTGAAATATAAATTCTGAATCCTCTCCTAACTCCTGACTACTTCCTTCCCAGGGAGAGGTTGGGACAGGGCCTTATGTCTTCTCCTGGTACAATCAAACAGGTACCTCCTCTTTTTTTTTTTTTTTTTTTTTTTTTGTAGAGTCAGGGTCTTGCTTTGTTGCCCAGGCTGATCTTAAACTCCTGGGCTCAAGTGATCCTTCTGCCTCAACCTCCACAGTCGTTGGGATTACAGGTGGGAGCCACCATGCCCAGCTAGATACCTCCTAACACAGGCATCTCCCCATCCCTCTCCCCAGGAGCCAGCACCAGTTCCTCAACTCATTTCAATAATTTAATAGAAAATTAAAATAATAAATAATATGAAACAGACTGAGAACGCTGAGCTGGGCAGGCCCAGGCCAGTCTAGTACAAAGTTAAGGAGGTAGGGAGGATGGTGGGGAGGAGGGTGCGGACTACCCTGCATGACGTGGGAGGCGGCTCAGACTGCGGTAATGTTAGGAAGGGCCGCACACTTTGGCATGGATGATGCACTGAAAAAAGAGAAAGGGAATTCTAAATCCCTCTTAACCAGCTGGAGAGGGAAGGACGCAGGGCCAGGATAGGGACAAGTGTTGGCTTCGGAAGGCTCTGAGTGGCGGGGCCGGAATGTACCATGTTGTTAGCAATGGGGTCGGGATGGATGGAGAAGGGCCAAAGTGAGCTGTGCCATGCAATGAAGGGACAGAGGAGGACCCACGACTTGGCCAGCAGAGCCGGGGCAAAGGTCTGGGAAGGGGAGGGAAAGAGAGAGGGACTGGGCCCCAAGGCAAGAGGAAGGCAGGGGGAGGGTCAGAGGTCAGTCCTTGAAGACAATTTGTTGGCCATGAGGACGCTCATCGTGGGTGATGTGCCGCCGGACATGGATCCTCCGGACACGGTGCTCTCGGTTCTCTTCATCCTCCCCACGGCCAGCCCCACCAGCTCCAGCTGCTCCCCCTGTGGCCTCCAGGAGGGCTGGGTCTGGGCCCCGGGGAGTCTCGTAGATCAGGATGTTCAGGGTCTCCTCAAAGATCCGGGCTTCTGGAAATTCCACCTGCAAAAGGCCAGCCAGCCCCAGCTCTTCCTTTCTGGTGCAGTCACACAGGGCCATCCCCTGCATCAACACACCTTCTAGCCCTGCAGTCAGGTCCTTGGGCCTGGCCTGGCCTCTCTGCCACTCCTTTACTCAGCAAAGTCATACTTCAAGGCTCAGCTCTGAAGTCAGGCAGGCAAAATCATTTGTTTTCTCTCCCTCATCTCCTTCCCTGTCTAGTCTCTTGGTACATTTTTTCATTTGACAAATACTGAGTGAGTGCACTGTACCAGGTATTGTTCTAGGCACTGCAGAAATAGCAGTGAACAAAACAAGGGTCCTGTCCTCAGGAAGTTACATTCTAGTGGGAGGACTCAGTCATACACTTAAGAAAATATGAACTAGCCTGGCATGGTGGCTCACACCTGTAATCCCAGCACTTTGGGAGGCCAAGATGGGAGGACAGCTTGAGGCCAGGAGTATGAGTCCAGTCTGGGCAACATGGTGTAACCCCATCTCTACAAAAAAATTAGCTCGGTGTGGTGGCCCACACCTGTGTTCCCAGCTACTCAGGAGGCTGAGGTGGGAGGATCACCTGAGCATGGGAGACAGAGGTTGCAGTGAGCCGAGATTGCACCACTGCACTCCAACCTGGGTGACAGTGAGATGCCATCTCAAAAAAAAAAATGAATAAAATAAAATATAAATGAAGTCAAATGATGATGTTTAGAAAAAGAAATAGGCTGGGTGTGGTATCTCCTGACTGTAAGCCCAGCACTTCGGAAGGCTAAGGCAGGAACATCCTTAGAGCCCAGGCGTTCAAGTTCAATGTAGCAAGACCTCATCTATTAAAAAAAAAAAAAAGAGAGAGAGAGAGATACATCAGGAAAAGGGGATGTGATGGCCAGAGACAGGAGTATTACAACTTTAAGAGGGACTCCAGGGAAGGCCTCACTGAGAAGGTGATATCTGACCAAAGGAGTTGGGGAGGGGACCAGGCACACAGACCAGAAAGAGCAGCCTGGGGAGGGCCAGGGCCAGTGTGAGAGCTGTGGGTCAGGAGTGCACCCAGTGTCTTACTGGAAGATCAAAAGGGAGGCCAATGCAATAGAGGCAGAGATGAGAGGGAGTGGAAAGGGATGAAGTCGAAGAGGTGACTGGGGTGTTCCCTTGTGTGGCCTTGGAAGCATCTAACACAGCTCTTAGCAAACTGGTTTTTTTAATTTTATTTTTAATTTTTTCCTGAGAAAGAGTCTTGCTCTGTCACCCAGGCTGGAGTGCAATGGCGCCATCTTGGCTCACTGCAACCTCTACTTCCCAAGTTCAAGCGATGCTCCTGCTTCAGCCTCCCGAGTAGCTGGGATTACAGGCATGTGCCACTATGCCCAGCTAATTTTTGGATTTTTAGTAGAGAAAGGGTTTCACCATGTTGTACAGGTTGGTCTCAAACTCCTGACCTCGTGATCTGCCCACCTCAGCCTCCCGAAGTGCTGGGATTACAGGCGTGAGCCACCACGCCCGGCTTTTTTTTTTTTTTTTGATCGTTGTTTGTTTGTTTCTGAGACAAGATCTCACTCTGTTGCCTAGGCTGGAGTGCAGTGGTGTGATCATAGATCCCTGCAGCCTCGACCTCCTGGGCTCAAGTGATCCCCCCACCTCAGCTTCCTGAGTACCTGGGTGTGCCACTATGCCTGATTAATTTTTTTTTTAATTTTTTGTAGAGATGGGGTCTTGCTGTGTTGCTCAAACTTCTGGCCTTATGTGGTCCCCTGCCTCAGCCTCCCAAAATGTTGGGATTACAAGTGTGAGCCATGCACTCTAATTATTGGTTTATCTTCCTATCTTCCCAATTACAGAGGATGTTTCTTGGAAGCTAGGTCACTGATTCATTCATTCATTCAAGAAATGTTTCCTAGCCTCCAATGTGTGAAAAGTACCCGGCTAATGGGAGATAGGAAAGAAAAAGACATGGCCCTGCCCTCAAGAAACTAACAGCCCACTGCTGATGCAAACCCCCTCCCCTCTACCACACATGATAAAACACTGTCTTTAGCTATGAAGGGAGTGTGACCAACTTTGGGGTTGTTGGATTGAAAGTTCATGAGTGAAGGTGACCCAAAGAAAGTGATGCTTAGCTTGAGTCTTAAGATTAAGTACAAGTTCATTAGGCAGATAGAAGGAAAGAATTCCAAGAGGCAACGGTGTGTGCAGAGGTAAGAGGTGTGAAATAGCACTGAGTGCTTAGAGACTTGCGATGACTGTGGTGTACCTGAGGTATGTGGCTCATGTAAGCTCGGAAGGGACCAGATGAGGAAGGGCATGAGGCAGGGCTTGTACTCTGCTCAGCACTTCATTCCCCTTGATTTCCAGCCTGGTACAGTACTTAGCACAGAGCAGGGGCTTGGGGAATATCT
The DNA here is from genome assembly GCF_009764315.1 of Trachypithecus francoisi. Lineage (NCBI taxonomy): Eukaryota > Metazoa > Chordata > Mammalia > Primates > Cercopithecidae > Trachypithecus > Trachypithecus francoisi. The sequence continues at coordinate 83,113,526 of NW_022681455.1, read as the reverse complement.
GCTGATGATTGCCACATTAATGACTCAGGATCTACAAACGCAGAGGATGTTCTAAGAGACATCTGGTCCTGAGGTTTTAAGAATCTATTTTTGGCAATGGGCCTTTCTGAGTTTCCTTTTTTTTTTTTTTTTTTTTATTAGAGTCGGGGCCTCACTTGGTCTCCTAGGATGGAGTGCAGTGGCATGATCACAGCTCCCTGCTGCCTCAAATTCCTGGGCTAGGCCAGGCCCGGTGGCTCATGCCTGTAATCCCAGCACTTTGGGAGGACGAGGAGGGTGGATCACTTGAGGTCAGGGGTTCAATACCAGCCTGACCAACATGGTGAAGTCTCTATTAAAGAGACTTTCTACTACATTTAGTCTCTACTAAAAATACAAAAATTAGCTGGGCATGGGGGCGGGTGCCTGTAGTCCCAGCTACTTGGGAGGCTGAGGTAGGAGAATCACCTGAATCCGGGAGGCAGAGGTTAAGTGAGCTGAGATCACGCCATTGCACTGCAGCCTGGGCAACAGAGCGAGACTCTGTCTCAAAAAAGAGAAAAAGGCAGTGGCTCACGCTTGTAATCCCAGCACTTTGGGAGGCTGAGGTGGATGCATCACAAGGTCAAGAGACTGAGACCATCCTGGCCAACATGGTGAAAACCTGTCTCTATTAAAAATACAAAAATTAGCTAGGCGTGGTGGCATGTGCCTATAGTCCTAGCTACTGGGGAGGCTGAGGCAGGAGAATCTCTTGAACCTGGGAGGTGGAGGTTGCAGTGAGCGGAGATTGTGCCACTGCACTCCAGCCTGGTGATAGAGTGAGACTCAGTCTCAAAAAAAAAATAAATAAAATAATAATAATAATAATAATAAATAAATAAATAAATAAATAAATTCCCGGCCTCAAGCAATCCTCCTGCCTCAGCCTCCTGAGTAGCTGGGATTACAGGTTCATGTCATCATGCCACCACACCACCATACCTCGCTACATTTTTTGAGTTCTTACAGAGATCAGATCCCACTATGTTGCCCAGGCTGGTCTCAAACTCCTGGGCTCAAGTGATCCTCCTACCTTGCCCTCCCAGAGTCCTGGGATTACAGGCTAAGCCACTATTCCTGGCCCCTTCTGAGTTTCTAATGACAACTGTGGACCTCCTATGCAGAACAATGCATACGTCCCCATTTCAGGAGTTGCAAACAGCCTTGAAACACATTCAGCAGGTCTAGGCGAAGCGCCCTGCTCTAACCCATGACCCCCATTTCACAGAGAAACAGAGACCCACAGGGATAGGGTGGCGTGCCCACTGCTGTGCACCCCAGGTCCCAGGATCTGGCTCCTGCCTCCCGGGGGTGGGCTCTTTCCCCTGCCAACCTGCTTTTGTCCAGGGTCCTGGTCATCCCCAGCCCCCCACATAGGCTCTGGAACCCCTCTGACCTTGGTCTGCTTCTTCTCCGTAGCATAGACAATGGAGGTACAGCACACCTCGGCGATTTTGCGGCCCTGCCCGTAGAAAGACCAGCAGCAGATCTCGTCCCCCAGGACATCCTTGAGGAAGAGCAGCCGCCCGTGGAAGCGCAGGGCCAGCTTGTCAAACAGCTCGATGTTCTTAAGTAGGTTGTCATCTGAAGTGCTGGGGACCAGGGGACCAGGAGGCCTCAGCGTTGGCACCCCTTCCTCTATAACCCCAGGACAGGGGCCTGGATGCATTCCTAGTCCTCTGCTCCTGCCCAGGGCTTTGGTGCTCAACAGGAAGCCTCCTCTGCCCCTGGGGCCAGGCTAAACAGGCCTCAGAAGGGAAGCCACATGCACTGAGCAAATCCCAGCATAGCAGAGCAGCTGCCGTGCGGGACCTGGAGCCAGGCTGCCTCCCTGGGGGTCCTGGCACCCCATTTTTTAACTGGGCGACACTAGGCAAGTTACTTCACCTCTTGGTGCCTCAACCTCCTCATCTATAAAATGGAGCTCACAACAGTGCTGACCTCAAGGGGGAGGACTCTGCCAGTTCCTAGAGAGAAAGCACTTGGGACAGGCTCACCATTATCACTTCATCCTCACCCAAACCCATTTACTGATGACTAAGCTGAAGGTGAGAAGTGGAAAGGACCTGCCCAGAGTGCCAGGGGTAAGAGGCAAAGCTAAATCTGCAAGCAGGCAGGCAGATGTTCTTGTAGGCCCTCTGCGTGGCTGTGGCCCTCGCCTTGGGCAGGAGCAGGGCTGTGCTGCATCCCAGGGTCCCGCCCAGTGCCCCGCACCCTGGTGGTCACCTGGTGTAGGAGTACTTGTTGTTACTGCGGTTGTGCAGGAGCTTCACCACGGGCTAGCAGGGGAGAGAGGATGGAGGAGAGGAGTGAGGCTGCAGCAAGAGGCTCCCGCAGTGAGCCTCCACCCTGCAGGGCTTGGGGGCCTCACCTTGGAGGTGCTGGCCAGGAGCTGCTGCTCCTCCCGGGGAGATGTCACCGTGGGAATGAGGCACAGCGGGGACAGCGTCTCCCTTTTTTGCTGGGGAAGAAGCGGAAGGTGGTTAACAGCACAACCAAAGGCCACATACTCCCTCACTTAAAAGCCTTCAAAAGCTGGTTGGGAACAACTCCAGTCTCCTCAGTGGTCCGCAGGGCTCTGCAGGCTCCAAGCTCCGCTGACCTCTCTGCCACTCTCCCTTGGCTTGCTGGGCCTTGGTCCCATGGACACCTTGCTGCTTTACACATCCAGCTCGTGCCCACCCCAGCCATTGGCTGTGCCCCTGCCTGGGATGCTTCTTTGCTCAGCTGTCAGCGTGGCAGCTCTGTCATGCCATTCAGATCGCAGCTCACATAGTGCCTCCTCAGGGCCAGCCCTCCCCATGCCCACTGGCTAAACAGCCTCCTCTACATCCTGCCTTTTGTGTTATCAGTTCATTTTCTTTTCTTTTTTGAGACAGAGTTTCATTCTTGTTGCCCAGGCTGGAGTGCAATGGCGCGATCTTGGCTCACTGCAACCTCCGCCTCCCAGGTTCAAGCGATTCTCCTGCCTCAGCCTCCCGAGTAGCTGGGATTACGAGCATGTGCCACCATGCCCACTTGATTTTATATTTTTAGTAGAGATGGGGTTTTTCCATGTTGGTCAGGCTGGTCTCCAACTCCTGACCTCAGGTGATCCCCCCCGCCTCCGTCTCCCAAAGTGCTGGGAATATAGGCATGAGCCACTACGCCTCGCCTATCAGTTCATTTTCTGTACGGCACTTAGTGCCTGACTTTTTCTAATTTTTTGTATTTATGATCTGTCTCTACCCACCTAGGAATAACTACCTAGTATACAACTGATGCTCTGTGAGTATTTGTTGAACAAATGAACGTATTTGTTGAGTGAATGAACTTCATTGGCTGGGATGATGTTGGAGAAACAAATCAGAAGCAAATGCATGGGCTTCTTTCTCTTCTGTCTTCTAGAATCTTCATGCCAAAATCCCTCTCAGTTCTCCCAACCTTGAAAACCCTATGTGCAATTCTAATACAAATTCCAGATTTGTTTTTTGTAGAAACTCGTAAGACCCTCTAAAATTAACATAGAAGAATAAAAGTCTACAATTACTTAGGTCTTTTTTTTTTTTGAGACAGGGACTTGCTGTCACCCAGGCTGAGTGCAGTGGAGTGATCACAGCTCACAGCAGCTTTGACCTCCTGGGCTCAAGCCATCCTCCCATACTTAGGTCAGTTTTTAAAAACAAGAGCAAAGAGGAAAGGCAGATCCTGCCAGACATGAAGATAGGCTTCAAAGCCACAACAGTGAAAGAGGTGTTAGTTCGGGCACAAAAACAAAAACACCCGAGAAACACAACAGAGAGATCAGAAACATACCACTGTGTATATGAGAACTGGTAGTTTTAAAGACACCACAAATGTACAAGGGGAATTATGGAGTATGAATTCGTTATCTATCACTACGTAATGAACTGCCCCCAATTTAGGAAGTTAAATTAACAATATTTATTACTTCCGTTTCTGAGGGTCAGGAACTCAGCAGTGGCTCAGCTGGATGGCTCTGGCACGGGGTCTCTTGTGAGGCTGTGGCCAAGATGTCAGTGGGGCTGTGGGCATCTGAAGGCAAGACCGCCCCTAGAGGATGCATTCTGAGAAAGCTTGTTCATGTGGCTGGCAAGTTTGCACTAGCTGCTGGCAGGAAACAGCAAATCCCTGCCATGTGGATCTCTCCACAGGGTTGCTTGAGTGTCCTCACAGCATGGCAGCTGGCTTCCCAGAGCAAATAATTCCAAAGAGGAGAGGGTGGAAGCCTTGTTGTCTTTTTTATTTTTGAGATAGAGTCTCACTGTGTCACCCAGGCTGGAGTGCAGTAGCGTGATCTCGGCTCACTGCAACCTCCACCTCCCAGGTTCAAGCAATTCTCCTGCCTCAACCACCCAAGTAGCTAGGATTACAGATGTGTGCCATCACGCCCAGATAATTTTTGTATTTTTAATAGAGATAGGGTTTCACCACGTCGGTCAGGTTGGTCTCAAACTCCGGACCTCAGGTGATCCCCTCGCCTCAGCCTCCCAAAGTGCTGGGAATATAGGCATGAGCCACTACGCCTCGCCTATCAGTTCATTTTCTGTACGGCACTTAGTGCCTGACTTTTTCTAATTTTTTGTATTTATGATCTGTCTCTACCCACCTAGGAATAACTACCTAGTATACAACTGATGCTCTGTGAGTATTTGTTGAACAAATGAACGTATTTGTTGAGTGAATGAACTTCATTGGCTGGGATGATGTTGGAGAAACAAATCAGAAGCAAATGCATGGGCTTCTTTCTCTTCTGTCTTCTAGAATCTTCATGCCAAAATCCCTCTCAGTTCTCCCAACCTTGAAAACCCTATGTGCAATTCTAATACAAATTCCAGATTTGTTTTTTGTAGAAACTCGTAAGACCCTCTAAAATTAACATAGAAGAATAAAAGTCTACAATTACTTAGGTCTTTTTTTTTTTTGAGACAGGGACTTGCTGTCACCCAGGCTGAGTGCAGTGGAGTGATCACAGCTCACAGCAGCTTTGACCTCCTGGGCTCAAGCCATCCTCCCATACTTAGGTCAGTTTTTAAAAACAAGAGCAAAGAGGAAAGGCAGATCCTGCCAGACATGAAGATAGGCTTCAAAGCCACAACAGTGAAAGAGGTGTTAGTTCGGGCACAAAAACAAAAACACCCGAGAAACACAACAGAGAGATCAGAAACATACCACTGTGTATATGAGAACTGGTAGTTTTAAAGACACCACAAATGTACAAGGGGAATTATGGAGTATGAATTCGTTATCTATCACTACGTAATGAACTGCCCCCAATTTAGGAAGTTAAATTAACAATATTTATTACTTCCGTTTCTGAGGGTCAGGAACTCAGCAGTGGCTCAGCTGGATGGCTCTGGCACGGGGTCTCTTGTGAGGCTGTGGCCAAGATGTCAGTGGGGCTGTGGGCATCTGAAGGCAAGACCGCCCCTAGAGGATGCATTCTGAGAAAGCTTGTTCATGTGGCTGGCAAGTTTGCACTAGCTGCTGGCAGGAAACAGCAAATCCCTGCCATGTGGATCTCTCCACAGGGTTGCTTGAGTGTCCTCACAGCATGGCAGCTGGCTTCCCAGAGCAAATAATTCCAAAGAGGAGAGGGTGGAAGCCTTGTTGTCTTTTTTATTTTTGAGATAGAGTCTCACTGTGTCACCCAGGCTGGAGTGCAGTAGCGTGATCTCGGCTCACTGCAACCTCCACCTCCCAGGTTCAAGCAATTCTCCTGCCTCAACCACCCAAGTAGCTAGGATTACAGATGTGTGCCATCACGCCCAGATAATTTTTGTATTTTTAATAGAGATAGGGTTTCACCACGTCGGTCAGGTTGGTCTCAAACTCCGGACCTCAGGTGATCCCCTCGCCTCAGCCTCCCAAAGTGCTGGGATTACAGACGTGAGCCATGGCACCTGGCCCCTCCATTGTCTTTTACAACCTAGGTCTGTTGGTCCTATCCAGTGTGGAAGGAGATAACACACAGGAACGAGCACCAGGGGACAAGAATCATCAGGCTGCCTTGGCGGCTGGCTCCACAGGCCATCACTGGCCCTCAGTGATTTCCTCCCTCCCACATGCCAAATATACTCACCACCTCCCAGGATCCCCCATCATCCTATTACAGCATCAGCTCAAAGTATAGAATCTCGTCATCTCCATCAGGTCCAGGTGGGGATGTGGCTCTAGCATGCAGTTCCTTAACTATGGCTCCTTAAGTCCATTTCTTTTTTTTTTTTTGAAATGGAGTCTTGCTCTGTCTCCCAGGCTGGAGTGCAGTGGCACCATCTCACCTCACTGAAAACTCTGCCTCCCAGGTTCAAGTGATTCTCCTGCCTCAGCCTCCTGAGTAGCTGGGATTACACGCATGCACCACCGCCCCAGCTAATTTTTGTATTTTTAGTAAAGACAGGATTTCACCATGTTGGCCAGGGTGGTCTTGAACTCCTGACCTCAAGTGATCCAACTGCCTTGGCCTCCCAAAGTGCTGGGATTACAGGCGTGAGCCACCGCATCTAGCCCTTAAGTACATTTCCTATTTGCAGACCTGTGAACTAAAGACACAGGTTATTTCCTCCACACTCCCAGTGTGCAGTGGTAGAAGCAGGCACAGGATAACCAGTAACAACACTCTTGCTCAAAAGCAGGGGAAGCTGGATGTGGTAGCATGTGCCCGTCATCCCAGCTACTTGGGAGGCCAAGGTGGGAGAATTACTTGAGCCTAGGAGTTCGAGACCAGCCTGGACAACATAGCAAGACTCTGTCTCAAAAAAAAAAAAAGAAAAAAAAAGGGCAGGGGACAGCAGGCACATAGAAGTCACTGGTCTGTAGAAATTCTGTAATCCAGTTGGAGAAATGCTAGGAACTCTTTGATGCCTACTCCTGTTCAGGAATGATTCTCCATGGCTCTCCCTGAGTCATCCCACCTCTTCCATAAAAGATGTTTGCAGCTTCACAGTTTCATCTGCCTGCTTCCTGCCTGTAGAAGTTCGGGTGTGCAAAGGCCTCTTGTCCTTTTGCACTGGCTCTGTCCCTTCCGGTCCAAGCTGGCAGTGTTTCTGCCAATACAATTCTCTTCATAACTTACTGGGTATCTTGCATGTCTTAGGGTTCACTACATTAGAAAAAAGCCACACCTAGAAATATCTGCAAGTGGCCAGGCACAGTGGCTCACGCCTGTAATCCCAGCACTTTGGGAGGCTGAGGCAGGTGGATCACCTGAGGTCAGGAGTTCGAGTGGTCTGACCAACATGGTGAAACCCCATCTCTACTAAAAATATAAAAATTAGCGGGGCGTGGTGGTGGGCACCTGTAATCCCAGCTACTCGGGAGGCTGAGACAGGAGAATCGCTTGAACCCAGGAGGTGGAGGTTGCAGGGAGCTATCTCAAAAAAAAGAAAAAAAAACAAAAGCCGGGCGCGGTGGCTCACACCTGTAATCCCAGCACTTTGGGAGGCTGAGGCGGGCGGATCACAAGGTCAGGAGATCAAGACCATCCTGGCTAACACAGTGAAACCCCGTCTCTACTAAAAATACAAAAAATTATGGCCGGGCGCGGTGGCTCAAGCCTGTAATCCCAGCACTTTGGGAGGCCGAGACGGGCGGATCACGAGGTCAGGAGATCGAGACCATCCTGGCTAACATGGTGAAACCCCGTCTCTACTAAAAACTACAAAATCTAGCCGGGCGAGGTGGCAGCGTCTGTAGTACCAGCTACTCGGGAGGCTGAGGCAGGAGAACGGCATGAACCCGGGAAGCGGAGCTTGCAGTGAGCTGAGATCCGGCCACAGCACTCCAGCCTGGGTGACAGAGCGAGACTCCGTCTAAAAAAAAAAAATTAGCCGGGCTCGGTGGCGGCGCCTGTGGTCCCAGCTACTCGGGAGGCTGAGGCAGGAGAATGGCGTGGGCCCGGGAGGCGGAGCTTGCAGTGAGCCGAGATCACGCCACTGCACTCCAGCCTGGGGGACAGAGCAAGACTCCGTCTAAAAAAAAAAAAAAAATCTCTGCAAGATAAGCCCTTCTCTACTTTGGGGTTGTGTTAAGATGCTGAGAGACAACACCTTTAACCTTCTCAGAAGCGTGATTATTATTTGATTTGACTGGAAGATCCCTCTGAAGCATGTTATTGGTATTTCTGAGGTCTTAACAAAGGACTCTTTCATCACATCCTCAGCTTCACCTTTAGACCACATTTTCCTGTATTTAATGCCTTGTATTTAATCTTTGCATGGAAGCTATTTGATTTTTTTTTTTTTTTTTTTTAAGACGGAGTCTCGCTCTGTCGCCCCGGCTGGAGTGCAGTGGCCAGATCTCAGTTCACTGCAAGCTCCGCCTCCCGGGTTCACACCATTCTCCTGCCTCAGCCTCCCAAGTGGCTGGGATTACAGGCGCCCGCCACCTCACCCGGCTAGTTTTTTTTTGTATTTTTTTCTTTTTTTAGTAGAGACGGGGTTTCACTGTGTTCGCCAGGATGGTCTCGATCTCCTGACCTCGTAATCCGCCCGTCTCGGCCTCCCAAAGTGCTGGGATTACAGGCTTGAGCCACCACGCCTGGCTGGAAGCCATTTGATTTTAACATCACTTGTTATCTGGAAAGGCTGGGGATTTTCAAACCCAACAATTTCAGGCTCCTTTTCATTCAAGTGGTTTTTTCTTTAACTTACTCTCTCCTCTTCAATTTTACTATAAGCAGCAAGAAGGCAGGTGGCACCTTCAACATTCTGTCTGGAAAGCTCCTTAGCTAGACCATCTGTTCATTAGGTATGTTTCCTACCCTCCACACTAATGCAGGAGACAGCGTTGCTAAACTTTCTGCCGCTACACAAGGATGTCCTTTCCATCAGTTTTCCTAACTGGTTTTTAAGCCCTTATTGCAGCTTTCTTAAAGGTCACTGGACTCTTATCAACAGACTTTCTTACCTTTTTTCTTTTAATTTTTTTAGAGACAAGGTCTCACTATATTGCCCAGGCTGGTCTCGAACTCCTGAATTCAAGTGATCCTCCCACCTCGGCCTCCAAAAGTTATGGTATTACAAGCGTGGGCCACTGTGCCCAGCCAACACTTTTTAACACTCCTTAAGCTTTTACTAACAATCTCCTCAAAGTCCTTCCAGCTTCTTCCCACTTCTCAGTTGTAAAGTTACTTCTACATTTGAGGTTTCTGTTATGGCAGACCCCCATTCCAGAAACTGAAATCTGTTCTCTGTTGCTGGGTAACAAATTACTACAAACTTAGCAGCTTAAAACAATAGTCCAGGTGTGGTGACTCATGCCTGTAATCTCACCATTTGGGGAGGCCAAGGCTGGAGGACTGTTGGAGGTCAGGAGTTCGAGACCAGCCTGGCCGACATAGCAAGACTCTGTCTCTATTTAAAGATAAATAGCCGGGCGCGGTGGCTCAAGCCTGTAATCCCAGCACTTTGGGAGGCCGAGATGGGCGGATCACAAGGTCAGGAGATTGAGACCATCCTGGCTAATACGGTGAAACCCCGTCTCTACTAAAGAATACAAAAAACTAGCCGGGCGACGAGGCGGGTGCCTGTAGTCCCAGCTACTTGGGAGGCTGAGGCAGGAGAATGACGTAAACCTGGGAGACGGAGCTTGCAGTGAGCTGAGATCTGGCCACCGCACTCCAGCCTGGGCGACAGAGCCAGACTCCGTCTCAAAAAAAAAAAAAAAGATAAATAAATAAAAATAAACATTATCTCACATAGTTTCTGTGGGTCAGGAATTTGGGATGGGCTTAGCTGGGTGGCCCTGGCCCAGAGTCTGTCACGAAGCTGCAGTCTCGATTTTGGCTAGGGCTGCAGTCATTGGAAGGTTTGCCTGGGCCTAGAAGCTCTGCTTCTGAGACAGGTCACCAGTATGGCGGGGAGTCTGTGCTGGCTGTTGGCAGGGGCTTCAGTTCCTCACCAAGTGGACCTCTGCTTAGGGGTGCCTGAGTGTCTCACATAGCACTTTTCAGAGTGAGTGACCCCAAAGAGAGGCAGAAGCTGGAATGTCTTTTATGACCTAGCTTCAAAGTCACATGCTGTCATTTCTGCAATGTCCTATTGGTCATACACAAGAGTCTCCTTGGTGAGGAACTGAAAAAGCCGTATTTCGTGTGGAAGGGGATTAAACAAGAGCCTGGAAACCAGGAGGCAAGAACCCCTGGTGGCTGTCTTGGGTGCTGGCTACCTCTGGACTGTTTAAATAGCTGGCACTGGGAAAACTACCTAACCCTACAGAAGACAAAAATGAGCTAAATTCCTTCACAATTCATATTTACAAAAGTGAGCTCCACTTAGATTAAAATACCCATATATGAAAAAAATCCATATTTAAAACCATAGGCCAGGCATGGTGGCTCACGCCTGTAATCCCAGCACTTTGGGAGGCTGAAGTGGGTGGATCGCTTGAGCTCAGGAGTTTGAGACCAGCCTAACCAACATGGCAAAACCTCCTTTCTACAAAAAATACAAATATTAGCCGGGTGTGGTGGCTCATGCTTGTAATCCCAGCACTTTGGGAGACAGAGGCAGGCAGATCACAAGGTCAAACACAAAAATTAGCCAGGCATGGTGGTGCACACCTGTAATCCCAGCTACTCAGGAGGCAGGGGCAGGAGAATCGCTTGAACTCGGGAGGCAGAGGTTGCATTGAGCTGAGATCATGCCACTGCACTCCAGCCTGGGCAACAGAGTGAGACTCCGTTTAAAAAAAAAAAGAAGAAAAAAAATCAGCCTGATGTCATGGCGCATGCCTGTAATCGCAGCTACTCGGGAGGCCTGAGACATGAAAATCATTTGAACCTGGGAGGTGGAGGTTACAGTGAGCGGAGATGACACCATTGCACTCTAGCCTGGGCAACAGATCAAGACTCAGCCTCAAAAAATAAAAATAAAACTATAAAGTTAACAAGAAATAGAAAATCAGAAAAACATTTTTAAACAAGAGCATAAGGATACAGCATCAGGCAAAAAATGATGAGGAATTGGTGGACCACGTCAAAATCAAGAATTTTTCAAGTTGACAATGGAAAGCATGACTTTACAAATAATCTCATGTAATACTGTTGAAGAGATAAGACTTATAGGTATTCTATGGCACAAATGTAATTACTGGTTCAGGTAAAGATTATCAATTTGTATGTCATTGATAGGTAACTGCCTTAATACAGTGGCCAAATGATACCATATGCATTATTTTATAGTTGGCAACAAGGAAATGTAACGACGATAGATAAATCAAACCACCATCCCCTAGATCCAGAGGCCAATTATGAATGTCATTAATGACGAGTCATGCTAACAATATTACAGGTTGCCTGATGTGGCCCAACGTGAAATACATACATAATATTACCTAAAATGTATTCTAACCAAAATGTTTAATATCAGTCATTTGATTTTATTTATTTTATTATTTATTCATTTATTTTGAGACGGAGTCTTGCTCTGTTGCCCGGGCTGGAGTGCAGTGGTGCGACCCTGACTCACCGCAACCTCCGCCTCCTGGGTTCAAGCAATTCTTCTCCCTCAGCCTCTTGAGTAACTGGGACTACAGGCACTCGCCACCACTCCCAGCTAATTTTTGTAACTTTTCTTTCTTTCTTTTTTTGAGATGGAGTCTCGCACTGTCGCCCAGGCTGGAGTGCAGTGGCGTGATCTCAGCTCACCGTAACCTCCACCTCCCGGGTTCAAGCAATTCTCCTGCCTCAGCCTCCTGAGTAGCTAGGATTACAGATGCACACCACCATGCCTGGCTAATTTTTTTGTATTTTAGTAGAGACGGGGTTTCACCATGTTGGCCAGGCTGGTCTTGAACTCCTGACCTTGTGATCCGCCCGCCTCAGCCTCCCAAAGTGTTGGGATTACAGGTGTGAGCCACCATGCCCGGCTTAATTTTTATATTTTTAATAGAGACAGGGTTTCACCACATTGACCAGGCTGGTCTCGAACTCCTGACCTCAAGTGATCCACCTGCTTTGGCCTCCCAAAGTGCTGGGATTACAGGCATGAGCCACTGCACCCACCCAATATCAGTCATTTAAAATCTATGGTCTGGTTTATAGGAAATTAAGGATATGGCTGGGTAATAAACCAAATGATACTGGGAGTAAACAACCAGGCAAAGTTGGAAAGCGGGTCATTGTGCAGGACAACTGGCAGTCTCTTTGTGAGGACACAGGGACCCCTTGGACTGTAATAAAGTAATGCATGTGGTATTATTTCACCACTGTATTAAGGCAGTTACCTATCAATGACACACCAATTGATAATCTTTACCTGAACCAGTAATTACATTCGTGCCATCGAATACCTATAACTCTTATCATCTCTTCAACATTCTTTCATGAGATTATCTGTCAAGTCGTGCTTTCCATTGTCAATGTGCAGATAACCAGGCGCAACGTGAAGATCTAGACTGGGTTCTGGTTTGATGAACCAGCTATAAAAACACATTTCCGGAACAATTGGAGAAACCGGAGTATGCCCTGGACTGGATATTAAATAAAAATTTATTGACATGTAAAGATGGCAATTATTAACAACAAAAAAGCAGATTATAAAACATTCATACAACACGATTGTATTTTGGCAAGCAAACACACACACACACACACACACACACACACACACACATATACTCTCACACAGGAGAGGACCTGGAAGGATATTTGGTGCTTTTATTTTTATTTTTTATTTTTTATTTTTTTTTGAGATGGAGTCTCGCTCTGTCGCCTGGGCTGGAGTGCAGTGGCCCGGATCTCAGCTCACTGCAAGCTCCGCCTCCCGGGTTTACGCCATTCTCCTGCCTCAGCCTCCCGAGTAGCTGGGACTACAGGCGCCCGCCACCTCGCCCGGCTAGTTTTTTTTTTTGTATTTTTAAGTAGAGACGGGGTTTCACCGTGTTAGCCAGGATGGTCTCGATCTCCTGACCTCGTGATCCGCCCGTCTCGGCCTCCCAAAGTGCTGGGATTACAGGCTTGAGCCACCGCGCCTGGCCGGTGCTTTTATTTTTTAGATTATTTGTGTTTCCGAAATTTCTACAATTAATAAATGCTGCTTTAAAATAATAAATGATTATTTGCAATTTTAAAAAATCAAGATTTCCATTCAATGCTAGATGCCACAAGCAGGTGACATTCTAAGAGAAAATATTAGCGATATCTACATTGACTAGAAATTTTTACCTAGAACAGACTTTTTCAACTGGAGTTCCTCATCTGAATCTCAAAAACCAGCAAATATGGCCGGGCACAGTGGCTCATGCCTGAATCCCAGTACTTTGGAAGGCCAAGGCAGGAGGATCACTTGAAGTCAGGAGTTCGAGACCAGCCTGGCCAACATGGTGAAACCCCAACTCTACCAAAAATGCAATTAAATTAGCTGGGTGTTGTGGTGTGCACATGTAGTCCCAGCTACTTGGAAAGCTGAGGCAGGAGAATCACTTGAACCCCAGAGAGGGAGGTTGCAGTGAGTCAAGATCGTGCCACGGCACTCCACCCTTGGCAACAGAGTGAGACTCCATCTCAAAAAAAGAAAAACAAAAACAAAAAAACAGCAAATAATTTGAGTATTTTCTGAACTTTGCTGAGGACGGTAGGTAAATAGTCCCATGCTACAGGCTTAGAGGTTAATTTGTTATGTACAATCCATGCTCCAGGGCATGTATAAGACATGCCCATATGCAATAAGGTTTAATTATCCCTAGGAACTGAACTAAAATATGCAAGGATCTCTTGTTAAGCAACATGAAAAAGAAAAAAGCAGAAAATCTGGTAAAGAACATGAATAAGCAATTCACAGGAAGGGAAACAAAAAAACACTAGTGAGTATAGGAAAAGATGCTGAACCTCATTAGTAATCAGAGACATGCAAATGAAAATGAGATCACGCTACATTCATCGGATTGGCAAAATTAGAAAGCTGGATGATGCCATGTTTTGATGAGGACATGCAGAAATGGGATCTCTTATGCACTGCTCATTATGAGGATAAAGTACTATAACCATTTGGGAGAGCAACTGGATGATATTTACTAAAACGCCGTTTGCAGGTGTCCTGTTATCCAGCAATTCTACTCCCAGTTACAATCACGGGAGAATGGCACAGAACCAGAAGGGAACATGTACCAGGATGCTCATGGTGACACAGTTTGTAGGGGCAGGATCTGGAAGGCAATCTAGGTCTCCAACCTCATGGGAATGTATGAACAAAATATGGTGAATGAACACCATAGATTCCTCTGCAGCTGTCAGAAGCAAAGAACTAGATGTACTTGGAGCAACATGAATAGATCTTGAAAAAAGTGCTGAATTAAAAAAACACAATGCAACAGAAACTGATTCACAGCTTCAAGGCCATTTATGGACATTTTAAATGCACACATATGCAGAACAATGCTTTAGCTTTTCGAGCATATGTATCAAAACATCAAAACTGGATGGGTGCCCCTGGGGAAAAGGAAAGTAGGAATGAAGGGAAAGGCCGGGCGCGGTGGCTCAAGCCTGTAATCCCAGCACTTTGGGAGGCCGAGACGGGCGGATCACGAGGTCAGGAGATCGAGACCATCCTGGCTAATACGGTGAAACCCCGTCTCTACTAAAAAATACAAAAAACTAGCCGGGCGACGAGGCGGGCGCCTGTAGTCCCAGCTACTTGGGAGGCTGAGACAGGAGAATGGCGTGAACCCGGGAGGCGGAGCTTGCAGTGAGCTGAAAGCCGGCCACTGCACTCCAGCCTGGGCGGCAGAGCAAGACTCCGTCTCAAAAAAAAAAAAAAAAAAAAGGAATGAAGGGAAAGAAATAAAATTAAAAGACAAAAGGTTTGCATGGACCAACACTGATGAAGTGCCACACACTGAGGCATGTGCTGAGCTGTGTGAGGTGTGGAGGGAACCTGGAAAGGAGAGAGCAGAAGTACAGAAAAGTACTGCCCTCGGGAGGCTGAAGGTCAGATAGTCAGATAGCCTGGGGTCAAATCTGAGCTCTGCTGCTTCCCAGCTCTTTGACCTTGGACGCATCATCCAAGCTCTCTCACGTTTCTTTTTATGTCAAACAAGGGTACAAGACGTATACACAAGCAGATAGCAGAATTGCTCCTGACACACAGTGGGTACATGATAACATTAGTAAATTTAAAACTACACACTGGGTACAGTGGCTCACGCCTGTAATCCCAGCACTTTGGGGGGGGCCAAGGCGGATGGATCACGTCAGGTCTGGGGTTCGAGGCCAGTCTGGCAAACATGGTGAAACCCGGTCTCTACTAAAAATACAAAAAAGTAGCAAAGCGAGGTGGCAGGTGCCTGTAATCCCAGTTATTCGGGAGACTGAGGCAGGAGAATTGCTTGAACCTGGGAGGCAGAGGTTGGGGTGAGCCAAGATCACACCATTGCACTCCAGCCTGGGTGACAGAGAGACTCTGTCTCAAAACAAAACAAAACAAAAATGCTACAGAGCAGGAATGCACTTCCAAGATCTAGTCCAATGAATGTTTCTCAAATGCAAGTGGTAATTTATTAATGGGTCATGAAATAAGTGATGGGTCCCAAACAGCATTAAAAAGAAAGAAGATTATCAGAGTACATTTCACTAAAAGTATCTTTTTATAGAACTGTTATTTCAGTTATATACAATGAGCACTAAAATGCATTTTTTCCCTATGGGGGGCAATCGAAAAGTTTGAAAAACATAGATATTGTCCAAAGGAGATCTACACCTTTGGGTTTCAAGAACCAGTAAGCATTCCCTGAGACAAAAGTTGTTCAGAGAGGCCACCTTTTAATCTATAAAGGGCATTCGAAAAGAAACGTTTATAATCTCCTCTCACTATTGTATCATAAAAGAAAGGACATTTTTAACACTGTAAAAATAGAACAGAATAACAGGCTTTATGTAAAACTTACTACTTTGTACTTATTTTTCTCCCTTCCCTATCTTTTGGAACATGAGGACAGAATCCCAGAGGTAGGAATGGACTCACTGAAGGTCACTGAGTCAGCTGTGACAGAGGTGACACGGAACCCTTATGTCCTGGCTTCACTTTCCAAGCTCTGCTCCTCAGAACCCTAAGGGGTCCACAAGACTGGAGCCCAGCAGGTGGGGTCTCTAGAATCCCCAACCCTGTTTTACTGGGAGTGGCCCTGCTTCTGTGAGATTTCATTTGAATAAAGAATTTCACCGTTAAAAAAAAAAAAAAAAAATAGAAAGCCCGTGGGGGGCGGAAGCCATGGGAGAATGCTGCCTCCCAGGATACCAGATCACAGAGGTTATTATATTTCAATTTAAATTTAGATGTTTTTCCCTAGGGACATGAGGGAGCTATTTAGGATTTCTGAGCAAGAGAGAGAATAGATCAGGGTTGTGTTTAAAGATAATTACTCAGGTGCGAGTGTAACAGCTGGACTGGCTGCATAAGAAGAGTGGGAAGCAGAGAGTAGCTATTTAACCATTGCAAACGTCCTGGCATGAGGTTGGGGTGGGGATGCTGCCTGAGGCAGCAGGGATGTAGAAGATGGCACCTCAAATTCTCTGGAGTTATGGCCAGTCAGAGCCAGGCTCTCCAAGCCATACCCCGTATCTCCTTTTTTCTGCCCTAATACCTGCTTGGGCAGCTCTCCCAGGAACATAGGCACAGGGACTCGGAAGGCCCTCACCTGCAGCGCCAGCTGGCAGTCCTCAATCAGGCCCTGCACCAGGTAGTAGCGTGCTTCGCCCAGTAGCTCCCCCAGTTCTCTGGTACTCTCCGGCAGTGGCACAGACCCATCCCGCAGGTAATTGAGGATTGTACCAAAGTGGCGGCCGCTCCGGTCAATCAGCACCCAACCTAGTGGGGTGGGGAGAAGCAGGGGGAAAGATGGCTTTGCTGAGTGACCGGAACTACTAAATTAAAAAATTTTTTTTTGTAGAGACGGAGTCTCACTATGTTGCCCAGGCTGGTCTCAAACTCCTGGACTCAAGTGATCCTCCCATCTCGGCCTCCCAAACACTTGGATTATAGGTGTGAGCCACCAAACCTGGCCTAAATTATAAGAAAAAAGGATTCCAGCCAGGTGCAGTGACTCACACCTGTAATCCCAACACTTTAAGAGGCTGAGGCGGGCAGATCACCCCAAGTCAGGAGTTTGAGACCAGCCTGACCAACATGGAGAAACCCCATCTCTACTAAAAATACAGAATTAGCTGGGCTTGGTGGCGCATGCCAGCTACTTGGGAGGGTGAGGCAGGAGAACAGCTTGAACCCGGGAGGTGGAGTTTGCAGTGAGCCGAAATCCCGCCACTGCACTCCCTGGGCAATAAAACGGAAACTCCGTCTCAAAACAATAAAAAGAAAAAGAAAAGAAGAAGGCCAGGCGCGGTGACTTACGCCTGTAATCCTAGCACTTTGGGAGGCCGAGGTGGGCGGATCACCTGAGGTCAGGAGTTTGAGACCAGCCTGACCAACATGGAGAAACCCCGTCTTTAATAAAAACACAAAATTAGCCGGGCGTGGTGGCGCATGCCTGTAATCCCAACTACTCAGGAGACCAAGGCAGGAGAATCGCTGGAACCTGAGAGGTGGAGGTTGTGGTGAGCCGAGACAGCCTGGGCAATAAGAGCGAAACTCCGTCTCAAAAAAAAAAAAAAATAGAAAGCCCGTGGGGGGCGGAAGCCATGGGAGAATGCTGCCTCCCAGGATACCAGATCACAGAGGTTATTATATTTCAATTTAAATTTAGATGTTTTTCCCTAGGGACATGAGGGAGCTATTTAGGATTTCTGAGCAAGAGAGAGAATAGATCAGGGTTGTGTTTAAAGATAATTACTCAGGTGCGAGTGTAACAGCTGGACTGGCTGCATAAGAAGAGTGGGAAGCAGAGAGTAGCTATTTAACCATTGCAAACGTCCTGGCATGAGGTTGGGGTGGGGATGCTGCCTGAGGCAGCAGGGATGTAGAAGATGGCACCTCAAATTCTCTGGAGTTATGGCCAGTCAGAGCCAGGCTCTCCAAGCCATACCCCGTATCTCCTTTTTTCTGCCCTAATACCTGCTTGGGCAGCTCTCCCAGGAACATAGGCACAGGGACTCGGAAGGCCCTCACCTGCAGCGCCAGCTGGCAGTCCTCAATCAGGCCCTGCACCAGGTAGTAGCGTGCTTCGCCCAGTAGCTCCCCCAGTTCTCTGGTACTCTCCGGCAGTGGCACAGACCCATCCCGCAGGTAATTGAGGATTGTACCAAAGTGGCGGCCGCTCCGGTCAATCAGCACCCAACCTAGTGGGGTGGGGAGAAGCAGGGGGAAAGATGGCTTTGCTGAGTGACCTGGAACTACTAAATTAAAAAATTTTTTTTTGTAGAGACGGAGTCTCACTATGTTGCCCAGGCTGGTCTCAAACTCCTGGACTCAAGTGATCCTCCCATCTCGGCCTCCCAAACACTTGGATTATAGGTGTGAGCCACCAAACCTGGCCTAAATTATAAGAAAAAAGGATTCCAGCCAGGTGCAGTGACTCACACCTGTAATCCCAACACTTTAAGAGGCTGAGGCGGGCAGATCACCCCAAGTCAGGAGTTTGAGACCAGCCTGACCAACATGGAGAACCCCATCTCTACTAAAAATACAGAATTAGCTGGGCTTGGTGGCGCATGCCAGCTACTTGGGAGGGTGAGGCAGGAGAACAGCTTGAACCCGGGAGGTGGAGTTTGCAGTGAGCCGAAATCCCGCCACTGCACTCCCTGGGCAATAAAACGGAAACTCCGTCTCAAAACAATAAAAAGAAAAAGAAAAGAAGAAGGCCAGGCGCGGTGACTTACGCCTGTAATCCTAGCACTTTGGGAGGCCGAGGTGGGCGGATCACCTGAGGTCAGGAGTTTGAGACCAGCCTGACCAACATGGAGAAACCCCGTCTTTAATAAAAACACAAAATTAGCCGGGCGTGGTGGCGCATGCCTGTAATCCCAACTACTCAGGAGACCAAGGCAGGAGAATCGCTGGAACCTGAGAGGTGGAGGTTGTGGTGAGCCGAGACAGCCTGGGCAATAAGAGCGAAACTCCGTCTCAAAAAAAAAAAAGAAAAAAGAAAAGAATAAGGATTCCAAAGCCACGAAAAAGTCTGAATACTGATCTGTCTCAAACCTGTGCCACAGCCAAGAAATCTCTTTAAAACATCTCCAGCGAGTTCTCTCATAAGTTTATACATATCCAGCCAGAGAATTAATTCATCCAACTCTGGTCTACAGTCAGAAGACTCACCATGAGAAAGTTCTTGCAGAATTACCTTATCAATAAACTGCTAACCCCTGATGTTAATTCTCACCATTCTATTTAATTAAAATGTCTACCTCCCTCCGTCCAGTTCACTGCCATTTTAACTTTTATATTCTTCATAGAACTTACTATCAAAAAAAGAAAAAAGAAAGAACTTACTACTATCTGCAACTGCATATGCATATACATTTTGTTTACTTGCTTATTGGTCTTCTGATCTCCCACCTCCCTAAAAAAAGGGAAGTTACATAATTTTGTCAGGTGCATTTACCTATCTCCAGCACTAACTGATATTTTACAAATACTCATTGGACAAATGAATTCTTCCTTTTTTATTCTGAGACAGAGTCTCAACTCTGTCGCCCAGGCTGGAGTGCAGTGGAGCCATCTGGGCTCACTGCAACCTCCGCCTCCCAGGTTCAAGCGATTCTCCTGTCTCAGCCTCGCAAGTAGCTGGGCTACAGGCTCACACCACCACGCCCGGCTAATTTTTGTATTTTTAGTAGAGACGGAGTTTCGCCATATTGGTCAGGCTGGTGTCAGACTCCTGACTTGGCCTCCCACAGTGCGGGGATTATAGGCGTGAGCCACCGTGCCTGGCCGAATTCTTCACCTTTGATACTTGAAGGCAGATCTCCGCCTCCCAAAATTTTTTTTTTTTTTGCGACGGAGTCTCAATGTCTCCCAGGCTGGAGTGCAGTGGCATGATCTCGCCTCACTGCAAGCTCCGCCTCCCAGGTTCACGATTCTTCTGTCTCAGCCTCTCAAGTAGCTAGGACTACAGGCACCTGCCACCATGCCCGGCTAATTTTTTGTATTTTTAGTAGAGATGGGGTTTCACCGTGTTAGCCAGGATAGTCTCGATCTCCTGACCTCGTGATCCGCCCATCTCGGCCTCCCAAAGTGCTGGGATTACAGGCGTGAGCCACCGCGCCCGGCCCCAAATTTTTATTCTCCTGCTCTCACAGTCCTTGTTAACCCCTCCCTTAAGACTCTCCCACTCCCAAACTCCAAAACTTCAAGGTCTCACTTGGGCACGAAGGGTCCAAACTTGAATGCAACACTCCAAGAAGGTAAGGTTCACCTGCCAAGAACACCTGTCCACCCTCCACTCTGGTGTCCCTGGCAAACCCAAAGCAGCCTCCTTCTGCAATGTGTATATACAGATGGATTCCTAGAGTGTACAGGGACCTGTGTCAGGGGAACACAGAAGCAGACAAGATCTCCCAGCTCTCCTGGCTGGTTGTTAGCAGTTCTGAAGCAGAGAGGGAAACAAAAGGCTGGGGGGGTCAGAGGAAACTGATGAAGGCTGCCAGGAGTAGTACTGCAGGCAGCAGGGCTGGTTCCCAAGTCTTGAGCTGAGGCGTGAAGGGTGGGAGAGGTAGTCACGAGGATTATGAACTGACACGTTCAATCACTTACCACAGCGCCTGGCAGAGTTAGGGGTTCCGTAAGTGTTGGTTATTGCTGGGGGTAAAGGATTAGGGGAGAAGAGAAATTATGAATGAGAAAAGGCGAGGAGATGGGATGTCGGGGCTGGAGGGAGCTGAGAATGAGTTGACGGGACAGCAGCGGGCAGAAAGAAGGGGCATGAGGAGCCCCGTTGGTGAGAGACTGATGGGGACGGGAGTTGGGGATCTGGGGATAGGGGCACAGTGGGGGCGCCGCTCGTACCTCCGGCATCGGTCAGCACCTCCACGCGGCCGCTGAACATGGCCTTCAGCATGGTGTCCTGTCCCGTGAGGGTGCGCAGCGTGGTGTAGTGCAGCGAGCCGCCCACGTTCAGCTTCACGTATTTGCTGTTCGGGGTCAGAGGCTTGAGACCGTAGGCGGCGGGGCCAGACTCGAGACCCGAGGGCTTGGGGGCTTCCAGGGACGGGGCCGCGGGGGCCGCCGGGCCCGAGGCCTCCGCCGACATACCGGGTAGCAGCGGCAGACGGCGATCCCAGGCTCTCTCCGCGCCCTGCGACCTGCTCCCGAAGACCCTCGGCCGGCCCCTAGCCCTCAGGCCAGACCGCTCCGCGAACACGCCCACTCACCGCCTCTACTCGGCGAGACCGGCCCTCCGCCCCATCTCGCTCGCACCACCCGGAAGCCAGAGCCGGGTAGCTGCGCAGGCGCGGCCCTGCCCCTGAATGGGGGGCGGGGCTGGAGTATGGAGCATGCGCAGTGGGCTTGCTGGGGAAGCCGGTGGATGGGTGGCGTGTGGCCGTAAGGTCCCCCGGGCAGGTCGACGTGCTCTTCCCTCTGGTCTCGAGTCCCCAAGACCAGATCGAGGATGCGGCCGACCCGCTGCCCGATGTGGAAAGCGAAGTCTCCGCCTCGTGATTGGGTCTCTGCTGTCAGCTTCACGAGCTTGAGGGGAAACAGACCGTGAAGTCTGGGCATTGGGCAGTTTCCCGCCTCCCAGCCCCGCGCACTGAACAGACCGTGACGAGAACTGGAACAAAGCGCGGAGGGAAGCTCTTAAAGGAGGCCAAAGCGGCCGGGCGCGGTGGCTCACAACTGTAACCCCAGTCTGTAAGCCTAGCTACTCGGGAGGCCGAGGCAGGAGGAGCGCTTGAAGCCAGGAGTTGGAAGCTGAAGTTAATACATGATCGGACCACTGCACTCCAGCTTGGGCAACATAGTATCCTTAAAAAAAAAAAAAAAGAGGCCAAAAGGGGTAGCAGTGGTGCCCGGGCACCAAGGATAGAAGGCCTCTCTGAGGAGGTGATGCCGAGCTGAAACTAGGAAGCGGATGTGAGGGAAGAGTTCCAAGCAGAGGGAAGGTAAATGCAAAGATCCTCAAGGCAGGAACACGCTCTCTGTATTTGAGGAGCAGAGTGCGTATCAGTGGTGGCAGCAGCAGCTGAGCAAAGGTCTTAGAATCCTAGCTAATGTCATGGGACCTAGCACCCGATCCCAAAAGAAAGAAGAAAAGATAGGAACCCACTGTTAACAAGAAGGTGCACTGAGAAGTGTTTTTATCTGACCTGATCTGCATCCAGTTTAGAAGCCGATACATCAGGGATTTAACAATCTGCTTTAATGTCTGGCAAGGGAAGTTGCTGGAGGGAAAACTCAGAGTCAGAGTTCTATCTTCAGCCCTGCCAGCAGGTCCCTGGGAGATGTTGGACAAGTGACTTTTCTCTGGGCGTGGTTGGTGTAATCACCAACCTCGCAGGAGCGAGGTCAGAGTGTAAATGAGTGACGTAGGCCCGTTACTGGGTATAAGTGGGCTTATAGTGACTGGGAGCTCATGTTCTACCAAAGGGGTTGCCAATTCTGATTTCGAGTGTGGCGGTGTAAAAGAGAAAAGCTGGTTTGCACCCTCACTCCAGAAGCCTTGATGTTGCTAGGAGCTGGCCTGGCACCATCAGCGAGGCCATGGTGGTGTCCTGTTGAGCATAATAATTTCACAAAAAACATCAGACAAGGTCCCTCTTGACTGATGATAGAGAAAAACACCATTCCATAATTAAGCCTCAACACAGAAACAAGAACATTGTCCAAACCACGAAAGTTACCAACACAATCCTCGCTCCCACAGCGTTAAGTCACTGCTGTTTCTTTTTTGGTTGTTGTTTTTGTCTGTTTTGTTTTGTTTTTGAAATGAAGTCTTGCTCTGTTACCCTGGCTGGAGTGCAGTGATGTACTCCAGCCAGGGTAACAACCTCCACCTCCAGGTTCAAGTGATTCTCCTGCCTCAGCTTCCAGAGTAGCTGGGATTACAGGCACCCACTATCATGCCCAGATCATTTCTGTATTTTTAGTAGAGATGGGGTTTCACCACGTTGCCCAGGCGGGTCTCGAACTCCTGACCTCCAGTGATCTACCCGCCTCGGCCTCCCAAAGTGCGGGGCCTACAGGCATGAGCCACTGCACCTGGCCACTGCTGCTGCTTTACTAAGTACAGTTTTAGCTTGATTCATTCCTGCCATCTGCTAGATAAGAATTATTAAGATAACCAAAAATAATTATCCCTACCTCCTGATAGCATCCAATCCAGAGCAAATGACCCCCTTCTTGAACCTGCCTAAGAAGTCCCCTAATGAAAGCTCCAATCCTGTAATAAGTCCTTTCACACATGCTCTTGCTGAGATGTCCGTGTTGTTCAGCCTCCCTTGTTCAACTACAGGTGCTTCCTGGTGGTCCTTGGTTGGCAGATACTATCAGAAATGGAGAAGCAACAAAGATTCAGCTGAAGCCCTCACTGCCTGGGACTGGGACCCTTGACGCATCATTGTATGTACACCTGAAACTGCTTATGTCTCTGAGGTGCCATCCTACTGGTGTTTGGGAGCTAATTGAATTGAGTTCTGATATTTTGTTGATATCCTTAAGCATTGGGTTTACTATTTATTTATTTATTTATTTATTTTTGAGACAGAGTTTCGCTCTTGTTGCCCAGGCTGGAATGCAATGGCACGATCTCAGCTCACCGCAAGCTCCACCTCCCAGGTTCAAGCGATTCTCCTGCCTCAGCCTCCTGAGTAGCAGGGATTACAGGCATGCACCACCATGCCCGGCTAATTTTGTATTTTTAGTAGAGACAGGGTTTCTCCATGTTTGTCAGGCTGGTCTCGAACTCCTGACTTCAGGTGATCCACCCGCCTCGGCCTCCCAAAGTGTGGAATTACAGGCGTGAGCCACCACCGCGCCTGGCAATGCCAGTTAATTTTTATATATTTTTTTGTAGAGATAGGGTTTCGCCATGTTGCCCAGGCTGGTCTCAAACTCCTGAGCTCAAAGCGATCCTCCCACCTTGGTTTCCCAAAGCACTGGGCTTATAGGCATGAGCCACCATGCCCTGCCAAGCATTGGGTTTATTTGGTTTTTCAGTTTTTTTACTCCTGGAATAAGGCCCCCATGCTGGATTTTTGGTTATCTGATCAGGTATTTATTTTGTCCTTCTGTTTGTCCTTAATTGTTTTCTGTCCTTCTACACTCATTTCTACGGTGTCTTCTTGTCTAGTATTTTGAATATCGTTTGTCTGTAAGAGGCAAAGTCAATATAAAAAGGATGGATGTAGACTGGGCGCAGTGGCTCAGGCCTGTAATCCCAGCAACTTTGGGAGGCTGCGGTGGGTGGATCACCTGAGATCAGGTGACCTGGCCAACATGGCAAAACCCTGACTCTACTGAAAATACAAAAAATTAGCTGGGCATGGTGGCAGGCGCCTGTAATCCCAGCTACTTGGGAGGCCGTGGCAGGAGAATCGCTTGAACTTGGGAGGCGGAGGTTGCAGTGAGCTGAGTTCGTGCCATTGCACTCCAGCCTGGGCGACAGAGCAAAAAAAAAGTCTCTGTCTCGGAAAGCAAAGGAGAAGGGAGGGGAGGGAAGGGGAGGGAAGTGGAAGAAGGGAAGGGAGGGAAGAGGAAGGGGAGAGGAGAGGGGAGGGGAGGGGAGGGAGAGGGGGAGGGGAGGGAGAGGGGGAGGGGAGGGAGACAGGGGAGGGGAGGGGGAAGGCGAGGGAGGATGTGTAACCTCGGATTACAGGCATGAGCCACTGCACCTGGCTTAATTTTTGTATTTTTAAAATAGAGACAGGGTTTCACCGTGTTGGCCAGACTGGTTTCAAACTCCTGACCTCAGATGATCCACCTGCCTCGGCCTCCCAAAATGCTGGGATTACAGGTGTGAGCCACTGCACCCAGCCAACATCAACAGTTTTATAGAACACCATGATACAGACAAGGCCACTCTATGACTGTGGTGGATCAGACAAAAACAAGGCCACTGTGTACTCATGATGATTGGCCAAACTATTTAGTTCTGCTCCTTTTTCCCACCTTTCAGTTGAAAATTAAGATACTCAGACATAGAATTACCCCTTCCTGGCCGGGCGCGGTGGCTCATGTCTGTAATCCCAGTACTTTGGGAGGCCAAGGTGGGCGGATCACGAGGTCAGGAGATCAAGACCATCCTGACTAACATGGTGAAACCCCGTCTCTACTAAAAATACAAAAAAAATTAGCCGGACGTGGTGGCGGACGCCTGTGGTCCCAGCTACTTGGGAGGCTGAGGCAGGAGAATGGTGTGAACCTGGGAGGTGGAGCCTGCAGTGAGCCGAGATCGTGCCAGTGCACTCCAGCCTGGGTGACAGAGTGAGACTCCGTCTCAAAAAAAAAAAAAAAGAATTACCCCTTCCTTCGTGATGCATCTAAACCAGAGCAAACCCTCTTGCCTTGAATCCTCTCCTGAAACATAACATGAGCATAAGTCCTACAATAAGTCTTTTTTTTTTTTTTTTTTAATTAGACGTGGGGTTTCACTATGTTGCCTAGGCTGGTCTTGAACTCCTGGGCCTAAGCGATCTTCCTGCCTTGGCATTCCATATTGCTGGGCTTACAGGCAGGAGCCACCATGCCCAGTCTAAGTCATCTTCAATACCTCTTTCTGAGATGCCTTGCGGTTCCCCATATTATGTGGTCTCCTTCACTGCAATGAGTCCGTAAAACTGACTTTGTTTTTTTGTTTTGGGTGTTTGTTGTCATTGTTTTGGGTTTTTTTGGTTTGTTTGTTTGTTTGGTTTTGTTTTTTTGAGACATGGTCTCATTCTCTTGCCCAGGCTGGAGTATAGTGGTGCAATCATGACTTACTGCAGCCTCAACCTCCCAGGCTCAGGTGATTCTCCCACCTCTGCCCCCTTGAGTAGCTAGGACTACAGGCACATGCCACCATGCTTGGCTAATTTTTTGTAATTTTTATAGAGATGGGGTTTCACCATGTTGCCCAGGCTAGTCTCAAACCCCCACGTTCAAGCAATCCTCCCACCTCAGCCTCCCACATGCATGAGCCACCACACTCAGTCCCCCAACTTCGTTTTAAAACTTTCTTTTAAGTGTGTTCTTGGTGGCCCTTAACAGAAGGACATTGACACTGGAATCTGGATGTTTGTTTGTTTGTTTGTTTTGGAGACAGGATCTCACTCTGTCACCCAGGCTGGAGTGCAGTGGCACAATCTTGGCTCACTGCAACCTCTGCCTCCTGGGTTCAGATGAATCTTGTGCCTCAGCCTCCCAAGTAGCTGGTATTACAGGTGCATGCGACTACACCTGGCTAATTTTTGTATTTTTAGTAGAGATGGGGTTTCACCATATTGGCCAGGCTGGTCTTGAACTCCTGGCCTCACGTGATCCACCCACCTCGGCCTCCCATAGTGCTGGGATTATAGGTGTGAGCCACCGTACTGGGCCTGGATTTTTTTTTTTTTTTTCAGTGAAAGATACTGATTTTTTAAAAGTTGACTCAGAACAAGTTTTAAGCACTCTGTGTCCACTTCATGTTGCTATCACAGAATATCACAGTCTGCATAGTCTAGAAACAATAGACATTTATTTGACTTATAGTTCTGGAGGCTGTGAAGTCCAAGATACAGGAGCTGCCTCTGGTGAGACATCATCATGTGGCAAGACAGCATGAGAGAGAGGGAGAAGGGGCTGAACTTGCTTTTATAACAAACCCAT
The DNA here is from genome assembly GCF_009764315.1 of Trachypithecus francoisi. Classification (NCBI taxonomy): domain Eukaryota; kingdom Metazoa; phylum Chordata; class Mammalia; order Primates; family Cercopithecidae; genus Trachypithecus; species Trachypithecus francoisi. Next base: position 83,086,833 of record NW_022681455.1, on the reverse strand, counting down.
TCCTGAAATAATGGCATTAATCCATTATAATCGCCTCCTGAGGATCCCACCTCTCAACAGTATTACATCAGGGATTAACTTTCCAACACCTGAGCTTTGAGGGACTCATTCAAACCATAGTACTCTGAAATTGGATAAATAGGTCTATGGGTGAGATTCCGGCTGAGGGTTGCCAATTTGCAACCTTTCAGTTGAATGGTCTCCCTTCTGAATGTCAAGGTTAATACTGCTATGAACAGCTATTATGCACCTAAGTTGAACCAGGGAGAGAACACATCCTTCCACATGTACCATTTTATTTAATGTTCTTTTCTACTAAGTCATTCAGAACTCTCTGGACTCTCTTTATGCTGTGTCATTTGCAAGGTTGCCTGCTGCATGTTTGGTTATAAATGAGGTCAAATCCCAATTTTGCAGGAGGACATGGATGTATGCCCATTCCCTTCACACTGTGAGCCAGTAGCCATGGGAACTATGATCAAGTACACAATAACTCCCCCATGAACAAATCCTCGGGGAACAAGGTTCATTTGAATGAAACTGGCTTGACCACAGAGGAATCTGGGGGACTTTCGGAGCTTCGCGGCCTTGTGCCGCCTCCTGACTTTAAGCTGGCTCTGGAGGAGGAGGAAGTGGAGGTATCTCAGGTATGGACCTCTTTCTGGGAGCTGGTATTTGGACCAGGCAAAGAAAGGAGGCGGTGGGGAAAACTCCCCCAGAGGAGGCAAGAGTGGGCCCTGCATACCAGGTCCCCAGGTCTCTGAGGGCTTTACTAGTTCTGGGAGTGTGTGGATTGAGCCTAAAGTCTAGGAGGAATTCCAGCATTACCCAGGGCATTGGCTGGAATATCTTTAGGGACCCTTCCAGCCCTGGAATCATAGCAGCAAAGGACCCAATTGTATGACAGCTGCTTTGGCCAGTGAAGATGGAAAGACCAGGAAAAGCTTTAGGCTAAGCGATGGGGTTCGTACCCCACTAATTCACCTCCTTTGCCGCATCCCTGACATTTCCCACACAATATGTCCTTCACTCTGTTCTCCAAAAAGCCATTGCCTTCCTCTAACTGCCGAGATGAGCCCTGGAAACCCTGATGCCCACCAGACCCCTGCCTTTCCTCTTCTCTGCTCTGTTAGCCAAGGTTTCTGCCTCAGTTGCCCTGTCTGACAATAGTTTCCCTAGGAGTGGAGCTAACCCTGGCATCCCAGAATTCCCAACAGGTGCTAGCTCCTAGAGTCAGGACTGTCTTCCTGTGCGCCTGTGCTTGCTGCAGAAGAAACTGATTACTTGTAACTGCCATTCTGAATATAGTCACTACCAGGAACCGCTGGCTACCTGTGACATACCATCTAGCATGGTACCACAGCACCTGGCCCAGCACCTTGGGAGGCCAAGGTGGGAGGATCACTTGAGGGCAGGAGTTTGAGATCAGCCTGGGCAACAACATAGTGAGAACCCCACCTCTACAAAAAATTTAAAAATTAGCCGAGTGTGATAGCACATGCCTGTAGTCTCAGTTACCTGGGGAGGCTGAGGCAGGAGGATCGCTTGAGCCCAGGAGGTGGAAGCTGCAGTGAGCTATGATTGCACCACTGCACTCCAGCGTGGGAAACAAAGGGAGATTCTGTATGTAAATAAACAAATAAATAAAAAACAAAGGAGATGGATTTTTCTACAAGAGAGTTAACATGCAGGGTGCTATGTACTATGAGGGGTGGAGACTCGCCAAGGTTCAGTGGGAATGGGAGCTCCATCCTGAGAGTGGGGGAAGGCATTATAGAGGCTGTGACCTTTGAAATTGGTCTTGAAGAAAGAGAAAATGTGTACAAGGCAGAAAGAAGAGAGAGCTGCACCAGCCAAAAATATGGAGGTATGGAGTAGGTAGAATTGTGAGACATTTATGTGACTGGAATGAAAAATGAGAGCTGATGCTGGAAAGGAGGGTTAAGGCCAGGTTTTGAAGGATCTCTTAAAAAAATAATAGGCTGGGCACAGTGGCTCACACCTGTAATCCCAGCACTTTGGGAGGCTGAAGAGGGCAGATCACTCGAGGTCGGGAGTTCGAGACCAGCCTGGCCAACATGGCAAAACGCCATCTCTACTAAAAATACAAAAATTAGCTGGGCATGATAGTGCACGCCTGTAGTCCCAGCTACTAGGGAGTCTGAGGCAGAAGAATTGCTTGAACCTGGGAGGCGAAGGCTGCAGTGAGCAGAGATTCTGCCACTGCACTCCAGCCTGGGCGACAGAGCAAGATTCTGTCTCAAAAAATTAATAATAATAATGCATTAATTTTGAGACAGGATCTTGCTCTGTCACCCAGGCTGGAGTGCAGTGCTATAATCACAGCTCACTGCAGTCTCAAGCTCTTAGGCTTAAGCGATCCTCCTGCCTCAGCATCCCAAGTTGCTGGGACTATAGCCATATGCCACTGATGGAGCAGGAGCACCGTGATCTAGGACAAACATCACCACTTTAAGTTCCAGCTCCCTTTCTAGCCTCATGCATTTCAAGGAAATCACTTCTAACTATAGGCAGACAGAAAGAGCAGACAGTAAAACACAGATAAGACAGTTTGGATACAGAGGGAGGTGGAGGCAAAGTCTCTCGGGTAACTGCCAAACTTCACTCTCATACAATGGGCCCCAATAAAACAGTGGGCTTTAGGCCGGGCGCGGTGGCTTATGCCTGTAATCCCAGCACTTTGGGAGGCTGAGGTGGGCAGATCACGAGGTCAGGAGTTCCAGACCAGCCTGACCAACATGGTGAAACCCCATCTCTATTAAAAATACAAAAATTAGCCGGGCATGGTGGTGTGCACCTGTAATCCCAGCTACTAAGGAGGCTGAGGCAGGAGAATCCTTTGTACGTGGGAGGCAGAGGTTGCAGTGAGCTGAGATCACGCCACTGCACTCTAGCCTGGACGACAGAGAAAGACTGTCTCAAAACGAACAAACAAACAAAAAATAATGGGCCTTAATAAGCACATTTATTTCCCTTCAGGTGAACTAAGATATAGAAGTTAAAAGCAGACTCAGGGGATATGCCTGTAGCTGCAGAAAAAAGATAAGCACAAGATAAGTACAACAAAGAGACACAGAAGCAGTCCAAGCCTCTGATAAACTCTCCCACCCTGAATCCTTACAAACTCTTAGTCTGTAAGAGAGGGTGGCTCTGACCTAACCCTGCCAGCCACCCCTCTTCTCTTCTCTTTCCTTAATTCTTTTTTTTTTTTTTTTTTTTTTTTTTTTTTTTTTTTGAGGCGGAGTCTCGCTCTGTCGCCCGGACTGGAGTGCAGTGGCCGGATCTCAGCTCACTGCAAGCTCCGCCTCCCGGGTTTACGCCATTCTCCTGCCTCAGCCTCCCGAGTAGCTGGGACTACAGGCGCCCGCCATCTCGCCGGCTAGTTTTTGTATTTTTAGTAGAGACGGGGTTTCACCGTGTTAGCCAGGATGGTCTCGATCTCCTGACCTCGCGATCTGCCCGTCTCGGCCTCCCAAAGTGCTGGGATTACAGGCTTGAGCCACCGCGCCCGGCCTCTCTTTCCTTAATTCTTACAGCCACCACGCCTGGCTAATTTTTTTGAATTTCAGTGGAGGTCTTGCTGTGTTGCCTAGACTGGACTTGAACTCCTGAGCTCAAGTGATCCTCTCACCTCAGCCTCCCAAAGTGTTGGGATTACAGGCGTGAGCTACGGCACCCCAGCTGGAGGATCATATCTGTTTCAAAAGGTGGAGCTTTCGCCGTGCACAGTGGCTCACGCCTGTAATCCCAGCACTTTGAGAGGCTGAGGTGGGTGGATCATGAGGTCAGGAGATCGAGACCATCCTGGCTAACATGGTGAAACCCCATCTCTGCTAAAAATACAAAACATTAGCCAGGTGTGGTGGCGGGCGCCTGTAGTCCCAGCTACTCGGGAGGCTGAGGCGGGAGAATGGTGTGAACCCTGGAGGCAGAGCTTGCAGTGAGCCTTGATTGCGCCACTGCACTCCAGCCTGGGCGACAGAGCGAGACTCGGTCTCAAAAAAAAAAAAAAAAGTGGAGCTTTCTGCTGGAGGCAGCAGAGTTCTTCAGGCAGAGCAGCTGAGTCTTGAGGTTGCTCTTTCAGGAAACAAACTCAGGAGGCAATGTGGAGGGTGCATTGAATGGAGGAGAAAGTGGAGGCAGCGAGAAGGGTGAGGAGACACTGCTGAGTCCTGGTGAGAGACAAAGAAAGCCTGAAGGAAGCAAAGGGAATGGAGAGGAGGGGAAGGCTTCTGGAAGACTGTGATGCATGGATTGCGTGGGATAAGGGCAGAGGGTGGAGTCCAGGCTGACTCAGAGGTTTCTTGCTTGGGAGACTGAGTAGATGATCATACTGTTACCTGAGATGAAGACACAGTAAGAGAAGTTTACATGAAAAAAAAGTAGGCCAGGCGCAGTGGCTCACGCCCATAATCCCAGCACTTTGGGAGGCTGAGGTGTGTGAATCACCTGAGCCCAGGAGTTCTAGACCAGCCTGAGCAACATAGCAAAACCTCATCTGTACTAAAATTCAAAACAATTAGCCAGGTGTGGTGGTGCAGGCCTGTAGTCCCAGCTACTTGGGAGTCTGAGGTGGGAGAACCACTTGGGCCCAGGAGGTTGAGGCTGAAGTGAGTCATGATTGTGCTACTGCACTCCATCTTGGGCAACAGAACAAGACCCTGTTTCAAAAGGAAAAAACAGAAAAAGTAAAAAGCTCAGTTTTTAAAAAGAAATTGTGGTAAAATAAACACAATGTAAAATTTACCATTTAACCATTTTACAGTGTACAATTCAGTGGCATTAAGTACATTCATAATGTTTGCAAGCATCACCTTGATCTAGCTCCAAAACATTCTCATCACCCGGAAGGGAACTCCCAAACCCGTTAGGCAGTGATTCTCTATTCCCCTGTGTGCCCAGCCCCTGGCAGTCCCTAATCTCCCTGTAGCTTTGCCTGTTCTGGACATTTTATATGCATGGAATCATACGATATGTGACTATAGTTTATGTCTGGCCACTTAGCACAATGTTTTCAAGATTCATCCATGTTGTAGTATGTATCAGAATTCTTCTTCTTTTTTTGTTTTTTTGGAGACTCAGAGTCTCATTCTGTCACCCAGGCTGGAGTGCAGTGGTGCAGTCTTGGCTCACTGCAACCTCCGCCTCCCAGGTTCAAGTGATTTTCCTGCCTCCGGAGTAGCTGGGATTATAGACGCACGCCACCATACCTGGCTACTTTTTGTATTTTTAGTAGAGATGGGGTTTCACCATGTTGGCCAGGCTGGTCTCGAACTCCTGACCTCAAGTGATCTACCCACCTTGGCCTCCCAAAGTGCTGGGATTACAGGCATGAGCCACCGTGCCTGGCCCCTTACCCATTTTTCAATTGGTCTATTTGTCTTTTTGTTATTGAATTGTAAGAGTTATTTATATGTTTTAGGTAGAAGTAGCTTATCAGATGTAGGATCTGCAAATACTTTCTCCCATTCTGTGAGCCGTCTTTTCACTTTGTGGCTGGTATTCTTTGAAGCACAAAACTTTTTATTTTGATGAAGTCCCATTTATCTATTTTTACTTTTGTTGCTTGTGCTTTTGGTATCATATCTAAGAAATCATTGCCAAATACAATATGATGAAGATTTCCCCCTATATTTTCTTCTGGGATTTTTATGGTTTTTGCACTTAAGTTTAGATCTTTGATCCATTTTGAGTTAATTTTTTGTATGTGAGCTAAGCGTTCTATGTGGGGGTACAGAAAAGGTCTAACCTCATTATTTTGCATGTTTCCCCCACTGCCCACCAACATTTGTCAAAAATACGAATGCTTTCCCCATCGAATAGTCTAAAAAACTATTTTCAACAAGGGAAAATAGTTGAAAATCAATTGTTGAAAATCAGTTAACCATATATGTGAGGGTTTATTTCTGGGTTCTCTATTCTACTCCATTTGTTTCTCTATCTACCCTTAGGTCAGTATCACACTGGGTTTTTTCCTTTGTTTGTTTTAACTTTTTAAATTTCTTGTTTTTAATTTTTGTGGGTACATAGTAGGCATATATATTTATGGGGTACATGAGATACTTTGCTACAGGCATGCAACACATAATAATCACAACATAATAAATAAGCATTTATCCTTTGTGTTACAAATAATCCAGTTATATTCTTTAAGTTATTTAAAAATATACAATTAAATTACTATTGACTGGCCTGGCGCAGTGGCTCGGGCTGTAATCCCAGCACTTTGGGAGGCCGAGATGGGCGGATCATTTGAGGCCAGGAGTTCAAGACCAGCCTGGCCATGGTGAAACTCCATCTGTACTAAAAACTTGAACTTCCTCAAAATGTGAATCTTTGTGTCTGGTTCCCACAAAGGCAAGTTGTCACTTGCATTTTACTAGCGTTTGACATAGCCTGCACTGTGCAAATAAATTTTTTGAGTATACACTGTAAAAAAAAAAAAAAAAAAGACAAAAAAGTTAGCCAGGCCTCAGGCACCTGTAGTCCCAGCTACTTGGGAGGCTGCGACAGGAGAATGGTGTGAACCCAGGAGGCAGAGCTTACGGTGAGCTGAGATCGCGTCACTGCACTCTAACCTGAGTGACACAGCGAGACTCCATCTCAAAAAAAAAAGTTAGCCAGGTCTGGGGGTGCATGCCTGTAGTCCCAGCTACTTGAGAGGCTGAGACAGGGTAATTGCTTGAATCTGGGAGGCGGAGGTTGCAGTAAGCCATGATCACACCACTGCACTCCACCCTGGGTAACAGAGCTAGACTCCGTCTCAAAAAAAAAAAAAGAATGGCTGGGCCCTGTGGCTCATGCCTATAATCCCAGCACTTTGGGAGGCCGAGATGGGCGGATCATTTGAGGCCAGGAGTTCAAGACCAGCCTGGCCATGGTGAAACTCCATCTGTACTAAAAACTTGAACTTCCTCAAAATGTGAATCTTTGTGTCTGGTTCCCACAAAGGCAAGTTGTCACTTGCATTTTACTAGCGTTTGACATAGCCTGCACTGTGCAAATAAATTTTTTGAGTATACACTGTAAAAAAAAAAAAAAAAAAAGACAAAAAAGTTAGCCAGGCCTCAGGCACCTGTAGTCCCAGCTACTTGGGAGGCTGCGACAGGAGAATGGTGTGAACCCAGGAGGCAGAGCTTACGGTGAGCTGAGATCGCGTCACTGCACTCTAACCTGAGTGACACAGCGAGACTCCATCTCAAAAAAAAAAGTTAGCCAGGTCTGGGGGTGCATGCCTGTAGTCCCAGCTACTTGAGAGGCTGAGACAGGGTAATTGCTTGAATCTGGGAGGCGGAGGTTGCAGTAAGCCATGATCACACCACTGCACTCCACCCTGGGTAACAGAGCTAGACTCCGTCTCAAAAAAAAAAAAAAGAATGGCTGGGCCCTGTGGCTCATGCCTATAATCCCAGCACTTTGGGAGGCCAAGGCAGGCAGATCATGAGATCAGGAGTTCAAGACCAGCCTGACCAACATGGTGAAACCCATCTCTGCTAAAAATACAAAAATCAGCCAGGCGTGGTGGCGTGTGCCTGTAGTCCCAGCTACTCAGGAGGCTGAAGCAGAAGAATCGCTTGAATCTGGGAGACAGAGGTTGCAGTGAGCCAAGATGGCACCACTGTACTCCAGCCTGGGGAACAGAGCAAGACTCCGTCTCAAAAAAAAAAAAAAAAGAAGAAGAATCATATTGCTAAAAAAAAACCATACTCATTCTGTCTATATGTCATAAGTGAGATGACTTGAACTCCCTGAGCATATGTGTCCATTATTTCCACCATTAAAATGAATGAAGGTGCTTGGCATGACTGTCCCCCGTTTATTAGTTCTAATAGTTTTTTGGTGGAGTCTGTGTTTTTTCCAAATATAAGATCCTATCATCTGCAAACAAGAATAATTTTTACTTCTTCCTTTCCAATTTGGATGCCCTTTGTTTCTTTCTCTTGTCTAATTATTCTAGCGAAGGCTTCCAGCTCTGGAAGTGACAGTGTTGTTGAGTAACCGTGGTGAAAGTAGGCATCCTTGTGGTGTTCCAGATCTTAGAGGAAAGTCTTTCAGGTTTTCCCCATTCAGTATGGGTCTGTCATACATGGTTTTTATAATGTTGAGGTATGTTTCTTCTATACCCAGTTTTTTGAGGGTTTTTATTATGAAGTAGTATTGAATTTTATCAAATGCTTTTTCAACATCAATTGAAATGATCGTATGGTTTTTGTCTTTCATTTTGTTGATATGATGTATCACGTTAATTGATTTGTGTATGTTGAACCATCCTTGCATCCCTGGGGGAAACTCCACTTCGTCATGACGATCTTTCTTTTTTTTTTTTTTGAGACAGAGTCTTGCTCTGTCACCCAGGCTAGAGGGCAATGGCACAATCTCAGCTCACTGCAACCCCTGCCTCCTAAGTTCAAGTGATTCTCCCGCCTCAGCCTCCCTAGAAGCTGGGACTACAGGTGCATGCCACCACAGCCAGCTAATTTTTTTTATTTGTGGAGTCAATATTTTGCCATTACCCAGGCGAAATGAGTAACATTTTGAACTCCTGAGTTAAAGTGATCTTCCTGCCTTAGCCTACCAAAGTGCTGGGATTATAGGTGTGATCTACCATGCCCAGCCAAATACTATGTTATTACCCATTATTTTAAACTGATGACAACTTAACACTGGCTGTATAAACAAACAAGCAAAATGAAAAATAATAAAAACTCTACACTTTAACTTCATCTACTCTGTTTTGCTTTTTTTTTTTTTTCGAGATGGAGTCTCACTCTGTCGCCCAGGCTGGAGTGCAGTGCCGTGAGCTCAGCTCACTGCAACCTCTGCCTTCCATGGTTCAAGCAATTCTCCTGCCTCAGCCTCCCAAGTAGCTGGGACTACAGGTGCGCATTACCACGGCTGGCTAATTTTTGTATTTTTAGTAGAGACGGGGTTTCACCATATTGGTTATGCTTGTCTTGAACTCCTGACCTCATGATCCACCCGCCTCGGCCTCCCAAAGTGCTGGGATTACAGGTGTGAGCCACCGTGCCCAGCCCCCACTACTTTTTTTTTTTTTTTTTTTGAGGCAGAGTCTCACTCTGTTGCCCAGGCTGGAGTGCAGTAGTGCAATCTTGGCTCACTGCAAGCTCTGCCTCCCGGGTTCATGCCATTCTCCTGCCTCAGCCTCCGGAGTAGCTGGGACTACAGGTGCCCGCCACCACGCCCGGCTAATTTTTGTTGTTGTGGTATTTTTAGTAGAGACGGGATTTCACTGTGTTAGCCAGGATGGTCTTGATCTCCTGACCTCGTGATCCGCCCGCCTCGGCCTCCCAAAGTGCTAGGAGTACAGGCATGAGCCACTGCACCCGGCCCCCACTGCTTTTTAATTTGGTTCCCTTTATGTCTTATTGTACTATGCCTTGAAATGTTGTAGTTATTATTTTTTATTGGTTCATTGTTTAGCTTTTCTACTTCAGATAAGAGTAGTTGACCGGGCACGGTGGCTCATGCTTGTAATCTCAGCACTTTGCGAGGCTGAGGTGGGCGGATCACCTGAGGTCGGGAGTTCAAGACCAGCCTGACCAACATGGAGAAACCCTGTCTCCATTAAAAATACAAAATTAGCTGAGTGTGGTGGTGCGTGCCTATAATCCCAGCTACTCGGGAGACTGAGGCAGGAGAATTGCTTGAACCCGGGAAGAGGAGGTTGCAGTGAGTCAAGATTGCACCATTGCACTCTAGCCTGGGCAACAAGAGTGAAACTCCGTGTCAAAAAAAGAAGATAATGGTAGTTTATGTACCAAAATTACAGTGTTATAATATTCTGTATTTTTCTGTGTGCTATTACCAGTGAATTTTGTACCTTCAAATGATTTTTTATTGCTCATGAACATCCTTTTCTTTCAGATTGACGAACTCCCCTTAGCATTTCTTGTAGAACAGGTCTGGTGTTGATGAAATCCTTCATTTTTGTTTGTCTGGGCAAGTCTTTATTTCTCCTTCGTGTTTGAAGAGTATTTTTACCAGGCGTACTATTCTAGGGTAATTTTTTTTTTTTTCTTTTAGCTCTTTCAATATGTCATGCCATTCTTTTCTGGCCTGTAAGGTTTCCACTGAAAAGTCTGCTGCCAAATGGGAATTGGAGCTCCATTGTTTTGTTCATTTGTTTGTTTGTTTGAGATGGAGTCTTGCTCCGTCGCCCAGGCTGGAGTGCAGTGGCACAATCTCAGCTTATTGCAACCTCCACCTCCCAGGTTAAAGCAATTCTCCTGCCTTAGCCTCCTGAGTAACTGGGACTACAGACATGCACCAATACGCCTGTTTGTGTGTGTGTGTGTGTGTGTGTGTGTGTGTGTGTATTTTTAGTAGAGATGCGGTTTCACCATGTTGCTCAGACTGGTCTCAAACTCCTGACCTCAAATGATCTGCCTGCCTCGGCCTCCCAAAGTGCTGGGATTACAGGTGTGAGCCACCGCACCCAGCCTCCATTGTATGTTATTTGGTTCTTTTCTCTTGCTGCTTTTAGGATCCTTTATCTTTGACATTTGAGAGTTTGATTATTAAGGTAGTCTTCTTTGGGCTAAATCTGTTTGGTGTTCTATAACCTTGTACTTGAATGTTGATATCTTTCTCTAGGTTTTAGAAGTTTTCTGTTATTATTCCTTGAATAAACTTTCTACCCCTATCTCTTTCTCTACCTCCTCTGGTAAGGCTAATAACTCTTAGATTTGCCCTTTTGAGGCTATTTTCTAGATCTTGTAGGTATTTTTCATTATTTTCTATTCTTTTTTCTTTTGTCTCTTCTGCCTATATATTTTCAAATAGCCTGTCTTCAAGCTCACTAATTCTTTCTTTTGCTTGATCAGTTCTGCTATTAAGGGACTGTAATGCATTCTTCTTTTCTTTTTCTTTCTTTCTTTTTTTTTTTTTTTTGAGACGGGGTCTCACTCTGTTGCCCAGGCTGAAGTGCAATGGTGAAATCTCAGTTCACTGCAACCTCTGCCTCCCAGGCTCAAGTGATTCTCCTGCCTCAGCCTCCTGAGTAGCTGGGATTACAGGTGTGTGCCACCATGCCCAGCTAATTTTTGTATTTTTAGACAAGATGGGGTTTCACCTTGTTGGCCAGGCTGGTCGCAAACTTCTGACCTCAGGTGATCCACCCACCTCAGCCTCCCAAAGTGCTGGGATTACAGGCGTGAGCCACCACACTTTCTGATGCATTCTTTAGTATGTCAATTGCATTTTCGAACTCTAGAATTTCTGCTTATTTTTAGTTATTTCAATCTCTTTGTTAAATTTATCTGATAGAATTCGGAATTCCTTCTCTATGTTACTGTGAATTTCTTTGAGTTTCCTCAAAATGTCTTTTTTGAATTCTCTGTCTGAAAGTCCCATCTGTGTTTCTCCAGGATTAGTCCCTGGTGGCTTATTTGGTTCATTTGGTGAGGTCATGTTTTCCTGGATGGTCTTGATGCTTGTGGATGTTCATCAGTATCTGCACATTGAAGAGTTAGGTATTTATTGTAGTCTTTGCAGTCTGGGCTTGTTTGTGCCCATCTTTTTTGGGAAGACTTTCCATGTATTCAAAGAGAGTTGAGCTCCAAGCCCAATAACACTGTGGTTCTTGTGGACTCATGTAAGTACCACCTTGGTAGTCCTAGATAAGATCCAGAAGAATTCTCTGATTACTAGGCAGAGACTCTTGTTCTCTTTCCTTACTGTCTTCCAAATAAATGGAGTCTCTGTCTCTTTGCTGAGCTTCCTGGAGCTAGGGATGGAGTGATGCAAGCCTTCTTATGACCACCACCACTGGGACTGTGCTGGGTCATGCCTGAAGCCAGCATAGCAGTGGGTCTCACCCAAGGCCCACTGTAACCACTACCCGGATACCACCTGTGTTCACTCAAGGCCCTAGCGTTCTACAATCAGCAGCTGGGGCCACCAGTCAGCTTTCTATCTTTCCCTTCAGGGCAGTGAGTTTCCCCAGGCCCTGGGAGGGTCCAGAGATGTTATCTGGGAACCAGAGATTAGAGTCAAAAACCTTAGAAATCTACGTGGTGTTCTATTCTACTGCAGCTAAGCTGGGACTCAAACCACAAGACAAAGTGCCTCCCATTCTACCTTCCCCTTTCCATAGACAGAGGAGCCTCTCCCAGTGGCCACCACCACCACTGGCCCACAGAGAGTTCTGAACACTCACTTAAAGCCCAAGGGCCCTTCAAGTCAACTTGTGGTGAATGCTCTCAGGCCTGGGACTCACCCTTTAGGGCAGTGGGTTCCCCTCTGGCCCACGGCAGGTCCAAAAATGTTGTCCAAGAGCTTAGGTCTGGAGTCGGGGGGCCCCAAAAATCTGCTTGGTACTCTACCCCACGGTGGCCGAGCTGGTACCGAAGGTGCAAGACAAAGTTCCTTTTACTTTTCTCTCTGCTTTTCTCAAGCAGCAGTCTTTCACCAGAGCCACCACAGCTGGTAATGTGCTGGGCCTTACCTGAAGCCAGCACAACTCAGACTCTTATTCAAGGTCCACAGATACTACCTGGGTATCGCTGTTGGCTATTCAGGGACCAAGGGCTCCTTAGTCAGCAGGTGATAAGCCCTTCCAGGACTGGATCCTTCCCTTCAGGACGGCAGGCTCCCTTCTGGCCCAGCATATGTCTAAAAATGTCATCCAAGAGCTAGGACCTGGAATAAGGGCCTCATGACTCTGCCTGGTGCTCTATCCTATTGTGGCTGATCTGCTATCCAAGGTGCAAGACAAAGCCCTCTTTACTCTTTGCTTTCCTCTCCTCAAGCAGAAGGAAGGAGTTACTTTCGTTGCTGTGAGCTATGCCGCCTGGGATGGGGGAAGGGTGGTACACGCACTCCTTTAGCTGCCCCAGCTAGTGTTTAGCTAGGTCATGTGCCATCCTAGTCCCCTGGCTCTAAGGCCAGCCCAGCACTAGGACTTGCCTAGAAGTTGCAGTCCTTGTATCCTAAAATGCCTTTCAAATTTATCTAGGACCCCAGAGCACTTTAGCCTGAGGTGGCAAGGCTTGCCACAACTTGAGTTCTGACCACTAGGATGGACAATTCCCCTCTGGTTCAGGCTGATACAAATGCTCCTTCCTTGGGAAGGCACTGGCTGAGTCCAGCATGGCTTTGCTCTCCACTGTGACAGGGCAGCACTGAGTTCATTGTCAAGTCCCTCAGTTCAATGTGCCAAATCCCCCAGTCCATGTGCTCTCTCTCCTCCAAGTGCACAGTTTCTCTCTGTGCCACGCAGCTACTGCTCGGGGGTGGGGGAGGAGTGGTGTCAGTGATTCAAGACTGTTTTTCCTGGCTGGCGTGGTGGCTCACACCTGTAATCCCAACAATTTGGGAGGCCAAGGCAGGCGGATCACTTGAGGTCAGGAGTCACTTGAGGTCAGATCACCTGAGGTCAGGCCAACATGGTGAAACCCCGTCTCACTGAAAATACAAAAACTTGCCGGGCATGGTGGCGCACGCCTGTAGTCCCAGCTACTAGGCAGGTTGAGGCAGGAGAATAGCTTGAACCTGGGAGGCAGAGGTTTCAGTTAGCCAAGACTACACCATTGCACTCCAGCCTGGGTGACAGAGGGAGACTTTGTATCAAAAAAAAAAAAAAAAAAGACTGTTTTTCCTACCCTCTTCAGTGCCTCTTTCAGTGATATGAAGTTAAAATCAGCTACTGTGACCACTCACCTGATTTTTGGTTCTTATGATGGTTCTGAGGAGGCTTCTATTCTGCCATCTTGCTCTGACCTCCCACTACATCGTTTTTTGCTTGTTAGTTTGTTTGTTTTTGCCACTCTGTCACCTAGGCTGGAGTGTAGTGGCCAAATCTCGACTCACTACAACCTGTGTCTCCCAGGTTCAAGCAATTCTTGTGCCTCAGCCTCCCGAGTACCTGGGATTACAGGCACTTGCACCCACTCCCAGCTAAATTTTTGTACTTTTAGACTGGGTTTCACCATGTTGCCCAGGATGGTCTTGAACTCCTGGCCTCAAGCAATCCTCCTGCCTCGGCCTCCCAAAGTGCTGGAATTACAGGCATGAGCCACCACGCCTGCCCCCACTACAGTTTTTGTTGGTTTGTTTGTTTGAGACAGAGTCTAGCTGTATCCCCCAGGTTGGCGTGCAGTGGCGCAGTCTTGGCTCACTGCAACCTCCATCTCCCGGGTTCAAGCGATACTCCTGCATAAGCCTACCGAGTAGCTGGGATTATAAGCACTCGTCACCCAGCTAATTTTTGTATTTTTAGTAGAGATGGGGTTTCGCCATGTTGGCCAGGCTAGTCTCAAACTCCTGACCTCAGGTGATCCACCTGCCTTGGCCTCCCATAGTGCTGGGATTACAGGCGTGAGCCACTGCACCCAGCCCCTACACTGTTTTGATTATGATAGCTTTGTAGTAAGTTTTAAAATCAGGAAATTGAGTCCTTCGATTTTTTTTTCAAGACTGTTTTGGCTATTGAGGGTCTCTTTAGATTCTCTATGAATTTTAGGATGGGTTTTTCCATTTCTTTAAAAACCATCATTGAGATTTGATATGATTTGTTAGGAATTTGCATTGAAACTGCAGATCACTTTGGGTAGTATTGCCATCTTAACACTATTAAGTCCTTCAATCTATGAATGTGGGATGTTTTCTCTTTTGGGAGTCTTCTTTATTTCAGCAGTATATTGTAATTTTCAGTGTACAAATCTTTGAGCTCCTTGGTTAAATTTCTAAGTATTTTATTCTTTTGATACTATTGCAAAGGAAATTATTATTTAAATTTCCTTTTCAAATTGTTTGCTGCAAGTGTATAAAAACTGAATTGATTTTGTGTCCTGCAACTTTGCTGAACTTAATTCTAAAATTTTTGTGTGGATTCCTTATGAGTTTCTATATATAATTATATCATCTGTGAAAAGAGATCCTTTTATTTCTTCCTTTCCAATTTGGAAGTCTTTTATTTCTTCTTGGCGAATTGCTTTGCCTAGAACTTCTAGTACTATGTTGAATAGAAGTGATGAGAGCAGGCATCCTTGTCTTGTTCCTGGTTTGAGGGGACAAGCTTTTAGTCTTTCCTTGTTGAGTATGATGTTAGCTGTGGTTTATGGCCTTTATCATTTTGAGGACGTTCCTGTGTATTTCTAGTTTATTGAGAGTTTTAATCATGAAAGGGTGTTGGCCGGGCACGGTGGCTCACGCCTGTAATCCCAGCACTTTGGGAGGCCAAGGCGGGCAGATCAGTTGAGGTCAGAAGTTCGAGACCAGGCTGACCAACATGGAGAAACCCCGTCTCTACTAAAATACGAAAAAATTAGCCAGGCATGGTGGTGCATCCCTATAATCCCAGCTACTCAGGAGGCTGAGGCAGAATTGCTTGAACCTGGGAGGCAGAGGTGGTGGTGAGCCAAGATCACGCCATTGCACTCTAGCCTGGGCAACAAGAGCGAAACTCCATCTCAAAAATAAATAAATAAATAAATAAAATCATGAAAGGGTGTTCATTTTTTCAATGCCTTTCTGCATCAATTGAGATGACCATGTGTTTTCTCCCTAGTTCATTCTATCAGTGTGGTGTATTACATTGTTTTTGTTTTGTTTTGTTTTGTTTTTTTAAGACAGAGTCTTGCTGTGTCACCCAGGCTGGAGTGCAGTGGCTTGATCTCAGTTCACTGCAACCTCTGCCTCCCGGGTTCAAGTGATTCTCTTGCCTCAGCCTCCCAAGTAACTGGTATTATAGGCACCCGCCATCACGCATGGCTAATTTTTGTATTTTTAGTACAGTGAGGGTTTCACCATGTTAGCCAGGCTTGTCTCAAACTCCTGACCTCAGGTGGTCTGGCTGCCTCAGCCACCCAAAGTGCTGGGATTACAGGTGTGAGCCACTGCACTCAGCCACGCTTTGCATATTTTGAAGTGCATCTATTTACTTAGCATTCATGACTTGAATAATTTCACCAAATGAATAATTTTGGGTAGTTTGAAATTCGTTCTTCCAATTGTTAAAGTTTGTTTGGTGTTTGTAATAAATATGTAAAGGTAAAAGAAACAGTTTTTCTGTATTCTGCCAATCATGTTTTTATATAATAAATGATCCATTTTTTTTCCCAGGAAAAAATAAAGTTATTGCTTAATGTTACAGAATTTCTGTTTGGAGTGATGAAAAAGTTTTGGAAATAGTGGTGACAGTTGCACAAAATTGTGACTATAATTAATACCACTGAACTATGCGCTTAAAAATAGCTAAAATGGCCAGGCGCGGTGGCTCACGTCTGTAATCCCAGCACTTTGGGAGGCCAAGGTGGGTGGACCACCTGAGGTCAGGAGTTCAAGACCAGCCTGGCCAATATGGTGAAACCCCATCTCTACTAAAAATACAAAAAATTAGCCAGGTATGGTGGCAGACTCCTGTAATCCCAGCTACTTGGGTGGCTGAGGCAGGATAATCACTTGAACTCAGGAAGCAGAGGTTGCAGTGAGCCAAGATTGCACCATTGCACTCCAGCCTGGGCAACAGAGTGAGACTCTGTCTCAAGAAAACAAAAAACAAAAAAAGCTAAAATGGCAAGTTTTATATTATATATGTTGTTTACCACACACACACATACACACACACACACAAAAACACTAAAAAAAAATCAGGCAGATACTCCTCTAATGACACTTACAGTCTATTAAGTGAATGTGGGCATTTTAAAGAAAAAAACTATATGTGGTTACGGAATCAGGATAGTAGTTGCCTATGGACACGGGCAGTGGGGACTGACTAGAAAGGGGAGGGAAGGAAGTTTTCTTGGAGTGCTAGAAGTGTTTTATATCTTTTTTTTTTTTGAGATGGCGTGAGCCACCGCGCCCAACCCGTGTTTTATGTCTTGATTGGGGTGTTTAGATAAGCATTACATTTGTCAAAACTCAAGAAATTTTATACTTTAAGATCTGTGCATTTCACTATATGTAAAATTTTTGTTTGTTTGTTTTTTGAGACGGAGTCTCGCTTTGTTGCCTGGGCTGGAGTGCAGTGGTGCGATCTCGGCTCACTGCAAGCTCCGCCTCCTGGGTTCACGCCATAAGTAGCTGGGACTACAGGTGCCCGCCACCACGCCCAGCTAATTTTTTGTATTTTTAGTGGAGACGGGGTTTCACCGTGTTAGCCAGGATGGTCTCGATCTCCTGACCTTGTGATCCGCCCGCCTCAGCCTCCCAAAGTGCTGGGATTACAGACGTGAGCCACCTCGCCCGGCCTATATGTAAATTTTACCTTAGTAAAAAAACAAAACAGACTGGGCACGGTGGCTCACGCCTGTAATCCCAGCACTTTGGGAAGCCGAGGCGGGTGGATCACTTGAAGTCAGGAGTTCAAGACCAGCCTACCAACATGGTGAAACCCTGTCTCTACTAAAAATACAAAAGAAATTAGCTGGGTGTTGGCAAGCGCCTGTAATCCCAGCTACTCAGGAGGCTGAGGCAGGAGAATCGCTTGAACTCACAAGCTGGAGGTTGCAGCGAGCCGAGATCGCGCCACTGCACTCCAGCTTTGGCGACAGAGTAAGACTCCATCTCAAAAAAAAGTTTAGATGGGGCTGGGCAGAGTGGCTCACACCTGTAATCCCAGCACTTTGGGAGTCCGAGGCAGCTGGATGGCTTGAGCTCAGGAGTTCGAGACCAGACTGCACAACATGGTGAAACCCCGTTTCCACTAAAAATACAAAAAAAAAAAAAAAAAGCTCAGTGTGGTGGTGCACACCTGTGGTCCCAGCTACTTGGGCGGATGAGGTAGGAGGATTGCTTGAGCATGTGGGGGAGGGAGGTTGCACTGAGCCAAGATTGTGCCACTGCCCTCCAGCCTGGGTGACAGAGCAAGACCCTGTCTCAAAAAAAAAAAAAAAAGAAAAAAAAAAAAGGCCAGGCTCACTGGCTCACACCTGTAATCCCAGCACTTTGGGAGGCTAAGGTGGATGGATCACTTGAGGTCAGGAGTTTGAGACCAGCTTGGACGACATGGCAAAACCCCGTCTCTACTAAAAATACAAAAAAATTAGCTGGGCCTAGTGATGCATGCCTATAGTCCTGGCTACTAGTGAGGCTAAGGCAGGACAATTGCTTGAACCCAGAAGGCAGAGGTTGTTATGAGCTGAGATCGTGCCATTGCACTCCAGCCTGGGCAACCAGAGTGAAACTCTGCCTCCAAAAAAAGAAGAAGAAAAAAAGTTTAGGCAAACATGCACTTTTCTTGTTGCCTTTTTTTGAGATGGAGTTTTGCTCTTATTGTCCAGGCTAGACTGCAATGGCGTGATCTCAGCTTACCACAACCTCTGCCTCCTGGGTTCAAGCGATTCTCCTGCCTCAGCCTTCCGAGTAGCTGGGATTACAGGCATATGCCACCACGCCCGACTAATTTTGTATTTTTAGTAGAGACAGGGTTTCTCCATGTTGGTCAGACTAGTCTTGAACTCCCCACCTCAGGTGATCCTCCCACCTTGGCCTTCCAAAGTGCTGGGATTACAGGCGTGAGCCACCGCACCCAGCCTGAACATGCCAGATTGTAGTTCCAGGAGGCCAGATATCATGAATACTTTGTCCACCACTATATTTCCAGCCCACAGAATACACAGCCTGGCAGCCAACAGATGCTTATTGAATGAATGAGCCTCAACAGGGCTTTCTCATTCCCACATGCCATGCTGTGGTCAGGCTTAAATCATAATCCAACTTCTGCCACCTAATATATGTATGACCTTGGTTAAATTAAACCAGCAGTCCCCAACCTTTTTGGCACTGGGGACCAGTTTCATGGAAGACAATTTTTCCACTGGGGAAGGAATGGTTTCGGGATGATTCAAGCACATTGCATTTATTGTGCACTTTATTTCTATTACTATTACATTATAATGTATAATACAAATAATTATACAACTCATCATAAAGTAGAATCAGTGGGATCCCTGAGCTTGTTTTCCTGCAACTAGGTGGTCCCACCTGATGTTGATGGGAGACAGTGACAGATCATCAGGCATTAGATTCTCATAAGGAGCAACCTAGATCCCTCGCATGCGCAGTTCACAATAGGATTCATGCTCCTATGATAATCTAATGCCGCTGCTGATCTGACAGGAAGCAGAGCTGAGGCAGTAATGTAGGCAATGGGAACAGCTGTAAATACAGATGAAGCTTCGATCACCAGCCATTCACTTCCTGCTCTGCGGCTCAGTATCTAACTGGTACTGGCCCCACGGCCCAGGGGTTGGGGACCCCGACTTAAACTAAGGCCCAGGTTTCCAGAATAACATCCACTTTGAGGGCTTGTTGAGCGGATTAAGTCATAAATGTTGGTATACTTGGCCGGGCATGGTGGTTCACGCCTGTAATCCCAGCACTTCCGGAGTCTGAGGCGGGTGGATCACTCGAGGTCAGGAATTTGAGACAAGCCTGGCCAACATGATGAAACCCCATCTCTACTAAAAATACAGAAAATTAGGCCGGGCGCAGTGTCTCATGCCTGTAATCCCAGTACTTTGGGAGGCTGAGGTGGGTGGATCATTTGAGGTCAGGAGTTTGAGATGAGCCTGGCCAACATGGTGAAACCCTGTATCTACTAATAAATACAAGAATTAGCCGGGTGATAGTGGCATGCACCTGTAATCCCAGCTACTCGGGAGGCTGAGGCGGGAGAATCCCTTGAGCCTGAGAGGCAGAGGTTGAGGTGAGCTGAGATTGGGCCACTGCACTCCAGTCTGGGTGAGAGAGTGAGATCCTGTCTCAAAAAACAAAACAGAATAAAATTAGCTGGGCGTGGTGGTGGGCGCCTGTAATCCCAGCTACTCAGGAGGCTGAGGCAGGAGAATCACTTGAACCCGGTAGGCAGGGGTTGCAGTGAGCCGAGATTGCGCCATTGCACTTCAGCCTGGGCAACAAGAGTGGAAACTCCATCTCAAAAACAATGCAAAAGAAAAAATGTTGGTATACTGTTGGAGCATTATAATGCACAACTAATTTTGTGTCCTCTCCTGCTCCCCCCCTACCACTTTACTTTCTCTATGTAAGTCGTTCGTTCTCGGGCCTCAAGGCAGTTCCTTGCTCTAACCAGTTTGCCTCTACTAGTCCATAGAATTGCTTAGTTTGGCCGAATGAGTAAATCAATTATGGTCATTTACAAGAACCATTGCCCAAATATGCCTACTTACTCCAAAGCACAAGAATCATGAGGGGCAGTTCACATTTGTTGACCTCCCATGATGTACAGGTCCTATGCTGGACACTTTCATGCTTTATCCCACAAATTAGGCTTGTCCTTAAGTAGAAGCATTGACAAAGTTTTTGCTACATGGATATTAATTTTGTGCCCAGATCATAGCATTTTTTAAAAAAATGTTGACTTGGCCGGGCGCGGTGGCTCAAGCCTGTAATCCCAGCACTTTGGGAGGCCGAGACGGGCGGATCACGAGGTCAGGAGATCGAGACCATCCTGGCTAACACGGTGAAACCCCGTCTCTACTAAAATACAAAAACTAGCCGGGTGAGGTGGCGGGCGCCTGTAGTCCCAGCTACTCGGGAGGCTGAGGCAGGAGAATGGCGTAAACCCGGGAGGCGGAGCTTGCAGTGAGCTGAGATCCGGCCACTGCAGTCCAGTCCGGGCGACAGAGCGAGACTCCGCCTCAAAAAAAAAAAAAAAAAAAAATTGTTGACTGAATAAACGCTGTTTTAGTTTTCTTTTTTTTTTTTTTTTTGAGATGGAGTCTCACTCTGTCACCCAGGCTGGAGTGCAGTGGCACCATGTCCACTCACTGCAACCTTCGCCTCCCCAGCTCAAGCAATCCTCCTGCTTCAGCGTCCGAAGTAGCTGGGACCACAGGCATGTGCCACCATGCCTGGCTAACTTTTGTATTTTGTCATGTTGGTCAGGCTGGTCTTGAACTCTAGAGCTCAAGCAATCTGCCCGCCTAGGCCTCCCAAAGTGCTAGGATTACCAGTGTGAACCACCACACTGGCTTCTTTTTTACTTTTTTTTTTTTTTAAATACAAATTGCCGTACTATTTTCCATAGCAGCTGCACTATTTTATTTTATTTTGAGACAGAGTCTTGCTGTGTCGCCCAGGCTGGAGTGCAATGGTGCGATCTCGGCTCACTGCAACCTCTGCCTCCCAGGTTCAAGCGATTCTCCTGCCTCAGCCTCCAAAGTAACTGGAATTACAGGCACCTGTCACCGCACCAGGCTAATTTTTGTATTTTTAGAAGAGAAGGGGTTTCTCCATGTTGGCCAGGGTGGACTCAAACTTCTGACCTCAAGTGATCCGCCTGCCTCAGCTTCCCAAATGCTGGGATTACAGGCGGGAGCCACCATGCCAGGCCAGCTGCACTATTTTATATTCCCACCAACGGTGCACAAGTATTCTGATTTCTCCACATCCTCACCAACACTTGTTATTTAGTGATTTTTGATAGCTGACATCCTAATGGGTATAAGGTGGTATCTCATTTTGGCTTTGATTTTCATTTACCTAATGGTTAGTTTTGTTAAGCATTTTTTAATTTGCTTGTTGGTCATTTCTACAGTATAGTATATTTCTTTGGAGAAACGTCTACTCAAGTCCTTTGCCCTTTTAATTGAGTTGCTTGTTTATTGTGGTTGAGTTGTAGGAGTTCTTTATATATTATAGATATTAACTCCTTATCAGATATATGATTTGCTATTTCCTCTCATTCTGTTGGTTGCCTTTTCACTGTCCTTTCTTTTTTGTTTTGTTTTGTTTTTTGGGGGGTGGGGGTTTGAGACGGAGTTTTGCTCTTTTGCCCAGGCTGGAGTGAAGTGGTGCAATCTCAGCTCACTGCAACCTCTACTCTGGGGGTTCAAGCGATTGTCCTGCCTTAGCCTCCTGAGTTGCTGGGAATATAGGCGCCCGGCACCATGCCTGGCTGATTTTGTACTTTCAGCAGAGATGGGGTTTCACCATGTTGGCCGGGCTGGTCTCAAACTACTGACCTCAGGTGATCCACCCGCCTCGGCTTCCCAAAGTGCTAGGATTACAGGCTTGAGCCACCATGCCCAGCCTGTTGTGTCCTTTGATGCACAGAAATATGCTTTTCTCTACTGAATGGCCACGGCACCCTTGTCAAAAATCATTTGACTAGTCAGGGCGCGGTGGTTCACGCCTGTAATCCCAGCACTTTGGGAGGCTGAGGCGGGAGGACTGTTTGAGGCCAGGAGTTTGAGACATACCTGGGCAACATGGCAAATGGCAAAACTCCATCTCTTACACACAGTGCAAAAGTTAGCTGGGCATGGTGGGTGGCGTGTGACTACTTGCTGTCTCAGCTACCTAGGAGGCTGAGGCAGAAGGATCTCTTGAGCCCAAGACGTCCAGGCTACAGTGAGCTTTGATTGTGCCACTGAACTCCAGCCTGGGCGATGACGGAGCAAGGCTCTGTCTCAAAAAAAAAAAAAAAAAAAAAAAAAAAAAAAATCAGCTGGGTGCGGTGGTTCAGCACTTTGGGGGGCAGAGGCGGGCAGACCACGAGATCAAGAGATGGAGACCATCCTGGCCAACATGGTGAAACCCCGTATCTACTAAAAATACAAAAATTAACTGGGCGTGGTGGCGTGCGCCTGTAGTCCCAGGTACTCGGGAGGCTGAGGCAGGAGAAACGCTTGAACCCGTGAGGTGGAGGTTGCAGTGAGCCGAGATTGCGCCACTGCACTCCAGCCTGGCTACAGACCAAGACCCCGTCTCAAAAAAAGAAAAAGAAAAAGAAAAAAAATCATTTGACTGTATATGGGAAGGTTTTGTGCCACAAACTTTTGTGGTTGGTGATATAAACAACATGGTCTCTGCCTTAAGGAAGCCACAGTGGAATTAAATAGATTCCGTTTCAAGTAGCATCTGTCCTGTGTGCTCAGTGGGCACTGGGCCCATGTTTTCCCACATTTTGCCCCTTAAGCTTCTGATCTAACCGGTGAGATAGGTAGGATGATCCTCTTTAGCAGAGGGGTAAGCTTAGTCCCCTGAGAGCGCGGCCATGGCTTACGCGAGGGTACGGACAGTCAGGATTTGAACCCAAAGTTCCTGGCTCCATGTGTCATGCTACCTCCGGTGAGATGTTCTCACCTCTAAGACTTGGGTAGAAGTGAACCGAGATGCTCTCTCCTGAGCAACTCTTCAGCTCCAGCATCCTATACATTAAGGAGTTACTAAAAGCCAGGGTCCACGAAAAAGGTGCAGACATTAAGCATGATTGGGGTGCACAGAAGAGCGGAGCCCAAAACATCACTTCCAGTCCCAGTGGACGGAGTCCTACAGCGGCAGCCCTGCAGCTCTGAGCGGTTGCCGAGTCCTCACCGGGAACCCGGGCGCGGTTGGGCTGTGCTATTGGCGCGGGTGGGGGACGCACAGCCCAAAAATGCCCGCGACAAGCTTCTAGGGCAGTTCTCGCCAGTCTCTCTGGAGGGAGCCTGCGGGCTTCTGCGACGTTTCTCGCACTTGCTCCCTGGCCTTGCTCCCGTTTCCACCCTTCCCGCGGAGGTTTTCCTTCCCTGTGGCCCCTTCCTTGGGTGTACCTTTGGTACGCCCCCACCCTGGCGGGGAGCTGCGTGGCGGGCGCCCGCTTGGCCACTGCGCATGCGGACCCGTCCGCGGGGCGGGGCCGCGCGGGGAGGAGGGTCGGGGACGAAAGCGCGGAGCACGGACCCCGCCCCTTCGCGGCCCCGCAGGTGACGTCGCGGGGGGCGCCGGCCTCCGCCCGGCCCGGAGTGGTAAGAGCGAGCGGCTGGCGGATCCGACGCGCGAGACCGGGAGGGGACGAGGGTGTTGCAGTCGTTCGGGGCGGGAGCTTTCCGGGGAGGGGGTGCTCAGGTGCACCAGCGGCCGCGGACCCCCAGGCTCTACCCTCCCCTCCCTTTAACCCGCTTCCAGCTGGACGGGAGGCGGGGCAGGGCTGAGCATTTGTGACACCTGCATTTCCGTGGCTCCCTCCTTCTCCCCCCACCGCTGTTTATCTCTTCGCCTTCCAGAAGTTCTTTTCCATCAGGCTGTCGCACCTTGTGTGGGAAGGAGCACCCCACTTGGAAGCAGGAGGCAGGGTTCAGACCTTGGCCCTACCCCTCCTATGTTAAAGTCCGCGAGTATTTTTTGCCTCGCCTTACCCGGTTTTGAGAATCTGTACGAGAAAGAGAAAGGAAATGGACATCTGTTGAATTCTGCATGGCCAAATACCACGCAGATTGCTTCATCCACCACGTTTAATCCTTATTACTTGGTGTTCTTAGAACTCCCATTTCATGGATTCTTAAGCTCACAGAGTCAGTGAGTAACAGAAAGGGATTCAGATCTAGCTGTTTAGCTGCACAGTGGAGTTCTTCTCCAGAATTTTCCCTTGTCTGGGCTATTCCTCAGCCAAACCCTCGCCCCAGAACAGTGCTTCCTGTTTCTCCAGCTGAGAAGTCTCCCTTTCGGGTTCCTTCTAGCACGGAGTGCCCTGCTCTGCCTCCATTTAGATTACTTCAGAAATTAAATGCAGCAAATATTTATCCAGCAGTGCAGGGAGATGAACTTTTGGGGTCGGGAACCTTGGATTCGTGTTCTGGCTCTGCCACTTACTGTGTGGCCTTGGGAAGTCCCTTGTCTTCTCTGAGCTTTCTTTTCTCTGCGTAAAAGAGGTGCTTTTGTCCCATTCTTCCTCCCTGTTCCCCAGCAGGCTCTCTCCGGAGGTTCAGCCCCCTCTGCTCCCCATGGGCAACTGCCAGGCAGGGCACAACCTGCACCTGTGTCTGGCCCACCACCCACCTCTGGTCTGTGCCACCTTGATCCTGCTGCTCCTTGGCCTCTCTGGCCTGGGCCTTGGCAGCTTCCTCCTCACCCACAGGACTGGCCTGCGCAGCCCTGACATCCCTCAGGTAAGTTCCCCACCCCATACCTGCTCTTCCTTCTAACCTAGACAGGCTTTTGCTGCTAATCTCATCTCACCCGTCTCCCACTCTTCTTTTGCTCACAGGACTGGGTCTCTTTTTTGAGATCTTTTGGCCAGCTGACCCTGTGTCCCAGGAATGGGACAGTCACAGGGAAGTGGCGAGGGTCTCACGTCGTGGGCTTACTGACCACCTTGAACTTCGGAGACGGTCCAGACAGGAACAAGACCCGGATATTCCAGGCCACGGTCCTGGGTAGTCAGATGGGATTGAAAGGTGAGATCAGAGGCTGGGCTTGGTGTCTCACACCTGTAATCCCAACACTTTGGGAAGCTGAGGTAGGTGGATCATTTGAGATCAGGAGTTCGAGACCAGCGTGGCCAACATGGTGAAACCCCGTCTCTACTAAAAATACAAAAATTAGCCAGACATGGTGGCAGGTACATCTAATCCCAACTACTTGGGAGGTTGAGGCAGGAGAATCACTTGAACCCAGGAGGCTGAAGTTGCAGTGTACCAAGATTGCACCATTGCACTACAGCCTGGGTGACAGAGCGAGACTCTGTCTCAAAAAAAAAAAAAAAGTTAAGAATAGGACAGGCACGGTGGCTCATGCCTATAATCCCAGCACTTTGGGAGTCTGAGGAGGGCGGATCACAAGGTTAGGAGTTGGAGACCAGCCTGGCCAATATGGTGAAACCCCATCTCTACTAAAAATACAAAAATTAGCCAGACATGGTGGCAGGTACATCTAATCCCAACTACTTGGGAGGCTGAGGCAGGAGAATCGCTTGAACCCAGGAGGCTGAAGTTGCAGTGAACCAAGAATGCACCATTGCACTACAGCCTGGGTGACAGAGCAAGACTCTGTCTCAAAAAAAAAAATTAAGAATAGTACAGGCCCGGTGGCTCATGCCTATAATCCCAGCACTTTGGGAGTCTGAGGAGGGTGAATCACGAGATTAGGAGTTTGAGACCAACCTGGCCAACATGGTGAAACCCCATTTCTTTTTTTTTTTTTTTTTTGAGACGGAGTGTCGCTCTGTTGCCCAGGCTGGAGTGCAGTGGCTGGATCTCAACTCACTGCAAGCTCCGCCTCCTGGGTTTATGCCATTCTCCTGCCTCAGCCTCTAGAGTAGCTGGGACTATAGGCGCCCGCCACCACGCCCGGCTAGTTTTTTGTATTTTTTAGTAGAGACGGGGTTTCACCGTGTTAGCCAGGTTGGTCTCGATCTCCTGACCTCGTGATCCGCCCGTTTCGGCCTCCCAAAGTGCTGGGATTACAGGCTTGGGCCACCGCACCTGGCCATGAAACCCCATTTCTACTAGAAATACAAAAATTAACTGGGTAGGCTGGTCACAGTGGTTCACACCGGTAATCCCAGCACTTTGGGAGGCCGAGGCGGGCAGATCACGAGGTCAGGAGTTCGAGTCCAGCCTGACCAACATGGTGAAACCCCATGTCTAGTAAAAATGCAAAAATTAGCTGGACATGGTGGCACACGCCTGTGATCCCAGCTACTCGGGAGGCTGAGGCAGGAGAATCACTTGAACCTGGAAGGCGGAGGTTGCAGTGAGCTGAGATTGTACCACTGCACTCCAGCCTGGACGACAGAGCAAGACTCAGTCTCAAAAAAAAATTAGCCAGGCTTGGTGGTGCGTGCCTGTAGTCCCAGCTACTCGGGAGGCTGAGCCAGGAGAATTGCTTGAACCCGGGAGGTGGAGGTTGCAGTGAACCAAGATCATGCCACTGCACTGCAGCCTAGGAGACAGAGTGAGACTCCGTCTCAAACAAACAAACAAAAATACAAAAATTAGCCAGGTGTGGTGGCAGGCGCCTGTAGTCCCAGCTACTTGGGAGGCTGAGGCAGAAGAATCTCTTGAACCTGGAAGGCTGAGGTTGCAATAAGCAGAGATCACACCATTGCACTCTAGCCTGCGCGACAGAGAGAGACTGTCCCACCAAAAAAAAGTAAGGTGAGATCACAGAGGACTGTGGGGTCGGTCATCAGAACACTCAGGGCTGGACCCTGCCTCTGACCTCACCAATGATGACCTTGGGCACATCCCTGGACTTTAGTCACTTCTGTGATTCGGGCTTTCAGTGAACATGCTGCCAACAGGGTAGGTTTTCTATGAATGCTTTCTTTCTCTGCCAGTTCTGACGTTCTTTGAGTCTGTCCTTGGAGGTAGGATGAAATGGGCTAGTTTGACCTAATGTTTTCTCATCCTTTAGCCACCTCCTCTTAGAGACCCCTTTTTCCTCAGGGATATCAGAGAAGCATATTCAATTAAACCAGTGTCATAAGGGCCTGCTATGTGCTTAGCATAGTTCTGTATGCCACAAAGGATGCAGAAAAAAATTAGACAACATAAATTTCCAAAGAGCTATAGTGTTCTGGGAAAATGACAAGCGAGAGAGACAGAAAGTGAAAATGTCAGTGAATGCCATTAATCCCTGTGTGACATTTGCCATATCTAAAATATGCTGAGATAAAGAGGGATGGAAGAGGGTGGTATTTTCTGACTTCTGAGGTCCTTTACAACACTATCATTCTAAGATTCTCCTATGAGTATGTATGTGTTGGGGGAGTGGGTCTCTGCCTGTCCAGGTGTACGTGTATGTTAACAAAAATAAGGAATGTGTCTGATATATGCAGACTTGGGACAATTCTTTCTCATTCTTTTTACTTTTAAATAGATATATAATAGTTTTATTGAGATATGATTCATGCCGGGCGCAGTGGCTCAAGCCTGTAATCCCAGCACTTTGGGAGGCCGAGACGGGCGGATCACAAGGTCAGGAGATCGAGACCATCCTGGCTAACCCGGTGAAACTCTGTCTCTACTAAAAAATACAAAAAAACTAGCCAGGTGAGGTGGCGGGCGCCTGCAGTCCCAGCTACTCGGGAGGCTGAGGCAGGAGAATGGCATAAAACCGGGAGGCGGAGCTTGCAGTGAGCTGAGATCCGGCCACTGCACTCCAGCCTGGGTGGCAGAGCAAGACTCCGTCTCAAAAAAAAAAAAAAAAAAAAAAAGATATGATTCATACACAATACAATTCACTCATTGGAAGTGTACAGTTAGGGCCAGACGTGGTGGCTCACGCCTGTAATCCCAGCACTTTGGGAGGCCAAGGCAGGCAGATTGCTTGAGCTCAGGAGTTTGAGATCAGCCTGGACAACATGGCAAGACTCTGTCTCTACTAAAAATACAAAAAAAAAAAAAAATAGCCAGGCATGGTGGCACACGTCTGTGGTCCCAGCTGCTTAGAAGGCTAAGGTAGGAGGATTGTTTATCCCTGGGAGGCAGGACTTGCAGTAAGCATTCTCCCGCCTCAGCCTCCTGAGTAGCTGGGATTACAGGTGCTCACCATCATGCCCAGCTAATTTTTTTTTTTCCCCGAGATGGAGTCTCGCTCTGTCACCCAGACTGGAGGGCAGTGGTGCGATCTCAGCTCACTACAACCTCTGCCTCCCAGTTTCAAGAGATTTTCCTGCCTTAACCTCCCAAGTAGCTGGGATTACAGGCACGTGGCACCATGCCCAGCTAATTTTTGTATTTTTTGTACAGATGGCGTTTCACCATGTTGGCCAGGCTGGTCTTGAACTCCTGACCTTGTGATCCGCCCGCCTCGGCCTCCTGAAGTGCTGGGATTACAGGCGTGAGCCACCGCGCCTGGCCAATTTTTTTATTTTTTGTAGAGATGGGGTCTCACTATGTTGCCCAGGCTAGTTTCAAACTACTGGGCTCAAGTGATACCCCTGCCTCACCTCCCAAAGTGCTGGGATTACAGGCATGAGCTACCAGGTCTGGCCTATTACCCAATTGTTTTAATTTACTTTCTCCTGATTGCTAGTAAGGTTGAACCTCTTCTTATGGTTTATTGTCTGTTTTCATGTTGTCTGTGAATTACCTGTTTGTTTCCTTTGTTCATTTTTCTAAGTTATTTGTCTTTGTCTTCTTGATTTGTAGAAGGTCTTTATTCTGGATAGTAATCCTTTTTGTCATTTAAATATAGGTATTTTCGGCCGGGCGCGGTGGCTCAAGCCTGTAATCCCAGCACTTTGGGAGGCCGAGACGGGCGGATCACGAGGTCAGGAGATCGAGACCATCCTGGCTAACACGGTGAAACCCCGTCTCTACTAAAAAAAAAATACAAAAAATTAGCCGGGCGAGATGGCGGGCGCCTGTAGTCCCAGCTACTCGGGAGGCTGAGGCGAGAGAATGGCGTAAACCCGGGAGGCGGAGCTTGCAGTGAGCTGAGATCCGGCCACTGCACTCCAGCCTGGGCGACAGAGCGAGACTCCGTCTCAACAACAAAAAAAAAATAAATAAATAAAAAAATAAAAATAAATAAATAAATAAATAAATAAATATAGGTATTTTCAATCAATATGTTACTTGTTTTTTTAACTTACCTTTCATTGCATAGAAGTCTTTAATTTTTATGAGGTTAGGTTTGTCACTCTTGTCCTTTAGTAAGACTTTCAGGTTTTGTGTCTTTCATAGGAAGGCCTTCCTCATTTTAAAATTAGAAAATATTCTGGCCAGGCATGGTGGCTCATTGCTGTAATCCCAGCCTTTGGGAGGCTGAGGCAGGTGGATCACCTGAGGTCAGGAGTTCTAGACCGGCCTGGCCAACATGATGAAACCCCGACTCTACTAAAAATACAAAAAATTAGCTGGGGCATGGTGGTGGGTGCCTGTAATCCCAGCTACTCTCAAGGCTGAGGCAGGAGAATCGCTTAAACCTAGGAGGCGGAGGTTGCAGTGAGCCGAGATCGTGCCACTGCACTCCAGCCTGGGCAAAAACAGGAGTGAAACTCTATCTCAAAAATAATAAAATAAAATGGCTGGGCGCGGTGGCTCATGCCTGTAATCCCAGCCTTTGGGAGGCTGAGGCAGGTGGATCACCTGAGGTCAGGAGTTCTAGACCGGCCTGGCCAACATGATGAAACCCCGACTCTACTAAAAATACAAAAAATTAGCCGGGCGTGGTGGCGAGCACCTGTAGTCCCAGCTACTCGGGAGGCTGAGGCAGGAGAATGGTGTGAACCCAGGAGGCGGAGCTTGCAGTGAGCCGAGATTGTGCCACTGCACTCCACCCTGGGGGACAGAGCAAGACTCCATCTCAAAAAAATAATAATAATAATAAAATAAAATATACTGTATTTTCTTTTAATACTTTTTTTTTTTTTAGTTTGTATAGTTCTTTAATACATCTGGACTTTATTTTATATTATAGGATAACAGTTTGACGCTATGTTTTTTTCTACATGGAAATTTTCCCAAGGCCATTTACTGAGGCCATCCTTTCCCCACTAATTTAAAATAGGGCGAGAACCTTTCAGTGGATTTTGGTACCAAGTGAGAAACTGCTTTCTTAAAAAGGATGAGCTAGTTTATGCAAACTGACATGGGCAATGTGTATCTGCCCATTTCACTGCAGCCTTGCGAGTATTGGTATGGTTGTTGTATTGATTGTAATTTAAATTAATTTAAATTACAACTTAATTTGTGTTTATATTGATACAAAGTTATTTTCATTTCTCAGTGATATAAATAATGGTATATGGAATACTTTATTGAATAGAATCAATACCAAAACACCTGGTATTAAAGAAAGCCTTAAAAAATGAATAGGGCCAGGCATGGTGGCTCATTGCTGTAATCCCAGCCTTTGGGAGGCTGAGGCAGGTGGATCACCTGAGGTCAGGAGTTCTAGACCGGCCTGGCCAACATGATGAAACCCCGACTCTACTAAAAATACAAAAAATTAGCCGGGCGTGGTGGCGAGCACCTGTAGTCCCAGCTACTCGGGAGGCTGAGGCAGGAGAATGGTGTGAACCCAGGAGGCGGAGCTTGCAGTGAGCCGAGATTGTGCCACTGCACTCCACCCTGGGGGACAGAGCAAGACTCCATCTCAAAAAAATAATAATAATAATAAAATAAAATATACTGTATTTTCTTTTAATACTTTTTTTTTTTTTAGTTTGTATAGTTCTTTAATACATCTGGACTTTATTTTATATTATAGGATAACAGTTTGACGCTATGTTTTTTTCT
This sequence comes from Trachypithecus francoisi, assembly GCF_009764315.1. NCBI lineage: Eukaryota > Metazoa > Chordata > Mammalia > Primates > Cercopithecidae > Trachypithecus > Trachypithecus francoisi. The sequence goes on along the minus strand of NW_022681455.1, from coordinate 83,055,874 downwards.
ACATGGAAATTTTCCCAAGGCCATTTACTGAGGCCATCCTTTCCCCACTAATTTAAAATAGGGCGAGAACCTTTCAGTGGATTTTGGTACCAAGTGAGAAACTGCTTTCTTAAAAAGGATGAGCTAGTTTATGCAAACTGACATGGGCAATGTGTATCTGCCCATTTCACTGCAGCCTTGCGAGTATTGGTATGGTTGTTGTATTGATTGTAATTTAAATTAATTTAAATTACAACTTAATTTGTGTTTATATTGATACAAAGTTATTTTCATTTCTCAGTGATATAAATAATGGTATATGGAATACTTTATTGAATAGAATCAATACCAAAACACCTGGTATTAAAGAAAGCCTTAAAAAATGAATAGGGCCAGGCATGGTGGTTCATGCCTGGAATACCAACATTTTAGGAGGTCAAGATAGCAGGATGACTTAAGCCCAGGAGTTTGAGTCCAGCCCGGGCAATACAGTGATACCCTGTCTCTACAAAAAAATTTTAAAATTAGCGAGGCGGGTGGCGCATGCTTGTAGTCCCACCTACTCGGGAGACTGAGGTGGGAGGATCACTTGAGCCCAGGAGGTTGAGGCTCCAGTGAGCTGGGATCGTGTTACTGCACTCCAACCTGCACGACAAAGTGAGACCCCATCTCAAAAAAATAAAGAAAGAAAAGAAGAGAAGTGTGAAGACAGAGGCTCCCGCGTCACCCCTCATTTTCTTCCATCTTTTGTGCCTTTCACAGGATCTTCTGCAGGACAACTGGTCCTTATCACAGCCAGGGTGACCACAGAAAGGACTGCAGGAACCTGCCTGTATTTTAGTGCTGTTCCAGGAATCCTACCCTCCAGTCAGCCACCCATATCCTGCTCAGAGGAGGGGGCTGGAAATGCCACCCTGAGCCCTAGAATGGGTGAGGAGTGCGTTAGTGTCTGGAGCCACGAAGGCCTTGTGCTGACCAAGCTGCTGACCTCGGTAAGAGCCTCGGATGGGTCGCCAGGGTTTTGTGGACTGCCTGCTGACTGCTGTATCTTGAAGGCCCCTGGAAACAATTCTACATTGTAGAAAAAGCACAGGTTTTATAACCCTGCCTTGGGGGCTGTGTGACTTAGAACAAGTGTCTAAACATCTGAGTGTCAGCTTCCTCATCTGTAAAACAGAAAACATGACCCTATCTCTTAATTCCACCAAATAAGGACTAAATGGGAATGGGATTAAGTGCCCAGCACAATGCCTGGGACATAAAGAGTTGATAAGTGACAGCTATTATTGTTTACTATTGTCTTTAAAACATTCTACCTCAAAGGAGTTCCGAAGCTGTAATAAGAGGCAAATGGGCTAATTGCTATTAGAAAGATGTGAGCAAAGTGTTATGCAAACACAGAGTAAGGAGCCATTAACCCTAACTTGAACATTTGTGGAGAGTGCTTCACACAGAAGGTGGCATTTACCAAAGAGCATTGTGTACAGCAGTTTATAATGCACAAAGTGCTCTTAGGGTTCATTAATTCATTTGATCTTAAAATAGCCTTTTGAGGTAGGTGTTATTATCCCATTTTGCAGATGAGGAAGCAGGTTTAGAGAGAGGGAATGAATTGCCGAAGGCCACACAACTGGTTAAGTGGCAGAGCCAGGATTGCAACCCACACCTTCCGTCAGGTCAGGATGATCCTTGAAAATCCATCTCAAAAAAAAAAAAGGAAGAGAACCCCCATGAGGAACGTAACCTAGGACTTGGAATCAGAGATCTGGTTTCTAGATCTAGCACTGCTTGCACTTTTTTTTTTTTTTTTTTTGAGATGGAGTCTCACTCTGTCACCCAGGCTAAAGTGCAGTGGCGCAATCTCGGCTCACCGCAAGCTCTGCCTGCCAGGTTCATGCCATTCTCCTGCCTCCTCCTTCCAAGTAGCTGGAACTACCAGGCGCCCACCACCACACCCAGCTAATTTTTTGTATTTTTAGTAGAGACGGGGTTTCACCATGTTAGCCAGGATGGTCTCGATCTCCTGACCTCATGATCCACCCGCCTCAGCCTTCCAAAATGCTGGGATTACAGGCGTGAGCCACCACGCCCGGCCGCTTACACATCTTTAAAATGTGGATCATAATGAAGTTTCCTATCTCTTGGAGTCATGATGGGGGTTCAGGTTGATAGCTGGGCAAGAAAGTAGTTTTTAAATCATCAAGACAAATGTTCGAGCCTGGGCAACACGGCGAAACCCTATCTCTACAAAAAATACAAAAAAAATTAGCTGGGCATGGTGGCACATACCTGTGGTCCCAGCTACTCAGGAGGCTGAGGTGGGAAGATCACTGGAGCCCAGGAGGTGGAGGTTGCAGTGAGCCAAGATCGCACCACTGTACTCTAGCCTGGGTGACAGAGTGAGACCCTGTGTAAAAATAAATAAATAAATAAATAAATGTCAACTTATATGAAAATAACATTTTCCCTTTAGTTGCTCCCTAGATATGGAGAGCCCTCTCCCTCATGGAGGCTCCCTCTATAGCCCTTGGGCTGGATTAAGATCTTCTTCTCCTCCCCTCCCTGTACCCCTCTGTAGGAGGAGCTGGCTCTGTGTGGCTCCAGGCTGCTGGTCTTGGGCTCCTTCCTGCTTCTCTTCTGTGGCCTTCTCTGCTGTGTCACTGCTATGTGCTTCCACCCGCGCCGGGAGTCCCACTGGTCTAGAACCCGGCTCTGAGGGCACTGGCCTAGTTCCCGACTTGTTTCTCAGGTGAGGTTCTTTGCTCCAGTCCTGCGGGAGCAGGGAATGAGGTGGGGGTGGAGGTTGTAACTGGGGTAAAGCAGATCCTTGGACTTTTCCTCAAAGACTGCTGCTTCTGAGTCCCCGAGAACCTCTTCAACCACAGCTTTCCCTTAGGGACTGGGAACAATTTGACACTGTCAGCATTCAATATTTTTCTAATTACTTTAACTTTTTTACTCTAAAATATTTAACACTTATGTAGAAAAGTCCAATACCATAAAAGGACAGCTTGGCAAATTATTATAAAGTGGATACTTATAAATACCACTGAGGAAAGGAATAGAATATTACCAGCAGTCCACAAACCCCCATGGTCCCTTCCTTCCTGACTATGCCCTCCCTCTCCCTAGAAATAACTACTGTCCTGCTTTATAATTTATTGCCAAGTATGTATTCCTAAATAATATAGTTTGGTTTTACTTATTTTTGAACCTATGTAGACAGAATCATACACATTCTTTTGTGGCTGACTTCTTTCAAGCAACATTGTGATTTTAAGACTCACCCATAACGAGTTCACATCCAAGCATTTGGGTAACAATGGTGAGTTAAGAGGGTTCGCATTTGATGATTCGTCCTGGATATGAACCATGTTTGTCTTGCTTTTGTCCTGAAATTCCGATACCCAGTTTTATGATGAAAATTTTGTAAAATTCAACTTGAACTGCTCAGAAGAGTCTAATTGATGATACCCATTTACTGGGGACATAGTATGTGCCCAAGAACTTGACATGCACCTTCTCTCTTCCATTTAGTCATCGTTACTTTTAGAAAAAGCTGATTCTGTTAATAAGATCTTTGGAGGGAATCAGCTTCACAAACGTAGCAGTGGGTGGGGGTCATATTGGTTCACATGTCAGCTCACTAAGGGAAAAAATATTTCTGCAAAAAATCTTCACTTGTCAGAGGGAGGGTGCATGTAATCTGAGAGCCATGTTTTATGCATCCAGCTCTTGAACTGGTCTCAGCTTCAGCTGGCTGCGGTGCCCTAGGAAGTTACTATGGGAAAAGTGGAAATAGTTCAGGCTCAGGAAACTGATCGGGCCAGAGGAACTGGAAGCTCAAGATCAACTCTGCTTATTTTGCTGATGGCTGGACCTAAATGCCCCAGCCACCTACTTGGGACAGGAAATGACAGGACCCTCTCAACCTTGGACTGGGAAAGGAGGGCTTCCTGCCCCTGGCAGACCCTGGGGTCCTGAGGCTACCTTAGTTGGGATCAAATGCCTGTATTGGTCTCTAGCTGTCACTCCCTCTGCTCGTTCCTCAATTTCTGCACACATCTCAGAGCTTCCTCTAGCAACTCTCCGACCTGTTTTGTTGTTTTCTTTTCTTTCTCCTTAGGTGTGAATCAACTTCTTGGGCCTTGGCTCTGAGTTGGAAAAGATTTTTAGAAAAAGCGAAGAGCTGGAATGTGGGGGAAAATAAAAAGCTTTTTTGCCCAGTGGCGTGTATGGTGTTTATTGGGGGTTGGATTGAGGTGGGGATTTTAGGGTAGGCAGGCTTACAAGTTTTGGGGGACTCTTTTCTGTTGACTCTTTAATTTGGACACAGGTTGCCATAGGGCATAGGTTACTTGAGCTCTCCCCATGGTTAACTTGGCTTTGGTAAACACCTGTCTTGTTTTCTTCTACGAAATAAAATGGATATAATTACAGTTAGTTGGGCGGGTGGGGTGTCAGGTCATGGAAATGCTGTGACATAAATGCACCGTGACCTTGGCAAGTCTTGCAACCTACAGCGCCTCAATTTCCGTAAGAGATTTGACCTATTGAGTTTTCCCAGCGTCGACGCGCAAAGATTCCTCGCACTTGGGGGCCCTCGTCCAGGCTAGATGGTCGCTAACCTCGGAGCAGTCTATTTTCCCGCTTTTTCCGTCCCCAGCAGCGGCTTCCCTCGCCCCTCCCAACTTCCACCCTGCGCGCAGGCGCAGATCGCCGCTGCTGTCCGTCCACCCGCGCCCCCTCAAAGCTTCCCCTAGCAACAACCTCGGGCTGAGAGCAAAGGCGGGGCGAACGCATGCGCTGCAGCTTTGTCCACCGCCAGTCGTGGGACAGAGTGCCGGGCTCCTCCCCTTGCAAGCCTAGCCCCTCTCCCCGCCTCCTCCGGCCCGGGGTCCGCGTGGCGGGGCGCGCGCGCACCCGGGCTCGGCGGCTGCTGATCTCCCAGGCCGCGACAGTGAGAGGAGAGGGCGGGGCTGAGTCCTTCGCTGCTCCGCCCCCTTTGGCCCGGCGTCCCTACCGCGCCTGCGCGCTCCCGCCCGGTCTCCATCTTGGAATTGGGAGGAAGAGGGAGAGGGAGACCGGGACGAGAGGTGGGCTGTGGTGCGGAGAGAGGCTGAGACGGAGAAGAGGAGAGGCAGAGAGGGCGCGGGGACCGTCAGCAGCGCCTTAGCTATAATCTTTCAGCTATTCTCGGAAGAGAGAAGGGAGAGAGAGGAGGCCGGGGCGGGAGTGGGGGCTGTCACCCTCGGACCCCGGCGTGAGAGGGGCCGTGCGGCCGGACGTCCTCGGGGTGGGCCCCCAGTCGGTGGCCGAAGACCTAGGGCTCAGGCTCCTGGTCCCAAATTTCCGGGCTTTGCCCCTCGCTTCTCAGATACCCGGGTATCAGTTCTCGTAGTCCAGATATCCGGGACTTGGGTCCCAACCTCTCTAAACCTGGGTCTCTGTTTCATAGAATTTCAAATATCGGGTTCAGGCCCCTGCGTGCACCAGTATCCGGGGTTCATTCCCCAGGCGTTCAAATATCGGATTCAGTCTCCATCCCGTTCAAATATTCGGGGTTCAGACCCCACAATCAGAAATCCGGAATTCGGCAGCTGTCGCCCTCGAGGAGGGGGAGGACTGGACCGCGAGGTCAGATTAGGTTGTCACCCCCTCCCCTCCAGGGGAGGCTTCCCGGGCCCGCCCCTCAGGAAGGGCGAAAGCCGAGGAAGAGGTGGCAAGGGGAAAGGTCTCCTTGCCCCTCTCCCTACTTGGCAGAGCCGCTGGAGGACCCCAGGCGGAAGCGGAGGCGCTGGGGCACCATAGTGACCCCTAACAGGTGAGACACGGGGTGCAGGGGCGCGGGTCCCTGTGTCTAGCTCTGAGAAGAAAGGGTGCGCCTTTCTGAGAAGCTGGACTTGGGTAGGCCGTCTCCTCAGGATGGGGAAGCCTAGCTCAGCCAGTGGTCAGCCTCTGGCTAGCCTTGCCTTCTGTTGCCACCCCCTTCCCCTTCCTCTTCCCTTCATTGTGTCTGGTTGGTGGGGGACCTCAGGTGACAGGGTCTCTGATGTCACCGGGGTTCACACCCTAGGGCGCTTCAGCTAATCAGATGGATTTGCACTTCAGTCTTCTCGCCTTCACTTTGCCCCTCACAGCCGCCTCTCCTCCCTGATATGCCCCTTTCTCCTGCCTGTTCTGCGGTGTTGAATCCCATGCCTCTGATTCCGCTGGTGGGTCTGCTTATCTGCTTTTCAGGTCTGGTCTGGTTGAATTTCTTGTCCTTGCAAGGAAGTGTGTGTATATGTGTTTGTGTGTATGCGTGTGTGTATGCTTGTGTGTGTGCTTGGAGGTGCCTGGCAGTGTTTTCCCCCAGCTGCAGTTACCTTCCAATCTCTTGCTCTGATGGTATCAATAATCTCATCTATTTGTCAAACGATCTGTCTTTTGCAAAGTGCTTTGACAGCCATTCTCTCATGTGACATCCCCGCATTCACCCTGTGGGGGCCTCTTTTATTGGCATCTTCCCATTTTACAGTTGAGAACGTTGAGGCCCAGAGAGGTTGCCCAAGGTCACACAGTGGCAAAGCCAGAATTTGAACTCAAGTCCTCAATCACATCTTTCCCTGATGCATGCCTGTTTCTTGCCATCTCTTTTCCTGGGCTTGGCCAGGGGTCCCCAGGAGACCAGGCTGGGATGAGGTTTAAGAATGAGGGTGAGATGAGCTTCCTTTCCAGGAGGGCTCTACTCAGAAGCTTTTCCTGGTGGGAGGCTCTGGTTTTTGCCACTGCCTCATAGAGTTTTCATCCACTGTGACCTTCATCTTTACCCTGATCCCAGGGTTTGGCCTGGATTCCTGAGCGGGCTCGCTCCTGACAAATGGTAGCACTACTGGCATCTTTTAACTGTTCAAGCCAAGCTGTTGGGGTAGAATGATCCCCCAAAGGATTAAAGCTTTGTGGGGACCTTGGAGGCAGGGAAGGAAAAACCCATATGCTGAGTGTCTGCATGGTGTTCCTAAGTATGAGATCTCGTTAAAATCTTACAACACCTCCATGCTGTAATCCATTTCACTGAAGAGAAGACCAAGAACTAGAAGGAACTTATTCAAAGCCCTGTTGCTGTACATTGCAGATGGGATGTACTGGTAGCATAGCTTAGGAACAGATTGATATGGGTTTCCTCATCTATAGAATGGAGATAACGTTGTCCATTTTGGAAGGTGGTTATGATTTAGCACTGACCTTTGTTATTGTTCAAGTGTTTGTTGTTATTATGGGGAAGGGGACCTGCATGATGTTTTGCCAGTGGGTGGCACCCCTTCCATGTGGCCTTGGGTCCTAGGTTAGCATTCTGGGACCCTGTATTGGTAAAGAGGTCAGGAAGATTCCTTTGGCAAGTTGAGAGCACCTGCCTTTGTGTGTGGGTGTGTGGTGCTGGTGAGGGGTGCTTGGCACTATTGCTGGCAGAAGAGAGAAAAGGGCCTTACTTTGAGCAACCTGGGAGCTGCTGAGGGCTGAGCAGAGAGCAATCAATCAGTCTCCAGGCTATTCTGAGCCCGCACCCTGGGGGCCCACTGGAGAGTCAGGCTCCCTCCTTGTCCTCCAGCTTCCAGTTGGACTGAGGAGACAAAATTAACAACACAACAGGAAACAATGCATGACAGAATAAATTACATGCTAAAATTGTTAGGTGCTTTTAAGTAGCTAGAACTCTGCCCCAGGGGTCCAGCTCTGCTGAAGGCCCCTTTGTGCCCAAATTCTGACAAGTGCTTAGGTTGGAGACTGTTGGGAATCTCCTTGAGGGTTTTGATTCTGGTATCCTGCAGGAACTTTCTCTGGGTGTTTGGCTGGGTGCCCTAGGCACTCTTCCCAATGGCTGGAGTGGTCAGGACAGGCTTCCTGCAAGAGGGAAGCTGAACTTGGGGTGACAACTGAGAGAGTAATGGGCAGGCCTAACCAGGGAGCAGAAGGTTCTATTCTCTGACCTTGGAGAAGTCCTTTTTCTTCTCTGTGCCTCAGTGATCTCACCTAGGAAATGGTGATCATGATTCTGCCCTGTCTGTTTTGAAGGGCTCTGAAATCATAATGATGGAGGACCAGCTTTGGACAAGGCACTTAACCTTGCTGAGCCTGTTTCTTTATCTGTAATGTAGGGGAAATCCTAATACTTGCTTCATAAGGTTGTGGTGAGGACTGAATAAGAGATAATGCATGTAAGATGCTCAATAAATGTTATTTGTACCCTGCAAATGTACCTGTGTGTGATGCTTATGCAATTGGACAGGACAAGTAAGGTGGCCCAGACCACAGAGAGGCCCTCACAGCCAGATGCCATTTATATCCCTATTCTTCCTATTCTAGATCTCCCCCTGCCCTTTTTGAGAGTGACTCTGCGGGCCCCTCTGGGCCAGTACCCACTTCTAACAATGGACGGATTTCCACCGCCTCCGGCCTGGCCATTTCCTGTTCTCTTCCAGGGTGTGAGAGGTTGAGGGAGGAGGGGGCCTCAGCGCCAAGGGGAACAGAAAGGTGCCTGGAAACAGTTGGGGTATGGGACTTATGGGACAGGAAGGACACTTGGGGCTCTGGAGTGCTGCCTGGGAGGCAGAATGTTTTATCCTTGAGGGGAGATACAGGGGCTATAGGGAAATGAGAACTTGTTGAGTGCTGAAGGGGGTGGTGAGGATGCTTAGCTTCCCAGAATCTTCCTAGCAGTTTTAGGGACTCCAGGGACCTATCCCGCGTGATCTGGTTGCCAGGGCAACTTCATTTTTTGGAGCTTTGATGTCGTTCCTAATCTCCCCCTCCCCTTCCTCAGCAGTGCCTCCCCCTCATCAGGGAATGAGGGGAGGAGATGGCAGAAACTTGATGGGTCCCTTCCTCTCCCTGAAGGCTCAGTCCTTGCTCTAAGGGTCCCATTTCCATTCCCCAGGCCAGGCCCCACTCTCAGGGCCCCCAGGGGCCACCATGCCAGCTGGGGGCCGGGCCGGGAGCCTGAAGGACCCAGATGTGGCTGAGCTCTTCTTCAAAGATGACCCAGAAAAGCTCTTCTCTGACCTCCGGGAAATTGGCCATGGCAGCTTTGGAGCCGTATACTTTGTGAGTTGGGTCCTGGGACGGTATAATAGAGATGGGGACTCTTCCTACCCCTGTGGACCTCCCAACAGCCCTTGCACACTACTCCATCACACTGGTCTTTCCTGCCTTCTTCTGCTGGGCCAGCAAGTCTTCCCATGCCTGGCTCTCACTGGGGCCTTCAACACCTTCTGGTCTGGTCCTCTAGGCCCGGGATGTCCGGAATAGTGAGGTGGTGGCCATCAAGAAGATGTCCTACAGTGGAAAGCAGTCCAATGAGGTAGGCCAGGTGCAATACAGCCAGGTTGGGGACAGGGGACCCCTGTCTCAAGGTGCAGGCTGAGTAACCTCTCCGTACCCTGACCCCCTAGAAATGGCAAGACATCATCAAGGAGGTGCGGTTTTTACAGAAGCTCCGGCATCCCAACACCATTCAGTACCGGGGCTGTTACCTGAGGGAGCACACGGCTTGGGTGAGCTGGTGCCAGACTCCGACCTGATCTTTACCCCATTCATGCCGGTCCTTATCCTGGTCCAGTGTCTTAGGTGGGCCCTGTTCATGGTGCTGTTGTGGGATCTTGGAAAGGAGGAAGTCTCTTTTGACTGCTTTAGTCCTCAGACATAGCCACTGAGCAGAAGCCTGGCTCAGAGTGACATAGGCTATTAGCAGTTGGGACAGGTCACTGTGGGTTGGAGGAGGCGGAGATTGAATGGGAGTTTGAAGGGATTCAGATGGGTGGTGGTGAATGTCTTGGGCCTGGACTCTGAAACTCTCCCACCACCCCCTCATTGTCTCCAGTTGCCCTTCCTCCCTGTTATCACCCCGGGGACATAGCTTGAGTGCAGGACACTCGAGGAAGCTCTGTTTTGAGTCCCTGCCCAGGAGACTCTGATCTCTGACCCTTGTCTCTTCCTTAGCTGGTGATGGAGTATTGCCTGGGCTCAGCTTCTGACCTTCTAGAAGGTAAGTGACTCATGGGCCAATAAGTGGAGAAGGGAGAAGAGCAGGGGAGTCATAGGGAAGGGTTAAGGGGAACTTATTCCAGTCCCACCCTTGCGCTCCCTCGGGTTGATGTTCTTCCTCACTCTCCAGTGCACAAGAAACCCCTTCAGGAGGTAGAGATCGCAGCCGTGACCCACGGGGCGCTTCAGGGCCTGGCGTATCTGCACTCCCACAACATGATCCATAGGTACAAGCAGCACCGGCAATGTCTGGGAGGGGATTGCTATCTGCACCACCTGTCACTTAACTGGGCTGCCTCTGCCTGGCTTTCCTGAGACACATGTCTCATCCCTCTACTTTGCCTCTGGCAGGGATGTGAAGGCTGGAAACATCCTGCTGTCAGAGCCAGGGTTAGTGAAGCTGGGGGACTTTGGTTCTGCGTCCATCATGGCACCTGCCAACTCCTTCGTGGGCACCCCATACTGGTGAGTGAGTGAGTGGTGGTGACTGGAGAGAGCTCCCAGGATGTTTGGAGTACGAGTGACAGGGTCTCGGCGGGTGATTTGCCTCTCTCTCCTGACCATTCTCCCAGGATGGCACCCGAGGTGATCCTGGCCATGGATGAGGGGCAGTATGATGGCAAAGTGGACGTCTGGTCCTTGGGGATAACCTGCATTGAGCTGGGTAAGAACATCCTCTCTGTTCCCTCATCTTCTTTTCCGTTCTCTTCTGTTACTTCCCAGACTACCCCATTCTCCTAGGGATAGGATCCCACGCCTCCAAGTTCCTGTCCATTGTGACCCTACCCTGGAGCCCCAATACAGGCAGCTGGCAAATTCTGCCAGCTCTTAGGCCTAGAGATTTTGTAGCATTCATCTCTTCCTGTCCACTATCCTGGTTCTAAATCTTTTCTTAGTGCCCATCATGTGTAGTGCCATGGACTGTGATTCTGGAGGGATAGCAGTGAATGAGTATCCTGCCCTCATGGAACTTACATTTGATTTAGGGAAACCAGGCAGGCATGTTTTCTTTCAATGTGATGAATGCTGTCTGTAGAAGTTACAGGAGCGGTTCAAATGTAAAACAAGGGACTTGACCTAGTTTAAGGGCTGAAGAAGGCCTCCTTGTAGCAGAATGTTGAAGCCAATCTACAAGATAAATAATAGCTGTTTGCAGAATGCAGGGAGAGCTTTCCAGGCAGAGAGAACAGCATGTGAGAGGCGTAGAGGTAAGAGCAGGCCTGGGGAACTGGGACTAGCTTCAGTTATTTGGAACCTAGCATGTAATGCAGAGAATAAGGCCAGAGAGTTAGGCCCAAGTGAGTTCCTAAGGCCTTGAGGCCATGTCAAGGTTCTTATCTCTGTCAGCCAGCACTATTGAAACAATTCTTTAATGAGGTAGATAACCTTTATAAAGCTTTCAACATAATGTCAGGCACAAAATAGTTGCCTAAGAAAGAGCTGCTGTTAGTTTCTCTTACAACAACCTCCTGCAATGATCTCTCCAGTCTCTTCTCCCTTCCAGTGTGTCTTAAGTACTGATGCCAGAGAGGTCTACATAAGCTCAGTGCTGTCATTTCACTCCCTGTTTGGAGCCATGATTGGCCCCCTGTTACCTTCAAGACTGAAGCCATCCCCATCCTTCCTCGCACCAACCTAGAGGCTTTGTTTCCTAAAGGCTGGCCCTTTCCTTCATGGGCCCCACGCTTTGAGTGTGTCATGAACTTTTCCACTTCCTTGCCTTGGTTCGTATTAGGTCCTCTGCCCGAAGTCAGAGATTTGGACAAGCCCTTTTCCTCCATCTTCACTGTCTCCATTTACCATTTGATGCCAGGCCCAGACAGTTGATGAAAAATGTAAGAAACAGACCCAAGTATAAGAAAAAACTAGATCTGTCCATTTTATTTCTAGTTTTTGGAAGAGATGTGAATACTAAGAAATATTACTCTACTATTTGAAAAAAAAAAAGCAAGTCTGATTATAAATGTCAACTCATACTAAGTATCAGGGAAGCAATGTGGAGGAGGCTGTGGCAAACTGGAGATTGCTGTTTCCATAGAAAGAGGGCAGCTAATGCTTATCTCAGACCATTGTTATGCAGTAATGTAGACTCCATTTCAACAGATCTAATTCTTAAGGAGAAACTGGAAATTTATATTATTATTTGATTATTACTGTTGGCAGTTAATTTAAAAAATCACCATTTAGGCTAAAACAACATGACGTTTGTCTGGGCTACAAGGGACTCTTAGGGACTCGTAGCTTGCATTTTCCTTTCTAATCTCAGGGCTTTTTACAAAGCCCTTCTCTGAATTCCCTGAAGATATACTAGCTTGAAGGCCCACTGCATACTCTCAACTTCCCAGCCACTTCCCTGTTTCCCTCTTATACCAGTTAATACTTTGATGTTATTTTTTCAGTCCTATTTAATCTTCTTTTTTAGACTGAAAGTTCCTTGAGGGCAGGGCCTAATTCTTGTTTTTATCTTCTCCATAGCAATTATCAAGTTATCTGCTCGCTTTGGTACCTAAGAAGTATTAGTTGGGGTGATAACTGAATGGCTGTCCTTCTGGCTTCATTACTGCTTTGGTGGATGTTATTTTCTTTGACCCCTGTTCCACCTGTGTGCAGTGGAGAGGATGGGTGTTGTATTTTACAGAGGAAGGAATTAATTGACATGCAAGAGGATGACGGGAACTTTTCAAGGTCATGTAGCAAGGAAGTCAAGGAACTGGGGTTTGAACCCAAGTCGTCTCAGTTTCATTCCATTGTCCTCTACCCCCTGCCACCTCTCACCTTCTTCCCTTTCACCTTTTTCTGTAGCGGAACGGAAACCACCGCTGTTTAATATGAATGCGATGAGTGCCTTATACCACATTGCACAGAACGAATCCCCCGTGCTCCAGTCAGGACACTGGTGAGGACTGAGATTCCGAATCTGGGCCCAGGGGTTAGGCCATGGGGTACAGATGCCTGGCTCATGCCTTCCCCACCCCTCTCCCACCCCCTGTGACTTTCAGGTCTGAGTACTTCCGGAATTTTGTCGACTCCTGTCTTCAGAAAATCCCTCAAGACAGACCAACCTCAGAGGTCCTCCTGAAGGTGAGGGCCTGCTGGCCTAGCATTCTCTTGGAACTGTAGCTTGTTAAAGCCACAAGAACCCCTAGGGAAATTAGTGGTTCCCAGTTCCTCCTCCACCAAGAGCTTCGTTGATTAATTCCCACCCCATCCCCAATGCCCAGTGGACTCTGTGTTTTATGAGATTTTATCTACCAGACTGCCTTAATTTATTAAGTAATAATCTGTTTTCCCATCTTTTATTAATCAAAGACTTACGTAATTGCCAGCCAGAGCTTCTGGTCAGCGTGCGATAACCAGGGTTGCCCCACTGATCTGATGTAATGCAAGCCAAAAGCCTGTGTAGCCTTATCATGGGTAAATGTATGATTTCCCTTAGGTGTTTTTTGAGTTGTCAAAAATAGAGGGGCCCCATTCGCTTCACAGACCCATAGGGACCTGAGGAGCCTTAGTTGGAAACTTCAGATTATGTAGTTGGACCTACTTGTTTTATAATTGTAGGATACTGTATGAAGCCCAGAGGGGCTTCATGACATGTCCAAGGTCACATAGCCCTTTAGTAGAGGAGCTGGACAAGAATCCAGATCTCCTGACTGTTCCTGCCTGTCAGCCATGCTTAGAGGAAGAAGAGTCTGGGGAGTAGGTACTAGGTGGTACAGAAAATTATTGTGGGAGAAGGGCTTGGGACAAGGCCAGCATCAACCCATGGTGGGCATGGGCCCCAGAAGAGTGCCTCAGGCTGGAGGGAATGCCAAGGGCTGTGGGTTGTAGGGGGAAGGGGAGTTGGCAGCAGGCCTCAGTGTCCTCTTCCCCCAGCACCGCTTTGTGCTCCGGGAACGGCCACCCACAGTCATCATGGACCTGATCCAGAGGACCAAGGATGCCGTGCGGGAGCTGGACAACCTGCAGTACCGCAAGATGAAGAAGATCCTGTTCCAAGAGGCACCCAACGGCCCTGGTGCTGAGGCCCCAGAAGAGGAAGAGGTGACCCAGCTTGCCCTGACACCCCTCCTTATGCCCCCTGTGTGCCTACCTCCTGCAGCTGCTTGGCCCCTTCCCCAGCCCTACTCACACCACCATCTCCCCATGCTACCTCCATGCATATGCCCCAGGGCTTCCCCTTCCCTGCCCAGCAGCCTATGCCCTATTTGCAGGAGGCCGAGCCCTACATGCACCGGGCCGGGACTCTGACCAGTCTAGAGAGTAGCCACTCAGTGCCCAGCATGTCCATCAGCGCCTCCAGCCAGAGCAGCTCTGTCAACAGCCTAGCAGATGCCTCCGACAACGAGGAAGAGGAGGAGGAGGAGGAGGAAGAGGAGGAGGAGGAAGAAGGCCCCGAAGCCCGGGAGATGGCCATGATGCAGGAGGGGGAGCACACGGTCACCTCTCACAGCTCCATTATTCACCGGCTGCCGGTACACAGCTCACCCTTGGGGGGCCTGAGCCACCTGCTCTAGAACCACCTGGGTCCTCGCCCTTGCTCCCTAAGCACAGCACTCCTCTGAGTCTGAGTGGCTCTCCTTAGGCCACTCTCTTTGGACCCAGTGGCCTCTGAGCCTTGAGTGTTCCTTCTGTCTCCCTCTAGGGCTCTGACAATCTATATGATGACCCCTACCAGCCAGAGATAACCCCCAGCCCTCTCCAGCCGCCTGCAGCCCCAGCTCCCACCTCCACCACCTCTTCTGCCCGCCGCCGGGCCTACTGCCGAAACCGGGACCACTTTGCCACCATCCGAACTGCCTCCCTGGTGAGTGTAGCCATCCTCACTCGTCCTGCTTGCTGTCTGTTTTTTAAGTCTAGAAATGATTTCCTCCCTGTGGCATGGGATCGAGTCCGAATTCTACCCTCATTTTCTGTTGCTGGCTCCTGCCTGCTCCCCTTAACCCTCCAGCTTCCCTCCTCTTCCCAGTGGACTGTTTTGGTCACATGGCCCAATCTGGGTGTTTCTAGCTTGGCAAACTCTTACTCCATTTTTGTGGCCTGACCTAACTGACATCTCCTGGGTTGCCTGCCCAGGCTCCTCTGGCAAGTCAGGTACTTCACAGTTGTGTGCTGGGGGAGCCCAGTGCGGGGGGAGCCTGTGCTTGTGTAGCCCTGTGCCAGGGGTGTCCAGTGCCGGGGGTGCCCTGTGCTTGGGTGGTCCTGAACAGCATCATGATAGGTTTGCCGGATTCTGTGCCCCAGAGGGCAGGGATGGTGTTCAGGTGTCTGTCTCATGCCAGCAGTTAACTCTCAGGCTTACACACAGGCCTATGTTAATCCTCCCAGCTCCCCTGGGAGGGAGAGGGTAGGATCCCATTGGAGAAAGGAGGCACCTGTGGCTCAGAGAGGCCACTTGCCCCAGTGCCTTTGGTGGCTCCGCTCCTATAAGTAGGCCCTTAGTCCTCTCCTAAAATCAACTCAGGCCGGGCGCGGTGGCTCAAGCCTGTAATCCCAGCACTTTGGGAGGTCGAGACGGGCGGATCACGAGGTCAGGAGATCGAGACCATCCTGGCTAACACGGTGAAACCCCCGTCTCTACTAAAATATACAAAAAATTAGCCGGGCGAGATGGCGGGCGCCTGTAGTCCCAGCTACTCGGGAGGCTGAGGCGAGAGAATGGCCTAAACCCGGGAGGCGGAGCTTGCAGTGAGCTGAGATCCGGCCACTGCACTCCAGCCTGGGCGACAGAGCGAGACTCCGTCTCAAAAAAAAAAAAAAAAAAAAAAAAAAATCAACTCATGGCAATCTTTTTCTCAGTTCACAGGTTAGGCTTATCATAAAACATAGCTTTTCATCCATGTTTTTAATAAGCCTTTAGATCACATTCCTGCTCAGCTGCATTTGAGCGTCAGCAATCCCCTTAGAGGCCACTGATTCAGTCTAGTATGTTCTTATGGCCTTTGCTTGGGGCTGGTTGTGTTCCAACAACTCTTCAGATCCCATGGCGTTTTGCGGTACTGTGCAGAGAGGTCTTGACTGCCAGGAGCTTGGCTGCCGGGACTAGTTTAAGAGCCACACATAGAGTCAATTGAGATTGAGACCTGAGATCAGACTTTGGATGAAGGTGTCCAAGCCCAGTGTTCTTGTTATTCCAGCATCTTGTGGCCCCGATCCCAGCTCAATACCTGGGGAGTGATAGGCCCACCATGTTTGCTAAAAGGGAAGGAAGCCAACACTTATTAGATAGAGTCTGAACTTACCCCACAGCCTCTATGAGGAGGTATTATTTCCCGTTTAACAGATGAGGGAACTGGTGCTTTGAGAAGTTAACTTACTTGAGATCACGTGATTGTTAAGTGGCAAAGCTGGGATTTGATCCTAGGTCTGTCTGACTCACTGTTTCAAATTAGTATGGATTGTTCCTACTTTTGTGCCAGGCCCTGTGCTTGCCACCTTTTATCATTCAGTCACACCAATTTGTGAAGTAGATAATACCACCATTATCCAGTTGAGGAAACAGGCTAGAGAGGCTGTGTGTGAGGAAGGTGCTAAATGAGAATGAAACTCATGAGTTGAAAACCCATGTTATTCCCCATGGAAGACCCTTTGTGTTAATTAACTAGGGGCCAAGCTGAGCCCCAGCTCTCACCCTCTCTCCTGCCCCAGGTTAGCCGTCAGATCCAGGAGCATGAGCAGGACTCTGCACTGCGGGAGCAGCTGAGTGGTTATAAGCGGATGCGACGACAGCACCAGAAGCAGCTGCTGGCCCTGGAGTCGCGTCTGAGGGGTGAACGGGAGGAGCACAGTGCACGGCTGCAGCGGGAGCTTGAGGCGCAGCGGGCTGGCTTTGGGGCGGAGGCAGAAAAGCTGGCCCGGCGGCACCAGGCCATCGGTGAGAAGGAGGCACGAGCTGCCCAGGCCGAGGAGCGGAAGTTCCAGCAGCACATCCTTGGTCAACAGAAGAAGGAGCTGGCTGCTCTGCTGGAGGCGCAGAAGCGGACCTACAAACTTCGCAAGGAGCAGCTGAAGGAGGTGAGCTAGGGCTGCTCGGGGGTGGGACCAATGGCGGGCCAGGTGGGCCCTGACCCTGCTCCCCTCTACCCTCACCCAGGAGCTCCAGGAGAACCCCAGCACTCCCAAGCGGGAGAAGGCCGAGTGGCTGCTGCGGCAGAAGGAGCAGCTCCAGCAGTGCCAGGCGGAGGAGGAGGCAGGGCTGCTGCGGCGGCAGCGCCAGTACTTTGAGCTGCAGTGTCGCCAGTACAAGCGCAAGATGTTGCTGGCTCGGCACAGCCTGGACCAGGACCTGCTGCGGGAGGTAGGCATCCCAGTCTCCATTCTCCTCCCGCTCACTCATGGATCCCAGGGACCCAGCCTTTTCCATTGGCCTCATTCTTGTCTTCTTTCCCCTTGGCCCTCGAGTGTTAGAGTTCATCTTTACTTCAGTGCCCCTTTTACTTCTCATCCCCAACAGATCCTGCCAGAATTTCCTTAGGCCTCTCTGTTCCCAAGACAGGCAGGAGCTTGCCTCCCCTACACCCTCATCTCCTGCCATCCCCAGCTCCCTCTGCCAAGGAGCCCTGGCCCCTCACTTTGTTGATACTGACCAGGCCCCGGGTCCTGCATTTCTTCTGCCTCAGGACCTGAACAAGAAGCAGACCCAGAAAGACTTGGAGTGTGCACTGCTGCTTCGGCAGCACGAGGCCACGCGGGAGCTGGAGCTGCGGCAGCTCCAGGCCGTGCAGCGCACGCGGGCTGAGCTCACCCGCCTGCAGCACCAGACGGAGCTGGGCAACCAGCTGGAGTACAACAAGCGGCGTGAGCAAGAGTTGCGGCAGAAGCACGCGGCCCAGGTTCGCCAGCAGCCCAAGAGCCTCAAAGTACGTGCAGGCCAGCGCCCCCCGGGCCTCCCACTCCCCATTCCTGGGGCTCTGGACCCACCTAGCACAGGCACCCCTATAGAAGAGCAGCCCTGCTCACCTGGCCAGGAGGCAGTCCTGTACCAAAGAATGCTGGGCAAGGAGGAGGAAGCAGTTGGAGAGAGAAGGATTCTGGGAAAGGAAGGGGCCACTTTGGAGCCCAAGCAGCAGAGAATTCTGGGGGAAGAATCAGGAGCCCCTAGTCCCAGTCCACAAAAACATGGGAGCCTGGTTGATGAGGAAGTTTGGGGTCTGCCTGAGGAGGAGATAGAGGAGCTTAGGGTGCCCTCCCTTGTACCCCAGGAGAGGAGCATTGTTGGCCAGGAGGAGGCTGGGACGTGGAGCTTGTGGGGGAAGGAGGATGGGAGTCTTCTGGATGAGGAGTTTGAGCTTGGCTGGGTCCAGGGCCCAGCACTGACTCCAGTCCCCGAGGAGGAGGAAGAGGAGGAACAGGGGGCTCCGATTGGGACCCCTAGGGATCCTGGAGATGGTTGTCCTTCCCCCGACATCCCTCCTGAACCCCCTCCAACCCACCTGAGGCCCGGCCCTGCCAGCCAGCTCCCTGGACTCCTGTCCCATGGCCTCCTGGCTGGCCTCTCCTTTGCAGTGGGGTCCTCCTCTGGCCTCCTGCCCCTCCTGCTGCTGCTGCTGCTTCCATTGCTGGCAGCCCAGGGTGGGGGTGGCCTGCAGGCAGCGCTGCTGGCCCTGGAGGTGGGGCTGGTGGGTCTGGGGGCCTCCTACCTGCTCCTTTGTACAGCCCTGCACCTGCCCTCCAGTCTTTTCCTACTCCTGGCCCAGGGTACCGCACTAGGGGCCGTCCTGGGCCTGAGCTGGCGCCGAGGCCTCATGGGTGTTCCCCTGGGCCTTGGAGCTGCCTGGCTCCTAGCTTGGCCAGGCCTGGCTCTACCTCTGGTGGCTATGGCAGCGGGGGGCAGATGGGTGCGGCAGCAGGGCCCCCGGGTGCGCCGGGGCATATCTCGACTCTGGTTGCGGGTTCTGCTGCGCCTGTCACCCATGGCCTTCCGGGCCCTGCAGGGCTGTGGGGCTGTGGGGGACCGGGGTCTGTTTGCACTCTACCCCAAAACCAACAAGGATGGCTTCCGCAGCCGCCTGCCCATCCCTGGGCCCCGGCGGCGTAATCCCCGCACCACCCAACACCCACTAGCCTTGTTGGCAAGGGTCTGGGCCCTGTGCAAGGGCTGGAACTGGCGTCTGGCACGGGCCAGCCAGGGTTTAGCATCCCACTTGCCCCCATGGGCCATCCACACACTGGCCAGCTGGGGCCTGCTTCGGGGTGAACGGCCCACCCGAATCCCCCGGCTACTACCACGCAGCCAGCGCCAGCTAGGGTCCCCTGTCTCCCGCCAGCCACTGCCAGGGACTCTAGCCGGGCGGAGATCCCGCACCCGCCAGTCCCGGGCCCTGCCTCCCTGGAGGTAGCTGACTACAACCCTTCCAGCCCAAATCTAGAGCATTGAGCACTTTATCTCCCACGACTCAGTGAAGTTTCTCCAGTCCCTAGTCCTTTCTTTTCACCCACCTTCCTCAGTTTGCTCACTCACCCCAGGCCCAGTCCTTCAGACCTGTAGACAGGCAGTCTCCTCGGCCGTGGAGTCCAGCAGTCACTCTGTGCTCTCCTGGCGCTCCTCCCCTAAGTTATTGCTGTTCCCCGGCTGTGTGTGCTCATCCTCACCTTCATTGACTCAGACCTGGGGCCAGGGGTGGTGGAGGGTGGGAAGAGTCATGTTTTTTTTTCTCCTCTTTGATTTTGTTTTTCTGTCTCCCTTCCAACCTGTCCCCTTCCCCCCACCAAAAAAAGAAAAAGACAAACACAAATAAAATATCTGAGCGGAACTGTGCCTTTGGCCCAGGCTGCCTCTGTCTGCTTTGTCCTGCCGCCTAGCCTCCCCGGTATGCCCCCAGGCTGACCCTCGGCCCGGCTCCATGACCTCTTCACCCCATCTCCGTTATCTCAGCCCCTCTCACTCCTCAGCCTCATGCTCTCTGCCTTCATAGCTTCATTGCACCATGACCACCACCGGCTCTGGGGTCTGGGCCCCTGTAGAACTTCACCGAACTTGTTGGTCCCTCAGAGCCCCTGTTGGCGGGTTCCTTCCAGAGTTCTTAGTTTCCAGGCCCTTGGTCTCCTCATGCCCTGCATTTTCTCCCAACCCGTTCCCTCCATGGTACCCGGCTACAGGGGGCCAAATTGCTCTCCTGCATCAGGCATTACCCTAGTGGGTTGGGGGATGGGGCTGCAGACCCTCCACAGTAGGGGGTGCTGAGCTGGGGGCAACCAGGCGGAGTATGAGGGCTGTGGCAGCAGGACTGGGTGTGGGCCTGGAGTGGGAGCTGAGTGTGTGAGGGGCCGGGCTGGAATGTGCATCTGGTCAGGGTGGCAGCTGCTGGCCGGTTGAACTTGTCAGGCCCTTTCTGGCCACCTCCTTTGCCCCTTTCTCCTCTGTGGCCCAAAATGGGGCAGCCCCTTCTTACCCATTTCTCAGCTCGGTGCTTCTCCTCCTTCCCTGCCTTCCTCCCTGAGCTGCTGGACCTGGGACTTCCTGTGTCTGTCCTTAATTGTGTTGCTTTTTCTTCACGGCTGTTTTGTGTGACTGGTTCTTCTCGCTTGTTCTTATGCACGTTCTCATATTTGCTCACGTGCTTCTATCTCTAGGTCACAGTCTCTCCCTCTTTGCCTGGTCAGAGCTTCCAAGATCCTCAGTTCCCTGTCCAGTAACTCTGATGTTTTCTCGTGGGTATCCCACCCACCCAACTCCGTGCACGTGCTTTGGAACCTCTTGTCTTCTCCGCATCTCTTGCCCATCGAGACCTTCCTGATCTCTCTCAACACGATCCCACCTCTCCATGTCTGTCTGTATACAGCTCCCCCAACCCCCTCTGTCTAACATGTTTTCTGTTTCTCTCCCTCTCCCTGTCTCTGCTTCTGTCTCCTCTCCTCTTCTCTCTCTTCTCCCCGTTTTCCCTGGTTGTTCCTCCTCCTCCTCCTTTTCCTCTTCCTCTTCCCCGCTGCCCCCATCTCCCCTTGATCCGTCCACTGCATAGTCTAAGGAGCTGCAGATCAAGAAGCAGTTCCAGGAGACGTGTAAGATCCAGACTCGGCAGTACAAGGCTCTGCGAGCACACTTGCTGGAGACCACGCCCAAAGCTCAGCACAAGAGCCTCCTTAAGCGGCTCAAGGAAGAGCAGACCCGCAAGCTGGCGATCTTGGCCGAGCAGTATGACCAGTCCATCTCAGAGATGCTCAGCTCACAGGCGGTGAGGCCTGGGGTCCAGGGAGGGAGCGCGCTAGAGGCCGGGCTCTGTACTTCGCTTTAGAGAATTGGATGGTGTAGGGCATGCACAGAGCTAGGGCTTTTGTACTTGGGAAACTCACATACTCTCCTTCTGTTCGTGTTCTCCACAATGATTTATTTCATATTCTCCTCAGTGATTTTATTCTTTCTGTTAGTATTTTCTTAAGGTCTTGACAAAGCCATGTGCCTATTCCCTAGAACCACCAAGGAAAAGAGTGGCTATTATTTTTTCCTGGCCCTGAGTTAGTTTAATGGATAAACAGGGTGCAGATTAAAGTGAGTGTGGCCCTCAAGCCCATTTACTCAGACTTCTGGAGGATTTTGAAAGTTGCTGTTCTAAAAAATGATCACACTAACACTGGAATGGGCCACTTAAAATGTGCAGAGAGGGTAGAGAGTGGAAATGCCCCACCCAAGGCCGTTCTCTCACCCAGTCCCACTTTTCCTAGGCAACTTGTTAATAATTACCTGTATTTTGTATTTTTTCAGTGCACATTTTGAAAGAATATATGAATTTTAAACACAGATGGAATCATACTTTACATTTACTATTCTCTAACTTCCTTTTTCCACTTAATACTTCCTGGACATCTTCCCCTGTCAGTACTCCTGTCTCATTTTTTTTACAGCGTAGAATTTTCCACGATATAGCTGTACCATAATTTATTTAACCCATCCCTTATTGGTGGACATCTAGGTTGTTTCCAGTATTTTGCTATCACAACGCTTCCGTGAACACCTCGAGCACATGTGCAAGTATACGTGGGGGATAGATTCTGCAGTGTAATTGCTGTGCCACAGGGTATGACCATCTTCCATTCTGATAGATGTTGAGACCGCTGCTTCTTGAAACCTTAGGGCCCAGCCCTACCTGGGGCAGGGGAGGATAGTGGGGGTGGGGGAGGAGATTCCTACAACTGGTTGTTCATCTTCCCCAGCTACGACTTGATGAGACCCAGGAGGCAGAGTTCCAGGCCCTTCGGCAGCAGCTTCAACAGGAGCTGGAGCTGCTCAACGCTTACCAGAGCAAGATCAAGATCCGCACAGAGAGCCAGCATGAGAGGGAACTGCGGGAGCTGGAGCAGAGGGTCGCGCTGCGGCGGGCACTGCTGGAGCAGCGGGTAAGGGGCCCAGCCTCCAAGACTGGGGAGGGAGAGTGGGCTCCCGCCCCTGACTCTAACCTCTGTTCCGGATGCCCCAGGTGGAAGAGGAGCTGCTGGCCCTGCAGACAGGGCGCTCTGAGCGAATCCGGAGTCTGCTTGAGCGGCAGGCCCGTGAGATTGAGGCCTTTGATGCAGAAAGCATGAGGCTGGGCTTCTCCAGCATGGCTCTGGGGGGCATCCCGGCCGAGGCTGCTGCCCAGGGCTATCCCGCTCCACCCCCTGCCCCAGCCTGGCCCTCCCGTCCCGTTCCCCGTTCCGGGGCACACTGGAGTCATGGCCCTCCTCCACCAGGCATGCCCCCTCCAGCCTGGCGTCAGCCGTCTCTGCTGGCCCCCCCAGGCCCCCCAAACTGGCTGGGGCCCCCCACACAGAGTGGGACACCCCGTGGCGGAGCCCTGCTGCTGCTAAGAAACAGCCCCCAGCCCCTGCGGCGGGCAGCCTCAGGGGGCAGTGGCAGTGAGAACGTGGGCCCCCCTGCTGCCGCAGTGCCTGGGCCCCTGAGTCGCAGCACCAGTGTTGCTTCCCACATCCTCAATGGTTCTTCCCACTTCTATTCCTGAAGTGCAGTGGGGAGGAGCAGATAAGCTGGGCAGGGCAGGGGTGGGTGGAGCCTGACGCTGGAGGGCACTGAGCTGGAGGCCCCCACAAGGGTAGAGGACAGGATGTTGGCTCCAGCTCCCCTCACACCTCCTCATCTCATGAGCTTCTTGGGGCTGGCCAGTGGCCCAGGGCTAGCTTGGGGATAGGTGCCTCAAGGCTGCCTGGGAGCCCCGCCTCCCCACCATGGTGCCAGGGTCTCCCTCCGCCACCTGGGAAAGGAGGGAGATGTGCGTGTCAAATATTCATCTAGTCCCCTGGGGGAGGGGAAGGGTGGGTCTAGACATACTATATTCAGAGAACTATACTACCCTCACAGTGGGGCCCTCAGACCTGCCACTGGGCAGAGCAGATCTGGGGCCTGAGGTGGGGAGAATGAGAGGCCACCTTACTGGCAAGAAGGATCAGGATGGGGTCTTGGGGTCAGGATGCCTGGGTCTCCCCATTCCCCTGTTACTGTCTGACGTCCTGTGCCGTCTTGTTCTTTTTTTTTTTTTTTTTTTTTTAATTGGGATCAGGGCTGGGGCGGGGAAACAAGGGAAGGACCTTGGGGAAGGGTCTGCTCCTGGGCCTAGGGGCAGTCGTGGGAGCCCCTCTCAGCTGTGGGGCTGGCACAGAGCCCCAGGCAAGCTTTTAATAAACTGTTGGTTATTCTAACAGACCTCAGGATTCACCCTTTCTGTCTTTGGTGTGCGTGAAGGACTTGCTCAGTGGCTGGTGAATAGTACTGCTTGTACTTTTTTAAAAAAGAGAATTTATTGGGCTGTGTATCTAAACATTTCAGTGATTTTAATGACTTCAGGTGTGACCAGATCAGATCTCAAAGGTGGTCTTCAATCCCTTGACCTCTAATTCCTGTTTTCTTTGCTTTGGCTTCAAAGATTCTTAGGTTTGCTTTCCACACAGACCCCGGGCAGCTCTATGCTTACATCTTCCCGCAAGCCTCAGCAGCCAGAGTTCAGTGGAGACCTCATGTGACTGCTGTAGGCAGAGGCCTAGAGGGCTGAGACTGGCCCAGGAAGTCAGGGCTTTTCCCCACCCCTTCGAGGCTAACAGCCCCTGGACAAAGTGGCTGTTTGCAGAAGAAGGGGGAAGGGTTAAGCACCGGCTGCCCTCAAGTCATTCTATCCCCCTCCCAAGTGGGCATTAGGTTATCAGACCAGGCTAAAAGCAGAGGGGCCACTGGGCAGGCTGGCAGCACAGGAGCCACACACCCTTCTCCAGTGGGTCTGGAGGCAGGGACTTCTTCCAGGAACCCGGGAGAAATTAAAGGGAACCACGCCAGGGGAGGAGGTGGAGGCAGTGACTCCTCAGTTTCCTGGCCCAAAATACAGGAGGTGAGAATGGGGGACCAGATTTGATGAGGTGATTATGAACACTCCTTTATTGATTCTTAAAAAAGAAACACCTTAAATGGAGAGCGTGAAGCTGAGAAGTAGCATCCCAACTGCTTGCGTCCTCAGGAGCGGCAGTCTTCTCTGAAGAAAGCTGCTTCTGTTCCACAGACACCGGGCAAGGGGTGTTATGTATGCTTTGTACATGGATCAAGGGTCCCTCCTGGGGGTGGCAGAGCTCAGTTACTCTCGCCATCACTGCTGATGATGCCACGCATATGTGACCAGTCCGGGGGTGCAGGACGGTGCCGCTCTTCGTCTGAGTCCAGGGTCCGACGGTACAGCTCCCCTGGGGGTGCTGCTTCTCCTAAAGGGTTCCAGGCTGTACGTCTGCGTGGCCGGCCTAGGGGAAAGGGGAAATGAGAGATCAGATATCTGAGAACGTCCAACCTCACCTATCTGCTCCCGGGCAACGAGAGGAAATCCCTTACCCGAGCCACTGATGATGTTCGCAACATCCAAGGAGGCTACCTCAGCTGCCTCCTCCCTCTGCTCTTTCAGGGCCCGACACTTCTCTAGGGAAGGGGTACCTGGGGCAGAAGAAGCTGGTGATCCTCTCCTCCCCAGCAGCAAGGCCCTCTACTGCAGCCCCCAGGGCACGCCGGGCCTCACCCTTCATGCCTAGGGCTTCCAGTTCTGCCCGGAGGATACTCAGGCGCTCCTTGTGTGAGCAACAGGAGCCCAATAGCTTCTTGTAGTTTCGATGGGCACCACAGGCCCGAATGTAGCGCTTTAGCCTCATCACAGCTGGGTGGTCCTCTCCACGGCGACCTGAGCCAGCCTAGCAAGGAAAGACAGCAGCTGAAGGCGAAGCCTGCTGAGCCTGAGGCAGGGTCTCCCTCTTCCCTAATGGTGGCCTCCCACCCCTCCTCACCCTCACCTTCCCTCCTTTGGCCTCTGGACTTCCGTCTGAGGAGGAAGAGGAGCTTCGTGTCCTGCCTTTCCTGGAGCTCTTCTTGGAAGAGCGGTTCTTCCTCTCTCCCTGGGGGTCGCCTCCTGCCTCGATGTCACTCACTTCCCTCTCCAAGTCACTCTCCTCACCACTGGTGCTGCCCAGTGTGGCCGTCTTTCTAGAGCCTTTAGCTGTGGGTTCCCCCTTCCCACTGTCTTCCTCGTCCTCGCTGCTTCCACTCAACCCCTTCCCATCCTTAAGCTGGGTCCTGTCCTTGCTCTTCTGCACTGGGGGTTCTCCATCTCTCCCACTGTCATCCCCACTGCCTGCTGCCTCTTTCTGCTCTTCCTTGCTGTCTGAGTCTCCCATGAGCCTCTTTGCCTGGCTTTTCGGCTTACAGCTCCTCTCCTCCCTAGCTGACTTTCTCCTGCCATTGCTCCTGGCTCTGGGTTTCCAATCCTCCTTTTTCTCCTCCCCTTCTTTCTCTTCCTCCCTTGCTTCCTCCTCTCTGTGCTCTTTCTTCCCAGCTAGGATCTCCTCCTCCTCTTCACTTAGCTGTTCACTTTCCTTCAGGCTTTTAGTTCCTTTATTTCCCTCCACCTTCTTTGCTGTCCTCTGAACGGGTTCTTCCTCGCTCTCCTCGCTTTCTTCCCTGGTCTGCTTCCTGCTGACTGAGGCCTTGCCTGGTGCCTGCTTCTTTGCCACAGGTTTCTTCTTCCTAGTCTTCCCCTTGTCCCCCTTTTCCTCCTCCTCACTGCTCTCCTCTCCCCTCTGTGCGGGCAGGTCCCTCTGCCGTTCCTCATCACTGCTCTCCTCAACTGCCTTCTTTGAGGCTCGCCTTGGATTCTCCTCCTTGGCTGGGCTGACTTCTGCTGCCACCCCATTCTTTGCTGGGGGTCCAAAGTAGTCTGGGCTGGAGGCTTCAGAGCCGGACTCTGGAATATGGACAGGAGAGAGGGTTGAGACAGGCTCCTCCTGTCCCTTCTCCCTTCACTTCGGATAGGTTGTCTCGAGCCCTGCCCTGACAGTTGGAGGGGCAGCAGGAAACAGCTATCTGTCCTCACTGTTCCCGGTTCCTGCCTCACTGGCCTCGCTCCCTCATCTAAGGCCTGGGGACATAAGAGATGCGCAGTGAATGCTTCTTGAGTGAACCAACGATGCAGAAGTCCCCCATAGCAGGTAGGAAGCACTAACCCGACTCTGAATTGAAGCGGAACCTTTTTCTCTCCGGGTCGCTACAAGGGGTGGGAGGCCTCTTGCCCTTCTTGGTAAGGTCCAGTTTCTCCTCCCTGGAAGCGGCTTCATCCACCTGTGTGTGCGCCAAGAGGGCGAACTATGCACCAAGGCGGCGTTCACCGCGCCCCGTCAGGCCCCTCCTCCTCGGCAGCAAGCCCCGCCTCCGCCTCCCGCGGCCCAGGCTCCGGCCCGGCACACCTGCATCTTCAGCAGCTCCTCCTCCACCAGCCGCTTCAGTGCCTGCTTCTCCTCTGGCTCTAAGTGGTCGCGGCCCGAGTGAGCCAGGTACCTCCGCCGCACGATGGAATGCGTGAGTGTGCTGCGGGGACAGGGTGTCAGGACGGAGTCCCGTCCCACCCGCGCCCTTTCCAACCCCGTCTCCAACTCCCTGGGCACCTGAGGTCCGGGCGGCCTCGGAAGAAGCTACGGGTGAACTCCTGCATCTCCTTCTCCCGCGCCATTTTGCTCAACCCAGGATTGGCGGCTCCCGCCTTTTTTTCTTCTCGGCCTCCGTCAGCGCGTTTGACAGCGGTTCGCGCACGCGCAGTGCTGCGGCACCATGGGGCAAGAAACCGTTGGCCTTTGGCCGCGGACCGCGTGGGCTGATAACTTCGCCAGACGAGACTTGTTTTCCCTGGGCAGTTGGAGGGTCTCGCGGCTCCTACCCTTTCTTGGAACGAATCATTTTTAAATTTCTCGTTAGAAACCCATTCGGAGCCGGCAACCTTTGGGTGAAACGTAATCAGCCCGCGACGCTGCCTTCCTTCCTGGTCACCAGCACCAGCTAGGCCGCTATTATTTCGCAAGGCAGAAGAGAAAAGGCATCCTTGCGAGGAGACGAGGAACCTCGAGGGAAAATCCTTTTGTGGCTTCAAGTGTCTAAGCACATTAGAGTCAGGAACGGCGCCCTCCAGCGTCCGCCATTTTTGTGGCGTCACTGCGTCACTGCTACGCCATCCCCAGCGCAGCCACTCGCCACCGCGCTCTTTTCCCAGTATTCCCCGGCAGGGCGGCCCTTGCGGTGACGCCGCCTGGGCGCCCGGTATGCCGGGAGTTGTAGTCCCAGCGGCATAGCCTTGCAGAGTGTCCGGAAGTGGAGGCGTGAGCGACGG
The DNA here is from genome assembly GCF_009764315.1 of Trachypithecus francoisi. Lineage (NCBI taxonomy): Eukaryota > Metazoa > Chordata > Mammalia > Primates > Cercopithecidae > Trachypithecus > Trachypithecus francoisi. The sequence goes on along the minus strand of NW_022681455.1, from coordinate 83,028,269 downwards.
GGCAGCGCCTGCTTGGGGTAGCGGGACTGCAGAAGCTGGGCGCCACTGCCAGGCCGGTCATGAACGGGCCGGCGGACGGCGAAGTGGACTACAAAAAGAAATACCGGAATCTGAAACGGAAGCTCAAGTTCCTCATCTACGTGAGTGCTGCCGCGGGAAGGCTATAGAGGGGGGAGGCCTGGCGCGGACAAAATCTCAGTTTACCCAGGTGTAAAGTGGGTGGGGCGAGCGGCTGCCGGTTCCCGGGCCCTTCACGGAGGACCGTTGGCCCAGCGCACCCCTTGTCCGTGATACAGGAGCACGAGTGCTTCCAGGAGGAGCTGAGGAAAGCGCAAAGGAAATTACTGAAGGTGTCCCGGGACAAGAGGTGAGGCACGTTGCAGGGGCGGAGGGCGATGTGGTTCCTAGGCAATCTGCATTCGGATCCCATCCCCGAGTAGGGCCACAAGTGCATGGGCTCTTTCAAGGATCCGATGGGCCTGCTGGGAGGGTCGGGCCCGGGGGACATTGCTGCGCTGGGAAATCACTGTCCATCTCTCCTCTCTCCTCAGTTTCCTCCTAGACCGACTTCTGCAGTACGAGAACGTGGATGAAGACTCTTCGGGTGAGCAAGGTCTTGAAAAATTGGTGGAGGGCGTGGTTCCTGGCACTTAGCAAGCTTCCTGGGCCCCTGCCTTTTAGGCAGTGGCAGCTCATGCAGCCCCCAGTGGTCCTTAAGCCTAGTTGCTTGCCTTTCAACTCCACCGTTCTTTTATTCAGGCACTTACTGAGCACCTATTGTGTTTCAGGCACTGTGCTTGGCACGGGGGATACAGCAGAGGCAGAGACAGGCAAAGCCCTTGGTCTCTTGTAATTTATATTCTAGTTGGGAAGAATGAGTAAATGAAGACAATACACTAGAATTTTAGGTCATAGTAAGGACTTGAAGGTAATGAAAGCAGTTACGTGGTAATGATTATAGTAGAACCGGGGTTGATGAATTGTTTCTGCAACGGGCCAGATGGTAAGTAAGCTTTCTGCAACATACAATCTTTGAAGCACCTACTGAACTCTGCCATTGTCGTAGCAGCCATACCCCATAGGCAAATGAATGAGTATGGCTATGTTTCCATAAAACTTTATAGGTATCGAAATTTGAATTTCGTATTATTTCCATACGAAAAATTTTTCTTTAGTTTTTTTTTTTTTTTTTTCAAACATTTAAAAGCTTAAAAGCCATTCTTGGCCGGGCACGATGGCTCACGCCTGTAATCCCAGCACTTTGGTAGGCCGAAGTGGGTGGATCACAAGGTCGAGAGTTCAAGACCAGCCTGACCAACATGGTGAAACCCCGTCTCTACTAAAGATACAAAAATTAGCTGAGTGTGGTGGCGTGTGCCTGTAATCCCAGCTGCTGGGGAGGCTGAGGCAGGAGAATCATTTGAACCCTGGAGGCAGAGGTTGCAGTGAGCCGAGATCGCCGCCACTGCATTCCACAGGGCAAGACTCCGTCTCAAAAAAAGAAAAAAAAAGCCATTCTTAGCTTGCAGGCAGCAGGCAACGTCTGAATAGAGTACTCAAGAAAGGCCTTTCACGGAGTAACGTTTGAGTTGGGACCAGATAAGAAACCAGCCTTCCATCCTGGGCAACATAATGAGACCCCATCTCAATTAAACAACAAAAAAAGCCATGTATAGTGGTGTATACATGTGGTCCCAGCTACTTGGGAGGCAGAACCAGGAGGATCCCTTGCCTGAAAGGTCAAGGCTGCAGTGAGTCATGATAGCACCACTGTGCTCCAGCCTGGGTGACAGAGCAAGACTGTCTCAAAAAAAAAAAAGAAAGAAACCCCATCCTGGCTAACACGGTGAAACCCCATCTCTACTAAAAATACAAAAAATTAGCCGGGCATGGCAGGAGGCACCTGTAGTCCCAGCTACTCGGGAGGCTGAGGCAGGAGAATGGGCTTGAGAACCTGGGAGGCGGAGCTTGTGGTGAGCTGAGATTGCGCCACTGCACTCCAGCCTGGGCAACCAAGTGAGACTCCATCCAAAAAAAAAAAAAAAAACCAATCTTGTGAAGAAGTGAGCTGGAGCTGCCCCAGCAGAATAATAAATGCAGCTACCCTGAGGTAAGAACAGGCCAGGCTTGGTTGAAAAGCAGAGGGATGAAAAAGACAGAACACTGTTTTCATCCCTTTATTTGAATATTGTCTGCAGTTAACTCTATTTTCCATCATAACCCGAGCCCCACATGCATACCTACACAGCAAAGTTTAATGAAACATTTTTAAGATCACTGTGTCCAATTCATCCTGATACTTTTTAGATTGCTTTTTTTCCCTTCTTTTAGTGCTGGTTGCACACCAGTAAATTGATTTCATGACTCACTAATGGATTGAGACCCACAGTTTGAAAAAACCCTAAGGTGAGCATTTGTGGGCCTCTTCCTGGGTGGGGCCCTCATAAGCCATGTCATGTAGAATCACCTCTCTCCAAGGTGCCTTTAAACACTGGTCTGAGGCAGGGATCGGCATGTAGTAGCCAGCCAAGTTTTGGGACATACTGTTTTGTCAGAACGCATGATACCCATTCGCTTGCTATGATAGGAGGATTGTAGATAAGGTTAGGGAAATAGGAGCTTACTCAGGTAGGTCATAGTAGGAGGTTTGGCTTTTATTGTAGCCTCTCATCCCCTGCCTCTCCCTTCCCTAGGGTCTTCCAGTTAACATCCTGTTTGAGGGGAATTCAGGGCAGGAGGTGGGAGAGGACCCAGCATGTTCATGGCTAGAGTGGGTTGCATCTGAGGAGCAAAGGCCAGCAATATCAGCCCCACTCCTGTCATGGGGGCCCACACCCTGGCCAGGGAGACACGTGCAAATGACACTTTTCAGCACAGTGTGAGCGCAGCCATGATGAGTAAGAGTAGAGGGTTCCAGGAGAGCCTGCAGCTAATTGGGCTTGAGGGATTCTGGAAGACTTCCCAGAGGCGGTGGCATTTGATCTGCTTCTTAAAGGGTCTCTTTGAGCAGAGACATTGGTAATGGCTTCTATAGGTGTATCAGTCATTTGTTCCATGAAAGATGGCCCTTCTAGGCAGAGGCACTGAACTAGGAAATACATTTCTTTTTTGACGAAATAGGTCAGTGTGCTGTAAAGAATACAGTTACGTTAATTGATCGGAAAGGTGTGTTGAAGCCAGATTAAGCAGCACCATGAATTCGTGCAGGTAGTAGGGGATGTCATCAAGAAGGATGTGACCAGGTTTGTTTTAGCTCACTGTGGGGTTGAGGGTGGACAGTGGATGGCAGGGTGATGTGAGACTGCTTAGCAGGTAATTTTGACATGCTGGTGGCCTGACCTGTGTTAGTTGCCGTGGGGAGCAGTGGATGAAGGGGAGGACTTCAGGGGTGGATGAACAGGACGCTGGTTATGGGGAGTGGGGCAGAGGCAGGAGCTGAAGACAGCTTAGCTCAGAGGCAAGGAACCAGTGGCATCAAATAGCCAAGGAGTCAGAGTCTCAGCCTCACGCCTTACTTTCTGAGCCTCGGTGACCTCATGTGACAAGTGGAGGTGCTGCCCTTCCCATCTTTCCTTGGATCTGATGACAAGGAGAGGTGGTGAGTGGGAAGGAGCCCGGCACCCTGGCCATGCATGGCAGGTGTGTTACGGAGAATCAGAGCGGGAGGGGCGCTGGGGAGGCTGGAGAGGCTATGGGCCTCCCTGGGACAGCTCAGGTGTGTGGTGCATGTGCGTGCCCACTAGCTGGTGAGTCAGAATCCCCCCTGGGAGCCCTTCTGTTGGGTTTTTGGTTTGTTTTGTTTTTTTGAGGCAGGGTCTTGCTCTGTCACCCGGGCTAGTGTGCAGTGTTACAATCACAGCTCACTGCAGCTTCAATCTCCAAGCAATTCTCCTGCCTCAGCCTCCTGAGTAGCTGGGACTACAGGCACACGCCACCATGCTCGGATAATTGCTTTTGTTTTTAATAGAGATGAGGTCTCGCTAGGTTGTCCAGGCTGCTCTTGAACTCCTGGCCTCAAGCGATCTGGCCACCTCAGCCTCTCACAGTGCTGGGATTCCGGGCGTGAGCCCCGCACCTGGTCCTCCGGTGCCCTTCTGTAGTGTGGAGGAGGTTATACCCTTCTGGGATGGACTGGGATCCCCCCACCCCCACTGACCATCTGTCCCCGTCACAGACTCAGATGCCACTGCATCATCAGATAACAGCGAGACCGAGGGGACACCCAAGTTGTCTGACACACCGGCCCCTAAGAGGTGAGAAGAAGATGCATTCCTCTCGCTGGGGAGGGTCAGGTGGGGCGCCTGGGCTCCTAGCCACCTCTGACGCCACCCTGTCCTTTCTCCAGGAAGAGAAGCCCTCCGCTGGGGGGGGCCCCCTCTCCCTCCAGCCTCTCCCTGCCTCCTTCAACAGGGTTTCCCCTTCAGGCCTCCGGGGTCCCCTCCCCATACCTGAGCTCGGTGAGTTGGGGTCAGGGGCGGGAAGTGGTGAACTAATATGCCTAGGAGTAAGGTGGGCGTCGTTTGGGCAGAAGGGCTGGGCTTCCGGGCAAGGCCTGCCCAACTTTGGGGACATCTGTCTGGGTGTGGCCCAAGTGTCCCGTGGAGGGTGTGAGTGGGGGCTGCCCCCTTCTCTCTGGTATAGGAATGGGGCCAGGCGTGACTGAGGAGAGCAAAGCCCAGGACAGCATCCTGCTGGCCCTTCTGTGTTCGGGAGCCCCGGGAGCCGCACTCATCACCATCTCTTTTGTTTTTCCATCTTCCTCCTGTTTGCATTTCTTTCCCCACCCTCACCCCGGTCCACTCCACCTCCCATCTCCATCCCTGCTCCCGCCCGCAGCTGGCCTCCCCCCGCTATCCCCCATTCCCTTCTGACTACCTGGCCCTGCAGCTGCCCGAGCCCAGCCCCTTGAGGCCCAAGCGGGAGAAACGGCCCCGCCTGCCCCGGAAACTCAAGGTACCCTGACGTGGGGGCGCTAGGGAGGGGCAGGACGGCAGGAGGACAGCCACCTGAGGGAGGCTCAAGGCGGGGGCCTGTCAGAGAATCATGAATGATTTGGGGACCCAGTCAGCACTTAGCACTGAGGGGTGGATCAGAGAAATCTCGGCTCACAGGCTTGTATGGAGACAAATCAGGGCAGAACCAGCCTTGGGGGACCTGGCGTGCGGATGCCAGGGGTCCCACCCTTTCACGGCTGCAGTGTAGCGGGGCCAGGCTCATTTTCCCAGGGGGGGCGTGTTTTGTGATGCCAGGTAGCCCCAGAAGAGGGCAGGATTACTGGATCTAGTCAAGTCAAGACTGCCTATTAGAAACCACGTGGCCTTCAGCAAGTCTTTGTTACCCTCTAGGCCTCCTAGGCTTGGCACCTATAAGGCTAGTGGTCCTACTCGATATGACCAGCAAGCGCCCCTGGAGCACCTCCTGTTACACGGCAGTGCACAAAGCAGACCAGTGCCTGCCCTCACAGAGCTCACATTCTAGCAAGATAGGTAGAAAACATACTAGAAAAATAGGTACTTGTGGAGAAGAACAGAGTGAGGTCCAGAGCACGGGGACGCCAGGGGGACGAGGCTGACACTTAGGGCCCAACAGTTTGGAATGTTCTTTGAGCAGAGACTTACAGGAAGTGGCAGCAAACCGTGTGGCTCCTGGGCAGTGTTTCTGTCAGGCAGAGACCCTGGGAGGGTGTGAGCTGGGCTTGTTCGAGGGTCTGGAAGGAGTCGGTGTCGGGAAGGAAAGTAAGCAGGGAAGTGGGTCCTGGAGCAGGTCAGAGGGGAGCTCCTGAGGCGCCAGTGTGCAGGATTCGCTGTGAATGAAGCCTTGGAGAAGGCAGTTCCCTGGCGGGGCACAGGTTGCAAGCATGAAGCAGGAGTGATCTAATTGCATCTTAACAAAATTGCAGACACTGGTGGTCAGAGAACAGACTGGGTGGGCGGTGGGGTGAGTTGGGATGGGAGTGAGGAGGCCACCGCGGTAAACCAGGCCGAGGGCAGAGGGTCCAGAGGGGGCTGCAGACCCATTTCGGAGAATGAGGGTGGGAGTTCCTGGAGGACCCTGTGTGGGCTGTGCGGGAGAGAGGCCAGGATGCCTCCAGGGCTTTAGTCTGAGCAAGAGTGGAGTCTCCCTCCCTCGAGATGGGAGGGCTGTGGGAGCACAGGCTTGGAGGGAAGCTGAGTCTGACCGCGGATGTGTCAGGTGCCACCTGGAAAGGAAGCTAGACAGCAGCCCGTGAGGGGCTGCGCGTTTGGAAGCCACCAGGCTGGTGGTAGATGCGAGCCTTGGGAGAGATGGGGGATGGGCTGAGGGGCAAAGCGGCATGGGGACCAGCTGGGTGGCTCCCAGGGTTCTGGAGCCGGAAGCAGAATGAGAGTCCGCATTTGCGGTGGCCTGGAGTACAGGATCTGGAGCTTCAATCCCAACTCTGCCATTTTCTCCGTGGGACCTTGGCCCTGTGAGGCTTCACCTCTTGAGTCTGAGTAGCAGAGGTGACAGTACTGGCCCTGGTCCTTAGCAGGGGGGTGGCGGGCAGGGTGGGGAGTGGCGCAGCATGGAGGGGCACTTGGAAGCTTTCTTGCCGGGTGCTGAGTCCTGAAGCAGAGTTGTGTCTGGGAGCAAAGTTCTAGACATTCTGGAGAGAAGATTTGGGAGGGCGGCCCAGGTCCATAGCTGTCGGGGAAGGTGGGGAGAAGCCAGGAAAGGCCTCAGTGAGGAGAACGTGTGAGCCCAGGGTGAGCAGATTTGGATATTCCTGGCTGAAGTCATGGTGGGAAGGGAGCCAGGGCCACAGTGAAAGCACTCTCTGGGCCAGAGCAGGAGTGGTAAGAAATTGACAAGAAGAACCAGGTGGGGCGGCGTCATGGAAGGCCTGGACGCTGGCCTGAAGTGGGAGTTTGTTACTGTCAGGGGAGCGAGGAGATGGAAGGAAGGGAGTCCAAGCAGAGAAGGGATAACTGTGAAGACAGAAGCAGGTTGGTTCTGTCAGGCCTGAGTCAGACTTGGCCGACTTTGAATCCCAGCTCTTCCAGTACTCACCATGCGACCTCAGCGTGTCATTTCACGCTTGGAGCCACAGCTCTCTTTCTCTGTTCAGTGGCGTCCTTGTGTGGAGAATGTGAGTGAAGGGATGAAAATCGCTTGGCCCATGCCTGGCCCCTAGTAAGCCACAGAGAAACGTGAGCCACTGCCAGTCAGGCTGAGAGGATGCCACTGAGGAAGTCCAGGCCAGGGTGGGACATGCTGCGCACAGTGGGGAAGGAGAGGGGGTGGCCAGAGAAAGGGATAGTGCTTTCCAGTCATACACACATGTCTGCTCCCGTGTGTACATGTGGGGGCCTGGTGCAGGGCGCGGGGGTGCTGTTCAGAGTTGGACCCCCTGTTACCCATCCTACCAGCCTCCTATACCCTGAGGCCTGACCCACCCTGGCCCCCACGCCACCCCAGCAGCAGAGATGAGGGTGAGGGCTCCTTAGAAAGCAGAGAGGAGGCCACAGGGCCAAATGTGACACTCAGAAGGGCCACTGGAGACCACACATGGCGTTTCCTGCCAGCCCACCCAGCATCTAGCCCAGGGCCAGACTGGACACTGCCACTGCCCCGCAGGACCCAGCGGGCCTGTGCCTCAGGACCTCCATGTCCACACCAGGTTCAGCCTCCTCCGCTGGCACGTGACCTCTCCCCGCTCCCCAGTGTCCTGGGGCTGGGAGGGCATTCACAGAAACCACCTGGCACATAGCCTGTGCCCAGTTTGTGCCCACAGACAAAGCATGGGGACTGCGGAGGAGACCCACAGAGCTCTCTGGGGAGGGTTTGTGAGGATCTGGCAGCTGAGGGTGCTGAAGGGTTGGGCAGGGCAGAGGCCACTTCCCAGCCTCAGAGGACAAAGCAGGACTTCTGACAAATAGAGCAGGATGCCCAGGTGGAGGGGCCGCCTGTCATCCGGCAGGCAGCACTCCCGTCCCGAGGCCCTGAGTAGCGCGGTGACGCGCTCAGGTCTGTGTTTTAGAGCGCGCGCTCTGGCTGCAGTGCGGAGGAGCTGGATCTGGGAGAGGCTGCAGGCAGGGAGTCCAGTTAGGAGGCTGGGACGGCAGCCCAGGTGAGCTGAGAGGAGGGCTGGGCCTAGGTAACGGCTGCGGGGATACCGAGGAGGGGCCCATCCAAGACATAATAGAAGCTTCTGGGGGGCAGAGAAGCCACCGGGGCTCTTGGCTCAGGCAGCCTGCAATACCCCCTGCCGAACCAGTGAGTTCCGCAGAAGAGGGAGAGGAGGAGGAGGGAGAGGAAGCCAGTGGCGGCAGGTGGCACCTTCGGGGCCCAGTGGCAGGCAGGCAAGCACTCCAGGCTGACTCCGCCTCTGGCTTAACCCCTGGCTCAGGGCAGCCCAGGCACCTCCCTGGAGAGGGCAGGGCCGGACCTTTCCCTCCCGGTTTCCTGTGAGGCACCCCATCCCCTCATCTCACCTCCATCACCACCCCCAGGCACTTGCTGGTTTGAGGCTCTCGAGGGGCTGGGGGCGGGCAGGCCCTGAGTGCAGCATAGGTTGGCCTGGCTGTGCCCAGGGCCCCTTCCCCATCCCCAGAGCTGCCCTGGGGGGCAGGGCCTGGTCTCCTGAGGTCCCAGTGCCTCCCTGACTAGCCCCCCTGTGTTTCTTCCCCTGCTGCAGATGGCGGTGGGGCCCCCTGACTGCCCTGTGGGAGGACCGCTGACCTTCCCTGGCCGGGGTTCTGGGGCTGGGGTCGGGACAGCCCTGACCCCCCTCCCACCCCCCAAGATGCCCCCCCCAACGATCCTGAGCACGGTCCCTCGGCAGATGTTCAGCGACACAGGTAGCGGGGATGATGCCCTGGATGGGGACGATGACCTGGTGATCGACATCCCGGAGTGACCGCGACATCATGCCATGCCCACCACAGCCCTGCCCAGCACCCTCCCCGTGCCAGCACACACGAGCCCAGCTTCCTCGGAGGTGTTTATTGATGCCCAGCTGCCATGCTCCGGCCACTGACACAACCAGAAAAGGCGTAAACATGCACGGGTGTCCCCCAGGAGGGTGGCAAGGGCCCTGCCTTCAAACTCTGGCCCCCTCCAGGGGACAGTTATTTAAACGAGTGGCCGGGAGCATCTGCCACCTTCTGGGGAGGCAGAGACCCTGCGATGGCCACCCCTTTAAAAGGGCAGCTGTACAGGGCTAGGTTTTTTCAATGAAGTTTCTGTATTAAAGGAGTGGCTCTGGGTGTGTTTTTTGTCCTTTTCTTTTTTTGAGGCATTCTCCTCCTCTGAACCTCCCCTAATCCGACCTCCTCCCTGTGGGGGGAGAGGGACGGGGCAGCGTGGAGAGGCAGGAGCGAGGAGCGTGGGGGCCTGGGGCCGGGCTCTGAGCACTGCCCGGGTGTGCAGAGGATGGGGGCTTTGCATATTTGCAGGGACTAGCGAGTCAGGCAGGAGGTTTGCATATATGAATATAGAACTCCACAGCCCCTCACGAGCAGACAGACCTAGGTCACGGAGATTCACAGAAATAAGACAGGTAGTGCAGGGTGGGGGCAGCCCACCCCATGTAAACGTGCAACACACTCGTGCGAAGGTTGGGTACTGCACCTGGCCCGATGGGCCTGTGCCAGGACACTGCTGTCCACTCAGGCTGAGGACAGAGTCCCGGCCGCGGGGGGCAGCTCGCTGGTCAGGGTGTGCCAGCGCTCCAGGGCCGCGTCCGGCTGCTGCAGGCAGTCACTCCAGTGCTTCCGAGCCTCGCCTCGGGCACCTGACCCCAGGGACACGCCACCTGGGGGAGCAAGTGGCAGGGTCAGGGCCACCTCCCTGCCACTCACCCTCCCTCAGCACCCTCAGCCAGCTCCTCCCTCACCGATGAAGTCATTGGATTTGCCAATGTCATAGTCCCAGACGGTGACTTCCAGGGTCTTGGTGGCCAGAGTGGAGAGCTCTATCTCGTAGAAAAACTCCTGAGAACAAGGCCAGCCACCCATTCGTGAGCCGACTCCCCAGCCCCTCCCTGGCCTCCCTCTGCATCCCGTCCCCACCCGGGTACCTCGTTAAATTCTGGGTTGAGAGTCTTCTTCTTCACGCATGTCTTATGCTTGGATTTCTTGTCCACATCAGGCCTCAGGTACCTAGAGGTGGGGTGGAGGGAGAGGAACTGAGGGGTCAGGGACAGGCCAGGCCCAACTCGGGCCAGGGCAGGCTCCCTGGGGAGGAGAGGGTCAGGGTGAGGGCTCACGTCTTGACGTAGGGGTCCGAGTAACCGTTGACGTCCATGGCAGCCAGATGGGCGCAGCGCAAGATGCCTACCAGCAGTCCCCGGCGCCGCGAGCTGTAGCTGAGACTCAGCAGGATGCGGCCGCGCTCCTCCAGCAGCCCCGGCCCCTGCTCCGCCTGCTCCAACTGCGGGGCACGGACGCAGGGTCAGCCTGGGCCCCTGCCGCCTTCCACCCACATGCATCCCCATCCCTGTGAGATGCCTCACCTCCTTCAGGTAACAGGAGATGCCCCTCAGCGCAGCCGACATGGAAGAGGGGGACGCCAGCTGAGGGGGCAAAGAGAAGGTTCTGGAAGCCTGGCCTCCCCAGGGTCCCCTCCCCCGGCGCCCCTGCAGCTCCCCGCACACACCGGGACCTGGCGCTCGAGGCAGATGTTAAAATGTTTCTTCTGCGAAGGCTTCAGGCGGCGGAGGGGCACGCGGATCTCCCCAATAAACTCATTGTGACTCAGCTTGTCCTCATCACAGACGGCAATCCTGGTGGGGAACTGCAGCGTCAGGGTCCCTGGGGTACCTGAGCCCCGTTCTGGGGTGTAGGAAGGGCCTTGAACCAGCCCAGCTCTGCCCTACACACTACGTCTCATCTGGAAGACAGGCTGGCACTTGAGAAGGACAAGCGGATTTGCCCATTCCTCTGTCCCTCCCTGTGCAGCCAACCGGCTGTCCCTGGTCCATCAGAACGTGCTCGGCCATTGTAGGAAGCCCTCAGAAATCTTGGAGCACCCCGATCACTGCCTCCATTCAGGGCCTGGGGGCAGGAGCCAAACACCACAGTGGATGTGGCCATAGACACAGGCCGTGAGAGCCTTGGACAGCCAGACGAGGACCCCATGCCTCCTCGGGAACCCCCGTCCTTTTCCTGCATGCAGCAGAGAGCCAGCCCCACAGGGACTCGCTAAGAAATGATTGCTCTCCGGCCACCTGTCCTCCTGCAGCCCCTGTCCTGCCTCTGCAGTGACCCACTACCAGATTGGGCATCTGTGGCATGGAGGATGGGCAGATCCCCAACCCTGCAACTTCTGAGCCACCTCTGTGACCTTGGGCAAGTCACTTGATCACCCTACGCCTCAATTCCCATCTGTAAATGGAGATGGTCAAGGGAAAGAAAGAAATGTGAACATACTAAGCCCAGGCTGGGCCCTGGTGAGCGCTGATTTTTAGGTCTCATTCTGGTTTTGGCCTCTTGGCCTCCCCTCCATTCCACCCGCACACCCGACACCAAGGTGGCCTCCCTGCTACACAGCCCTGACCATCAGGGAAGGTCCCAAATGCAAATCCAAGCACAAAGGCAGAGGTCTCTCTAGAGCCTGGGTCTCGCTGCCCGCTACCTGACTTGAGGGAATACTCTCCTCATATCTCCATCTCCTGGGATGACCGAGCAAGTTCCCTGTCCCTGAAGACTTCACTCCTTAAGAGATTTTAGGGGAACTCAAGGCACGGAAGGGGCAGACCAAAGCTGCAGAGGTCTGACTTCAGCCAAGGCTCTGAGAAGGAGTCTCGGCAACCCAGGAACGCTTTTGGGAGGGGCCGGAGCTTGGACTGAGCCTCAAATGAGCGGAATTTAGGCTGGCAGGAAGGAGCTCTCCAGATAGAAAACAAGAAGATAAGTTCAGGAGTTGTTGAACTGGCCAGTTGGAAGAAGGGAGTCCTCTGTTTGAGGGGCAGGAGATATTTTTGTTTTTGAGACAGTCTCCCTCTATCATCCAGACTGGAGTGCAGTGGTGCAATCTCGGCTCACTGCAACCTCTGTCTCCTGGGTTCAAGCGACCCTCCTGCCTCAGCCTCCCAAGTAGCTGGGATTTACAGGCACATGCCACCATGCCCAGCTAATTTTTGTATTTTTAGTACAGACGGTGTTTCACCAAGTTGGCCAGGCTGGTCTCAAACTCCTGACCTCAAGTGATCCCGCCCACCTTGGCCTCCCAAAGTGCTGGGATTACAGGTGTGGCAGGAGAGATTGGGGGGCAGGAATGGCAGGGAAATATTTTGGCCTGCTGCCAGAGGGGCTAGGGAGCTGCTGATGGTTCTTGAGCATCAGAGAGGTACAGGCTTAATGGAACATAGATCGACCAACCAGCAGTTACAATGTCAGCTGTCCCTGAGCTGCTGCTGGACCTGGGTGGTGTGGAGGGGGGCCCTCACCTGAGCACCTTGTGCGTGATGTCATCATCCGTGATCCCGCTGTACGTCAGGTCCTCATTCCACACGGGATTCAGCGTGTTCCTCTGAGTCTTCGTTTTTAGCTTATTAGCCTGGGGTGTGGGGATGAAAGGTTCTCAATACCTGTCCTCCAGCCCCACAGGCTGGAGGCATGGGCTGGGCGGAGCAGGGCCAGGAGGCTGTTACCTTACAGGCTCCAGGCAGCAGGTGCAGCTTGACGTAGGGGTCGGCGAGGCCATTGAAATCCATGGGCTTGAGGCCCTGGAGAGGAGGGCAGGGGAGAGGGCTGGAGGCTCCCGGCACCTTTCTCCCTCTTGTAGAGCTGGACCCTGGAGGAGCCCAGAAGGGGGTTGCAAGGGCAGGAGGAAGGAGCAGGCCTGGGAAGGGAAGGAGGAATGGGCCCCCTCTGGGGCCTGCACGCAAACCGGCCCGGGCTGGGGCAGCAGGGAGTGCCCACCTTGGCCCTGAGGATGCTACAGTGCAGAGTGCAGGAGGCCCGGTCATAGAGCAGGTCAAACTCCAGCATGCCCAGGGCGGCTGCAGAGAGAGGAAAGGCAGCAGGGGTCGGTTTGGAGACAGGTGTGTGTGAGAGGCCAGCAGGTGGGCACTGGCTGTGTCTCTCTCTCTCTCTCTCTTGCCAGCCGGCGAGTGTGAGTGCAAGAGGCTGAGTGGGCCCATGTGTGTGTGCGTCTGGGTCCCTAGCTCGGCCGCAACTGGGGCTGTGTGGGTGGTGGAGTGTCTCAGCAGAAATACTGAATATTGAGCCTTGCTGAAGCTGTAATCTCCACACCGACTGCAGCTGTGGCAGCCATCCCTGCCACCCCCCCCACCACTGCCCTCCTCCCCTACCTACATGCACAGCCAGCAGGGCCCGTCCCCCTCCCCCTGCACGGCAAGCCTGGAGACCCCCACCAGCACATGGGGCCTCCAAGCCCACAGACTCACTGGCATCATCCGAGTCATAGCTGTCCACTTCCGCACCATCCTCAGGCGTGGTGGCCCCAAGGAGGGCTGCAGGGGGGGCCAGAGCCAGGGGGGCCAGATGGGTGGGGGCCTCCCCGCTGCCCCCTTCAGGTCCTGGTCCCCGGCGGGGGAAGTAGTCAGAGATCTGGCGGATGGGCCGGATGGGCCCGGGGCACACGTTGATGGCCATGTGCTCCTGGATGTTGATGGTCATGCGGTCGCCCCTGCGGCCCCTCATGCAGCACCCCTGGCTGGGAGAGGGCGTGTGAGCCAGTGAGCCCATCATACCTAGCCATTCTGGCTGAGGGCCAGGCGACAGCCTCCTCGGTCTGCAGGGCCCTCACTAGCCTCCCTTCCTAGGTGTCGAGGGAGAGGGTGGCCTGTGCCAGCCGGTGGCAGGCAGGAGGCCTGGGCCCTGCAGACCCCACGCTGGCTCCACAGGGGCTGGGCTGCCAACCCACTCCCCGCAGAAGTCGAAGTTGCACCACCCCGTCCTCATCCACCCACCTCCAAGTTGTCCCTGTATCATCTTGCCAGCTCCTTCCTCTCCTCCCGGGCTCCCCTCTGCTCCTGAGCCTGCCTGTTCCCCAAGGGACCCTGCAGAGCCCCGCCTCTGTTTCTCGTAGGCTCTGTCCTCCTCTGCACCAGGCGCTGGTCTAGTCAAGGTGTCACCCAACCCTCTAGGCTCCCACTGCCCACTGTCCCTTCATTCAGCCCCAGGACCTGTCTGCCTGCCTGGTTCCCCCGCTCGCTCACCACAGCCCCCGGTGGAGACCCCAGCCTCAGATGCCACCCCTGGCTCCCCAGGGGAGCCAGAAATTGCAGCCGCAGGAGAGCCGAACACCCCGTAGCGCACACAGGCTGGCACTCTCCCCCGCACTCTCACGCCCCCGGCCTGCCCAGCCCCCTGCACCTGCCTCTGCCTCCAACAGGTGCCCAGGCAATGGGGGGACGGCGGGCGCAGGCTGGGCGGCGGCGGCCGGCTAGAAGAGCGCGGAGTCCGGCTGTGCGAGCCGAGAGGGAGGGAGCGCCGAGAAAGTGCGGGGAGGTGGGGGTGAGCGAGGTGGAGGCGAGGATGCAGCCGGCGCCGGCAGCGGGGAGGGGGGGGTGCCGGGAGGGGCGCCGGGGCTGGGGAGGGGGCGGGATCTCGGACTCCCACCCGGGGCCCGCTCGGGAGCGCACGCGAGCGCACACACAGGCACGTGTGCTCGCGCGCGCACACTTACGCAGGGGCACGCGGGCCGGAACACACTGTTGTGCACACATCCAGCCGGGCACCCCCACGCGCACACGCCCGTGCCCACGTGTGCACGCTCACACCCTTGCACACCCCCAGGCGCGCGCTGGCACACTTACCCGGAGAACTTCGCACGCACACGCACTCGCAAACACGCGGGCTCCCTGCGCCACCAGGAAGCAGCCGCCAGAATCGCCGGGTGTTCCCCAACTACTCCTGGGAGACCCGGGCCCCCGCTCCCGCCAGCGCGTGCGGCCACTACTCCTCCTTCCCTCCCGGGTCCCCAGGGCCGGACCACCGGCCTCGTCGTCATGGCGACACCGGCTCATCTCCCCCCAACCTCGCGCGTCTTCACGCCCCTCCCCCGCAGGGAGCTGGGGCTTCCGTCCTCCCCTCCCCATGTCTGTAGGGACCCAGAGGCGGACAGGAGCAGGGGGTCTGATCCGCCTGCTGTCGCCGGCCGGGGATCTCCGGGTCCCCCGAGCCGGGCTGGGGAGCCTCACGATCTGATGGAGGAGGCAGAGGTCTGACGCTGCGGCTTCCCGCACGCCTCCTCCCTTTGGCCATTCAGGCCTCTCTCCCTGTGGCCCAACCCAACTCCCAGGGGCCCATGTCCCCTTACCAGGGACCGCATCTCCTTTAGGAACCAACCTCCCTCACCTTTCCCCCTGCCATCTCCAGTTCTGCCCCGCAGGTGGGAAGGGGCGTCGGGGCTTGGCTCTGAAGGCTCCCGAGCCCTGCGTTCGTTCCCCATGGGCTGCCATTTCTCACCCAAACCCTGCCACCCCCAAGCCGCGCCCCTGCCCTGCCCTGCGCCTGCCACGAAGTGTCAGCCCACCCCTGGCTTTCCGTCTTCACTCACCTGTGCCCCAAACTTACCATCCTGAAAACAGGAAAGGCCTTAACACCCCCGCTGCCCACCACTGACTCACCCAACCGTTTCCTGCAGTTCCTGGGACACACCTAGACGGCTCAGGCCTAAGGATCTTGGCTCACATGCGCTCCTCTACCAGGGACCGGCGTTTCCTTAGGGAGTCACCCTGGGTCCCCTCTTCCTAGGAACCTTCCTGGGGCATCCCACACTGCCCCTCAGCTCCAGCGCCGTCAGGACTCCGCTCAGCACCGTTTCGCCAGTGCCTCCCCCACCAGCAGGGAGTTCCACGGGAGCGGCTGATTCATCTGGGAGTCCCTGGTGTCCCAAACTGGGCCTGGCACGAAGTTGGCATCTCTAAGTGCTGTTATTTAAAAGAGAAATATGGTTGCACGACAAAGTGAACATACCGAACACCACCTAATCTTACCCTTAAAAATGGTGAAGATGGTACATATCGATGTGTGTATTTCACTGCAGTTTTTTTTTCTAAGTCAGAGAAATGGGGTCCAGCCTGGTGGCAGATGCCTGTAATCCCAGCTACTCCAGGGACTGCCACGAGAGGATCACTTGAGTGAAGCCAGCCTGGGCAACACGGTGAGACACAGTCTCTTAAAAATAAAAAAAAAGAATAGGCCGGGCGCGGTGGCTCAAGCCTGTAATCCCAGCACTTTGGGAGGCCGAGACGGGCGGATCACGAGGTCAGGAGATCGAGACCATCCTGGCTAATACGGTGAAACCCCGTCTCTACTAAAAAAATACAAAAAACTAGCCGGGCGACGAGGCGGGCGCCTGTAGTCCTAGCTACTCGGGAGGCTGAGACAGGAGAATGGCGTGAACCCGGGAGGCGGAGCTTGCAGTGAGCTGAGAGCCGGCACTGCACTCCAGCCGGGCGGCAGAGCAAGACTCCGTCTCAAAAAAAAAAAAAAAAAAAAAAAAAAAAAAAAAAAAAAAGAATAAAATAAAAGTAAGAGAAATGTAAAGTCAACAACACTGAGGGGGTGAGGCACTGTGGCTCACACCTATAATCCCAACGCTTTGGGAGGCCGAGGCAGGTGGATCACCTGAGGTCAGGAGTTTGAGACCAGCCTGGCCAACATGGTGAAACCCCATCTCTGCTAAAAATACAAAAAATTAGCCAAGCGTGGTGGCATGTGCCTTGGGAGACTGAGGCAGGAAGATCACTTGAACCTGGGAGGTAGAGGTTGCAGTGAGCTGAGATCATACCACTGTACTCCAACCTGGGCTGTAAGAGCAAAACTCAGTCTCAAAACAAACAAAAACCCCTGAGAAATCACTTATTACCCGTAAAATGGGCAAAATCAAAGTGTTTGGGCCAGTGGTGGTGGCTCACACCTGTAATCCCAGCACTTTGGGAGGCTGAGGTGGGCTGATCCCTTGAGCTTAGAAGTTCAAGACCAGCCTGGGCAACATGGTGAGGCCCTGTCTCTACAAAAAAAAAAAAAAAAAAAGCCAGGCATAGTGGTGTGTGCCTGTGGTCCCAGCTACTGAAGAGGCTGAGGTGGGAGGATCTCTCCTTTTTTTTTTTTTGAGATGGAGTCTTGCTCTGTCGCCCAGGCTGGAGTGCAGTGGCACGATCTCGGCTCACTGCAAGCTCCGCCCCCCGGGTTCACACCGTTCTCCTGCCTCAGCCTCCCAAGTAGCTGAGACTGCAGGTGCCCGCCACCATGCCCGGCTAAATTTTGTATTTTTAGTAGAGATGGGGTTTCACCTTGTTAGCCAGGATGGTCTTGATCTCCTGACCTCGTGATGATGGGAGGATCTCTTGAGACCAGGAGGTCAAGGCTGTAGTAAGCTATAATCACTCCACTGCACTCCAGCCTGGGTAACAGTGAGACCCTGTCTCAAAAAAAAAAAAAAAAGTGTGTATATATATATATACACACACACACACACACACACATATCCTTAGACCCAGAAATTCCACTTTTAGAATTTTATCTTATAGATATGCTGACCCATGAGCCAAATAATAGAAGTTCAAATTCTTTTTTTTTTTTTTTGAGACAGAGTTTCGCCCTTGTTGCCCAGGCTGGAGTGCAATGGCGCAATCTTGGCTCACCGCAACCTCTACCTCCCGGGTTCAAGCAATTCTCCTACCTCAGCTTCCCAAGTAGCTGGGATTACAGGGGCGCGCGCCACCACACCTGGCTAAATTTTTGTGTTTTTAGTAGAGACAGCATTTCACCATCTTGGCCACACTTGTCTTGAACTCCTGACCTCATGATCCATCTGCTTCAGCCTCTCAAAGTCCTGGGATTACAGCCGTGAGCCACCGCGCCCTGCCAAGAAGTTCAAGATTCTTAAATGTAACATGTTCCAGAAGATTGGAAACAACTGAGATACCCAGAAGTAGAAGACCAGTTAAATCAGTCATGATGTAATTCCATACAGTGAAATAGTGTGCAGCCACAAGAGGCTATTTGGCTCTTGCTTAGAATCATCTTTTTTTTTTTTTTAAACATACAAGGTCTTTGAGGTCTCACTACTTTGCCCAAGCTGGTCTAAAATTCCTGGACTCAAGCAATCCTCCCGCCTCGGCCTCCCAAAGTCCTGGGATTACAGGCGTGAGCCGCTGTGCCTGGCTCTAGAATCATTTCACAGTTTCATTTTAACTTAGAAAAGCAAAGTGCAGGCTGGGCGCGGTGGCTCACACCTGTAATCCCAGCACTTTGGGAGGCCAAAGCAGGTGGATCACGAAGTCAGGAGATCAAGACCATCCTGGCTAACACAGTGAAACCCCATCTCTACTAAAAATACAAAAAATTAGCCGGGCATGGCAGCAGGCGCCTGTAGTCCCAGCTACTCGGGAGGCTGAGGCAAGAGAATGGCGTGAACCCGGGAAGCGGAGCTTGCAGTGAGCTGAGATCATGCCACTGCACTCCAGCCTGGGCAACAGAGCAAGACTCCATCTCAGAAGAAAAGAGAAAAAAGAAATCAAAAAAGAAAAGCAAGTGCAGAGAAGCATGGTTGGAATACTGCCGTTTGAGAGGGAAAGAGTTTAGCCGTGTTTGCTTAGTTGTTCACATATTGTTTCTGGAGGCCTGCACAAGAAAATGGTAACTGTGTCCCTTGACAAGCTGAGTGAAAAAAATAATAAAAAAGAATAATAAATACACAAAAGAAAACATAACTATGGTGACCTCTGGGGAGACAGGGCAGGAAGAGGAAAGACTTACTTTTCTTTTTTCTTTCTTTTTTTTTTTTTTTGAGACGGAGTCTAGTTCTGTCGCCCAGGCTGGAGTGCAGTGGCCAGATCTCAGCTCACTGCAAGCTCCGCCTCCCGGGTTTAGGCCATTCTCCTGCCTCAGCCTCCCGAGTAGCTGGGACTACAGGCACCCGCCACCTCGTCCGGCTAGTTTTTTGTATTTTTTAGTAGAGACGGGGTTTCACCGTGTTAGCCAGGATGGTCTCGATCTCCTGACCTCCTGATCTGCCCGTCTCGGCCTCCCAAAGTGCTGGGATTACAGGCGTGAGCCACCACACCAGGCCAATATTTCTAAAGTAAAGGCAACCATTAGGTTTCCTTCGTGGCTCTCCAGGATAAGAAAGGAGGCAGAACTAAGGGAGATGCTGTGCAGTGTGACAATCGGTGAGTTTAGCAAGAGGGTGTCCATGACCTGGGCGCAGGGGGCCTGCAGTGAAGGGAGGGGGACACTCTGGCCAAGGAGCCTGCTGAGTCCTGTCTCCTGTGCTCTCTTCCCACGGTGCTTGCTCAACCCCAGCCCTGCCTGCCTCCAGAAGAACTTGCTGAAGGCAGGTGAGGATGAGGCTGGAGTTCAAGCCAATTTCAGAGGAAAATGATGGACAGTGTTGAGCCCTGCTTTGTCCAGAGTGGGGAGGCTTTTGCACCAGTCACCCAGTCATTCAGTAAATATTGGCTGAATATCGACTATAGATTGTGGGATACAACCAGGACCAAGGTCAATGAGCTGTGACTTCACAGCCTCATAGGGAAGACAGACAAATATACAGACAACCCTCATCCAGGGAAACTGACGTGGGGACAGGGGATGGTCAGAAAGCCATGGGAACTCCGGGTCCTATGAGGCAGGAGGAAACAAAGATTAACACCTTACTTCCCAGAAGAGGAGCTATCTCAGCTGAAACCCGAAAGATGAGGAGGAGTTAGCCAGGTCAAGCATGGGGGCAAGTGTATTCCAGGCAGAGGTGTGTGCCAAGGCTGGGAGGCAGTCCAGAGCATGGCATATTCAGAAATCATTCTACCAGCCTGGTCAACAGGAAGAAACCCTGTCTAAAAAAAAAAAATTAACCAGGAGTGGCCGCACGCACCCGTAGTCTCAGCTACTCGGGAGGCCGAGGCAGGACGATCCCTTGAGCCCAGGAGTGTGAGGCTTCAGTGAGCAGAGATCAAGCCACTATACTCCAGCCTGAGTGACAGAGTGAGGCCCTGCCTCAAAAAAAAAAAAAAAGAAAAAGAAAAAGAAAGAAAAAAATCATTCTACCAAGAAGACGCCTGCACTGTGTGTTTATTGCAGCACTATTCACAATAGCAAAGACACAGAATCAACCTAGGTGCCCACCAACAGTGGACTGGATAAAGAAACTGTGATACGTATATGCCATGGAATAGTATGCAGCCACAAAAAAGATGAAATTATATCCCTTGCAGCAACATGGATGCAGCTGGAGGCCATTATCCTACCTGAATTAATGCAGAAACAGAAAATCAAATACCACATGTTATCGTAAGTGGGAGCTAAACATTGGGTACCTATGGACATAAAGATGAGAATAATAGACACTGGGGACTCCTAAAAAGAGGAGGGAGGGAAAAGGTCGAAAAACTACCTATTGCTGGCACAGTGGCTCACGCCTGTAATCCCAGCACTTCAGGAGGCCGAGGTGGGAGAATTGCTTGAGGCCAGGAGTTCAAGAGCAGCCTGGCCAACATGGCGAAACCCCATCTCTACTAAAAATACAAAAATAATTAGGTGGGCTTGGTGGCACGCATCTGTAATTCCAGCTACTCAGAAGGCTGAGGCACAAGAATCAGTTGAACCTGGGAGGCAGAGGTTGCAATGAGCTGAGATCACGCCACTGCACTCCAGCCTGGGCAACAGAGTGAAACTCCATCTTGGAAGAAAAAAAAAAGAAAATTGAGGCTGGGTGCTATAATCCCAGCACTTTGGGAGGCCAAGGCAGGAGGATCCCTTGAGCCCTGGAGTTCAAGACCAGCCTGGGCAACATAGTGAAATCCTATTTCTACCAACACAAAAAACAAAAAAAGGCCGGGCGCGGTGGCTCAAGCCTGTAATCCCAGCACTTTGGGAGGCTGAGACGGGCGGATCACGAGGTCAGGAGATCGAGACCATCCTGGCTAACATGGTGAAACCCCATCTCTACTAAAAAAACTACAAAAAACTAGCCGGGCGAGGTGGCGGGCGCCTGTAGTCCCAGCTACTCCGGAGGCTAAGGCAGGAGAATGGCGTGAACCCGGGAGGTGGAGCTTGCAGTGAACCGAGATCGCGCCACTGCACTCCAGCCTGGGTGACAGAGCAAGACTCCGTCTCAAAAAAAAAAAAAAAAAAAAAAAAAAATTAGTTGGGCGTGGTGACTTGATCATGCAGTTCCAGCTACTTGGGAGGCTGAGGTGAGAGGATCGCTTGAGCCTGGGAGGTCGATGCTGCACTGAGCTATGATTGCACCACTGCACTCCAGCCTAGGCAACAGAGTGAAATGCTGTCTCAAAAAAAAAGAAAGAAAGAAAGAAAGAAAAGAACATTAAACCAACAGATCTTTTTATTCTTATTTTTTTACAGATGTGATTCTCTGTCACCGAGGTTGGAGTGTAGCAGCACAATCATGGCTCACTTGAACCTTGAACTCCTGGCCTCCAGTGATCCTCCCACCTTGGCTTCCCAAATTGCTGGGATTACAGGCATGAGCCCACAAACCTGGCCTAACAGGTCTCAATTTGGGGCTCATTAGGTGAGAGATAAGGATTCAGGATGATTCCTAGGTTTCTGTGTTGAGCAGACCATCTAGAGGAATGATGGGACCATCCACTGAGATGAAAAGATGGGAGCAGAGCAGGTCTGGAGTAAGACTCCATTTATGATCCATTGCCTTGGAGATGTATTTGGACATCACAAACAGACATCTCAGAGTCTGGAGCTCCGAGGAGAGGTCTGGGCTGGAAATATACATTTGTGAGTCACTGGCATATAGATGGTATTTAAAGCCACGAGTATGGATGAGATCACCTAAGCAGAGAATATAGATAGCAAGACAAGGCCCCAAGCTGAGTTGGCTGGAGAAGGAGTCCTAAGAATTGGTGAGTGTGGCTCCGGGGCTCTGAGTCAGGGACAGGTGCACCTGCTGGGAGGCAGACAGAATGGAAAGAGAGAGAACCATTTGATTTGACAGATTATGAGCTCTTTCATGGACTTGATCAAAGCGGCTTCAGTGGATCGGTGGGAACAAAGCCAGATTAGAAGAGGTCAAAGATTGGCCAGGCGCGGTGGCTCACGCCTGTAATCCCAGCACTTTGGGAGGCAGAGGCAGGCAGATCACCTGAGGTCAGGAGTTTGAAACCAGCTTGGCCAACGTGGCGAAACCCCATCTCTACCAAAAATACAAAAATTAGCTGGGCGTGGTGGTGGGTGCCTATAATCCCAGCTACTCAGGAGGCCAAAGTGGGAGAATCATTTGAACCCGGGAGACAGAGGTTGCGGTGAGCCGAGATCACGCCACTGCACTCTAGCCTGCGTGACTGAATGAGACTCCATCTCAAAAAAAGAAGAGATCGAAGAGTCCATTAAAGGTGAGGGAGTGGAGACAGCAGGTGTAGATGACCCAGAGTTGCCCGTCTACTCTAGAATGATGCGCATCTATGAGCTCTCTCCCTTGTCACTCTTGAGGGCAAGG
This sequence comes from Trachypithecus francoisi, assembly GCF_009764315.1. Taxonomy (NCBI): domain Eukaryota; kingdom Metazoa; phylum Chordata; class Mammalia; order Primates; family Cercopithecidae; genus Trachypithecus; species Trachypithecus francoisi. Next base: position 83,005,859 of record NW_022681455.1, on the reverse strand, counting down.
ACCATGCCCTGGTGATTTCTGAGCCATAAATGGAGTCCGGCCAGTGCATAGCAGGAGCTCAGCACATTTATGTCATGGATGGATAAATGGATGAATGGATAATGCATTGTTTGGGTCGAAACGGCCTTTTCTGGTAGAGATAGTAGCTGTATGTTTTTGAAGCATTTAAGAAAACAAAAAAAAGTCAACCCCAAAGGCCATAGGCTCTGTGTCCCTCCTCCCAGCTAACCTCAAGGAGCAGTTGCATGTGGGCCTGGGGCACAAGCCCTGACCCAGCATCAGGAACCAGGTTATTTATTTATTTATTGAGATAGAGTCTCGAGTGTCAACCAGGCTGGAGTGCAGTGGCATGATCTCGGCTCACTGCAACCTCCACCTACTGGGCTCAAGTGATTCTCCTGCCTTAGAGTCCTGATTAGCTGGGACTATAGGCGCGCATCACCACGCCTGGCTAATTTTTTTTTTTTTTTTTTGAGATGAAGTTTCACTCTGTCACCCAGGCTGGAGTGCAGTGGTACAATTTAGGCTCACTGCAACCTCTCTCTCCTGGGTTCAAGCAGTTCTCCTGTCTCAGCCTCCCGAGTAACTGGGACTACAGGCACATGCTACCATGCCTGGCTAATTTTTGTATTTTTAGTAAAGACGGGGTTTCACCATATTGGTCAGTCTGGTCTTGAACTCCTGACCTCAGGTGATCCACCCGCCTTGGCCTCCCAAAGTGCTGGGATTATAGGTGTGAGCCACCACGCCCAGCCTTTTTTTGGATTGTTAGACAGGATTTCATCATGTTGGGCAGGCTGGTCTTGAACTCCTGGCCTCAAGTGATCCACCCATCTCGGCCTCCCAAAGTGCTGGGATCATAGGCGTGAGCACCGCGCCTGACCCAAAAACCACGTTACTCAGTCCCTTCTGCCGCCTCTCATATGCCCTGCGGCTTTGGATAAATCGCTTCCTCTTTCTTATAAGTGACCTGCGTGGCGGCTCACAACTGTCATCCCAGCATTTTGGGAGGCGAGAGTGGGAGGATCACTTATGCCCAGAAGTTTGAGACCAGCCTGGGCAACATAGCAAGACCCCGTCTCTACAAAGAAAAAGTAAGTAGGCTGGGCACAGTCGCTCATGCCTGTAATCCCAGCATTGTAAGAGACCGCCAAGGGTAGATCACTTGAAATCAGGAGTTTGAGACCAGACTGGCCAACATGATGAAACCCCGTCTCTACTAAAAAAACTACAAAAATCAGCCAGGTATGGTGGCACATGCTTTTAATCCCAGCTACTCGGGAGACTGACGCAGGAGAATCGCTTGAACCAAGGAGGCTGAGCTTGCAGTGAGCCAAGATCGCGCCACTGCACTCCAGGATGGCCAACAGAGCGAAACTCCATCTCAAAAAAACAAAACAAAAAATAAGCAGGTGTGGTGGTGCACGCCCATCGTGCCAGCTACTTGGGAGGCTGAGGTGAGAGGATCACTTGAGCCCAGGAGGTCGAGGCTGCACTCCAGCCTGGGTGGCAGACAGAGCAATATCCTGTCTCAAAAAAAAAAAAAAAAAAAAGGAAGCCATCAGCGCAGCACAGGGGAAGCAGCCTACGTGAGCCAGTCCCATAGATATTGGTTTCCCTCCTTCCCCACCCCTGCCCCGCCGCCCCCTTTTTTTTCTCTCTCTCTGGGCTTTTTACTTGTTTAGGAACTCGAAGCGGTTCATGGCAAGTACCCCGAGTCCTAGCCCACCTGTTCTCTGCATAGAGTTGCTGCAGAGCACCTCACACGCGCACAGATACACGCCTGGCTTTGGGGGAAGTCGCGACACTGGGTCTGCAGAGTCCGCTGAGCACGCGTCTTCGTCATGAAACTAAGGAGACCCTGGAGTGTCCTTGGGCTTGGGTGGGATGGAACATGCCCGTGACAGACAGGCCCACCTGCCAATCAGAAGGGAGCTCTCCTTAGCCGATATGGGACCGCAGGAGTGGAAATGGCTGTTGGGAGGTGGCAGAGACGGGAGATGGGGTGGCCACAGGGGAGCTGCCGGCCACAGAAGAGGAAACGGAGGTGCAGGGAGCGGAGTCTGCGAAAGATGCGTGAATGGCCGAGATGTGCCTCGGAAAGGGCCTAGAGACTTCCTCTGACCAACCCCCGACGGCCATTCCCAGCCATCCGTTTTCCTGCAGCCTCAGATGCAACCTGTGGAAGACGCGGGAGGAAGCCCGGGAGTCCGCCCGGCTACGCCTTCCCTAGGGTGGGAGCGGGGACTCAGGCGCGGACGCTGCTGCCACCTAGTGGGAGAAGCCTGCTACTCCTCTCGGTTCCTAACCCCAGGGTAGTTCCTAGCTGAGCACTGAGGCAGGATCGGGGGAGGATGGTGAGAGCCCTGTGCCCCTTGATCTGCGGACACGATGCGAGGGGGAGCCTCAGAGAGGAACCCCAGGCCCCAGGAAGTGTGCATTGCCCACACTACATTTCCCCTCTGGGCCATGATTTCCTCCCGTGTATAAGGGAGGCAAGAGTACCTGATTCTGGGCTGGGCTTGGTGGCTCATGCCTGTAATCCCAACACTTTGGGAGGCCGAAGCGGACGGATCATCTGAGTTCAGGAGTTCAAGACCAGCCCGGCCAACATGGTGAAACCCCATCTCTACTAAAAATACAAAAATTGGCCGGACAGTGGTGGTGCGTGTCTATAATCCCACTATTCAGGAGGCTGAGGCAGGAGAATCGCTTGAACCCAAGAGGCGGAGGTTGCAGTGAGCTGAGATTGTGCCTCTGCCCTCCAGCCTGGCCAACAGAGTGAAACTTCATCTCAAAAAAAAAACAAAACAAACAAACAAAAAAGGCCGGGCGCAGTGGCTCACGCCTGTAATCTCAGTACTTTGGAAGGTCGAGGCCGGCGGATCACGATGTCAGGAGATCGAGACCATACTGGCTAAGACGGTGAAACGCCGTCTCTACTAAAAATACAAAAAAATTAGCGGGGCGTTTTGGTGGGTGCCTGTAGTCTCAGTTATTCGGGAGGTTGAGGCAGGAGAATGGCGTGAACCTGGGAGGCAGAGTTTGCAGTGAGCCGAGATCATGCCACTGCACTCTAGCCTGGGCGACTGAGCAAGACCCTGTCTCAAAAAAAAAAAAAAAAAAAGAGTACCTGCCTCTGAGGGTCAGTGCAAGGGTAAATTAACCAATTTGTGCAAGGAACTTGGCCATAAATGGGGTCCAGCCAGCATAGTAATAGGTGTCAAATAAATGCTACCCACTGGGCATGGTGGCTCACGCTTGTAATCCCAGCACTTTGGGAGGCTGAAGCTGAAAGATCATCTGAGGCCAGGAGTTCGACACTAGCCTGGGCAACATAACAAGACCTCATCTCTACAAAAAATGCAAAGATTAGCCAGGCATGGTGGCACATGCTTGTGGTCCCAGCTACTCAGGAGGCTGACTTGAGAGGATCACTTGAGGCCAAGAGTTCCAGGCTGCAGTGATCATACCACTGTACTCCAGCCTGGGTGACAGAGTGAGACCCTGTCTCTGAAAAGACATAAAATAGGCTGGGCACTCTGGGAGGCCGAGGCGAGCAGATCACCTGAGGTAAGTAGTTCGAGACCAGCCTGACCAACATAGTGAAACCCTGGGTGGCTCAAGCCTGTAATCCCAGCACTTTGGGAGGCCGAGATGGGCGGATCACGAGGTCAGGAGATCGAGACCATCCTGGCTAACACGGTGAAACCCCGTCTTTACTAAAAAAAATACAAAAAACTAGCCGGGCGAGGTGGCGGGCACCTGTAGTCCCAGCTACTTGGAGGCTGAGGCAGGAGAATGGCATAAACCCGGGAGGCGGAGCTTGCAGTGAGCTGAGAACCGGCCACTGCACTCCAGCCCGGGCGACAGAGCGAGACTCCGTCTGAAAAAAAAAAAAAAAGAAACCCTGTCTCTACTAAAACTACAAAAATTAGCCGGGTGTGGTGGCAGGCAGGCAGCTATAATCCTAGCTACTCAGGAGGTTGAGGCGTGAGAATCACTTGAACCCGGGAGGCGGAGGCTGTAGTGAGCCAAGATCGTGCCACTGCACTCCTGCCTGGGTGACAGACGGAGACCCTGTCTCCAAAAAAATGAAAATAAAACAAATGCTACCTGTGGTTGATCCAAGGGGTAACTGGAGGTGTGTGGCCCGGTGCCGCCACCCCAAATTGTGCCTGTTGTCTAAACACATCTTCCTTTAGTTCTGGCTTTCAGCAAGATGGCCCTGCCACATCTCTCCTCTTTGTAAACGCTGGGGCTGCCACCATTATGGTTTTATCATCAGCGACATTCCAGAGGATGAAGACTCCCCTGGTCCCAAACTGTCCTCTCCTCTCCTCTTCTGATGAGGGTGAGGGATGGGGAAGGGGTCCCAGCTCCTAGCACTTTCTCCCCTCACCCCAGAGCGCCATCAGAACAGCTCTGGGCTGTGACATCACAGAGCCCCCACCTCATGATAGGAGTCATGAAGTTGTGGCCATGGGTGCTGGTGTGGGTGTGGCTGGCTGCAATAGGGGCCATAGACACTGGTGAGAAGCTGTCTTGGGAGCATCAGGAAGTCAGGCAGCTCTGGGGGCATAAAGGGTGATGCCCACTTAGGGACTGGGAAGCCAACCCTGCACCCTCTCGTTTTCTCTCCACTCTTCTTTCCCATCCTGCTGGTCCCACCCACCCCCCGACAACCATGGGCCTTGTCATGGTGCACCCAGCTGACCCTGAGGGAAATCAAGACCCTCCACAGCCTCCACAATGAGGCTGGGTGGTCTCACAGGGTCCCAAGCCAGCTTCAGCCTTCAGAGATAAAGGCAGGGGTCAGCTTGGCTGTTGTCACAGACTTTGCTTGGATCCTAGCACCCAGACCCAAGCGTGCCACGGTGTCAGCCCTGGGGACAGAGTCTCCGCGCTTCTTAGACAGGCCTGACTTCTTTGATTATCCAGACTCGGACCAAGCCAGGCTCCTGGCTGTGGCCCAGTTTATTGGAGAGAAACCCATGATGTTCGTTAACTCAGGTATGAACCAGCTAGAGAAGGGACCTCCCTCCCCGTCAGGGCCTGGAGGAGAACAGCCCCCCGACCCTTCCATTGGGCCATCAGAAGGGAATTAAGGGTCCCGCTTGTCTAGCAGGTTCCAGCCCTGGGCTCTTCCATCACATCCTGGTAGGCTTCCTGGTGGTGGTGTTCTTCTTTCTCCTTTTCCAGTTCTGCACCCACATGTAAGGCCTGCCCCCTTCCTCCAACCCCACCCACCACCACCTTCCTTGGGAGCAGCTGAAGACCCCAGTTCTAGTGGGGCAGGGTGTGACCTCTCCCCTCTGATCTCCATGCCCCACAGAAACTTCCACAAAGGGGCCTAAAGAGCCGGACAGGGGCCCCAGACTCAACCTGAGCACCCACACCCACCTCCTCTCCTGTCGATGAGCAAAAGTTCCCCACTTTTCTCCTCCCGGACTGCCCAGCGAGGAGCTGGGGATCCCGCTCCCTGTGCGTTTCCCACAGCCCAAGCCCCCCACCTCCTCCCTTCCCAGCCCCAAAGAACTTGATGGTGAGGGCCTTGGTGGCGTTCACGCAGATCGTCTTTTATTAGCGGTCTGTAAAGCACCTCCCAGGGTCCCCCGACCCCAGATTGGAGGAAGCCTTGAGAGGTCAGTAGCACCAGGGACATGGCAGGGCCCGAGGGCGCGATGTGCAGCCGATGGTGAGGGACTGGGCGCCCTCGCCTGCCCCCGGGGTTGTCAGCACTGGGAAGGCTTAGGGGTAGCAGCCACCTCTCTCCCTCAACCCAACAGACTAGTTCAAATTTGGGTAAATAAATAAAATAAATAAGATTCCTCAAGCTGGCCTACCCTGGAGAGGAGCCATGGTTGCAGCCGGCCACTCGGGAGGCCCGAGGGCCAGCCGGGTTAGTTGGGGCGTCCTCTCCTCTTGGGTGATGGGGAGCCCTGGGGGGTGGCAGCAGAGGGGCTGGGATGGCCTTGGCAGAGGCACCTCCCCACATTCTGACTCCTGGTCCCCTTGGAACCCTGTCGGTCTCCCTCCCCACAAGCCCTCCTGCCCTCAGTGGGTGGGAGGTGGTGCTCCCTCCCCTCCTCCAGCGCAGGGGTGTGCAGGAAGGGGGCACAGTAAGGAGAAGAGGTTCCCTCTCTCCCCCAGCTCAGTCCCCGTGGTATGGGGCCTCTTCCCTTTCAGGGTCATCGTCAGTCCTGGGGTTGTCCGGGCAAGAGGATCCTGGCTCCCACACCCAGCCATCAGCCCCAGAGCCCTGTCTCCACCGGGGTGGGGGTGGGGAGGGGGAGGGTCCTGGACCCCGGGCCTCAGTCCTGGGCCTGGCAGGCCGGGGGTGGCCGGGAGCGGGGCCAGAAGAGGCGGCAGGCCCCACGGCAGATGAGGAAGAACCAGTAGAGCTGAGGGGCCAGGAGCAGCGCAGCGCCCAGGTTGACGTGGGCAGGGATGGCCAGGGGCACGGCCAGCAGAGGCAGGCCAGCGTGGCGCCCGTAGGCCCAGTACAGGTAGGGGAAGAGCAGCACCCGGCAGCACAGGAAGCTGAGCAGCATCAGGGCCCCGTTCACCTTGTGCAGCAGCGTGTGCTGCTGCTTGTACTGAGGGGACATGGACACCGTGGCCGCGGCGGCAGGAGGGCTCAGCCCCCCTGGCTCTCTCCCTGCCTCCTGCAACCCTGGCAGGCAGCTCCTCCCAGACAAGACGCTTTGCCAGGACACAAGCACCAGCTCAAAAGGCAAGGGGTGAGGGGGGATGACGAAGGGGCCAGAGCCCTTGGCAGCAACCCTGAAGGTCCCTCCCCTTCCCGTACTCTCCCCATCGGGCTCCCGCACCCTCCCGTGCTCACTCACCTGGATGAGGATCTTGCCAAGGCAGACGAAGGGTGTGCTGACCTCTGCCATCAACATGCAACCCAGAAAGAAGTCTCCCTTCCCCTGTCGCCACACCTGAGCACACAGACAGGAAGGTGAGGAGCTGGGGCTCCCCCTGGGTTCTTAGGCAGCCCCCACCCTTCCTCTTTCCCCTCTGTCACTTTTGGAGATGCTTGACTCTGAATGTCAAAACAGCTGGGTGCAGGGCTGGGCACAGTGGTTCACACCTGTAATCCCAGCACTTCGGGAGGCCGAGGTGGGCGGATCACGAGGTGAGGAGTTTGAGACTAGCCTGGCCAACATGGTGAAACTCCGTCTCTACTAAAAACACCAAAAAAATGAGCCCGGCATGTTGGCAGGCACCTGTAATCCCCACTACTGGGGCGGCTGAGGTGGGAGAATCACTTGAACTCAGGAGGCGGAGGTTGCAGTGAGCCGAGATCACACCACTGCACTCCAGCCTGAGCGACACAGAGAGACTCCGTCTTGGAAAGAGAAAATAGAGAAAGAACACCTGGGTGCAGGAGCAGGTACATGACTTGGCTGCATCCCTCTCACAGTCCTGCAGAAAGACTGTGCTCCTTATGTAACAGGTGAGGAAACTGAGGCTCAGAGATGTGCAACCACAGATCCAAAGTGCTGCAGCCGGGCATTGTCCAGCCCGGGGCCAGGCTGCCCCCACACCCTGGTGCCCCTGGGCTGGTGCTCAGTGAACTCTGCCTGTCCACAGCTTTCTCTGGAAACATGCTGAGTCTACTTGGCTGCCAGTACCCAGACCCAGGGCTTCCCAGGTTCCTGCCAGCACCAGTGGGACCAAGGAGCAGGCCACCCACACCCCGCCCTCCCAGCTCCCCGGGACTCACCACCGAGAGCGGGAAGCACACCAGCACCATGGCGGCATGGTGGAGCACCATGAGGAACTCCTTGTGCAGGTAGCCACGTGCTATGGCCCATGTGCTGCCCGGGGCTCTGGCCACTCCGTCATCCCCTCCATGCCCTTTGACCTGGTGCTTGTGCCAGTGACAGAGAAACATGGCGTAGATGTCGTAGATGAAGTAGGGCACAGCAAACTGCGTGTAGGCAGAGGACAGCCAGTGTCTGTTGGGCAGAGAGACAGGAGGGGGAAGGGGTGGGTGGGTGTGAGGAGCAAGGAGGAAAAGGGACACCAGTGAGCGAGGGCAGATCTCAGGGGTTGGCACGGCAGCCCTGGACAGCAGTGGAGTCTCGGGTACAGATGAGGGATCCAGAGGGTAGAGGGTGAGAAACTTGCCCGAGCTCACGCAGTCACGCAGCTAGTAAGCGATGGTGCTGGCATTCAAACCTGTGGCCTCAGAACCCACCCATGTTCTTCTCTCTCTGCAGTACAGTGGGGAGAAAAGAAAAGAACAGAAGATGCCCACAGACCAAAAGGCACAGATAGAGTGCCAAAATAAGCCCAGGCCAGGCAGGTGGGACCTTCCTTGCCATGGTTATTTGTCCTAACCTTACCATGAAGTTAGGACCAGCACTAGCTGAATGGGTGAGAGTGCTGGAGAGGGAGGTCACAGGGGTGGACCCCCATTCCTGCCTGCTGAGGCAGGCGCTCTTCCAAACTTCCCATGCATGCACTTATTTACCCCTCCCAAAACCCTGTAAAAGGTAGGTGTGGCCATAACCCCCACCGTACAGGTGAGGAAGTGAGTCACAGACGGGCTAGGTAACCTGGCCAAGGAAGGGACATGGGCAGTGGCTCCACAGCCCTCACTGTCATCCCCACTGTCCCCAGAAGATCCAAGAGGCATCAGAGACAGGCCCTGCTGGCAAGTGAGGGGTCTTGTCAGCGCTGTTCGCCCTGCCCCAAAGGGACCCCATCTCTTTTCTGTTTTGTGTTGTTTCTCAGGGACAGCCAAGCATTAAGGGGAAAATGCAGAACAAAAGGAGCCAAGGACAGAGAAAGTTCCATGTACTTGGAGAGTAAACAAAAATGAGAAATGGATGAATAGACAAGACAGCATTTTTCTTCTGGAGTCAGCACATTGGCAGTTTCTTTCAAATCCTGTAGTCCCGAGACTGGTCTGGGGTGGGGGCAGAAGGTCCTCGCCCCACACAGAGGAGGAGGGATGAAAGCAGAGTCAGCCAGAAGTTATCACCAAACATGAGGCATGTGGAGGGAGCTGTGGAGAAGTTGGGGCTGAGGCCTCTGAGGTTGGGGAGCCTGAGGCAGGCAGCCTGTGAGTGGAGCCAGCCCATTCTCCAGCAGGGACGGTACCAGGGAAAAGGGAACCTGAGACTGTGATGCAGTGGTGTGGAGCTGCGGCCCAGAGGCAGGGAAAGATGAGAGGGGAGGAGCAGCTGCAGAGAATGCGAGGCAAGAACACAGGGAGAAAAGGTCCAAGTGGCCTGGAGGAGTCAGGGAAGGAAGCTGCCCACAATGCAGGCCCAGCAGAGGTGATGGGAGATGGGGCCCGCTGGCTGGTGCAGGAGACCAGGAGGGGCCACCAGGCCCTGGGCTGTCATGTGAGGTGTTAAATCCCATCCCCACCCTCTTGGCAATTAGGTGCTCAGAAGTAGGAACAGCTGTTGCCCTGGATTAACCCGGATCCTCCCCACCTACCTGAGGATTAAAGCAGGGAGGAAGGACAGGAACAGACACAGAGGGCCTGGGGAGCAGGCGGGGTGCAGAAGCCAAAAGGTGACCTCTGCATGTGAAGGCTGGGGAGGAAGTGCTGGATCCCAGGCTCAGCTTGGAGAAGGGGTGGGGAGGGGCAGGCCGAGGCCAAGAAGCAGCCAAGTCCCTGGGCAGGGTGTGAAGAAAGAGTTAAGCCAAGACCTGTCCTCTGCAGCTGCCACTTAACTCAATTCCTCTCGATGAAGCCCTTCCAGGAAGGGCCGCTGCCTCACCACAGAAGAGGCAACTCATCTTCGGAAAAAGAGGAGGCGAACAGAAACAGGGCACCCCCCGTCAGGGGTGTCCAGAGAATGTCCCCTGGGACTCAGGGACTGCCACAGAAGGGAAGTGGCACTGAAAGCTACGAAGGGGGTGTTGTGGGCACCTCCAAGGCAACTTGCAATGGGCCACCCATGAGTCACCTAGGGCAGTCGTCAGCACCACGGACAGGGCCCCTCTCCTCTCCGTCCTCCGCCTCCTGCCTGCACACCTCTGGGCCTTTTTGGCAAGCACCAGACACTGCAGCAGCTGCCTGGCCACATTTTGGCCTCTTCGCGCTCATCCCCTCCTGCACTGCCTGGCCGTGTGTGGCCTTGTGCGTGTCATCTTTCCCCTCTCCTCTCCCTCACGCATGGACTGGGTGCCGGATGCCTGGATTCTGGGAGGGCCTGAGGGGTGAGCCCGGCATGAGGAGGGGGCACTCCATCTGGGAGCTGGAAGGAAATGGGATCTGCCTCCTGGGGCGGAAGGCAGGGAAGAGGTGGGGAACCCACGACAACACGGGAGACCTGGAGGCCAATTAGGAAGCGCTTTGAGGATCCTCTGTGATCTCCGCTCCTTCTCCCCCTGGTTCTGACCTTTAAGGACAGGACGGGATAAATTTATCCCCAGGTGTTGAGTTGCAGTTATTGCAGTGAACTTGCTCGTCCAAGTTAAGGGCTTGGGGACCATGGACAGAGTTCCCTCCAAGATGTGGGGTCTTCCAGGGTTATGTGTACACACCAACCACTGGCACCTGGGCAAGGGGGTTCTTGCGGCACTTACTGGTCATCGATGATGTGCTTGCAGGAGGTGGAAACGATGTAGCCAGCAGTGGAGGCCATGATGGCCTGGACAGAGGACACCAGCCTAGGAGAGAGAGGGAGGCGTGCTAGAAGGGCAGAAGGGAAGAGGTGTGTGCCTTGATTTCTCCTCGTTGCTAGTCTAGCGACTGCGCTTTGCATTCAGCCACTTCTCGGACCAGTCCTTGCCCGCCTTCTCCCAAGGCTGGGCTGTCTGAAATGTGCCCCACCACAGGCACCTCACGGCTCTCTGGTCCATTCGGCTGCTGTTCCTCAGTCCACCCCACTCCTTGCCACCTTCTCCCTTCCCCACTTGTGGAAACTGAGTCTCCCTCTTCTCGGGGTGGCAGGGTGTCTGTCCTGAGGTGAGACCCCACTGAGAGTGAGCTGCTGGCCTGGACCTCTCCCCACGAGGGGAGCCTGGGCCAGTTCTTGCCCCATTCCCCTGCCCAGTCATGACGCAGGCCTCACTCTGGACTCTTTGTGACCCCAAGCTCCCCAGTCACTCTCCCACTGTCTCCTGACTGCCACTAGCCTCCACTCTGCACTCTGGCCCTGATCTAGGGGTATACAGTTGCACCACCCACTCCTCCATCCCTGGCCCGTAAACACTCGCCCTGAATGACACCTAGCTGTCTGGCCCTGGCCTCGGTCCCTACTGTCTTATAGGAGTGTCTCCACTGCATGCCGGCCCTGTTTTGGAGGGTGGGAGGGTGTACCGGGAAGAAGAGACAGGCAGGCTGAACACTAGTAGACCAGATGGCAGGGCTGGATGAGGTCTCCCAGGACAGTGAGCAAGGCAGGCAGTGAGAAGAGAGGAAGCCTGGGGGTAAAGCCTCCAACCCCCATAGGAACTCCCAATACCCACCCACTGAGGGTCCAGAGAAGTGCCAGGTCCCTTCCGTTCCCTGAGAAGCAGAGAGGGGCTGAGGGGAAGGAAAGTGGTTTACCTGGCTGAGACAATGACCGCGTCGGCCTCCTCCCAGCGCAGCTGGGGCAGCCGCTGGAGCGTATTCTTGGAGAGGAGGAAGAGTCCGGGGAACACCACCCCCCCGGCCACCATCGGGGTCAGCATGGTGGCTGAGGACTTGGGCAGGGAGGCAGGCGGGCCGTGAAGGGTCAGGGAGGCTGAGCGGAAGGAGTTAGGGGTGGAGAAGGGACGCCAAGCCCAGGAAGGAGGGAGAAAATGATGGGAAGGGGCACAAAGGGGACAGGGCGGCGACGGGATGGGGCCAGAGAGTCCAATGAAACTGGGGAGTCAGGAGGGGGCCAGTTGGGCAGAGACGGGGGAGGGGAGGATGGAGAAGGGGAGCAGGAGCAGGCCAGTGAGGGATGGGGAGAGGCAAGGAGGGGATGGCTTGGTGAGGGACAGAGAGGAAGAGGGGACAGGAGGAGGATGCAAATGGGGGAGGGGAGGGAGCCACCAGGCAGGTGGGGAGGGGAGGCTTACGTGAGAGGCTGGGAGGGCTCGAGGAGGCGGGGAGGGGGTGGGAGTGGGTCTGGGTGCCAGCCCCAAAGGAAGGAGACAGGCAGGAGGGAGCGGAGGAGCAGGCAGGAGGGAGCGGAGGAGTAGCCGGGCAAGCGGTCAGCGGTTACCACCGCTCTCCCAGCTCCACTGCCTCCTCTCGCTGCCGCCCCGGTCCCCGCCACCCGGCACAGACACCGCACATGGCATCATAGAGACTCCGTGCCCAGCCCCCTGCCCCCTCGGTGGGGAGGGGGAGGGGGAGGGGAAGTGACCACCTTGGGGAGGGCGGGGGAGGGGCAGGGAAATGATGGCACCGACCAGACACCGAGAAACCGGACCTGCAGCGGCGTCTCCCCATGCAGCTCTGAGCCACAGCCTCGGCTGCGACAGAGATGGGGGGAGCAGAGAAAGAGGGAGGGGGAGGCCCTTAAAGGAACAGCAGCTGCGGCGGCACAGGGGGCTGCTAGGGACAGGGGCCGGCTCTTCTCTTGGGGAGGAAGGGGGCTTAGGGCTCCTTAGCCAGCTGGGAGGGGGCCCTGAGCCCCTACAGGGGCCTGACCCTGTTCCCCATCAGCACTTTGCAAATGCCTGGCATCTCCTCCCTCGCCAAGCCATCCCTCTGTGGCCTGCCCCGGGTCCCAGCTTTGGGTGCCCACTCCAGCGAAAGACAGGCTTCCCCAGGAGAGGGAGCAGGAGCAAGTGGTGCTTTCTCAGAGGGAAGAGCTGAAGGAGGGGATGGGAGGAAAAATATCTCAACACAGTATCCTCAGACCCAGAGGCTCCCTCACCCTATGGCCAGGAAGGAAGCTGACATTGGCCAGAGGGGGCACCTGACTGTGCTGCAGGGCTGCCCATGTTCCGTCTGCTGCAGGAGCTCCGAGGGCGCTGTGCCTGTCCTTCCCACAGGGCCAGCAACGATCCTGAGGCTCCCTGAGGTCACCCAGTTCAGAAGTGGCAGAGCCCTCTCATTGCAGGTGTCGGAGGGGCAGAGAGTGGAAGAAGGGGGGAGTGGGGGGGCAGGGGGCCTCTGCCTCTCAGGAAGCCCCAGGGAGCCCTAGGATGCCCAGGCCCTATTCTTCAGACAGCCAGCCCCTCCTGACCGCCCCTAAATTCCTACCCCTCTCTTTTTCGTCAGTTTCCTTAATGCTCCTAGCTCCCCTTCCTCTGCAACTTCCACAAACAGCCTAGTTTCAGAGTAGGAAAGGACAGCGGGGTGGGCTGGTGCAAGCTCCTCACTGGCCCATAAGGAAAGTGAGGCCTGGGGACTGGGCCAGGGTCGCGCTGTGGGACCGGAGCCAGAGGCACTGCCTTCTTTGACTTCTGCCCTCCCATCCTGATCCCAACTGTCTTGTGGACTTCGGCATGACAAGGGCCTGTTATGCAAACTCCTTTGGTCTCCAAGCTCAATAATCAACCCTGTGGTTTGCCTTTCTCTGCCAGAGCCCACTCCTCGCCTCCCCAAAAGAAAGGCCGGGGACTGGGATTTGCTGTTTTGTGCTGCCCTCTAGCGGCGATCTGTAGGAAAGCACCCAGGAAGTCTCGGGCCGATTTAGAGCCGGTTTTAGAGACAATAGCGGACCTAGCTCCCGCCGCCCTCAGCCCTTCACTGGACAGGGAAAGGGGATCCAGCTCCCTGAGTTTTTACTACATGCTGGGCATAGTACCAGGTGATTTCTACTGATTCTTATTTGGTATCCCTGTTTTATAGAAGAAACAGGTTTAGAAATCTTGTGGGTTTTATTTTGTTTTGTTTTGTTTTTTTGAGATACGGTCTCATTCTCTCCCCCAGGCTGGAGCACAGTGGCACGATCATGGCTCCCTGCAACCTCAACCTCCCCAGGCTCAAATGATCCTCATGCCTCAGCCTCCCGAGTAGCTGGGACTACAAGCGCACACCACCATGCCCAGGTAATTTTTGTATTTTTTGTAGAGATGAAGTTCCGCCATGTTGGCCAGGCTGGTCTCAAACTCCTGGGCTCAAGCAATCCATCCACCTCTGCCTCCCAACATGCTGATATTACAGGTGGGAGCCACCACGCCCAGAGGAAAGCTGGGTTTCAAACCCATGGTTGTGGCCGGGCGCGGTATCTCACGCCTGTAATCCCAGCACTTTGGGAGGCCAAGGCTGACGGACCATGAGATCAGGAGATGGAGACCATCCTGGCTAACACAGTGAAACCCCATCTCTTCTAAAAATACAAAAAATTAGTCGGGCGTGGTGGCAGGCGCCTGTAGTCCCAGCTACTTGGGAGGCTGAGGCAGGAGAATTGCTTGAACCCGGGAGGCGGAGGTTGCAGTGAGCTGAGATCGCGCCATTGCACTCCAGCCTGGGAGACAGAGTGAGACTCCATCTCAAAAGAAAACAAAAAACAAAAAAATCATAGTTGCATAACCCCAAAGCCACACATGAGCAAAACTGCAAAAAGGACTGGGGTTGAGGAGGCTGGGTGATGGGCGGCCACCGTAGCTACACGAGATTGAGGACCACAAGGCTGGTCACGGAACTGTGGTTTCACTTCAGATGAGTAGAGACAGGCTTTTTTTGTCTGCCAGGGAATCCATGTAGACACCCTAGTAAAATCTGTGTTCCGTGGACCCCCTCCCGCTCCTATGGTTTGCTGATAGTGCGCTTTTATGGTAAGCTTTGTCACACAGGTCATAGATCTGCAGCCCAAGGGCCCAACCCAGCCCACAGACATGTTTTGTTTGGCCAGTATGCAGTTGTCAGTATAGTAGTTCTTAAATAAGTTCTTAGTTACTTATCAATATTCAAGAATTGGGAGAGGCTGAGCGTGGTGGCTCACGCCTATAATCCTAGCACTTTGGGAGGCCGAGGTGGGCAGATCACCTGAGATCAGGAGTTTGAGACCAGCCTGGCCAACATGGTGAAACCCCGTCTCTACTAAAAATACAAAAATTAGCCGGATGTAGTGGTGCACACCTGTAATACCATCTACTCGGGAGGCTGAAGCAGGAATGTTGCTTGAACTTGGGAGGTGGAGGTTACAGTGAGCCACGAGAGAGCCACTGAACTCCAGCCTGGGCAACAGAGTGAGATTCTGTCTCAAAAAATAAAAAGAAAAAGAATTGGGAGGGAGCCCACTACAATGACATGCACCTGTAGTCTCAGCTACTCAGGAGGCCGAGGCAGGAGGATCACTTGAGCCCAGGAGTTCAAGACCAGCCTGGGCAACATGGAGAAACCCCGTCTCTACTAAAAGTACAAAAATTAGCCAGGCATGGTGGTGCACATCTGTAGTCCCAGCAACTTGGGAGTCAGCCTGATTCTCAGGGTGAATCACTTGTCAGGGAGGTCAAGGCTGCAGTGAGTCATGGTGGTGTCACTGCACTTCAGCCTGGGTGACAGAGTGAGACCCTGTCTCAAAACAAAAGAAGAGGCCGGGTACAGTGGCTCATGACTGTTATCCCAGCATTTCGGAGGCTGAGAAGGGAGGATCCTGTGAGCCCAGGAGTTCAAGACCAGCTTGGGCAACATAGTGAGACCCTGTTTCTACCAAAAAAAAAAAAAAAATTAGCCAGGTGTGGTGGTGCATTTCCTATAGTCCCAGCTATGGCAGGAGGATTGGTTGAGCCTGGAAGTTCAAGGCTGCAGTGAGCCATGATGGTGCCACTCCACTCCAGCCTAGGCAACAGAGTAAGACCTGTCTCAACAACAATGACAAAGAATCATAACTGAAAACATTGGCCCATGTTCTAACCGTATAACTTTATCAGTGGCTGGAGCCGAGCAGCACAGGCCCTCAGCAGTGGTGAGTCCTCCTGCCTACATCCTCCCCGCAGAGCCCACATCCCTCATATTATCTGCAGGAGTTTGCAGCCCCTGCTCTACAGGCCCGGATTCACATGATCTTCATACACCATCTCCATGAAGGAGGAGAGTGGGGGTTATTATTAAGCCCATTTACCAGTGAGGGATCTGAAGTTCAGAGAAATTAAATGATTCACAAAAGACCCCACTGTTGGTGTCTTTTTTTTTTTTTTTTTTTTAAGACAGAGTCTCACTCTGTCGCCTACGCTGGAGTACAGTGGCGTGGTCTCAGCTCACTGCAACCTCCACCTCCCGAGTTAAAGTGATTCTCCTGTCTCAGCCTCCGGAGCAGCTGGGATTACAGGCACCTGCCACCATACCTGGCTAATTTTTGTATTTTTAGTTCAGACAGGGTTTCACCATGTTGGCCAGACTGGTCTTGAACTGCTGACCTCAGGTGATCCACCTGCCTCATCCTCCCAAAGTGCTGGGATTACAGGTGTGAGCCACCGTGCCCAGCCTGCTGGTGTCTTTTGACTCCAAATCCCAGCTCCACCCAACACTCTGCTTCTGTTTTCACCACGAACTCATCCTGAAAGTAAGAGGTCAGTTCCACCAGCCGTGGCCCCAGGAAGGACACCCTCACCCTGGTCCTCTTACTTGGATGCTACCAGGATAGCCTCTTGTTTTTCCATCTGCAGGCTGGCGTGGTTCTGCAAGCCCCAGCGCAGGACAGTGAAGCACAACGGGAAGAAGACGCAACCCCCTGCGAATAGCAGGGCCATGCCTGCCTGCAGCCAAGAAGGCAGAAAAAGACGGCCATGAGAACACCTCAACACAACACCCTCAGACCCCCCGGCAGCCTTCTTCACCCCCAATGAGGCAAGGCCCAAGAGACCCATCAATCTGTGGCCATCCAAAGCCACCAGGCAAACCTCTTCTCTAAGCTCTTTTGCATCCTTATTACTCTTTTAATATTCGTCATCCGGGGCAATTTGATATCCTAATTATCCTAATTTTTTGTTTTACACACCCAATTTAGACAGTTTCTTTCTTTTCTTCTTCTTCTTTTTTTTTGAGACGCAGTCTTGCTCTTGTTACCCAGGTTGGAGTGTGGTGGAGTGATCCTGGCTCACTGCAACCTCCACCTCCCGGGTTCAAGCAATTCTCGTGTCTCAGCCTCCTGAGTAGCTGGGATTACAGGCGCCCGCCACCATGCCTGGCTAATATTTGTATTTTTAAGAGAGACAGGACTTTACCATGTTGGTCAGGATGATCTCGAATTCCTGACCTTAGGTGATCTGCCCGCCTTGGCCTCCCAAAGTGCTGGGATTACAGGCATGAGCCACTGCACCCAGCCCCTCCTACTCTTAAACTCCACCCTTTTCCATCTTCTGCATGTCCTGCCTGCCGCCCACCTTATGTCACCTCTCCCTTCTCCCCAGGCCTCACCTCTAAGGGACAGGTTGGAAGACAGAAAGGAAGGTTGATGTTTCTCCTCAGCACCGAAAACTTTGAAAAAGGAAGGGAGGGGGTTGTCAAGATACTTGGAACTTTAAAATGACATTCCTTGAAAAAACAAAATAAAGCCAAAGCGATTGTTGTTCCATTAAAAAAGAAAACAAAGAAATAACAGGTGCAAGGCTGAAACTACATATATTTACATAGATATCATTTTTGTTTAGAAAGACCTCCCCTCCCATCTACTCTGGGGAGCAGAGGTTTGGGGCAGGCACAGGCAGGATGAAGGGAATCAGGCCCTGTCATCCTGCCTTCCTGAAGTGGCTTCCAAGGGACCTTCTTGGGATAAAAGGAAGGTGTCAAACTGCAAAGGCACGAGGCTACTCTGCCGAGGCAGTTGGGGAGGGCAGGAGTATGCTCTCCCGTTGGTGAACTGGCTAGAAGATGCCATCCTCCCATTGGCCAGCCAATTGATACATGTGCCCTATCATTTGCTTCCTATGGCGGCTGGGGGGGCGGTTCCAGCAAGCCTTGCCTAGAATTGGCCAGTTAGAATCCATTGGTGACTTGATGGACAGCTACTTTTCAGGGACGTGCTCAAAGAAGGAAAAGGAGGGAGGGGAAATCAGAGCAGCTGCACAGGCCGGCGTGGTGGCTCATGCCTGTAATCCCAGCACTTTGGGAGGCCGAGGCGGGTGGATCATCTGAGGTCAGGAGTTCAAGACCCTGCTGGCCAACACGGGGAAACCCCGTCTCTAATAAAAATACAAAAATTAACCAGGCGTGATGGCGGGTACCTGCAATCACAGCTACTTGGGAGGCTGAGGCAGGAGAATCACTTGAATCCGGGAGGCAGAGGTTGCAGTGAGCCAAGATCTCCTCACTGCACTCCAGCCTGGGCGACAGAGAGAGACTGTTTCAAAAAAAACAAAACAAACAAACAAACAAAAACACCAGCAGGTGCGGTGGCTCAGGCCTGAAATCCTAGCACTTTGGGAGGCCGAGGTGGGAGGATCACTTGAGGTCAGGAGTTCAAGACCAGCTTGGGCAATATAGTGGAACCCCTCTCTACAAAAAATAAGAATAATAGGCCAGGCGCGGTGGCTCATGCCTGTAATCCCAACACTTTGGGAGGCCGGGGCGGGCAGATCACGAAGTCAGGAGATCGAGACCATCCTGGCTAACACGGTGAAACCCCGTCTCTACTAAAAATACAAAAAATTAGCCAGGCATGGTGGCAGGCACCTGTAGTCCCAGCTACTGGGGAGGCTGAGGCAGGAGAATGGCGTGAACCCGGGAGGCGGAGCTTGCAGTGAGCCAAGATCGCGCCACTGCACTCCAGCCTGGGGCGACAGAGCGAGACTGTGTCTCAAAAATAATAATAATAAAATAGTCCAGTGCAATGACACATACCTGTGGTCCCAGGTACTTGAAAGGATGAAGCGAAAGAATGGAAAAATTGCTTGAGTGCAGGAGTTCAAGGCTGTAATGAGCTATGATCATACCACTACACTCCATCCTGGGCAACAGAGCAAGACCTGCCCCCCCAAAAAAAGCAGTCCTAAGTAGTTATTGTAGGCAGTGTAGGATAAAAGGTAAAGAAGGTCATTTCGGCCGGGTGCGGTGGCTCACGCCTGTAATCCCAGCACTTTGGGAGGCCAAGGTGGGTGGATCACGAGGTCAGGAGTTTAAGACTAGCCTGACCGACGTGGTGAAACCCCATCTCTACTAAAAATAGTGGTGCACACCTGTCATCCCAGCTACTCAGGAGGCTGAGGCAGGAGAACTGCTTGAATCCAGGAGGCGGAGGTTGCAGTGAGCCAAGACTGCGCCACTGCACTCCAGTCTGAGCAACAGAGCGAGACTCTGTCTCAAAAAAAAAAAAAAAGAAGGCCATTTCTACCGTGGGAGTACATGGACTTCAAATTCAGAGTCCACAGATAATCAAAGAAACATTTCATTTCCCTATTGCTGAAATAAAGAAACAAATAAAGAAACACACTGTATGGCTCTGTTTACATCAAATTCAGAAAAGCAAAACACCTGTCATGAAAAATCAGAACAGTGTTTAACTTGGGGAAGATATTGACTGGGAGGAGACCCCAGGGAACCTTCTGAAGTGTTGGAAATGCCCTTATATTGATCACCAGTGTATACATATGTAAAGTTCTTGAGGCATCCTCTTAAAATGTGTGCCCCTAAAGTGAAGCTGCAGTTTTTAAAATGCTAAATTTAGGCTCTTCCTTTCTCTGAATGATCGTGGGCAAAGACTTTATGAGCCTCAATTTCTTCATCTGTGGGGTTGGGTTAATAATAGTGTCAGATCATTAAATGCTGCTTATACTACAGGTATAAGCATTGATCTACATTTTCAGTCTCTAAAAGAAAAAAAAAAAAAGTCCAGTGTGGTGGTGCACACCTGTAGTACCAGCACTTTGGGAGGCCAAGGCAGGAGAATCACTTGAGGACAGGAGGCTGAGGCTGCAGTGAGCTTTCTTTGATCATGAGACTGCACTCCAGCCTTGGGCCACAGAGTGCAACTCCGTCTCTAAAAAAATTAATTAAAAATATCAAGTCATGGCCGGGCGCAGTGGCTCAAGCCTGTAATCCCAGCACTTTGGGAGGCTGAGACGGGTGGATCACGAGGTCAGGAGATCAAGACCATCCTGGCTAACACGGTGAAACCCCGTCTCTACTAAAAAATACAAAAAACTAGCTGGGCGAGGTGGCGGGCGCCTGTAGTCCCAGCTACTCCGGAGGCTGAGGCAGGAGAATGGCCTAAACCCGGGAGGCGGAGCTTGCAGTGAGCTGAGATCCGGACACTGCACTCCAGCCTGGGAGACAGAGCGAGACTCCGTCTCAAAAAAAAAAAAAAAAAAAAAAAATCAAGTCATTTATCCAAAGCAACCTTGTGGGTCGGGATTATTACTGTACCTCTATTTCACAGATCAGAAAACAGAGGCACAGAGAGGTTTGGTACCTTGTCCAAGGTTAAACAGTCAGGAAATGAATAAAAATGTTTAAATCATATTTTCTGAATTTATTTGTCTGTATAATGTTAAGCAGATATAGAAAAAATAAACTCATTTTCCTAAGGAACTGAAAGGCTTTTTTTTTTTTCCTGAGACAGAGTTTCGCTCTTGTTGCCCAGGCTGGAGTGCAATGGCATGATCTCGGCTCACCGCAACCTCCGCCTCCCAGGTTCAAGCGATTCTTCTGCCTCAGCCTCCCAAGTAGCTGGGATTACAGGCATGTGCCACCACACCCAGCTAATTTTGTATTTTTAGTAGAGACGGGGTTTCCCCATGTTGGTCAGGCTGGTCTCAAACTCCCGACCTCAGGTGATCCGCCTACCTCAGCCTCCCAAAGTGCTGGGATTACAGGCGTGAGCCACTGCGCCCGGCCGAAAGGCTTTTTTTAAAAAGGAGGGAAAAATCACCACTGAATACAATTTAGACATCCTCATTCATATTTTCAGAACTTACCCTTCTCCTCTTCCTCCTTCTTCCTCTTATTCTTTTTTTTTTTTTAGATGGAGGTTCACTCTTGTTATCCAGACTGCAGTGCAATGGCGCGATCTCAGCTCACCACAACCTTTGCCTTCCAGGTTCAAGCGATTCTCCTGCCTTAGCCTCCTGAGTAGCTGGGATTACAGTCATGTGCCACCACGCCCGGCTAATTTTGTATTTTTAGTAGAGATGGGGTTTCTCCAGGTTGGTCAGGCTGTCTTGAACTCCTGACCTCAGGTGATCTGCCCACCTCGGCCTCCCAAAGTGCTGGGATTACAGGCGTGAGCCACTGCGCCAGGCTTCGTCCTCTTATTCTTTTGAGACAAGGTCTCACTCTGTTGTCCAGGCTGGAATGCAATGGTGTGATATTACCTCATTGCAGACTCAAACTTCTGGACTCAAGCAATCCTCCTCAGCCTCTGCCTCAGCCTCCAAAGCAGCTGGGACTACAGGTGTGCACACCACACTCAGTTAATTTTTGTATTAAAAAAAAATTAGCTATGTTCTATGGAAAGGAATCTTTTTACTTTCTATAGAGATGGGGTCTTGCTATGTTGCCCAGGCTGGTCTTGAACTCCTGACCTCAAGCAATCCCCCTGCCTTGGCCTCCTAAAGTGCTGGAATTACAGGCATGAGCCACCATGCTCAGCCAGTGTTTGCTTCTTTAGCTATTTTATTTTCTTCCCTCGGGATGGGCCTCTGAAAATTAAAACTTAAACCAAGAGCGGCTAGGCATGGTGGCTCATGACTGTGATCCCAGCACTTTGGGAGGCCAAGCAGGGGGTGGATCATCTGAGGTCAGGAGTTTGAGACCAGCCTGGCCAACATGGTGAAACCCCATCCCTACTAAAAATACAAAAATTAGCCAGGTGTGGTGGTGCGTGTCTGTAATCCCAGTTACTCAGGAGGCTGAGGCAGGAGAATCGCTTGAAACCAGTAGGTGGAGGTTGCAGTGATCTGAGATGGTGCCACTGCACTCCAGCCCGGGCAACAGAGTGAGACTTTCTCTCAAAAACAAAAACAAAAACAAAACACACAAACAAAAAAAAAACAATGAAAAGATCCTGAGCTGGGATCTGAAACCAGGCAGCCTGCCCTGCTATTTTCCCAGCTCCTGCATAGCTCATTGTAAGGACTAAATCGTGCCAATGCATAGAAGCTACAGTACTTACAGTACTTTACATGGTAGCCGGTAGCCAGCTACTGTCATTACAAGTCAGCTACTGTCATTCTCGGCACCCACCGCATGCCAGGCACCGGGCTGAAATACTTTATATACATGCTCCCATTTAATCATCTATGCCACCTTACAAATAACTTCCCCATTTTACTGCTGAGAAATCTGAGTCTGAGAAAAGTTGAATGACATGCTTCAGATCATACAGTACATGACAAACTCAGTCAATGTGACTGCTGCCTTCCAAGTCTGATGAAAAGGAGATGAAGAGAGGGGAAGGTGGGAGGGGAGGAGAGAAGATGGGAGAAGGAAAAAGGGGAAGAGAACAGATGAGAGGAGGAGAGGCAGAAGGAGTGAAGAGGAGCAGCACCCCTCCGGGGTTATTTTCTTTTCCTTTTATTTTTTTTTTTTCTATTTGAGACAAGGTCTCACTCTGTTGCCCAGACTGGAGTACAGTGACACAGTAACAGCTCACTGCAGCCTCCACCTCCCGGGCTCAAGTGATCCTTCCACCTCAGCCTCCTGAGTAGCTGGGACAACAGGCGTGCACCACCACACCTGGCTAATTTGGGGAGGTTTTTTTTTCTAGAGATGGGGTCTTGCTATGTTGCCTAGGCTGGTCTTCAACTCCTGGGCTCAAGCGATCCTCCTGCTTCAGTCTCCCAAAGTGCTGAGATTACAGGCGTGAGCCACTGCGTGTGACCAGGGATGGTCATTTTCCTCTGCACCTGTGCTTACCCTGAACAAGAAAATGTGGAAGGGAGGAAAGTTTCCAGGCCATGAGCTGGTTAGAGTCAGGCCCGAGTCTCACTGGAATCTGGACTCTCTCCTACATTTCTTCCTTTCCTTGTAGATTTCTTCTTGCTTAGAGCAAAACAGTCCAAGGCTGCACAGGCTTGTCTGAGAAAGAAAATATGAGAGGAGAAAATTGTGGTTTTGAGCAATGGCTGTAAATTTTTTTTAAAATAGTGACCCACAAGAGATATATTTTATTTTGTTTGTTTATGTATCTATGTATTTATTTGTTTATTTTTGAGACAGCATCTCGATCTGTTGCCCAGGCTGGAGTGCAGTGGCATGATCTTGGCTCACTGCAACCTCTGCCTCCCAGGTAAGTGATTATCCTGCCTCAGCCTCCTGAGTAGCTGGGATTACAGGCACATGCCACCATACCCGGCTAATTTCTGTATTCTTAGTAGAGACACCATATTGGCCAGGCTGGTCTGAACTCCTGACCTCAAGTGAACCACTCGCCTCAGCCTCCCAAAGTGTTGGGATTACAGAGGTGAGCCACTGCACCCAGCCGAGATATCTTTTATTTTGTGACTGCAGTTCATGCACCCACGCATTTAATGGAAAACCTTTGCACAACACATTCTGACTCATTATATGCAGTGCCCTGTGGAATTTTCTAGATCATTTTTCCAGGAAATACTGATCATGACCCATTAAGCCAATTTCACTGCCCACTAGTGGCTAAACAAGCCAAGCGAGAAAAACCTTGGTTTGGAAAGCAGTGTTTCCCAACTTTTCTTTCATTATCGTTCCCCTGAGGAGCCCTTTTCAGACTTTTTTTTCTAATCGCTGCCTAGCATGAAAGTTTAATAACACAGATATACTGTATGTCTATTCACGCATATCTTTTCCATATTAAAAAGAGTAAGCTTTTTTGTCCCCTTGGGGTTGATATTATCCCGGTTGAGATAATATCATTGTCCTAATGCTCATTTTCTGAGCCGCCTTTATTTATGTATTTATTCACTTATTTACTTATTTTTTTTATTTTTTTATTTTTTTCAGATGGCGCTTTACTCTTTTGCACAGGCTGGTGTGCAGTGGCACGATCTTGGCTCACTGCAATCTCCGCCCCCCCCAGGTTCAAGCGATTCTCCTGCCTCAGCCTCCCAAATAGCTGGGATTACAGGCGCCCATCACCACACCCAGCTAATTTTTGTATTTTTAGTACAGACGGGGTTTCACCATGTTGACCAGGCTGGTCTCAAACTCCTGACCTCAAGCGATCCACCTGCTTTGGCCTCCCAAAGTGTTGGAATTACAGGCATGAACCACTGTGCCCAGCCTCTGACCCGCCTTTATACACACCAATCCTAACATCCGATGAGATAGGATTAGTCCCATTTTGCAGGTGATTAAGTGGAAGTTGAGAGATTATATTAATTATTGAAGATTGAAATGGCTGGCAATTAGACTGGGAATCCAGAAACTTACCAAGATCCTAACTCAGCCTCTAGCTTCTCCAAACCTTTGTTTCCCCATGTAAAAAAAACCCTCAGTTATGGTCAGTTATGGGTGTTTTTGTTATTGTTGTTGTTGTTTTACTCTATTTGACCTAATAAGAGCAAACACTAGGCCAGGCACAGTGGCTCACATCTGTAATCTCAACACTTTGGGAGGCTGAGGTAGGTGGATCATGAGGTCAGGAGTTTGAGACCAGCCTGACCAACATGGTGAAACCCTGTCCCTACTAAAAAATACAAACAAAACAAAACAAAACTAGCCAGGCGAGGTGGCGGGCACCTGTAGTCCCAGCTACTCGGGAGGCTGAGGCAGGAGAATTGCTTGAAACTGAAAGGTAGAGGTTGCAGTGAGCCGAGATCAGGCCACTGCACTCCAGCCTGGTGACAGAGTAAAACTCTGTCTCCAAAAGAAAAAAAAAAAAGCAAACATTTATAGAGCATTTACTAGATATCCGGCAGCAATCTAAGCCCTTTACATATATTAACTAATACAATCTCCACAATAATCTTCAGACAGACATACTGGGGTTTTTGTTTTGTTTTGATTTTTGAGACGGTTCTCAAAATCAATCAGTGTACTTTGATGGAGTACACTGGCATGATTAGCTCACTGTAACTCAAACTCCTGTGCTCAGGGGATCCTCCTGCCTCAGCCTCCCAAGTGGCTGGGACTACAGGCTCTCAGACTCATCACTCCCAGCTTATTTTTAAAATATTTTCTACAGATGGAGGTCTCGATTTGTTGCCTAGGTTGGTCTCGAACTCCTGGCCTCAAGCATTCTCCTACAGTGGCCTCCCAAAGTGCTGGGATTATAGGCACAAGTCACTGTGTCAGGTGAGACACACTCTCAGTCACTGTTCAGATGAGGAAATTGAGGCACAGAGAGGTTGTGTGACTTGCTCAAGGTCATGCAGGTAGAAAGTGGCACAAGTGGGGATTTGAACCAAGTCATGTGATTTTCAGAGCACCAGCCGTGGGGTTTTTTTCTTTTTTTTTCACCGTGTATTATTTTTTGAGATGGGGTTGTCACTCCGTTGTCCAGGCTGGAAAGCAGTGGCGCCATCTCAGCTCCCTGCAACCTCTGTTTGCCAGGCTCAAGCGATCCTCCTGCCTCAAACTCCTGAGTAGCTGGAACCACAGGCACACCACCATCATGCACGGCTAATTTTTTGTATTTTTGGTGGAGACAGGATTTCGCCATGTTGCTCATGCTGGTCTCAAACTCCTGAGCTCCAGCAATACACCCGAACTTCCCACCTCGGCCTCCCAGAGTGCTGGGATTACAGGCGTGAGCCACCATGGTTAGCATGACCTAACCATGTCCTTTTTTTTTTTTAAAACTCTGTCTGCCAGGCTAAAGTGCAGTGGTGCAATCTTGGCTCACTGCAGCCTCCGCCTCCCAGGTTCAAGCAATCCTCCTGCCTCAGCCTCCCGAGTAGCTGGGATTACAGGTGTGCACCACCACACCTGGCTAATTATTGTATTTTTAGTGGAGACGGGGTTTCACCATTTTGGCCAGGGTGGTCTCAAACTCCTGACCTCAAGTGATCTGCCTGCCTCGCTTCCCAGAGTGCTGGGATTACAGGCATGAGCCACTGTGCTAAACTAACCATGTACTTTATTTTCTTTAATTTGAGACGAAGTTTTGCTCTTGTTGCCCAGGCTGGAGGGCAATAGTGCGATCTTGGCTCACTGCAACCTCCGCCTCCTGGGTTCAAGCGATTCTCCTGCCTCAGCCTTCCGAGTAGCTGGGATTACAGGTGCCTGCCACCACACACTTGGCTAATTGTTTGTATTTTTTTAGTAAAGACAGGGTTTCATCATGTTGCCCAGGCTCGTCTCAAACTCCTGACCTCGGGTGATCTGTGTGCCGTGGCCTCCCTAAGTGCTGGGATTATAGGAGAGAGCCACTGGGGCTACCATGTACTTCAAAAGGAAACTTTTTATCACTCTGGAAAATAGAAAACCAGTACCACCTGTGATAAACAGAAGGTAACAAAAAATACAAAAATGAAAACTCATTTTATAACATTCTAGCTAGATACTATCGGCAGCTGCTCATTCTGAACTGAAGGCTGGCTCTCTCCTTGTTAAAAAAAGAAAGATCAGGTCTGGCACAGTGGCTCATGTCTGTAATCCCAGCACTCTGGGAGGCCGAGGGGGGGGCAGATAAACTAAGGTTAAGGGTTCGAGACCAGCATGGCCAATATGGTGAAACCCCATCTCCACTAAAAATATAAAAATTAACCAGGCGTGGTGACGTGTGCCTGTAGTCCCAGCTACTCAGGAGGTCGAGGCAGAAGAATCAGTTCAACCGAGGAGGTGGAGATTGCAGTGAGCCGAGATTGCACCATTGTACTCCAGCCTGGGCGACAAAGCAAGACGCCATCTCAAAAAAAAAGAAGAAGAAAGAACAAAAAGATAAGCATAGATAGGTTTTAAAGGGTTTCTGGCAGCGAATTGAGACTTTCTCCTGCAGTAATCAGAAGTGCTGAAAGGGAATTGGAAAGAGAAAGAGAGTAGCTTGTTCAGGGTGTGTGGTGTGTGTGTGTGTGTGGTGTGTGTGGTGGGGTGTGTGGGGGTGGTTGTATGGGGTGTGTGTGGTGTGGGGTGTGTGTGTGGTGGAGTGTGTGGGGGTGGGTGTATGGGTGTGTGTGTGGTGTGTGTGGTGTGTGTGTGGTGGGGTGTGTGCATGGTGTGTGTGTGTGTGGTGTGTGTGTGGGGTGTGGGGTGTGTGTGTGCGTGGTGTGTGTGCATGGTGTGTGTGGGGTGTGGGGTGTGTGTGTGCGTGGTGTGTGTGCGTGGTGTGTGTGTGGTGTGTGTGGTGGTGTGGGGGTGGGTGTATGGTGTGTGTGTGGTGTGTGTGGTGTGTGTGCATGGTGTGTGCATGGTGTGTGTGTGGTGTGTGTGGTGGGGTGTTGTGGGGGTGGGTGTATGGGGTGTGTGTGGTGTGTGTGGTGTGTGTGCATGGTGTGTGTGTGGTGTGTGTGGTGGGGTGTGTGGGGGTGGGTGTATGGGGTGTGTGTGTGGTGTTTGTGTGTGGTGTGTGGTTTGTGTGTGGTATGTGGTGTGTTTGTGTGGTGTGTGTGGTGTGTGGGGTGTGTGTGTGGTGGAGTGTGTGGGGGTGGGTGTATGGTGTGTGTGGTGTGTGTGTGGTGTGTATGGTGTGTGTGTGGTGTGTGTGTGGTGGAGTGTGTGGGGGTGGGTGTATGGTGTGTGTGTGGTGTGTGTGGTGTGTGTGTGGTGTGTATGGTGTGTGTGTGGTGTGTGTGTGGGGTGTGTGGGGGTGGGTGTATGGTGTGTGTGTGGTGTGTGTGGTGTGTGTGTGGTGTGTATGGTGTGTGTGTGGTGTGTGTGTGGGGTGTGTGGGGGTGGGTGTATGGGGTGTGTGTGTGGTGTTTGTGTGTGGTGTGTGGTTTGTGTGTGGTATGTGGTGTGTTTGTGTGGTGTGTGGTGTGTGTGTGGCGTGTGTGTGGTGGAGTGTGTGTGGTGTGTGTGTGGTGTGTGCATGGTGTGTGTGTGGTGTGTGTGTGGGGTGTGTGGGGGTGGGTGTATGGGGTGTGTGTGTGGTGTTTGTGTGTGGTGTGTGGTTTGTGTGTGGTATGTGGTGTGTTTGTGTGGTGTGTGGTGTGTGTGTGGCGTGTGTGTGGTGGAGTGTGTGGGAGTGGGCGTATGGGATGTGTGTGTGGTGTGTTTGTGTGGTGTGTATGGTGTGTGTGTGGTGTGTGTGGTGTGTGTGTGGGGTGTGTGGGGGTGGGTGTATGGGGTGTGTGTGTGGTGTTTGTGCGTGGTGTGTGGTATGTGGTGTGTTTGTGTGGTGTGTGTGGTGTGTAGTGTGTGGTGTGTGGCGTGTGTGTGGTGGAGTGTGTGTGGTGGTGTGGTGTGTGGTGTGTATTTGTGTGTGGTGTGGTGTGTGTGTGTGGGGTGTGGTGTGTGTGGCGTGGTGTGTGTGTGAGTGTGTGGGGGTGGGTGTATGGTGTGTGTGTGGTGTGTGTGGTGTGTGTGTGGAGTGTGTGGGGGTGGGTGTATGGGGTGTGTGTGTGGTGTTTGTGTGTGGTGTGTGGTTTGTGTGTGGTATGTGGTGTGTTTGTGTGGTGTGTGTGGTGTGTAGTGTGTGGTGTGTGTGGCGTGTGTGTGGTGGAGTGTGTGGGGGTGGGTGTATGGGGTGTATGTGTGGTGTTTGTGTGTGGTGTTTGTGGTGTGTGTGTGCGTAGTGTGTGCGTGGTGTGTGTGATATGTGTGTGGTGGGATGTGTGGGGGTGGGTGTATGGGGTGTGTGTGTGGTGTTTGTGTGTGGTGTGTGGTGTGTTTGTGTGGTGTGCGTGGTGTGTGGTGTGTGTGTGTCGTGTGTGGGGGGGTGGGTGTATGGGGTGTATGTGTGGTGTTTGTGTGTGTGGTGTGTGTGTATTTATGTGTGATGTGTTTGTGTGGTGTGTGTATGGTGTGTGTGTTGTGTGTGGTGTGTGTGTGTGAGCTGTATGTGTATTTGTGTGTGTGGTGTGTGTGTGGTGTGTGTGTTTGTGTGGTGTGTATTTGTGTGAGGTGTGTGTATTTGTGTGCGGTGTGTGTGTGGTGTGTGTGGTGTGTGAGTGTTGGTGTGTGTGGTGTGTGTGTTGGTGTGTGGTGTGTGTATTTGTGTGTGGTGTGTGTGTGATGTGTGTGGTGTGTGTTGGTGTGTGGTGTGTGTGGGGGGTGTGTGTTTATGTGGTGCATGTGTGGTGTGTGTGTATTTGTGTATGGTGTGTTTGTGTGGGATGTGTATGATGTGTGTGTTGGTGTGTGTGGTGTGTGTGTATTTGTGTGTGGTATGTGTGTTTGTGTGGTGTGTGTATGGTGTGTTTGTGTGGTGTGTTTATGGTGTGTGAGTGTTGGTGTGTGGTGTGTTTGTGTGGTGTATGTATGATGTGTGTGTTGGTGTGTGGTGTGTGTGTTTGTGTGAGGTGTGTATTTGTGTGTGGTGTATGTGTTTGTGTGGTGTGTGTGTGTTGGTGTTGGTGTGTGGTGTGTGTGTTTGTGTGTGTGGTGTGTGTGTGTGTGGTGTATGTGTTTGTGTGGTATGTGTATGGTGTGTGTGTGTTGGTGTGTGTGTGGTGCGTGTGTGTGGTGTGTGTGTGTGTGTGTTTTCTTGCTGCCATGCCACCTAAAATAAACCCAAGATGGGATGCACCCCACCCTCTGAACCCTTGGGTGGTCAATGGGTGTTCAGGACATCCCAGCCCAGGAAGGGAGACACACCAGCCTGTCCTGGCCTGGGTGTGCAGCCAGAAAGCACTGGGCCAGCCTGGGCAACACAGTGAGACCTCCTCTCT
Organism: Trachypithecus francoisi; assembly: GCF_009764315.1. Classification (NCBI taxonomy): domain Eukaryota; kingdom Metazoa; phylum Chordata; class Mammalia; order Primates; family Cercopithecidae; genus Trachypithecus; species Trachypithecus francoisi. The sequence continues at coordinate 82,976,327 of NW_022681455.1, read as the reverse complement.
ACAAAAAGTCAAAAAAATTAGCTGGGTGTGGTGCCGTGTGCCTGTAGTCCTAGCTACTCAGGAGGCTGAGGTGAGAGGATCGCTTGAGCTAGGGAGGTGGAGGCCACAGTGAGCCATGATCGCGCCACCGCACTCCAGCCTGGGTGACAGAGGGAGACCCTGTCTCAAAAACAAAACAAAAACAAACAAAACAGAAAGCATTAGGCAGTCCACACGTGGAGCAGCAGTGCAGGGCAGGGGTACGGGAGGGCCCATCCAGGCTTCTGTGACTTTAGCCACAGTCTTTCCTTCCCCTAGCCTGTCTCCCCAGGCGAGTCTCACCCCCACGCAGTCCTCAGAGACCCACCACCCAATTTACCCTTGGCCTTGAGTTTACCGTTCTCTGTTCTTCCAGGCTCTGCTGCCCACAGGCTATTTCACTCATCCTCTCCACTGGGTTCCTTGCAGAGGTGTGCAGGTGTGATATCATCGAAGGCTGTGAATAAGTAAACAATAAGCGGCCAGAAGTAGCCTGTTTCCCACGTGATACCCAGGGAAGGGTCCGATTCCCCCTGCCTGGGCTCTGGGGTGAGTCCTGGCCAGGGTGCCAGGCCATTTATTATTTAGTACTTTTACTCACCTGTCCCAGGTTAGGGACTGTCTCAGGCAATGCCAGTCCCACCCTCTATCTGCACACCAGAAAAAGCTGAGGGCACACCAGGTGAGTTGCAACCAGACAGCTAAGGGTCCAATCCCTTTCTTCTCACATCGACTGGCTGTTGAGACATTGGCCAAATTTCACAACCTCTCTGAGCCTCCACTGAGCACACACCAAGTCCCATTGCCAGGCCTAAGTCCTGCTTCTGCCAGTCACTAGCCTGGCGTTCTTGTGCAAGGGATTCAACCCCTCTGAGCCTTGGGCTCCTCGTCTATGAAACAGCAGCATCTCTCATTAATCAAAATGAGATCTGTGTAAAGCACAGTTGCTAAACACATATGTATTGTGATATTCATTAATAGTCATTAAAAATGTATGTATTTAGAGATGAGATCTCTCTCTGTCATCCAGGCTGGAGTACAGTGTCATGATCATGGCTCCCTGTAGCCTTCAACTCCTGGGTTCTACTGATCCTCCCTCTTCAGCCCCCTAAGTAGCTGGGATTGCAGGCGTGAGCACCAAGCCTGGCCTGTTGTATCATTTATCTATCTGTCTGTCTATCCATCTGTCTATCCATCCATCTGTCTATCCATCTATCCATCTATCTATCTATCTATCTATCTATCGATTGATCAATCGATCTATCAATCAATCAATCTATCTATCAATCACAATCTCGGCTCATTGCAACCTCCGCCCCCAGGGGTCAAGTAATCTTCCCACCTCAGCCTCCTGAGTAGCTGGGGCTACAGGCATGTGCCACCATGCCTGGCTAATTTTTGCTTTTTGGTTTTGGTTTTTTGTTTGTTTGTTTGTTTTTGAGACAGAGTCTTGCTCTGTCACCCAGGCTGGAGTCCAGTGGTAAAATCTCAGCTCACTGAAACCTCTGCCTCCCAGGTTCAAGCAATTCTCCTGCCTCAGCTTCGTGAGTATCTGGGATTGCAGATACGTGCCACCACGCTTGGCTAATTTGTGTATTTTTACTGGAGACAGGGTTTTACCATGTTGGCCAGGCTGGTCACAAACTCCTGACCTCAAGTGATCCACCTGCCTCGGCCTCTCTAAGTGCTGGGATTACAGGTGAGAGCCACCACACCCAGCCTAATTTTTGTATTTTTTGTAGAGGCTGGGTTTCACCATGTTGGCCAGGCTGGTCTCAAACTACTGACCTCAGGTGATCCACCCGCCTTGGCCTCCCAAAATGCAGGGATTACAGGTGTGAGCCACCATCCATGGCCTATAATTGTTGTTGTTGTTGTTGTTGTTGTTGTTGTTGTTTTTGAGACAGTGTCTCACTCTGTTGCCCAGGCTGGAGTGGAGTGGTGCAATCATAGCTCACTGTAGTCTCAAACTCTTGGGCTCAGGCCTGGCACGGTGGCTCACGCCTATCTATAATCCCAGACCTTTGGGAGGCCAAGATAGGTGGATCACCTGAGGTCAGAAATTCAAGACCAGCCTGGTCAACATGGTGAAACCCCGTCTCTACTAAATATACAAAAATTAGCCAGGCGTGGTGGCAGGTGCCTGTAATCCCAGCTACTCAGGAGACAGACGCAGGAGAATCGCTTGAACCCAGGAGGCAGAGGTTGCAGTGAGGTGAGATCTCACGACTGCACTCCAGCCCGGGCAACAAGAGTGAAACTTTGTCTCCAAAAGAAAAGAAAAAAACCACCACCACCACCAACAAACAAACAAAAAAACTCCTGGGCTCAAGAGATTCTCCCACCTCAGCTTCCCAAGTAGTTGGGCCATAAATGCACACAAAAATTAGAAAACATGACTGGCTAATTTTTCTTATTTTTTTGTAGAGATGGGGTTCACTATGTTTCTGAGGCTGGTGTCAAACTCCTGGGTTCAACCGATCCTTCCACATCAGCTTCCCAAAGTGCTGGGGGATTGCAGGCATGAACCACTGCACCTGGCTATATATTTTAATGAGCCTTTGTTCTATACCATGTACCTTGCATACATTTTCTCAAATAATCACAGGAAGCCCTGCCAGTCCCTGAGGGTCATCCCCACTTTCCACATGAAGACAACTGAGGCTCAGTGAGGTCAGTTGACTTGGCCAGGGTTGCACAGATACACTGTGGCAGAACCAGAATTCAAATCCAGATCTTTCCTGGTTCTAAAGGCTTTTTTTTTTTTCTCGCCCAGGCTGGAGTTCAGTGACTCGATCTCAGCTCACTGCACCCTCTGCCCTCTACCTCCTGGGTTTGAGAGATTCTCCTGCCTCAGCCTCCCGAGTAGCTGAGATTATAGGCACGCACCACCATGCCCAGCTAATTTTTGTTTGTTTTTGTTTTTTTGTATTTTTAGTAGAGACAGGGTTTCACCATGTTAGCCAGGATTGTCTTGATCTCCTCGCCTTGTGATCCACCTGCCTCGGCCTCCCAGTACTGGGATTACAGGTGTGAGCCACCGCGCCTGGCCTTTGTGGTTTTTTTTTTTTGAGGCAGTCTCTCTCTGTCACCCAGGCTGGAGTGCAGTGGTGCGATCTCGGCTCACTGCAACCTTCGCCTTCTGGGTTCCAGCAATTCTCCTGTCTCAGCCTCCCAAGTAGCTGGGATTATAGGCACCCACCACTATGCCCAGCTAATTTTTGTATTTTTAGTAGAGATGGGGTTTTGCCATGCTGGCTAAGCTGATCTCAAACTCCTGACCTCAGGTGATCCACCTGCCTTGGCTTCCCAAAGTGCTGGGATTACAGGCGTGAGCCACCGCGCCCGGCCTAAAGCTTTGTTTCATTTTGTTTCCAACGGGGCCATTATTATTTCCAACCTATAAAATGGAAGTAATTGTTTCTGCCACTCATGCCTCCTGTAAGGATTAAGTAAGATAAAGTCTATTGACACCAGCTCTAGCTCGGCACAGCTTCATTCCCCCAGGGTAATTACCTAAACACAAACCTTTCATTTTCATACTAAGGAGGCTGCTGAACCTCTTCTTAATCTCTGGGAGATGATATCATTGGATGTCCATTGGAGGCTGCTAAAATTATTAGATCAGAATCAGAACTGCCAGGTCCCTTCCCATGCTCAAGCCTGCTGAAGCTTCTTTCATCTTCTGGGATTCTCTGCATCTCTGGTCTCACACCCACCCCACCATGATTGGAAGTATACAGTCCTGTCTGCCCTTTCCCAGGGGAAGTGAGGAACTACATATGATACTATCTGACCTCTCCAGCTTCCAACTTCAGGGAGAGGAGACCTTGTGGTTACCTGGCTATTGTGAAGTCAGTTTCTCTCTGCCCCCAGCAAATGGTGTGATGTGGATAGAAGTGGGGCCTTGGCACAGCCAGGCACCGTGGCTCACACCTGTAATCCCAGCACTTTGGGAGGCCGACACAGAAAAATCACGAGGTCAGGAGTTTGAGACTAGCCTGGCCAACATGGTGAAACCCTGTCTCTACTAAAAATACAAAAATTACCTGGGCATGGTGGCATGTGTCTGTAATCACAACTACACGGGAGGCTGATATAGGAGAATTACTCAACTTGGGAGGCAGAGGTTGCAGTGAGCTGAGATGGCGCCACTGCACTCTAGTGTGGGCAACAGAGCAAGATTCCATCTCAAAAAAAAAAAAAAGAAGAAAGAAATGGGGCCTTGGCAAAGTAGGGTGTATACATCATCCCTTGTCTTGGCTTGCCTGGCAACACAGGCCTGGGGCACTGCCCATACTCTTGCATAATGTATGAGCCCATGGTAGGAACAAAACACCAGCACCAGCAGGTCTGGGCACTGCAGGCCACGGACGTGTCCAGGGGCCTCGCCAAGGCTGATGTCTCTCTGTTGGCAGAATATGCAGAATATGTGTTCCCGGAGGCCTTTTCTAGGGCTGAGGTGGGAACTGGCCTCATCTTGGTCCTCAGGATTCCGTCAGACAATAAGACAGCCCAAGGCCTGTTACAAGTATGAACAGGCTGGGCGCGGTGGCTCAAGCCTGTAATCCCAGCACTTTGGGAGGCCGAGACGGGCGGATCACAAGGTCAGGAGATCGAGACCATACTGGCTAACACGGTGAAACCCCGTCTCTACTAAAAATACAAAAACTAGCCGGGCGAGGTGGTGGGCGCCTGTAGTCCCAGCTACTCGGGAGGCTGAGGCAGGAGAATGGCGTGAACCCGGGAGGTGGAGCTTGCAGTGAGCTGAGATCCGGCCACTGCACTCCAGCCTGGGCGACAGAGCGAGACTCCGTCTCAAAAAAAAAAAAAAAAAACAAGTATGAACAGTGGTTCATGCTTGTAATCCCAGCACTTCGGGAGGCTGAGGCAGGAGGATCACCTGAGCCCAGGAGTTCAAGGACAGCCTGAGCAATATAGTGAGACCTCGTCTCTATAAAAATTTAAAAATTAGCTGGGTGTGGTAGCATGCACCTGTAGTCTCAGCTATTTGGGAGACTGAGGTGGAAGGATCCCTTGAGCCAGGAGGTTGAAGCTGTTGTGGTGAGCCATGATTGTGCCATTGCATTCCAGCCTGGGCTACTGAGTGAGACTCTGTCTCAAAAAAAAAAAAAACACCAAAAAACAGAAGACAGCCTAAGAAGGCAGTCTTCTTTAGGATCAATAATAGTGACATTAAAGACAGCTAGATTTCTGTTTTCTGGGCTTGAAACGCCCTCTGAAACGCCAGGGGTAGCCAAGAGGGTGGCTGAGACCATCTCAATATGGTTGACAGTGGGAGGGAAGATTTGGGATCCAGGGACACAGCCCCTGGCGATTTCCGTGGCTGCCTCATGGTGTAGGAAACGCCGGGGGCAGCAGCTGTGGTGAGGTATGTTGGAGTGGAGAATGTGGACAAAAATAGGCATATGGTGGCATTGTTTTTAGGGGAAAATGCCAGGATTCAGCCATCGTGTAGGAAGTCGGAGGCCTCCATGGAGGGGGTGCTTGTGTGAGCATGCATGTGTGGGTGTGTGCAAGTGTGTGTGTGTGTGTGTGTGTGAGATCTAAAAAGGTTAGGAATGAAATGCGGAGGGCTGAGTGCCTTGAAAGCCAAGGGAATTAGGACATGTGGAAATCAATGCTTCATTCGTGGATAGTGTTTGGTTTCAATTCATTCAGAGAATCAGTGCGTATCGGCTGAGCACAATGGCTCTGGCCTGTAATACCAGCAACTTGGGAGGCCAAGGTGGGAGGATCATTTGAGGCAGGAGTTGGGAGACCAGCCTAGTCAACATAGCGAGACCCCATGTCTACTTTTTTAAAAGAAAAAAATAGGCCGGGCGCAGTGGCTCATGCCTGTAATCCCAGCACTTTGGGAGGCCAAGGCGGGCGGATCACCTAAGGTCGGGAGTTCGAGCAGCCTGACCAACTTGGAGAAACCCCGTCTCTACTAAAAATACAAAATTAGCTGGGCATGGTGGCACATGCCTGTAATCCCAGCTACTCCAGAGGCGGAGGCAGGCAGAAGAATTTCTTGAATCCAGGAGGCGGAGGTTGCAGTGAGCCGAGATCGCACCATTGCACTCCAGCCTGGGCGACAAGAGCAAAGCTTCGTCTCAAAAAAAAAGAAAAGAAAAAAGAAAGAGGCTGGGGGCGGTAGCTCACGCCTGTAATCCCAGCACTTTGGGAGGCCGAGGTGGACGGATCACGAGGTCAGGAGATCAAGACCATCCTGGCTAACATGGTGAAACCCCGTCTCTACTAAAAATACAAAAAACTAGCTGGGCGTGGTGGCGGGCGCCTGTAGTCCCAGCTACTCGGAGGCTGAGGCGGGAGAATGGCGTGAACCCGGGAGGCGGAGCTTGCAGTGAGCCAAGATCGAGCCACTGCACTCCAGCCTGGGCGACACAGCAAGACTCCGTCTCAAAAAAAAAAAAAAAAAAAAAAAGAAAAAAGAAAGAAAGAAGGAAAGAAAGGAAAGAAAGGAAAGGAAGGAAGGAAGGAGGAAGGAAGGAAGGAAGGAAGGAAGGAAGGAAGGAAGGAAGGAAGGAAGGAAGGAAGAAGAAAGAAAGAAAAGAATCAGTGAATATTCACCAAGGCTCCCAGGGCTAGACCAAGTACTAGAGCTCAGGATAAGGAGATGACTCAGACCAGGCCCCAGATACTTGCAGTCTAATTGTGGAGCCAGACACGGAAGTGAGGAATTCAAGTATCTTGTGAGAAGTGCTAGAACAACAGTATCTGTATGATGCTGTGGGAATTCACAGCCCAAAGCAGCCACCTCTGCCTGAGGTTGGTAGGGAGACCGCACAGAGGTGAAACTGAGCACATGCTTGAGGCATGAGGAAGAGGTTTGAGGGGAAGACAGAGGGTGTCCCAAGTAGACGGATCAGCATCTGCAAAGCTGTGGAAATGTGAGACCCTACACACTGGTTCAGGAAGCTTCAGTAAATCCTATTGAAAGAACCAATGGGAAGTCAGGCATGGTGGCTCATGCCTGTAATCCCAGCTACCTGGGAGGCTGAGGCTAGAGGATCGCTTGAGCCCAGGAGTTCAAGACCAGCCTGAGCAACAAAGCAAGACCACATCTCTAAAAATTCAGAAAAAAAGGTTGGGCACGGTGGCTCATGCCAGTAATCCCAGCACTTTGGGAGGCCAAAGCAGGCGGGATTGCCTGAGGTTAGGAGTTCGAGACTAGCCTGGCCAACATGGTGAAACCCTGTCTCTACAAAAAATACAAAAATTAGGTGTGTGTGGTGGCAGTTGCCTGTAATCTCAGCTACTCAGGAGGCTGAGGCAGGAGAATCGCTTGAACCCGGGAGGCAGAGGTTGTAGTGAGCCAAGATCGTGCCATTGCACTCCAGCCTGGGAGACAAGAGCGAAACTCCATCTCAAAAAATAAAAATAAAAAATAAATCAGAAAAAAAGAACCAAGGGGGTACAAAATTTAATTTGTTTACATATATTTAATACCTGATCTCCCTCCTCTGGTAAAATGTCAGCAACATGAGGGTAGGAAGTTTGCCTTACTCTCTGCTAGATACTACAGCAGTGCCTGTTACCCACTGAATATGTTGTGAATGAATAAAAGGAAGGTAGGCAGGGCACACAGTGGATGGTGTTGACAGTCTGCTAAAGCATTTGGGCTTTCTCCTGGAGTAAGTGGGAAGCCTTTGGAAGTTTTAAAGTGGAAAAGAAGCAAGATTTGATGTGGGTGGTAGGAAATCACTGACAGTGACGTGAAGGCTGTCAAAATGGAGTAAAAATGGAGCAGTGGGAGCAGATTGAAAAAAATATTGATAATTCCACACAATTAACAAGTAGCTTTGGTGGGGCGCGGTGGCTCACACCTGTAATCCTAGCACTTTGGGAGGCTGAGGATGGAGGATTGCTTGAGGACAGGAGTCCAAGACAGCCTGGGCAACATAGTGAGACCTCCTCTACAAAAAATGTAAAATAAATAAATAAATAAATAAAAATTAGCCGGGCACAGAGGCATGCATCTGTGGTCCTAGCTACTTGAGAGGCTGAAGAAGGAGGATCACTTAAGGCCAGGAGTTTGAGACCAGCCTGGGCAACATAGCAAAACACCGTCACTACTTTTTTATTTTTATTTTTTATTTATGTATTTTTTGAGACAAAGTCTCACTCTGTCGCCCAGGCTGGAGTACAGTGGCACGATCTCAGCTCACTGCAGCCTCCGCTTCTCGTGTTCAAGCAATTCTCTTGCCTCAGCCTCCCAAGTAGCGGGGACTACAGACGCCTGCCACCACAACCGGCTAATTTTGTATTTTTTTACTAGAGACAGGGTTTTGCCATGTTGGCCAGGCGGGTCTTGAACTCCAGACCTCGGGTGATCCACTTCCAAAGTGCTGGGATTACAGGTGTGAGACACCGTGCCCGGTATTCAAGGCTACTTTTTTTTTTTTTTGAGACGGAGTCTCGCTTTGCTGCCCAGGCTGGAGTGCAGTGGTAGGATCTTGGCTCACCGCAAGCTCAGCCTCCCGGATTCACGCCATTCTCCAGCCTCAGCCTCCCAAGTAGCTGGGACTACAGGTGCCCGCCCCCATGCCTGGCTTTTTTTTTTTTTTTTTTGTATTTTTAGTAGAGACGCGGTTTCACCGTGTTAGCCAGGATGGTCTCAATCTCCTGACCTCGTGATCCACCAGCCTTGGCCTCCCAAAGTACTGGAATTACATTCGTGAGCCACCGCGCCCGGCCCAAAGCTACATTTTAAAAAATAAAAATAGGCTGGGTGCAGTGGCTCACGCCTGTAATCCCACCACTTTGGGAGGCCGAAGTGGGCAGATCACCTGAGGTCAGGAGTTCGAGACCAGCCTGGTCAACATTGTGAAATCCCGTCTTTACTGAAAATACAAAAATTAGCCGGGTGTGGTGGTGCGCGCCTGTAATCGCAGCTACTCGGGAGGCTGAGGCAGGTGAATCGCTCGAACCCGGGAGGCGGAGGTTGCAGTGAGCCGAAATCACACCACTGCACTGCAGCCTGGGCGACAGAGCGAGACTCGGTCTCAAAAACAAATAAACAAACAAATAAATAAATAAATATAAAATATAAAAAGTAGCTTTGATTTTTACAATATTCCTGAGCGGCAGGCTTTTCTCTCTTTTGCAGATGCGCAATGGCTTGGCCAGAGATACATCCAAGTCTTCGGTGTAGCCTGGGGGTTCAATCCTCCTGTGGCGCCCCACAACCCGGTGCCTCCTCCAACATCCAGCATCTGATGAGGATCCGACCTAGGCTGGCGGCGGCGGGATTCACTCTTCCCCTTGGGTCCTCTCAAGAAAGCCCCTAGGGCCGCGGCGGCGCAGAGCTGGTATCAGCGGAAGCTCAGGCGGGAGGCGGGAGGCGGGAGGCGCGAGGCGGCGGGAGGGAGTTTGGGCCTCGGCGGCCGCCGTAAAACGCGCCGCTCTGGTTACCATGGCAACAGCTGGATGCGGCGAACGGTTTCTGGGCGGAGCCGGCGCCTCGGCCTATTGGACCCAGCTCGGCGCGGAATCCGGGAATTGCCCGCGGCCGGAGGGTGCAGGTGATGGGGGTGGACCGACCGGGGAAGCCCGGGGTGTAGGGACTGAAGAGGGGAGTGGTCTGGGGCGCGCTGGAGCCTGCGAGGAAGGCGCCGCCTCGGATCCCCCGCCTCCCATTCCCCTTCCCGAATTCCACCCTCCGGCCCAGCGATGGCCTCAGTTTCCCCAAACAGGAAAGGGAAGGAGGGTGGGCACCCCCGTCTAACGGTGCCTCTCAGCCCCTGAGACCCAGAACCTTCCTTCTGCAGCTCCTGGATTGACTGGCTCTGCCCTGCCCCATGGACGTAAGTCCGGGCCCCTTCCCCTCTCTGAGCCCCCTCAGCGCCCTGTCCTCACCCCGACTGGGCCTGCCTTCAAGCACGGACTGGGGAGGGGGCTTCTACCCAAAACAGACTACACCCTGCCAGCTCAGGACGAGAGCTGTGAGGAAGAGTGCCAGGAATGGACTTCCCACGGGAGAGCACATTTCTGGTATTCCTGGCAAGATGAGGAGGTTGACCAAGTAATCCAGGAGAAAAGGCATTTCCGGCAGAGGAAACAGCCTGGGGGTGAGAGGGAGGCTACAGCATTTGGGGAATTGCTAGGGCTATCATGTGTTTGGAAGAGAAGGAGGGAGAGAGGTAGGCAGGACTAAACTGGGAATTTTGTCGCTGACATAAGTTTTAAGTGCCAGGTGTGGTGGCTGTCGCCTGTAATTCTAGCTACTGAGGAGGCTGAGGTGGGGGGATCGTTTAAGCCCAGGAGCTCGAAGCTGCAGCGAGCCATGATCTCGCCGCTGCATTCCAGCCTGGGTGACAGAGTGAGACACTGTCTCTAGGAAAAATGGCCAGGTGCGGTGGCTCATGCTTGGAATCCCAGCACTTTGGGAGGCTAAGGTGGATGGATCACCTGAGATTAGGAGTTCAAGACCAGCCTGGCCAACGTGGCGAAACCCCCTCTGTACTAAAAATACAAACATTAGCTGGGCGTGGTGGCGTGCACCTTTTATCCCAGCTACTTGGGAGGCTGAAGTAGGAGAATCCCTTGAACCCGGGTGGCAGAAGTTGCATGAGCCGGGATCGCCCCACTGCCCTCCAGCCTGGGTGACAGAGTGAGACTCCATCTCAATAATAATAATAAAATAAATAAAGAAAAGAAAAAGTTTTAAGTGAGTTACTGGGAGCCATTGATGGATTGTAAGGGAGGGAGGGATACACAAGGACATCTGGTATGGAAAAGGGGAAAAATTGCAGGTTGGATGACGGGCCGGTAATGTGGGCTGAGGGATGGTAAAAGAGTGGCAGGGGAGTCAGAGACAAGAGATCTCTTTGGAGAGGCATTCCAGAAGGAAAATCAGTAAGCGCTCGAAGACTCTAGAATGCAGAAGTGCTTGATAGTGCTAAACTGCAAATGATAGGGAAAAAGGCAGACTCAGGGCACAAGATAATGAGTCAGGGTGTAGTCCCATTGACGCTCTCCCCACCATCTGGTGGCCGTTCCTCTCCCACCTACCTCCGCATCCCTCATGGTATTCCCATGTTCCTGCAACCCCTCTCCACCTCCTTGTCACCCCTTCCTCCTGTGCTCGTCCAGGCCTCCTCTAGTCCATGGAATCCAACCCCGGCTCCCGTCAGCAGCCCTCCCCTGCTGCTCCCCATCCCTGCCATCGTCTTCATCGCTGTGGGCATCTATTTGTTGCTGCTGGGTCTAGTCCTGCTGACTAGGCACTGCCTGCTGGTGAGGGGTCTGGTGGGGGATAAAGGGTGGGCTCTGGGGAAGAGGAATTCCGGTAACCTGTCCCTTCATCTGCAGGCTCTTACCCTGAGACACTTGACATTTAGCCCTTGCATCTATCCGTTTTGTAGTACCAGGGGGTCCCTCCTCTCCTGTCCCCAGCCAAACCTTTTCCTGCCCCCTCGGGAAAGCTGGCTTGGCTGTCACTATCTGCTGCCTGTTCCACATCCTGAACCCTGTGATCTAGGCCCAGGGCTGCTGCGCAGATGGTAGCTCCCCCTGCAGGAAGCAAGGTGCCTCCCGGCCCCCAGACTGCTGCTGGACCTGTGCAGAAGCCTGCGACTTTCCTCTGCCTAGCCCGGCCCACTTCCTGGATGCCTGCTGCCCCCAGTCCACCGGAGCTGTGAGTTCCATTCCTACCCCCTGCCCCGCTGAGCCCTGATCTAGGTATGATCAGTGCATTCATTTTTTTGCTCAACAACATTTATTACTGAGCACCTTCTCAAGGCCAGGCACGGTTCCGGGGTGTGAGTCACGTGGAGACAGGTAAAAACAACCTATCAGATAATGTCTGGTGAAAGCTACTTGAAGAAAATAAAATAGGGTGCCAGCCGGAGAAAGGTGATGTGGGTAACAAAAAACAGCTCACACAGCTCCTTTCCGTTCACCGAATGAACTATGTTCCAGGTATAGGGCCTCTTTACTGACCTCATTGTTTTTCCCAACAACCCTGAAAACTGAGTTTTGTTTTTTTTTTTTTTTTACTTTCCTCCTTCCAGAGCTGAGTTTTTTCTCTCTTTCTTTTCTTTTCTTTATTTTTGTTGTTATTGTTTGAGACAGGGCCTCACTCTCTTACCCAGGCTGGAGTGCTGTAACGCAATCTTGGCTCACTGCAACCTCCACCTCCCAGGCTCAAGCGATTCTCCTGCCTCAGCCTCCTGAGTAGCTGGGATTACAGGCACACACAACTACCATACAGCTAATTTTTGTCTTTTTAGTATAGATGGGGTTTCACCATGTTGGCCAGGCTGGTCTCAAACTCCTGACCTCAAATGATCCACCCACCTTGGCTGCCCAAAGTGCTGGGATTACAGGTGTGAGCCACCATGGCCCAGCCATGTTTGTTTTTTTTTTTTTGAGACAGAGTCTAGCTCTGTCACCCAGGCTGGAGTGCAGTGGTGTAATCTCAGCTCACTGCAACTTCCAACTCCTGGGTTCAAGCAGTTCTCCTGCCTCAGCCTCCTGAGTAGCTAAAATTACAGGCGTGTGCCACCACGCCCAGCTAATTTTTGTTATTTTTAGTAGAGATGGGGTTTCACCATCTTGGCCAGGCTGGTCTTGAACACCTGACCTGGTGATCTGCCCGCCTCAGCCTCCCAAAGCAAAGTGCTAAGATTACAGGCGTAAGCCACTAAGCCCGGCCTTTTTCTTTTTTTTTTTTGTTTTAGAAATAGAGTCTTGGTCTGTCACCCAGGCTAGAGTGCAGTGGCATAATCACAGTTCATTGCAGCCTTGAACTCCTGGAGAGCTGGGTATTTTTTAAAACCTATATGTTTTTTCTGATTACAGAAAGTATTATTTACAAAGTATACATATAGAAATACATGGAAAGTACCAATCACTTTACAAACCTGCTGTCTATCCCAAAGTTGCTGTTTTATGTTATCTCTCATATACTAATATACAGTACTATCACTGCTGTATTTTACTATTATTTGGCAAAAATGGGATGCTATCACGTAGGTTATTTCATCATACCTGCTACTGTCCCCCTATCCCCCGCCTTTTTTGAGATATGATCTTGCTTTGTCACCCAGGCTGGAGTCCGGTAGTGCAATCATAGCTCACTGCAGCCTCTACCTCCTGGGCTCAAGCAATCCTCGCACCTCAGCCTCAGCCTACTGAGTAGCTGAGACTACAGGTGCATGCCACCACACCCAGTTAATGTTTATATCTTTCACAGAGACGGGGTTTCATGATGTTTCCCAGGCTGGTGTTGAACTTCTGGGCTCAAGTGATCCGCCATCCTTAGCCTCCCAAAGTACTGGGATTACAGGTGTAAGCCACCATGCCTATGCCCAGCCTCTACTTGCCCTTTTTTTTTTTTTTTTTTTTTTTGAGACGAATCTTGCTCTTGTTGCCCAGGCTAGAGTGCAATGGTGCCATCTCGACTCACTGCAATCGCCACCTGCTGGGTTCAAGTGATTCTCCTGCCTCAGCCTCCCGAGTAGCCGGGATTACAGCGATGCGCCACCACACCCGGCTAATTTTGTATTGTTAGTAGAGACGGGGTTTCTCCATGTTGGTCAGGCTGGTCTCCAACTCCTGACCTCAGGTGATCTGCCTGCCTCAGCCTCCTAAAGTGCTGGAATTACAAATGTGAGCCACCCGGCTCAGCCTCTACTTGCCCTTTTTAACCTGACATCACACTTGGCCACCTATCCCTGCCTGTGCATGCAGACACATAGGGGTTACTGTCCCCCTCCTGCAGCGGGGAGTAAGCTGGCTTAGGGAAGTTTAGTGGCTTCTCCAGAGTGTTACGCAGGAGAGTCTTGCATCACAAATAGCTCCACAGCGTTAGCTGAAGTAGAATCCTCAGGGGAGAAGCCTGGCTTGCAGACAGGCCTGTTTGCATTTGTGGGTTTAAAGATGTTAAATGTAATTGACCACCTTCCTGAGGAATGATTATTTTGGGCTCAGAGATTCAGACAGCAAAGTGCCTGCCCTTGGAGTGGTGACCTTCCTTCCCTAGGACGGAAGGGGAGGATAAAAGCAAATTCATAACCTAGGCACACGATGACTGGTGCTAATCCCTGGCGTGTTTTCAGTTTTGAAGTAAATTGTGGAGCAAGGAGCACTTTTTCAGAAAATCGGCTTCTGGTTTCCCAGGGGCAGTCAGGAGAGGGGTCCCAGGGTTGGAGCTGAGGGGCAGAAGGGCAAAAGGAGGAGACCTTGGGTTCTGAAAACTCCTGTGGTGGCATAGTGGTACTCGCCTGTAATCCCAGCTACTGGAAAGGCTGAGGCAGGAGAATTGCTTGAACCTGGGAGGTAGAGATTGCAGTGAGCTGAGATCATGCCACTGCACTCCAGCCTGGGTGACAGAGTGAGACTCCGTCTCAAAAACAAAACAAAACAAAACAAAACAACCTCCTGTCTTATAGGAGATGCTCCATTATAAAATGATTTCTGGCCCCCTGTCCTGGGGATGCCGCCTCCTACTCCTTCTGTCTACTTGAAGTGAATAGCCAGGGACTCATCGCCTCGTTGGGAGAGAGGATGGGTGAGGTGCATTGTAAGGATGGACTGGGCCCTCCCACCTTCCCCAGGAACTTTAAAACCTGGAGACATCAGGGCCTGATCCTCTCCGGTTTCTGCTGGAGCTAGGAAGGGATTTAGCAGGGTGGAGGGCGGGGCAGATTCTTTCTGTCCTTGAGCTGCCTTTCCACAAAGTACATTTAAGTCCCTCCCTCTTCAGTTTCGTTGTAATAACAGCCAGGAAGGTTACAAATGTCTTGCCACGTGGCAGCTGTAGACACTGAGGCTTATGGAGGCTGGAGTGACTTGGAGGTTATATGACTGGACCAGCCGGAACAGAAACCCAGGTTTCTCTTCGTTACTGAGGGAGAAACCTGCCTGCTCGCCTGCTCTGCTTCTGTGCGTTATTTTTTTTTTGAGACGGAGTCTCGTTCCGTCACCCACGCTGCAGTGCAGTGGTGCGATCTTGGCTCACTTCAACCTCCGCCTCCTGGGTTCAAGCGATTCTCCTGTCTCAGCCTCCCGAGTAGCTAGGATTACAGGCTTGTGCCACCACAACTGGCTGATTTTTTGTATTTTTAGTAGAGATGGGTTTTCATCGTGTTAGCCAGGATGGTCTTAATCTCCTAACCTCGTGATCCACCCGCCTTGGCCTCACAAAGTGCTAGGATTACAGGCGTGAGCCACCGTGCCTGGCCTCCTCTGCTTCTTTCATGTGCACGTTGCAAGGTTCTCATTCATTCATTCATTCATTGACTCACTCACCAAAGATTTATGGAGTTACTATTGAATTGACGCACTGTCTAGGGCCCTGGGGACTCAGCAGAAACAAGACAGAGAAGGTCCCCATCCTCGTAGGGCTTCCATTCTGGTGATGGAGAGAGAAATAACTAGGCCATTACAACAGAGGGTGAGAAATGGCGTGCTCTGGAGCAGCGGTTGCTTAGCCCTGCATGTGGTCAGAAACAGGTATGGGACTTGAAAGCCAGGCATCTTAGGCCCCACACTCAGGTCTGGGCTGGGGCTAGAGTTTGTGAATCTTTTACAAGTTCTCACATGATTCTGATGCACTGCACACCAGGTTAAGAACCACTGCTGAGGGAAGAAGCTATGATAAGAATAGCTCTCTTTCTTTTTCTTTCTTTCTTTTTTTTTTTTTTTTTCCAGACAGGGTCTCCCTCTGTTGCCCAGGCTGGAGTGCGGTGCTCCCTCTGTCACCCAGGCTGGAATGCAGTGGTGCGATCTCGGCTCACTGCAGCCTCTGCCTCCCAGGTTCAAGTGATTCTCCTGACTCAGCCTCCCAAGTAGCTGAGATTACAGGCACTTGCCACCATGCCTGGCTACATTTTGTGTTTTTAGTAGAGACAGGGTTTCACCATGTTGACCAGGTTGGTCATGAACTCCTGACCTCAGGCGATCCCCCTGCCTTGGCCTTACAAAGTGCTGGGATTATAGGCGTGAGCCGCCACTCCCGGCCAAGAACAGCTCTCTTTCATCCAGCACTCACTACTTACCAGGCATCATGCTTAGTTCTTTCCACCAATTCCCCAAAATGACCTTATGAAGTAGGTGTTATATTTGTTCATTTTATTTTATTCTTTTTTTTTTTTTTTTGAGAGAGTCTTGCCCTGTCGCCCAGGCTGGAGTGCAGTGGAGAGATCTCGGCTCACTGCAAGCTCTGCCTCCCGGGTTCACGCCATTCTCCTGCCTCGGCCTCCCCAATAGCTGGGACTATAGGTGCCCACCACCACGCCCAACTAATTTTTTGTATTTTTAGTAGAGACGGGGTTTCACCGTGTTAGCCAGGATGCTCTCGATCTGACCTTGTGATCCGCCTGCCTCAGCCTCCCAAAGTGCTGGAATTACAGGCGTGAGACACTGCGCCCAGCCTATTTTATTCTTTTGAGATGGAGTCTCACTCTGTTGCCCGGGCTGGAGTGCAGTAAAACAATCTTGGCTCACTGCAATCTCCACCTTCCAGGTTTAAGCAAGTCTCCCACCTCAGCCTCCCGAGTAGCTGGGACCACAGGCATGTGCCACCATGCCCAGCTAATTTTCGTTTGTTTGTTTTTTAGACAGTCTCGCTTTGTTGCCAGGCTGCAGTGCAGTGACATGATCTCTGCTCACTGCAACCTCCGCCTCCTGGGTTCAAGCGATTCTCCTGCCTTAGCTTCCTGAGTAGCTGGGATTACAGGTGTCTGCCACCACACCCTGCTAATTTT
This sequence comes from Trachypithecus francoisi, assembly GCF_009764315.1. Classification (NCBI taxonomy): domain Eukaryota; kingdom Metazoa; phylum Chordata; class Mammalia; order Primates; family Cercopithecidae; genus Trachypithecus; species Trachypithecus francoisi. The sequence goes on along the minus strand of NW_022681455.1, from coordinate 82,959,570 downwards.
TTGTATTTTTAGTAGAGACGAGGTTTTGCCATGTTGCCCAGGCTGGTTTCGAACTCCCAAGCTCAGGCACTCCACCTGCCTCGGCCTCCCAAAGTGCTGGGATTACAGGCGTGAGCCACTGCACCCGGCAATTTTTGTATTTTTAATAGAGATGATGTTTCACCATGTTGGCCAGGCTAATCTTAAACTCCTGATCTCAGGTGGTCCGCCCGCTTCGGCCTCCCAAAGTGCTGGGATTACAGGTGTGAGCCACTGCACCCAGCCTTAGGTGTTATATTTGTTGCAGAAATGAGGAAACCGAGAGCTGAAAACATGAATTAGCCAAGCTGAGGTTCAAACCGAGGCCTTACTGACTCTAGGGCCTGAGCTTTAACCATCTCTATGATGATGGCTGGCTGTCAGAGTCAACGGGAAAAATTCAAGTGAAAAACTCTCCTGAGAGCCAGGAGAGACACAAGGGTTAACAGTCTTGCGGAGTCCTTGTTAAATGTACTTAAACAGCAGATTCCTTCCAGAAGCCACATGGCTGCTTGTAACAGTTGAGAAATCCATTAGCCAGTTATTAATGACAAGATCTAAACCCTTCCAAGGAAGAGAGCCAAGAAATGCTTTTAATACCCTCTTTTCTGAGGTAATGGCAGCAGAGCCTCTCTCAGCCACGGAATGATGGTGTGGTCCTTCAAAAACCCACAGAAGCGATTTCATCCCCACACTGGGACTCCCTAGAGACACCCCAAATCACACCCTCATCAAACACAGGAAAATCAGTTCTCTCTCCCTTCTACCATGACAGTTCTAGCCTCCCACCAGGAGGCAGTTCTGTTGACAGTAACACAGCCCACTTCAGACCCCTGTCCCTGCAGGTGGCAGGTCCCCTCCCCTCACTGCAGCCCCTAGTGACATCTGATCTCAGCAGCCATCTGACACTGCACCCCGAAACCTCAGCTATTGGAAAGGTCATTCCCCTATTCCTGGCTTGGCCAAGTTTCTGATTGAACTGTACAACTGTGACTGTCACTACCTCTGCCTCTGGCCTCAAGGAGCCAGTCTTCTGTCACACAGCCATCCTGGGCCACTTCAGCCATTTGGCCTGACTCCAGCCCATGCCTAAGGCAGCTGCAGGTCATCCCTGTCCCAGGGGAGGACAGCAGTGCACTGGATAGACCAGTTCTCCCTTCTTGCCTCTAAGTACATGCTGTTCCTATTCCCCAAGAGACAGACCTTGTTTCCTTCAGGAGCTGAGAAGCCCTCTTCTTTCTTCTTTGCCTAAAGAAGGCAAATGATATGCTTAGATTCATCCATTCATTCAGCATTCATTTATATCTCAGACGCCTGCTGAGCATGAGTCCTGTGCTAGCTCAGTGGAGAATATGGGATGAGCTGCCCCCGCCCTGGCAGACCCAGAGAGAGGCTGATGCTCGTGGCACTGGGAGGCAGAGGGCTCAAGGGGGATTGCAGGCAGGACTGTACATCCCAGCTCCAGTCTCATCACTTGCCTGTCTATGCCTCCATTTCCTTTTTTTTTTCTTCTGAGACCAAGTCTCGCTCTGTCGCCCAATTGCTTGGGTTCAAGCAATTCTCCTGTCTCGCCCTCCCGAGTAGCTGGGACTCCAGGCGCAGGCCACCACACCCGGCTGATTTTTTTTTCTTTTTAGTAGAGACGGGGTTTCACCATCTTAGCCAGGATGGTCTCGATCTACTGACCTCATGATCTGCCCGCCTCAGCCTCCCTAAGTGCTGGGATTACAGGCGTGAGCCACCACACCCAGCTTCTTTTTTTTGAGGCAGAGTCTTGTTCTGTTGCCCAGGCTGGAGTGCAGTGGGTCGATCTCGGCTCACTGCAACCTCTGCCTCCCAAGCTCAAGCGATTCTCCTGCTTCAGGCTTCTGAGTAGCTGGGATTACAGGTGCACGCCACCACGCCCAGCTAATTTTTGTGTTTTTAGTCGAGAAGAGGTTTCGCCATGTTAGCCCAGCTGGTCTTGAATTCCTGACCTCAAGTGATCCGCCCACCTTGGCCTCCCAAGTTGTTGGGATTACAGGCGTGAGCCACCTTGTCCAGCCATCCATTTTCTCTTTTGTAAAGAAGCCCATTACTCAGGATTCTGATAATTAAAAGATATAAGGCCGGGCGCGGTGGCTTACACCTGTAATGCCAGCACTTTGGGAGGCCAAGGTGGGTGGATCACCTGAGGTCAGGAGTTCAAGACCAGCCTGACTAACATGGTGAAACCCTGTTTCTACTAAAAATACAAAAATTAGCTGGGTGTACTGGCGGGCACCTGTAATTCAGCTACTCAGGAGGCTGAGACAGGAGAATCACTTGAACCCGGGAGGCAGAGGTTGCAGTGAGCTGAGATCCTGCTATTGCACTCCAGCCTGGGTGACAGAGCAAGACTCTGTCTCAAAGAAAAAAAAAAAAAAAAAAAAAAAAACCAAACCAAAAACAAACAGATCTAATTATTTTGAAAACATTAAAATTGGTTAGGTGCAGTGGTGCATGCCTGTAATCCCAGCATGTTGGCAGACCGAGGTGGGTTTAGCCTAGGAGTTTGAAACTAGCCTGGGCAACATGATGAAACCCTGTCTCTACAAAAAAATACAAAAAATGGGCCAACCATGGTGGTTCATGCCTGTAATCCCAGCACTTTGGGAGGCTGAGGCGGGCAGATCACCTGAGGTCAGGAGTTCAAGACCAGCCTGGTCAACATGGCAAAGCCCCGTCTCTACTAAAAATACAAAATTAGCCAGGTGTGGTGGCGCATGCCTGTAATCCCACCTACTTGAGACACTGAGGCAGGAGAACCACTTGAACCTGGAGGTGGAGGTTGCAGTGGGCCAAGATTGCGCCATTGAGCTCCAGCCTGGGCAACAAGAACGAAACTCTGTTTCGAAAAATATATATATATATGGCAGGGCACAGTTGCTCACTCCTGTAATCCCAACACTTTGGGAGGCCATGGCAGGTGGATCACCTGAGGTCAGGAGTTCGAGACCAGCCTGACCAACATGGTGAAACCCCCATCTCTACTACAAATACAAAAATTAGCTGGGTGTGGTGGCTCACACCTGTAGTTCCAGCTACTTGGGAGGCTGAGGCAGAAGAATTGCTTGAACCCAGGAGGCGGAGGTTGCAGTGAGCTGAGATCGCATCATTGCACTCCACCCTGGGCAACAGAGTGAGACCGTGTCTCAAAAAAAAAAAAGAAAAGAAAAGAAAAGAAAAATATGCAAAGTGCCATTTTCAGAGATACCTGGAAAGATTTTTTAAATCATTCATGAATGTGGTCTGTTCCTTGCAGAGATCAGATGCACAAAAATAGTGAATGAGACCCTATAGTTTGGTCTCATGCTAAAGAAGTCCATAAAGCCCACAAGTCATTTTCATGATGGACAGAAGAATGTATGTGCTTTCTCTGTCTACTGCCTCAACTGCACAGACCCCGGGACTGTAGCAGAACCATCTTTTGAGCTTGACACTGGGAGGCCCAAATTCTAGCATGGGACCCAGGGCCAGTTGATCTCTGGTCCTCAGTCGTCTCACCCATAAAATGGGAAGGAGAGAACCCCGAATCGTTGCTTCTAGCTCCTGAACTCAGTTGTTCAGAACAAGGACTCACTGCTGATTTTTCAACAGCACAGGGAATTGCTCTTGTTTCTGGGAATGATGGACAGTACCCTCTGTTCCACTGGGCAAGTGGAACTTCCCAGGCCTCTCTGTTCCCTTCTCCCCTTAGAGAGCAACAGGCTTGGCCCCATCCCACCTCCCTCACCCCTCTCTCTCCTCCCTCAGGACTGGGCACCTCGCTGCCCCCGCTGCTGCCCACTCTGTGACTGTGCCTGTACATGCCAGCTCCCCGACTGCCAGAGCCTCAACTGTCTCTGCTTTGAGATCAAGCTCGGATGAGAACCCAGGGCCCCTGCCCTCTGGGGAGCGGCCAGCCCCCAGGGCCCAGTGTGGGCCCTCCTCCCTGAAGAGCCTTTCTCCAGGCCACTGGAACCACAAATGGCCTGCCCAGCACCCAGGCCTGGGAACTGGAAGTGGCAGTGCGGGGCCTGGCTCCCTGCAGCGCAGGACTCTTGGCCAACTGGAAGGCAGCTCCTCTGGAGGGCCAGAAGAGAGAGGGGCTACTGCTCGGGCAGGTGTCCCGGCTCCCCTTCCCCTCCCCAGGTCAACGATTCTGTTTGAAGGTGGGCAGGGGGGTGGCGCTGCTCACCACACACAAGTGTTATAGGAGGAGCCTGGCCCTTGAGTACCGGGTACACAAGGGTGCCCGACCACCCTCCGTCCACGGACTCTCGGTTATTTTAGGAGGCGAGTGTAGTGCCAGTATCTGCTCTCCTTCCTAAAAAAAACCAGAGCTCCAGAGAATCAGAACAGCCACCATCACGGCAGGGAGTCGGGGGAGGAGAGAGATTAGGAGTCAGGGAGGGTGGCAGGAGGCCACGTGATCTGAGTCCCCTCACCCCTTTCCCTCCCACAGGTCCCTGGCCAAAGATTTATTTCTCTTGACAATCAAGGGCCTCCGTCTGGATTTCCAAAGAAGAAATTTCCTCTGAAGCACCGGTGAGTGGGCAAGGGCTCCCTCCCCGTCAATAGGGCCGACCCAAGGCTTCCTCTCCCTTCCTCCATGCCGGGCCCCAGGCTGGTGTGAATGTCAGGGGCTTCAGGTTTCCCTAAATATAGGTCCCTGCCAGAGAATCTGTGGCGGGAAAAGGGCAGGGGTCATCGGAGAAGGTCGGGGACACGTGTGGGGCCGGCAGGAGCCGCCTTATAACCCAGCCCGGGCACCCCTGGCTCACTCGCTGCTGACCAGGCTCTGCCGGCTCCTTCAGCCTTGCCGCAGGTGGGCCCCTTGCCGGACCGGGCCGGGGTGGGGATGGGGTTGGGCCGACAGGGTCCAGATGGGTCCGGGTGAGGAGGGAAGACTTGGACGGTAGGAGCAGGGGGCTAAGCATCTGGGAGACAGATCAGTTCGGGAATGGAGTTTATTTTGGAGAAGGAAGTCAGGCGCAAGGAGGGCGTTTGGCAGGAACTATGGCCCCGCATGCCCGAGGCCGAGCAGCCGCCGGTCCATAGCCGCGCATTCTGGTTTTCGGTGGCGCAGAAGACTACCAGCCTGGCTGCGGCGGCCCGGGCGGAGAGCGCGCACGCATGCGCGACCCAGCCCGGCCGGCCCGCCCGCCCGGAGCTCGCACCAGGAGGCCTCGCCTCTGCGCTGCGCCAGCTCCGCTGCCCTCTCGCGCTCCCTGCGCGTCCTCTCGCTGCCCTTTCCTCCGCCTCTGTTACGCCTGGGCCAGTGACTGGGGATCGGCTCCGCGCGGATCCAGCCCGCGGGCGAGGCAGGCTGACGCACGACTGCGCGATGTGGCCCCGATGGTGGCACGCGCTGCAGCCGCGAGGCCCGAAGGGCCGCGGGCCTGGCCTGGGCGACGAAACTCAGCCTCCTTCGTTTCCGACTCTTCCATTCGCATCCCCCACTTCCCGGTCTCCCCCTTCTCTAGTGCCAACATTCTGGCTGAGTCACGGCGCCCCAGAGCGCGCCGGGCTCGGGGGAAAGGAGCGGAGGGGCGGGCCCTGGCGACCCGCGGGATGTGGCCCGAGTCACGTCCGAGGGGGGTGGGGAAGGATCGTGTTCTCGGCGCCCGCCCCTTCCTACTGCGGCCTCTGGGCTGTGCCTCTCAGGGGCGGCCCGTAGCCCAGTCTATCGCCTGCAATTGGACGCCACCCGCTCCTCATAAAGGAAAATGCTCGGCGGAGGGCGGAGTGGTGCCTTTAAAAGGCCAGGCGCTGCCTTCCTCCTTCCCGCCCCCTGCGCCGCCCCCTCCGAGGCCGAATCTGCTGCGTTCCTCTCGGAACGCGCCGCAGAAGGGGTCCTGGTGACGAGTTCCGCGTTCGCACCCTGAGTCCACTCGCCAGCCCGCCGCCCTCTGCCGCCGCACCCTGCACACCCGCCCCTCTCCTGTGCCAGGTGAGCGCCCCTCTTCACGTGTAGGGACCAGGGACCTTGGAGAGGGATCTTGGGGGCATTGGCGGGTTGGGCGTCCTCGTGGAGCACCCCCACCCCATGCCAGCGTCTCCCTACTACCAGCCACACACAGGCTCTCCGGCTCCTCCAGCCTGAGGTCCCATAACTGCGCAGTGCAGCGGCAGCGCGTGCTGAGTCATGGCGGGGGAGGAAGCCGGATGAGATGAAGGACCATTCCCCTCCCCTTTTCTTGCAGGGACCCCTGTGGCAAAGGATTAGGGCCCCTTAGCCCTGGCGGGGATCCTAAGAGCCACTGAGGGGTGGGGGCTGGCTCGTGTACAGCCCCAGGGTTCTCGCAAGCTGGAGGTTGGTTTCTGCCCTGGGAAACGGGGCGCCCCTCGTGAGGAGGGGAAACCCCTCGACGGTGCTTGATGCCCCATTAACACTTTCCCTGTCTCTCCTTATCGGGCGACCTTGATTCTGAGCCCGGAACAGCTGCAGCCGTGCGAAGCGACAGGAGCATTTTTCAGGGGAAGGCGCTTGCCCCGTAGGAACAGTGACGACGGCAAAGCTTACCGCTTTCCTTGCCTCGGGCTAGGGCTTCTTCGGCCGCCCTTTCCTGGGCTTCTCGTTGCTCTCTTATCTTTTTCCTAATACCCCTTTCCTACCACCCGCCCCCTCCCTTGTGAGGAAAAGCCTGACCTTGGGATGTCCTTGAAGACTTGGAGCCCGGGCCAGCCCTGGGATCTTGGGTGGATTGGAAGAAACACCCCAGTGGCAGTCAGAAGAGCTGGGTTCTAATCTCAGATCTGGCTCCGGGGTTGCTGTGTGGCTTGAAGCACAGACCTTTCCCTTATCTGGGCCCTTTCCCACGAGGGTGTTGGGCCCTCTGCTCGATTCAATCTTTACATTCTAAAATACTCCGGTTCGGTTTTGTTTTCAGGCAAGCTGATCCCATGGCAAGGCGCAAGCCAGAAGGGTCCAGCTTCAACGTGACCCACCTGGCTATGGCTATGGCCTTTTCCTTTCCCCCAGTTGCCAGTGCGCAACTCCACCCTCAGCTGGGCAACAGCCAGCACCAGACAGAGTTAGGAAAGGTACAGGGGCAGGCCTAGCATAGGGAAGTTGGGCCTACCGGAGAGCTGGGGACCAGAAGCGCCCCAGGGCCTGCTGGGTGTGGGGCAGGGGAGGTTGGGAATGTTTCCCTGACCTCCAGGCGAGGAGCCCTGCTCATTGGGAGATGATGGGAAACCCCAGCTAACTAGTCCTTCCCCTGTTTCCTGTACCCAGGAACTTGCTACCACCAGCACCATGCCCTACCAATATCCAGCGCTGACCCCGGAGCAGAAGAAGGAGCTGTCTGACATCGCTCACCGCATCGTGGCACCCGGCAAGGGCATCCTGGCTGCAGATGAGTCCACTGGTGCGGGCAGGAGACAGAATGGGTGGAGGGTGCAGGGTTAGGAGTGACAGGCTGGTCCCCTAATTCCCATGTGGCACTCCCAGGGAGCATTGCCAAGAGGCTGCAGTCCATTGGCACCGAGAACACCGAGGAGAACCGGCGCTTCTACCGCCAGCTGCTGCTGACAGCTGACGACCGCGTGAACCCCTGCATTGGGGGTGTCATCCTCTTCCACGAGACACTCTACCAGAAGGCGGATGATGGTCGTCCCTTCCCCCAAGTTATAAAATCCAAGGGCGGTGTTGTGGGCATCAAGGTGAGGGGCAGGGCCTCAGGACGTGAGGTTTGAGATGGAAATGGAGGAAGGAAATCCAGGTTAGTGAGGCAGGGAATGAATGCTGGATTGGAGGCCTAGAGACTTGCATGGAGCCTGCTTCAGGCTTAGGACATTTACTCGACATTTTTAATCCTCACAATTCTAAGAGAACAGTATTATTCCCCTTTTACAGATGAAAATCTCAGAAGCTCAGGGAAGTGAAGTGTTTTGTTCAGAGTAAGTGGCAGAGCCCCAGTCTCCTGACACCCAATTCACTCAACATTTCTGTTGTCAAGTAACATCCCAGTGTATCCTGTCTCAGAGGATTGTTACTAAATGAACTAAGTGAAAATATTTTAATTTAATTGTAACTAAGTATTTTAGTAACTAAATATTTTAAGTAGGTTTTTTGTTTTTTTTTTTGAGACAGCCTGGCTCTGTTGCCCAGGCTGGAGTGCAGTGGTGCGATCTCAGCTCACTGCAAGCTCTGCCTTCCGGGTTCACACCATTCTCCTGCCTCAGCCTCCCGAGTAGCTGGGACTACAGGCGCCTGCCACAACGCCCAGCTAATTTTTTTGTGTGTGTTTTTAGTAGAGACGGGGTTTCACCATGTTAGCTAGGATGGTCTCGATCTCCTGATGTCGTGATCCGCTTTTCTCGGCCTCCCAAAGTGCTGAAATTACAGGCGTGAGCCACCGCGCCCGGCTTAAGTAACTAAATACTTTAATTGTAACTAAGTGAAAATACTTGCCAGCCCTGAGATGCAATTTAAGAGATTAAGTAAATTTGGGGGAAGACTGGGGCTAAAGAAGAGGAAAGAGGTTCATGCCCAGCTACTTAGGCTGAGGCAGGAGGATCACTTGAGCCCAGGAAGTGGAGGCTTCAGTGAGCTGAGATCCCACCACTGTATTCCACCCGGGGCAACGGTGGGAAGGGTACTGGAGGTCATTTCCTGTGTATTGATGCTGTTACCCTGACCCCAACAGGTAGACAAGGGCGTGGTTCCCCTGGCAGGGACAAATGGCGAAACTACCACCCAAGGTGAGAACTGTTTGATTCTCTGCCCTACGAACCCAACCAGAGTAGGTTTGGGTGCCAAGAGGAGTGGAAACCACATGCCCCTCCGCACTGTGCTCTGACCCCTCCATCTTCTCTTAGGGTTGGATGGGCTGTCTGAGCGCTGTGCCCAGTACAAGAAGGATGGAGCTGACTTCGCCAAGTGGCGTTGTGTGCTGAAGATTGGGGAACACACCCCCTCAGCCCTCGCCATCATGGAAAATGCCAATGTCCTGGCCCGTTATGCCAGCATCTGCCAGCAGGTGGGCCTGCAGGTCCCCAATAGGCCACCTCCCACCTCATTTGGTTCCAGTGTCGTTAACTTGCCACTCACCTGCCATGATGCCTATCTCCCCTAAAGCAAGCATCAGCTTTGGCCCATGGAGGACACTCAAGGGCTGTTCGAGGCAGAGGGGCTAAGGAGGGATTGTGGGTGAATCTGAGGAGGCCCCTGTCTCCTGTAATCTGCTGAGGGCTTTGAAGCCTGAGTCCCTGGCATCATCAAGATACGGTTTTCAACAGTGACTATGGAGAGCTGTAGGTGGGACTCCAGGTTAGGAGGCCTCAGTGACCCTGTCTCTCACCCTGCAGAATGGCATTGTGCCCATCGTGGAGCCTGAGATCCTCCCTGATGGGGACCATGACTTGAAGCGCTGCCAGTATGTGACCGAGAAGGTAAGTGACTGCCTGCCTGACCAGTGCAAGGTGACTGGGCGGGGACCCTGAGGCTAACCCCTATCCTCCCCTCCACCCCACTACTCCCCCATGCCCCTGCTCTGCTCCAGGTGCTGGCTGCTGTCTACAAGGCTCTGAGCGACCACCACATCTACCTGGAAGGCACCTTGCTGAAGCCCAATATGGTCACCCCAGGCCACGCTTGCACCCAGAAGTTTTCTCATGAGGAGATTGCCATGGCGACCGTCACAGCGCTGCGCCGCACAGTCCCCCCGGCTGTCACTGGTGAGGCCCACACTCTCATCTTGACCGCTAGGCAGTAGATGAGCTCTACCCACAACCCTATGCCCATTTGGACGGATTTCCATGGCAGCTTCTACCAGCTCCTGCCAGCTTCCTGGGTCTCTGACCACAGCCTCTCGCCCCTGCTCTACAGGGATCACCTTCCTGTCTGGAGGCCAGAGTGAGGAGGAGGCATCCATCAACCTCAATGCCATTAACAAGTGCCCCCTGCTGAAGCCCTGGGCCCTGACCTTCTCTTATGGCCGAGCCCTGCAGGCCTCTGCCCTGAAGGCCTGGGGTGGGAAGAAGGAGAACCTGAAGGCTGCACAGGAGGAGTACGTCAAGCGAGCCCTGGTAAGGATAGGCAGGAGCTGGGCAGGGTCTCTGGGTGGACGGGACTTGGAGAAGAGCCCTTCTCACTCCACCCCTCTCCCCACTTAGGCCAACAGCCTTGCCTGTCAAGGAAAGTACACCCCGAGCGGCCAGGCCGGGGCTGCTGCCAGCGAGTCCCTCTTCGTCTCTAACCACGCCTATTAAGCGGAGGTGTTCCCAGGCTGCCCCCAACACTCCAGGCCCCGCCCCCTCCCACTCTTGAAGAGGGGGCCTCCTCCTCGGGGCTCCAGACTGGCTTGCCCGCGCTCTTGCCTCCCTCGTGACAGTGGTGTATGGTGTCGTCTGTGAATGCTAAGTCCATCACCCTTTCCAGCACACTGCCAAATAAACAGCTATTTAAGGGGGAGTCGGCCATCCGTGTCTTGTGTCTAATGCAGGGGAGGGCCTGGGGAGGCAACAGAGCCCAGAAGAAGAAAGAGCCCCTGTTCTCTGTTCTTCCTTTCGGGGCAGTAAAGGGGTGAAAGGGGAAAGGACCTTCCTGCTCTGTTTTATACTTGGCCAGGGCTTTGAGAGAGGCTGAGAGCTTGTGACATTTTCTTCCAGCCACTACAGGCTCTGACCCTTCACCTAGCAGCATCAGATAGGGCTCACAGCTGGGGAGTAGGGTTGTAACTGCTCATGTCTTAGGAGGCTGCAGCCTCAGCCTCACTTTTAGGCCCAGAACTCAAGGGGGGCAGAAGACCCCTGTGACAGAAACCCACTAATTAGCTCACTTTTCCTGAGTGACATGAGCTAGGCAACATAATGGGTGTTCTATATGAGTAGATGCTGTTATTTTCAACTTATACCTAAGGCTCTTTTGCCCAAGATTGAACTGTTTCTTGGTGGAAAGGATGCTCAATGCATATCTCTTGTTTTTTCTTTTTCTTGTTTGAGACAGTCTCACTCTGTCACCCAGACTGGAATGCAGTGGCACGATCTTGGCTCACTGCAACGTCTGCCTCCCAGGCTCAAGCAATTGTCCTGCCTCAGCCTCCTGAGTAGCTGGGATTACAGGCGCATGCCACTATCACCTGGCTAATCTTTGTATTTTTTAGTAGAGGCGGGATTTCACCATGTTGGCCAGACTAGTCTCCAACTCCTGACATCACATGGTTCTCCACCTCAGCCTCCCAAAGTGCTAGGACTACAGGCGCCCGCCACCGCACCCGGTTAGTTTTTTTGTAGTTTCAGTAGAGACGGGGTTTCACCGTGTTAGCCAGGATGGTCTCGATCTCCTGACCTCGTGATCCGCCAGCCTCGGCCTCCCAAAATACTGGAATTACAGGTGTGAGCCACCGTGCCCGGCCATCTTTTTTCTTTTTGAGACAGTTTCGCTTGTCACCCAGGCTGGAGTGAGATGACACGGTCTATGCTCACTGCAACCTCCCCCTCCCGGGTTCAAGTGATTCTCCTGCCTCAGCCTACATAGTAGCTGGCATTACAGGCGCACGTCACCACACCCAGCTAATTTTTGTGTTTTTAGTAGAGACGAGGTTTTGCCATGTTGGTCAGGCTGGTCTTGAACTGACCTCAGGTAATCCACCCGCCTTGGCCTCCCAAAGTGCCGGGATGATAGGTGTGAACCACCGCGCATGGCCTGTTTTCCCATTTTAACAGGAGATGGAATTAGAGAGGGCTTTTTAGTCTCCTTTGGGTTATGGAATCCCATAAAAACCTTGAATTGTTTCCAACACCCCCTTGATAATGCAGATACAGAAGTTCAGCTGTAGAGCTCAGGCACCAGGTCAAGAACTGAGCCTTTGCAGCTGCTGCTTTCCACGAAGCTAGAATGAGCATGCTGTGCCATTACTTTGAGCCCTTCCCCAATGACCCAGGCTGGGGTGTACAGTAACTACATCAGCTCTCTGGACCTAGAGAATATTTGCAGTGATTCAGGTAGAATGGACTTACCTAGAACCTTCTAGGAGTATAAAAACGTGGTTCTAGGCTGGGCACAGTGGCTCACGCCTATAATCCCAGCATTTTAGGAGACCAAGGTGGGCAGATCATGAGGTCAGGAGTTTGAGAACAGCCTGGCCAACATAGTGAAACCTCGTCTCTACTAAATATACAAAAATTAGCCAGGCATAGTGGTGTGCACCTGTAGTTCCAACTACTCGGGAGGCTGAGGCAGGAGAATTGCTTGAACCCAGGAGGCGGAGGTAATGGTGAGCTGATATTGTGCCACTGCACTCCAGCCTAGGCAACAGAGCCAGACTCCGTCTCAAAAAATAAAAATTAAAATAAAGCCTGGTCCTTCCCTTTTCTGCATATTTTGTTTCTATTGCCTACATCTAAAACAAAACCAATCACTATTATCCCCCCAAACTTTGGATTTATTTGTCTGCCTAGCCTCCTTAAACTCTGGGAAACACACTGAAGTGAAGCAAATAAAAACTGAAGGTCAGTAGAAGACGGCAAAGGGGACATTCCAAAAGGGAACGTGCAGAGGCTCAGAGACTGGAGAGACTGTTTAAAGATCAATAGTTTCAGCTGGGTGCGGTGGCTCACACCTGTAATCCTAGCACTTTGGGAGTCCAAGGCGGGCAGATCGCGAGGTCAGGAGTTCAAGACCAGCCTGGCCAATATGGTGAAACCCCCCCCCCCCCCCCGTCTCCACTAATAATATAAAAATTAGCTGGGTGTGGTGGTGCATGCGCGTAGTCCCAGCTACTCGGGAGACTGAGGTAGAAGAATCGCTTGAACCCAGGAGGTGCAGGTTGCAGTGAGCTGAGATTGCGCCACGGCACTCCAGCCTGGGTGACAGAGTGAGACTCCGTCTCAAAAAAAAAAAAAAAAAGAGAGACTAGAGAAGCAGAGAACATCGTATACCAGTTTGGGAGTTTTGGACTTTATATTTTTTGAGACAAAGTCTCGCTCTGTAGCCCACGTTGGAGGGCAGTGGTGTGATCTGGGCTCACTGCAACCTCTGCCTCCCAGGTTCAAACGATTGTCCTGCCTGAGGCTCTCCAGAGTAGCTGGGATTACAGGCGTGCGCCACTGCACCTGGGTAATTTTTTTTATTTTTATTTTTTTTAGTAGAGATGGGGTTTCACCATATTGGCCAGGCTGGTCTTGAACTCCTGACCTCAGGTAATCCGCCCACCTTGGCCTCCCAAAGTGCTAGGATTACAGGCGTGAGCCACCATGCCCGTCCTGGACCTCTTAATTTTATGATAATCTGAGTTCCCAAAAGAGTAATTGATAGAAAAAAAACTAGACCTGAGGACACAACTTTCTAAGTTCAAATTTCTTTTCTTTTTTTTGAAAGGGCCAGGCTGGAGTGCAGTGTCACAATTTTGGCTCACTGCAACTTCCACCTCCGGGTTCAAGCAATTCTCCTGCCTCAGCCTCCCAGGTAGCTGGGACTACAAGCGCACCACCAAGCCCAGCATTTTTTTTTTTTTTTTTTTTTAATAGTAGAGACGGGGTTTCACCATGTTGGTCAGGCTGATCTCGAATTCCTGACCTCAGGTGATCGACCTGCCTTGGCCTCCCAAAGTGCTGGGATTACCCAACCGGGTTCAAATTTCTTATTATTTGTGTTTATAGACTGGGTCTCACTCTGTTGCCCAGCCTGGTCTTGAACTCCTGGGCTCAAGTGATTCGCCTCGGCCTCCCAAAGTGCTGAGATTACATGCTTGAGCCACCAGACCTGGCCCCGGATTCAAATTTCAGTGTAAAACCCCCAATCCACAGTTATACAAGCAATGAACGAGTTATTTAACCTCTCTGAGCCAGTTTCCTCCTCTTAAAAAAGGCATAAACTTTCACTCAATAGAAAGCAACTAAGAAGCCGGGCACAGTGGCTCAAGCATGTAATCCCAGCACTTTCGGAGGCCGAGGCAGGTGGATCACCCGAGGTCAGGAGTTTGAGACCAGCCTGACCAACATGGTGAAAGCCTGTCTCTATTAAAAATGCAAAAATGGCCGGGCGCGGTGGCTCAAGCCTGTAATCCCAGCACTTTGGGAGGCCGAGACGGGCAGATCACGAGGTCAGGAGATCAAGACCATCCTGGCTAACACGGTGAAACCCCGTCTCTACTAAAAATACAAAAACTAGCCGGGCGAGGTGGCGGGCGCCTGTAGTCCCAGCTACTCGGGAGGCTGAGGCAGGAGAATGGCGTAAACCCGGGAGGCAGAGCTTGCAGTGAGCTGAGATCTGGCCACTGCACTCCAGTCCTGGCGACAGAGCGAGACTCCGCCTCAAAAAAAAAAAAAAAAAAATGCAAAAATTAGCTGGGCGTGGTGGCGGGTGCTTGTAATCCCAGCTACTCAGGAGGCTGAGGCAGGAGAATTGCTTGAACCCAGGAGGCAGAGGTTGCGGTGAGCCAAAATTGCTCCATTGCACTCCAGCCTGGGCGACAAGAGCAAAGATCTGTCTTAAAAAATAAACACAGGCCGGGCGCGGTGGCTCAAGCCTGTAATCCCAGCACTTTGGGAGGCCGAGACGGGCGGATCACGAGGTCAGGAGATCGAGACCATCCTGGCTAACACGGTGAAACCCCGTCTCTACTAAAAATACAAAAAAAAAAAACTAGCCGGACGAGGTGGCGGGCGCCTGTAGTCCCAGCTACTGGGGAGGCTGAGGCAGGAGAATGGCGTAAACCCGGGAGGCGGAGCTTGCAGTGAGCTGAGATCCAGCCACTGCACTCCAGTCCGGCGACAAAGCGAGACTCCGCCTCAAAAAAAAAAAAAAAAAAAAAAACCACATGAAAATACAAAAATTAGCCAGGCATGGTGGCGCCCAGTACTCAGGAGGCTGAGGCAGGAGAATAATCGCTTGAACCTGGAAGGTGGAGGTTGCGGTGAGCCAAGATTGCACCACTGCACTCCAGTCTGGGCAAGAAACCAAGCCTTCGCCTCAAAAAAAAAAATAAATAAAAAGAAGAAGAGGCGGGGAGAGGTGGCTCATGCCTGTAATCCCAGCACTTCAGGAGACCGAGTCAGGTGGATCATGAGGTCAGGAGATTGAGACCATCCTAGCTAACATGATGAAACCCCATCTCTACTAAAAATACAAAAAATAAAATAATTGGCCGGGTGCGGTGGCTCACGCCGCTAATCCCAGCACTTTGGGAGGCCAAGGCAGGCGGATCACGAGGTCAGGAGATCGAGACCATCCTGGCTAACATGGTGAAACCCCGTCTCTACAAAAAATACAGAAAAAATTAGCCAAGCGTGGTGGTGGGCGCCTGCAGTCCCAGCTACTCAGGAGGCTGAGGCAGGAGAATGGCGTGAACCCAGGAGGCGGAGCTTGCAGTGAGCCGAGATCGCGCCACTGCACTCCAGCCTGGGCGACAGAGCAAGAGAGCGAGACTCTGTCTCAAAAAAAAAAAAAAAAAAAAAGAAGAAGATAAAAGCAAGCAACTAAGAAATGTCAAGGGGACCATTTTGGAATCAGAGAAGTCATGCTGATTGAGGCACAGGCTTGGCGTGGGAAAAGTGGATTCCAATATGATAACTTCTGAAGTTGTCCATGGCAAATATTTCTCTGACGGCAAAGGAAGAGATCCGAACCGGAATTCCCTCATCCATTGAACAAGTATTAACAAGTATTTATATATGCCTACTGTGCCAGGCCTTATTCTAACCACATTCTAACCGGGGCTGCAATATTTAAAAAGACAAAGTTGGATCCTCCAAGGATTGTGGTGGGGAAGACTGACAAAATAACAAAAATGTATAACATTTTTAAAAAGTGTAATAAAGTTACAAAGCCTAGCCCCAGCTCTGCTTGTTTCCCTAGCTGAAATGGAGGATGGCCGGGCGCGGTGGCTCACGCCTGTAATCCCAGCACTTTGGGAGGCCCGAGGCGGGAGGATGGTTTGAGATCAGGGGTTCGAGGTGACAATGAGTTATGATAGCCCCTCTGACTCCAGCCTGAGCGACAGAGCGAGACCCTGTCTCTAATTTAGGAAAAAGAAAGTTGTGGCCAGGCGCGGGGGCTCACGCCTGTAATCCCAGCACTTTGGGAGGCGGGAGGGGGGGGCGGGGGCGGATCACCTGAGGTACGGAGCTCGAGACCAGTCTGACGAACATGGAAAAACCCCGTCTCTGTTAAAACTACAAAATTAGCCCGGCGTGGTGGCGCATGCCTGTAACCCCAGCTACTAAGGAGGTTGAGGCAGGAGGATTGCTTGAACCCGGGAGGCGGAGGTTGCGGTGAGCCGAGATCTTGCCATTGCACTCCTGCCTGGGCAACAAGAGCAAAACTCCGTCTCAAAAAGAAAGAAAGAAAGTTGTTAAAACATTTTTATAAAATGAAAGGGGAGGGGACTGATCTAGGGTTTCTAACAGCCTCCACATGGCCCAGCAACAGAGCCCACAAAACTGCCCGTGGCCGCCACCGGCTTCCTCCAGCTTCTTCCCCATCTCTGGTTGGGGAAGTGGTGCAGGGCCTGCGAAAGAGGGAGAGGAGCGTGTATGACGCCACATCCGGCGCGCGGCGGAACTGGCCTCCCTTTACTTCCGCGGCGGGACCGGAAGTAGAAGCGGCGGCGGCGGTGGCTGCGGCCCAAAGCGGAGTGAAGGAGGGAGGCAGGGAGCCGGAGAGCCGGAACCGGTGTCGCAGCGGCGGTAATAGTGCCAGACTCCTCTAAGTCACCGTCCTTAACGCGGGACCGCGGGGTTCGACGGGAGTTAGCGGGGTTGCGGCCAGGCCGTGGGACGCTGGGGGGTCCTGGGGCCGATGTGAGGGGAGGCGAGAGTGGGGGAGCCAGGCCGGCTCTAGAATCGAGTTGTCTGCCCCGCGCCCCGCACGGACACTCTGATCCGCGGGCTTGTCTTGGCCTTTCCCAGGAGACCCCTGTGCGGTGCGGAGGGGGCGGCGGCCCCGACTCTGACCCGCGCCGGGGGTGGGCCATGGCGGAGATCAGCGACCTGGACCGGCAGATCGAGCAGCTGCGTCGCTGCGAGCTCATCAAGGAGAGCGAAGTCAAGGCCCTGTGCGCTAAAGCCAGGTGAGCCCGTTGGCCCTGGGGAAGGGAGGCCAAGCCGCCGCCCACGGGTTCTGTCCTGGGACAAACCCAACTGAGAACTTTGGGCTTGCCTCGCCCTGGAAGCTTTCCCAGAGAGGAGCAGGATGGAACCGCTGCCCTCGAGGAAAAGCTAGCCTGCTCGGGGAAGACAGAGCGGATAAAGACACTTAAAGTATTAGACGATGTGTTTCCAGTGGAGTAAGAATGTTACATAAAGTACTTAGGAAACTCAAGGAAACAAGTCCATCTGTCGGGGGTCGGAAGCTTGTTGGAGGGGGGCCGAACTGTGGGACAGGCCTAGAATAAGGAGGTGGTAAAAGAGCCAAAAAACCAAAGTTTTAAGACAGGAAAGTTAAAAGACCCTGTGATTTATAAAAGTCTTTTAATTACAACAACCCTTAAAGGTTGGTGGTATTGTATTCATTTTACAGGTGAGAACTTTCATGTTAAAAGTTACCCACAAGTAGGGAATGGGGATTGGAAGCCAGCTCTTAGTGTCCTGTCCTTTTTCAGGCCATAATGCAAAAAGGTGTGGAGTTGGATCACTCACGTTCAGGGTGGGAGCCTGAGAAATCGTAGCAAGTAAGCCAGGGTAGAATTAAGCATGATAGGGAGGGAGGCCAGTTCAGAGTTCTGTGGGAAGTAGGATGAAGCAGTGGTTAAGGCTCTGGGTTTTGCAGTGTGAGATGGCTCTAGGTTTGAATCTGAACTCTGCCGCTTTCTAGCTGTGTTAGTGATCTTAAGGTGTCTTTATTTGTAAAGCAGAGTTAATAGTACTTAATAAGATGGTTGTGAAGATTCAGTGAGTTGGTGCTTGAGATGAGGTTAGCACAGTGTCTTGGTACAGCATACGTGCTTGATAATCACCAGGTATTCTATTTCTCTTGGAAGAGGGCAATAATGAGATGGGTTAAAACCATCAGGGAAGGCTTTTGAGTGGAGGTAGGCCTTGAAGGATGAAGATAATTTGGCTAGCTGATGGAGGCAGGGCCAGTGAGGGAAGGGACAAATGTAACAGTGGAGGCCCTGAGATGTATGGGGAACAGTCAGGGGTTTAATTATTACCTGCCTCCTCTGGGGCACTGTGATTGTGGCTTCTACCAGGCTGGAGAATTGTGGCAGAACTACCCGCAGAATTACCCTATGTTTATTGAACAATAGACATTGGCCTTTATAGGGCCACTGTTGGCCTGGCCCTGTACTGGTAAAAAACTTTTATCCATCTCTTCCCCCCAGCAATCCTGTGAGGTTGGAATCATTTGTTCCATTTTATCAAACAGGAAGCCATGACTCGTAGAGGTCTGGTGACTTGACTGAGGTCACCCACTGAGGACGTGGCAGAGCTGGGTCCTGAATCTGTGGCCCTCAGGCTCTTTGCTTGGCCCTGCCTCACATAGACTCCCTGCAGCCAGACAGGGCCTGTGAGGGGATGATGAGCAGGGTCAGCGTCTTTTTTGCCACCTGTCTGTGGCTTTTCTCTTTTGCCAGCTCAAGAAAATGTCCCTGACCAGACCAGCCCCATGGTGTTTTTCGTTTTCCCCTCTCCCTCAGTCCTGACTGGCATTTTTAGGAACTTATACCTGTTATTGCGTGGCTCTGTTCTTTAACCCCGAAGTCTTATCTCCCTCACAGGCCCTGAATCAGCGTGGTGGTGTTGGTAGACAAAGCTTGGATAGCATGCTGGAGTTTGCAGAATAGCAGAAAGTTGTGTATTCAGTCTCCATGGCTCCTTGCACCAGCCTAAGGAATAGGCAGGGTGGGCTGAGTACTTAGCCCCATTTCATAGCAGAGGAAACTGAGCCTCTGAGTAGATAATGTCTTGTCCAACTCACGCAGCTAGTCGGAGGGGAAGTTAGTTTTGCATCCAGGTTTTTAACTGTGCTCCGTGGTCACTGAGAGCCAGGCAGAGGCATTTAGATTTTGATGTGAGGTGTGAGGCAGCAGGGAGCTATGGAAGACTGAGGGGTGGAGGGTCCAGCCCAGTTGAAACTGAGTGAAACTGGGAGGTACTAGGCCAAGGCTCAGTCTGAAGCGGGGCCAGCTCTGATACCTGATTATGGCCTCCTGGGGACCCACCAGAGACCCAGGCTGAGGCTGGTAGTGTCAAGAGCACCAGCTTGCCCAGAGGGCACAGACATGCAGGTGAAACCCGTGGAAGCACAGAGGTCCGCAGTGTCTGAGCTGAAATTGCTGCTCCTAGAAATACTAGCACAGAAGAGCTGAGCTTTTGAATCAGGTGGTCTTCAGTATGAATCTTTGCCTTGTCACCTAGAAGCAATATGACCCTTGTCAAGTCACTTTCTGATTTTTTGAAATGATAATGACATGCAGTTGAGAGTCCGGGTATCTGGGCACAGGGCCTGCTGCGCTGGTAGCTGTTACTGCAGGCAGGTCATGATAGGGCTGGTGAAGTACTGCAAGTGACAGAACTGGGGCTGGAATCTGGGCCTGATTCCCAGGCCATAATGGGGTCGTGCTGGCACTGAGGGGTGCTTTTCCAAGAGCACGGGCCCTGCATGTGACCTCCCTGGGTTTCAGGTTTTCACTCAGGGTCTATGGAAGGGGCTGGCATAAATTCTTAGGAAGTTGGGCTTCTGGGTTCCAATTTAGCCACTCTCCAGCTTGCTAACCTTGACCCTGCCGCTTTCCTGTAAGCTTCGGTTTCTTTTCTTCTTCCCTTTTTTTTTTTTGAGACAGAGTTTTGCTCTTGTCGCCCAGGCTGGAGTGCGATGGCGCGATCTCAGCTCACTGCAACCTCCGCCTCCCAGGTTCAAGTGATTCTCCTACCTCAGCCTTCCAAGTAGCTGGGATTACAGGCACACACCACCGTTCCCAGCTAATTTTTGTATTTTTAGTAGAGACGGGGTTTCACCATGTTGGCCAGGATGGTCTCAATCTCTTGACCTCATGATCCACCTGCCTTGGCTTCCCAAAGTGCTGGGATTACAGGCATGAGCCACCGTGCCTGACCTAGCTTCGGTTTCTTTACTGTTACATGAGGCTGAAGAGAACCTCACCAGTCTGTTGGAAAGGTCACTGTGAGCAGTTGATGGGGAAGGATGTTCAGCACAAGAAGCAGTGCCAGTGGGACAGTACAGGTGCTGGTGTGGCCTCCCGGACCACCGCCAGTGCCGCCTCCTTTTCCCAGAAAGCCAGGGAGACCTCCTTCGTGCTGCCTCTGCCATACAGAGCAAGGGGCCTAAGTGAATCCTCCTGTCCACTGAGCTCAGGAAACCCATTCTAAGGGAAGAGATTGGCAGAAAGAGGGGGGCCAGGCGAATTGGGCTTCCCACATCAGAATATCTTGATAAAGAATCAAACCCTAGAGCCAGGCTTCCCTGGTTCACATCCCACCTGTGTTACTGGCACCAAGCCAGCCTTCTCCCATGCTTCAATTTCTTCATCTGTGTACTGGGAATCATAGTACCTACCTGCCAAGCCCTTAATAACATTCCTGGCACACAGTGTGAGCTCAAATGTTCACTGATGCTATTACCAGGCAAAATTTGCAAATATAGTATTGCTTAAATTGGGTGTCTATAGGCTGGGTGCAGTGGCTCACGCCTGTAGTCCCAGCACTTTGGGAGGCAGAGGTGGGTGGATCACCTGAGGTCAGGAGTTCGAGACCAGCCTGGACAACATAGTGCAACCCCGTCTCCACTAAAAATACAAAAATCAGCCAGGTGTGGTGGTGCACGCCTGTAATCCCAGCTACTTGGGAGGTTGAAGCAGGAGAATCGCTTGAACCCAGGAGGCAGAGGTTGCAGTGAGCAAAGATGGCACCACAGCACTCCAGACTGGGCAATGGAGCCAGACTCTGTCTCAAAAAAAAAAAAAAGAAAGAAATTGGGTGTCTTACCTGGCAAAGTGATTTCATCTCCTGCTCACTTAAGTAGAAGTAGACTGCACCGCAAGGAGAAATAGAAAATATTTAAGTCCTCATAGTTGTAAAGAAATATTGAACACATGGCAAGAGCATCTCACTTTTTTGTTTTTTTTTTTTTTTTTGAGACAGCCTTGCTCTGTCGCCCAGACTGGAATACAGTGGCCTAATCTCGGCTCACTGCAACCCCCGTCTACCAGGTTCAAGCAATTCTCCTGCCTCAGTCCCCTGAGTAGCTGGGATTACAAGCACGCACCACCACGCCTGGCTAATTTTTGTATTTTTAGTAGAGATGGGGTTTCACCATGTTGGTCAGGCTGGTCTCGAACTCGTGACCTCGTGATCTGCGCGCCTTGGCCTCCCAAAGTGCTAGGATTACAGGTGTGAGCCACCGTGCCTGGCCAAGAGCACGTCACTTTGAAGGTGCATCCACTGGTAGGCCTGTCCTGGGCGCCTACCCTTGTATCTGGATAGCCTGGGAGAAGGGCTCTGTGACTGGCCAAGAGTTACTTAAGCTGTGCTGTGGAGAGGATGGGGAGACCCGCCTCCCAGGAGTGAGTCCTGGATGCGGAAGACGGAGCAGCAGGGGGAGTCAGGGCTGGAAAAGTCCCAGCCTGCTCAGAAGGCCTGGAACGCTGGAATAAGAGCTTGGACTTTGTCCTTTTGGCAGCAGGGAGCCACGAAAGGGTGTTGCATGCTGGAGGGCTGTGGCCAGCCTGTTCTGGGGAGACTGTACGCTTCACTCCTGCCCCCTGGAGGTTCAAGAACCGCCTCATATCCTCCCCTCCCTGCCAAAAAAGGTCAGGAATTGGGCTGGGCTGGCCTGGCTGTGGTGACCCTGGTCTTCTCCTGTCTCCAGAGAGATCTTGGTAGAGGAGAGCAACGTGCAGAGAGTGGACTCGCCAGTCACAGTGAGTACCTGCTGTCCCTGCAGAGCCGGGCCTGGTCTTTTAGGCACATGGACTTTCCTGTTCATTTTGGGGGCTCTATAAGCCCACCCCTAAGCCTCTTTTGTCTGTCCTTTCCCTCATCTTCAAGGGAGCACTGTTATAAGAAGTGGGGGTTGCTGTGCACGGTGGCTCACACCTGTAATCCCAGCACTTTGGGAGGGCAAGATGGGCACATCACTTGAGGTCAGGAGTTCCAGACCAGCCTGGCCAACATGGCGAAACCCCGTCTCTACTAAAAATACAAAAATTAGCCACGTGTGGTGGCAAGTGCCTGTAATCCCAGCTCCTTGGGAGGCTGAGGCAGGAGAATCGCTTGAACCTGGGAGGTGGAGATTGCAGTGAGCCGAGATCGGGCCACTGCCCTCCAGCCTGGGTGACAGAGGGAGACTGTGTCTCAAGAGAAAGAAAGAGAGAGAGAGAGAGAGGAAGGAATGAAGAAAAAAAGAAAAGAGAAAAAGAAAAAGGAAAGAAAGAGGGGTATGGGAAGGGACTTTGGATTTGTTAGTGGAGATTCTTGGCTGGGGCAGAGGGACTCCTATTTGGTGAGTGATTCTGCTCACATTTCTCCAGGGCTCTGTGTTAGTAACTTGATTCTGGGTACTTTGAGGGGAGTAGAGAGAGGAGGGGGTCGGGACATCTACCTGGAAGGACTTAGTTCTAGCTCTTGCATACAGAATAGTTGGTACTCAGCATGGGACAACGGGTGTGTTTCTGGACCAGACTGACTTGAGGTGGGAGAGGAGAATTTTGGCCCTAGGAAGTAGAGGTGTAGCCAAGAGCGATAAAGCTCCCTAAAGCAGCGGGTGTTTGGAGGGTCGTCCCTGGTAACTCCCACTGCTCGAGTTCCAACCCCCCTCTTCCTGCTCCCCAGGTGTGCGGTGACATCCATGGACAATTCTATGACCTCAAAGAGCTGTTCAGAGTAAGTGTGTGGCCAATACTGCGAAATGTAACCGGGGGATAACTAGAAGACCCTTTTAATCAAGGGTGGGAGCCTTAATTTGGGGCGTGGAGTGGGGGCAAGAGGCCCCGAGTTAGATGGGCGGTTGTGGAAGAAGGGCCTCTGCTGGACAGAAACAGGTAGGGGGTAGGGGACTGTTTAGGACAGGGCAAAACTTTCTACTTCCCCACAGGTGGGTGGCGATGTCCCTGAGACCAACTACCTCTTCATGGGGGACTTTGTGGACCGTGGCTTCTACAGCGTCGAAACGTTCCTCCTGCTGCTGGCACTTAAGGTGGTAGTCCCCGGCTTCTGCATCCCCAACCTGGGCCACCTTGGGTTGGGCCTGTCTTAGTCCGTTCCACCCTCATCTCCTACCGTGACCAGCCCCACCTTGGAGCTATGTCACTGATGATGGACCGATTCTGCTTTTGGGGGTGGTCAGAGACTCGGGGGTGGTGGTGGTGAGGCCAGTGGGGCAGCATTCTGGGAGGGGCAGAGGCTCACTGTTGTGAATGTGGCAGGTCATTGATGCCACTGGTGGGAGAGGCAGTGTGGGGCCAGATGACAAAGGTCCTGGGTGCCTTGCTAGGGACCCGGTCTCTGTCTGGCAGGTGAAAGAAGAGCCATTAGGTTCATAGTTGATGGGGATGGGTCAGGTTTACATTCTCTGGAGGGGTCCTGCAGGCCTGGGAGGTGGCTGATGCCACACGATCAGGCGAGAGGTTCCAGGAGTGTGCTGGGCAGTGGTTGTGAGGATGGCATGAGGAGGTCAGAGGGGAATGTGTGGAGAGACCATCTAGGCGCCAGCCCCGGCTTGGTGGCCACCCCCAGGTTCGCTATCCTGACCGCATCACGCTCATCCGGGGCAACCATGAGAGTCGCCAGATCACGCAGGTCTACGGATTCTATGATGAGTGCCTGCGCAAGTATGGCTCGGTGACTGTGTGGCGCTACTGCACCGAGATCTTCGACTACCTCAGCCTGTCAGCCATCATCGATGGCAAGGTAGGCCAGCTCAGGGCTCCATGGGACGGGGAGAGGAGGGGGGCTCCAGGCCTCAGCCCCGCCCTCTTTCCTTGCTGTCCCCTGTAGATCTTCTGTGTGCACGGGGGTCTCTCCCCCTCCATCCAGACCCTGGATCAGATTCGGACAATTGACCGAAAGCAAGAGGTGCCTCATGATGGGCCCATGTGTGACCTCCTCTGGTCTGACCCAGAAGGTGAGGGCATGTGGGCAGGGGCAGGCAGGGACAGTCAGGAGGGGTTGGGAAAGAGAGGGAGCAGGGCTGGCCTTCACTGGCATCTGTCCTCCACCTACCAAATGGCTGGAACCCTGGAGGTTGAGCAGGGAGGCCTGCATGGCAGATGCTTTGAATGCACAGTGGCTTGGGGCATGGCTCAGAGGGCTGTGGAGGACAACTAAGTCATTGCTCCCTGAAGTGAAGGGGTCTTAGAACATGACAGCAGCTTCTTCAGAGGTCAGAACCCCAGAATGATAGCCCCCTGAGACCCCTCATTTTGTGGGTTCTCCACTAGTGTAGAGCAGAGCTGAGATTTAAAGTCAGGTCTTCTGAGGACCAGCCAGAGTTCCTGTTGTCACACATACACACAGGCACACACGCACACACACTCTCTCTGTCTGCTCCATCATAGCCACACGCACACGAGGCCTCTGCTCCACAGCCACACACACACAGACACACACATGCAGCCACTGCTCCACAGCCACTCCCGACCGCTCTGTGACAGCACCGGGTGCCCTTCTGTCTCTGGGAGCACCCCTTTCACTCCTGTGTGCTGTTTGGCCAGGGATTGTATGATCACTGTCATTATGAGGGGGGTCCCAGCCATTGGGCATTCTTTCTCCTCTAGAGCTCATCTGCCCCTACATTTGCTGTCCTGGTCCCCGCCATCCCACACACCATATTCAGGTGCCTCTGGTGGACTTGGGGAGGGGCCAGGCTGCTCACCCTCAAGGGGCAGCGCTGGCAGCCAGAGAAGCCTGAGGACATCCCTCTCCATCCCTCCCTTGCCCCATCAGACACCACAGGCTGGGGCGTGAGCCCCCGAGGGGCTGGCTACCTATTTGGCAGTGATGTGGTGGCCCAGTTCAATGCAGCCAACGACATTGACATGATCTGCCGTGCCCACCAACTGGTGATGGAAGGTTACAAGTGGCACTTCAATGAGACCGTGCTCACTGTGTGGTCGGCACCCAACTACTGCTACCGGTGAGCCGGCTGGGCCGGGCTGGGAGGGGCGGGCATCTGAGCCGAGCTGCTTCTGACCCTGCTGCCCCTCCTTCCAGCTGTGGAAATGTAGCAGCCATCTTGGAGCTGGACGAGCATCTCCAGAAAGATTTCATCATCTTTGAGGCCGCTCCCCAAGAGACACGGGGCATCCCCTCCAAGAAGCCCGTGGCTGACTACTTCCTGTGACCCCCCCACCCCAGCCCCTGCCCCTGCCCCCTACAGCCCTTCTGGCCCTCGGACCACTGTGACTCTGCCTTCTTCCTCAGACAGAGGCTGGGCGTTGTGGGGGGAGCTGTCCCGGCTCTGCTCTCCCCCAAGAGGGTGCTTCGAGGGTGAGGACTTCTCTGGAGAGGCCTGGAGACCCAGCTCCATGTTCCTCCTCTCTCTCCCCACTTGAACCATGAAGTTTCCAATAATTTTTTTCTTTTTTTCTTTTTTTTCTGTTTGTTTTTAGATAAAAATTTTGAGAAAAAAATGAAAAAAAAAATTCTAATAAAAGAAGAAAAATGGTTTTTGAGTTTTTGCCAGACTTGGTTGGGAATGCACAGGGTTGCTGGCCTGGGACCTGGGGTGGACCTCAGGGCCTTGACTGCCTCAGGGCCCCGACCTGCCAGGAGGGCCAGGCTCAGGCCAGTCAGCTTGCCCAGGGCCTCCAGGGGCCGCTGCCTGCTGGCTTCCCCAGTGCTAGGGAGAGGGCTCTGTTCTCACGGCAGCCTTATTAACAGCATCACGAGATTCTGATTTCTCCATTTTTCTGAAGAAGAGATGGGCCTAGAGAGCCGGTAGATTTCGTGCTAGGTCAGGCAGCTGGAAACACAGGTTTAGATCTGGGTCTGGGTCTCCTAGCAAAGCCTTTGCTCACCCAGCCCCGCCCAGGGCCAAACACAGTAGCTTCAATGTTTCCTGAGCATGGATGGCTTTTGAGTTTTATTAACAAAAATACTCTGGTCCCAGAACAACAGACTGGTGTGGCCTGCACCAGTGGTGTGGGGATGGGGATTGAGCCCCTCCAAGAGCTCACAGGGGGACCCGGTAGGTGGGGATACTGGTCTGTAGCCCCATTTGGCCAGGCAGAGCCCCTTCCATTCACACGGAGGTGAGAGCCGGGAAGGGGAAGCCGGCCCCAGCTGGACTCCCAGCAGCCTTGGTTGGGCTTTGAAGCCAGAGCGGGGTGGGAGTGAAATCAAGGTGTGAAGTTGTGGGGGGTGGTGGGCAGGCCCAAGGCAGCCATTTGGTGTGGGGGATGGGGCCAGTGGAGGTGAGGGGGCTCCAGGGCTGGGGGAAGGGAGCAGGAGGTTTGTGATGGAGGCAGAGGGGCCCAGCAATGGCTCAGTACATGGGTTTGGAGCCCACATCCAGATAGCCCCCAGGCCCGGGGTATGGTAAAGGGAAGGGGCCCCCTTGGAGAAAGTGCGGGGCGAAGGGTGCCGCCGGCGGAGCCGCTGGGTACCCGGAGCCCCCTGGCCCGGGTGGCAGCTCCAGAAATGCAGCCGAGTAGGGGGCTGAGCGCCCAGAGTCTGGAGCTTCCGGGAAGCTGGGGCTCCTGACATGGGAGAGAAGGATGTCAGAGCAAGGCAGAGGGTCCCGCAGCCCCGCCTGGTCCCCTGTCCCACTCACCTGGTGGGAAGGTGACTGGGGGCCCCGTGGAAAGCCGCAGGGTGCATGAGGTAGGCCTCGGCACTGGGGCCACCACACGGAGGTGCCAGGGCAGTGGTGACTTCCCCGGGGGCTGAGGCCTGTTCTGGGTCTGATTCATGAATGTCTCCACCCAGAGTGGAGTCGCAGGGACCACCTGGTGTGTCCGGGGAGAGGGAAGGGAGAGGTTGGGCTAGGGAGGATCCATGTCTCAGGCCTGGCCCCGTCGCCATCGGAACTATACTCACCTCCGCTCCCACAGGCCTCCGTGGCTGCTGGCTCCGGGCCCCGCAGTTTCCTCTTCACACGGGCGTCTCGCTCCCTGGGGAACAGTGGTGGTGGTGATGATGATGACGGTGATGGCCATGGTGATGGTAATAACAGTACTTACCCAGTGCCAGGCATTTCACCCTCCCCTTACCCAGTGCCAGGCATTTCACCCTCCCCTTACCCAGTGCCAGGCATTTCACCCTCCCAGGGACCCTGTCGGGTAGGGGCCATCATTATACCCATTTTACACATGAAGAAACTGAAGGCCAGAAAATTAAATAACTAGAAAGTGGCAGAGCTGGAATTTTGTCTCTGCTCAAGCTTGTCCATGCTTTCCTATTGTGTTTAGTATCAACGGAAACTCCTTCCCAGAGGCAAGGCCAGGGCACGGTCGCACCTAGCTCATCCTTCTGCCCCATATCCACTCTCAGCCATTCTCTGGAATCCTCTTCTGTCCCCTCTTCACCTGCTGAACTCATCCTTTTTCTTTCCATTTTTAAAATTTGAGATGGGGTTTTGCTATGTTGCCCAGGCTGGAGTGCAGTCTGGAGTGCAGTGACAGTCACAGCTCACTGCATCCTCCAACTCCTGGGCTCAAGTGATCTTTCCATCTCAGCCTCTTAAAGCGCTGTGACTACAGGCATGAGCCACCAAACCTATCCTTGCCTTAGTGCAAATGCAAGTTCCTCAAGGAATTCCTCCTTGACCTCTGAGAGCACACACCCCTCCCTCATAACATCTGTCACAGTTCTGCTTTTGCATTTGATGGAGTGACTCCTTGGTTCATGTCTGTCTCTTCTGACAAACTGGAAGCTCCTTGAGGGCAGGGCCAGCTCTGAGGGGCTGCACTTGGAACAGTTCCCATGGCCTTATGGAACCTTTACTGTCCAACATAACCTGGCTTCCCCTCCCCCTGCCTGACTCCTACTCACTCCACTGCAGCCACGCCACAGGCACAGCCCCACCTCAGGGCCTTTGCACGTGCTGTTCCCACTCCCTAGTGTGCTTTGCCAGATGCCCACCTGGCTCCCTCCCATACTTCCTTTAGCTCTTTCTCAAGTGTCTTCCTGCCGAGGCCTTTTCAGGCCTCTTATCTAATAGCTCACCCCAGTCCTTTCCTGTTTATTTCTCTTATCCTTTTTTTCTTTCTTTCTTTTTTGTGTGTGTGTGTGTGTGTGTGTGTGTGTGTGTGTGACACAGTTTTTTCTTTCTTTCTTTCTTTTTTGATATGAAGTTTTACTCTTGTTGCCTAGGCTGGAATGCAATGGCACAATCTCGACTCACTGCAACCTCCACCTCCTGGGTTCAAGAGATTCTCCTGCCTCAGCTTCCCGAGTAGTTGGGATTACAGGCGTGTGCCACCATGCCTGGCTAATTTTTTTTTTTTTTTTTTTTTTGAGACAGAGTCTCGCTCTGTCGTCTGGGCTGGAGTGCAGTGGCCGGATCTCGGCTCACTGCAAGCTCCACCTCCCGGGTTCACGCCATTCTCCTGCCTCAGCCTCCCGAGTAGCTGGGACTACAGGCGCCTGCCACCTCGCCCGGCTAGTTTTTTGTATTTTTTTTTAGTAGAGACGGGGTTTCACCGGGTTAGCCAGGATGGTCTCGATCTCCTGACCTCGTGATCCGCCCGTCTCGGCCTCCCAAAGTGCTGGGATTATAGGCTTGAGCCACCGCGCCCGGCCCTAATTTTTGTATTTTTAGTAGAAACAGGGTTTCACCGTGTTGGCAGGCTGGTCTCAAACTTCTGACCTCAGGTGATCTGCCCGCCTCAGCCTCCCAGGGTGCTGGAATTACAGAAGCAAGCCACCGCACCCGATCTCTCTTCTCTTTAGAATCGCTTCCTAACAGATGGCATTTTATTTATTTCTCTTGTCTGCTTGTCTACTCTCCCCACTAGAAATCAGTTCCATGAGGGCTGGGGCTTTGGTTTACTTTGTTTGATTTATCTCCAGTGCCTGGAACTGTCCCTGGCACATAGCAGGTACTATATAAGTATTTGCTGAGTCAGTGAATGAATGTTTTTACTTACCACTGTATTCCTGATGTCCAGCACGGTGCCTGGCACACAGTGAGTGATTAATAAACATTTGTTGAATGCATGAACGAATGAATGAACAACTCCCACCTCTTACAGTTTCTGCCGTTCTCCCGGAAGCCTTTGGCAAAGGGATTGGCTGCAATCTTCAGTTGTGTGATCTGGGGACACACATCCAGGGTCAAAGCAACTGTGGTCTGGGCAGGGCGCCACCACCCCCTCAAGCAGGGGCACTCACCCGTGGGTTCTGGTAGGCTGTCACGGAGATGAATGTGGTCTCCGGGAAGCGGAAGGAAGCCATGCCCCCCCAGTGCTGGCTGCAGAGCTGGGCTGCCCGAACTAGGTGTATGCGGGGTTGGTACTTGTGCATGGAGTGCAGGATCAGCTGGGAGGGAGGAAATGGGAGTGATTCCCTGCCCTGTGCCCCAGCCTTGGCCTCCCTTCTAGCACCCCCCAACCCTATCCTGGAGTCCCAGCCTGGGCCTCACGTGGCCGTGGGGGTCCAGCGTGCTGTTGGTGAGCTTGACACGATGGAAAGACACAGGCTGCCGCATCCAGTGTGCACCAGTGGCAGGAGAGTCGGGGTGAATGTAAACACGGTCGGGCAGGCGGGGCTCTGCCTTGCCACTGGGCTCCCACCGCCGGCCCTGCCAGCGATAGCGAGCCCCGTCCACCGGAACCACATCCAGAAGAAACAAGTAACGGGCCTCGGGGTCCAGGCCAGTGACTGACACTCGGCAGGCAGGGAACATGCGCCTGTGCAAGGGAGGGGACAGGAGAGGCCTGGAGCTACCCACTGGCCAGGGGTGGGCCCAGCACCAGTAACGGGACATAGCAGCAGGCTCCCCAGAGCTGTCAGAGAAACATCAAGGGAGGTGGAATTAGAACCCAGAGGGCAGGCCGGAGGCTGTGGCTCACACCTCTAATTCCAATACTTTGGGAGGCCAAGGTGAGAGGATCTCTTGAGTCCAGGAATTCAAGACCAGCTTGGGCAACACAGAAAGACCCCATCTCTACAAAAAATTTAAAAGTTAGCCAGGCATGGTGGTGCACACTGATAGTCCCAGTTACTACAGAGGCTGAGGCAGGAGGGTCACTTGAGCCTGGGAGGTCAAGACTACAGTGAGCCACAATTGCACCACTGCACTCCAGCCTGGGCAACAGGGCAAGACCCTGTCTCTGAAAAAGGAAAAAGGGCAGGGGGCAGTGGCTCACGCCTGTAATCTCAGCACTTTAGGAAGCTGAGGCGAGATCATGAGGTCAGAAATTTGAGACCAGCCTGGCTAATATGGTGAAACACTGTCTCTACTAAAAATACAAAAATTAGCCAGGTGTGGTGGTGTGTGCCTGTAGTCCCAGCTACTCGGGAGGCTGAGGCAGGAGAATCGCTTGAATCCAGGAAGCAGAGGTTGTGGTGAGCTGACGAGATAGCGCCACTGCACTCCAGCCTGGGCAACAGAGCGAGACTCCATCTCGAAAAATAAAAATAAAAAAAAAGAACCCAGAGGGCAGGATCTTAGATCTGGAAGGTTTTCTTGTCTCATTTTACATTTGGGGAAACAGGACAGACAGGTTAAGCGATCTGTCACACAGCAGGTTAGGAACAGAGCCATGACTCCTACCCCTCAAAGTGTATTTGCAGAAGCAGGGGTGACTAACTTTCTTGCTAGGAGCTTCCTGTCCCCACCCTCCTCTCCTCCCCTGATGTCCAGCACCAGAATCTGCAGCTCTTAGATGAATTTGCTTTAGAAAAAATATACCCTGCCTGCAGTAGGGCTGAGGACTTTCCATGCTAGGGCTTGAGCTCCTGCCCTAAAGACCTCGTCTCAGACCACACACTG
Source organism: Trachypithecus francoisi (assembly GCF_009764315.1). Taxonomy (NCBI): domain Eukaryota; kingdom Metazoa; phylum Chordata; class Mammalia; order Primates; family Cercopithecidae; genus Trachypithecus; species Trachypithecus francoisi. The sequence goes on along the minus strand of NW_022681455.1, from coordinate 82,928,708 downwards.
ACCGCGTCCCTGCCTCTAGGGTGACCCTGGACCTAGATACACTGACTCCTATTCAGGCTGCACACTGATCCCCAAGCCTGGCCAGATTTCCCTGATGCTGGTCACTGGGCTGGCCCTTGACCCCCTGTCCTTGTCTGGACGCTGGTCTAGGCCACACACTAACCTATAACCCAGCGGGACTTCCTGACCCTGCCCCAGACTGACCCATGACCCTTGCCATAGATTGGTCCCTAAACTCAGCCACAGACTCCGCAGACTGGCCCTTAACCCTTGTCACAGAATGACTCCTGATTCCAGCCACAGAGTAACCCCTGCCCCAGGCCATAGTCAGATTCTAAGCCTAGGCAGAACTCTAGCCCCTAGGGAACCTCCCAGACCTAGCCCCTCCCCAGGGACTCTGCTTTTCCCAAGAGACCCCCACCAGAAACACGGACCCTGACCAGCCCCTCACCTCCCAGCTTTGGTGATGATCATTTCTGTTCCCACAGAGCTGAACTCCTTCCATAGCTCCCGGTTCTCCAGGCTCAGGCTGACCCCAGGGAGGGAATGGAGGGCCTCTGGAGCTGATGGGGCCGGCTCAGTGCCCATGGCAGGGGGCAGAAGGGGCAGAGGTGGGTGCGCGGCCAGGGTGCGGGGAGCAGCCTCCATCCCGGAGAGGAAGCAATCCAGTTTGGGGGTGTCCAGGTCTGGAAGCCGGGGAAGAATGAGGAGCCAGCCGAGGGCCCCAGCCTCCCTATTCTCCTACCCAGGAGCTGGTCCCAACGCTCACCGGGGTAGCGGTAGCCCTCTGCTAGGCCGGGTGGGAAGCTGGAGTCTGCCCCAGGTTGGGCGGGCCCCAGGCGGTAGCCGGCCCCCAGGGACGGGTACAACTCTCGTGGATGGTACATGTTGTAGTTCCGTCTGGCCTCAGGTCTCGCTGCCTAGAACCCCCGGTGCTGCGAGATGCCCCCTTTATAGCTCACAGCTCAGCCCCTTCCAGACCCAGGATCACAGCCCCTCCCCTCTTTGGGGCCCTGGATTTGGGCTGGGGTGGAGACCCCTGGGGCCTCGAAGGGGTCCGAGCAGGGGCCGGATACCTGGGTACGGTCCCCTCCTTCCCTCCCTCCCCACCCCGGGCGGCTTCATTAGCCTCGACCCCCTGCCCCCTCATTACATAATTAACTCCTCGGCTTGATTGATCCCCGGGGCTCGGACAGGGACGCAGTTTGGCGCTTCCGGCCAGCTGGTCCCCGTTCCCACGGGGGGGAGCCCCGGCTAGGGATAAGCTGGGGGGCGGGGCCTGGAACCTGGACGGAGCCTGGAGTCCCGGGACACACCTTGGCGTCCCCGACCTTCTGGCAGGTGACCGCCCTCCGCCCCCCTTCACTTGGAGGCCAGGCCCTGGAGGGAAGCAGCATGACCAGAGGGAAAGTGCAGGCTGGAGGGATGCGGCCTGAGCTGACTTCACAGGGCACTCGGGGTCGCGAGGAGGCCGCAGCCCAGTCCCGAGCACCGTAGTCCTCCCTGGTCCCCATACTTAAAAAAAAAACCTCCACCCTGAGCCAAGCCTCCAATGTTCGGAGGCGCGCACAGTCCGACAGCTTCTGACGCCTCGCGCCTGGGTTTCCCAGAAGGTCCCACGCTGGGGAACCCTCGGAACTACACTTCCCGGCAGGCCCAGAGTTGAGGCGCGCCCGAAGGAGCCGGACGGACCACGCGGGGGCCGCTGGAAGTTGTAGTCCGGCCGCGAGGGGGCTGCGAGGCCGGCGACGCGGTTGCCTCCCTGGGGCGCTGTCCCCAGGCGGCGGCCAAATGCTGCAGATGAGCACACGCAGATCAGGCGAGGTCACCGCGTAGGCAGCCAGAGTGGGCTCAGGGCCTCCGCCGGCAGTGAGACCGCCTCGGTTCTTGGAGACCCAGCTTGAACGACTTGCCTACCCCATGCCCCCCCGGGGCTCAGAACCGCACAGGTCTATAGGGGCAGAAATCTGCGCTTGAGCTTCCCCGTCCCGGATTACACGCGAGCCTGGGCTGTCTCCACTCCATTGTTTTATTATGTACAAACGCTACAGAACGAGGGGGACAGACACGCGTGGGGTAAGAGGGGCCTGGTGGGAGGAGTTCACAGAGCAGACGGTGCACTGGGGCCAGGAGAGCAGAACACAGGCCATATCTATAGGGCAGGCGGGGAAGGAGGGGGTTAAAAACGAGATCCAAGCCAGCCAGATCGCAGGAGGTGCGGGGGCGTCGTCCCCCTTCTGTTCTCCCCCCAAGGTCACAGTGCATGCAATAAAATATATGTACAGGAGCTGGATCCGTCCTCTGTAGGGGCCCTGAGGGTCCAGAGCTCCCTTCGGGCGGAGGGAAGCCGGTGGCGCTCCCTGGCGGCCAGGCCGGGCTGGAGCCACATGCGTCGGGGAGCGGGGGTCAGTCCCAGCCGTTGTCTTTGATCATGTGGTTGAGTTCAATGATGTACTTCCCCTCTTTGTACTTCTGGCTGCTCTCAAAGGCCTGTTCCTGAAAGGAGGGGCGGGACCATCATCCCCGGAGCAACAGTCTCACCATAAGGCACAGGGGTTGGGGAGTGGACATGAGTGGTCCAATTTTACATATGAGGAAACTGTGGTCCAGAGGGGCAGGGCCGTGTTTCTCACAAACACAGAGTAGAACTCCCTGACTCAAAGGTACTTTTCAAGTATTAATGATGGCTCCAACAGAGAAGATAGGGAAGTGGCTAAAAGATTTCACAGTGCAGGTTTGCAAACTAGTGGCTTCATGGCCATTTTGGCCTACAACATGTATTATATGTGGCAAAGTACATATATAAACTCTCTCTTGGACAGCAGAGAGTTTAATAAAAATAACTTTAAAGTATTAAAATATAAGTAGGCCGTGCTCACTCCAGTTTGCCCAGCCTGCCCCCAACTCCCAACCCCTCCAATCTATGCTACCCTTTACACATCTATAGTATCTGCTTGGCCTTACAGGCACTTGAGGTTTTTTTTTTGTTTGTCTTGTTTTATTTTGAGAGGGAGTCTCGTTCTGTTGCCCAAGGTGGAGTGCAACGGCAGGATCTCGGCTCACTGCAACCTCTGCCTCCCGGGTTCAAGCAATTCTCCTGCCTCAGCCTCCTGAGTAGCTGGGACTACAGGTGCCCGCCACCACGCCGAGCTAATTTTTGTATTTTTAGTAGAGATAGGGTTTCACCATGTTAGTCAGGCAGTTCTTGAACTCCTGACCTCAGGTGATCCACCTGGCTCGGTCTCCCAAAGTGCTAGGATTACAGGCATGAGCCACCACGCCTGGCCTGGCACTTGAGTTTTTGACCTCTTGTCTAGGCCAGCTCTTTATTTATTTATTATTATTATTATTATTTTTGAGATGGAGTCTGTCTCCCAGGCTAGAGTGCAGTGGTGCAATCTCGGCTCACTATAAGCTCCGCCTCCCAGGTTCACACAACTCTCCTGCCTCAGCCTCAGGGGTAGCTGGGACTACAGGTGCCCGCCACCACACCCAGCTAATTTTTAAAATATTTTTAGTAGAGACGGGGTTTCACCGTGTTAGCCAGGATGGTCTCAATCTCCTGACTTCGTGATCCACCCACCTTGGCCTCCCAAAGTGCTGGGAATACAGGCATGAGCCACCGTGCCCGGCTGGCCATCTCTTTGATAGAGGCTGAGTGGCCAAGCCACCTGTCCAGAGACACACAGCCAATCTGTGGCAGGGTCAGCAGTGAGCTCAGGTCAGGGCTGGCTGGCTGGCTTTGCCTGGGGCATCTACCTCACAGAGGAACCACAGCTCCAAGCGACGCCTGAAGAATCCTGTCCCTTGCAGTGTCCCAAGAGCATCTTCCTTTGCCACATCTAATCTGATCCCTGTAACAATCCTGGGCGCTAGGCAGTGGCTTTATCTTCCACTGACAGATAAGGAAATGAGACTCAGGGTAGTGAAATCAGACCCTGGACAGCAGCAGTGGCAATGAGGGCTATGGAAAGGGAGGCTGGTGAACTCAACCTCCATGTTGTTGCAGAGTCTGGGGCAATTTTTCTGATACTCTGAATGACAATATAAGCTGGTGGTCAAGGGTTTGCAGTGAAAAAAAAATCAACCAACTCAGATTGTGGTCCTATTCTGTTACTTACCAGTTGTGTGATCTTGGGCAAGTTACCAACATCTCTGGGCCTCCCTGTCTTGTTCTGTAGAGATAATACTAGCTTCTACCTACAGGATCACTGCAATGATTGAGATAACAGACGCCAGGCACACAACAGTGCAAGGCACATAAGCATTCAATAAATGGTGACTCTAATTATATCCTAACTCTCAAATGGGGATCCAAGTGCCTGGGAGAAGGGATGGGTTAAGAGAAAAGTTCTACGGCCCTTGCAGGGTGCAAGAGAAGAAAATGTGGTCAGGAATGAAAAGACAGTCTGACTTGTGTGAGCTAGGCCTATGCAATCTGAAAGGCTATAGGATGACTGCTTGTCAGGAGGAGGTGTTGGAAGGTCAGGTCAAAGGCTAGCCTAGGGTCAGAGGTGGCTGACTCACATATTTCCAGCCCAAAGTGGTCTTGCAGTTCTCGCAGTGGATGTCGGCGACAGCATGGAGGCCGGTCAGCAGCACCCGCTCCTCGGCTGGCCCGCAGCCCACGTTCACCCTGTGGGGACATGGGGCAGTCCCAGGGAGGGTCCTGCCATCACAGGGCCCCCCTCAAGCACTGTGCCTGTCCTCCGCATCCAAGAGATGATGCTCACAGCTTCCTGCCTGCACCGGGGAACTCTGGGAGTCTCAGCAGGATGCCAAGGGTCACAGGTCACAACAGATGTCAGGGAAAGCAAGAAGGGAGGCCAGATACTCACACAGAGTTGAAGAGGTAGGCACGCCCCTGACTGCCCTGGAAGGACTAAAGGGTGGGAGGGTGGGAAGAGAGGAGGGGGTCAGGGCTGCCGGTGGGGAGCTGCCAGGCAGCCCCTATAGGTTCCAGCCCCACTGTGGCCTGGTTGGTTACCTTGGAGATGAGGTCGTCGTGGTTGGCCAGGTGAGCGCGGCAGTGGGCACAGCTATACCTCCGGTGACAATCATCCAAGTAGGCCTGAAACGTCTTGGGCTTTGAAATCCGCACCATGGCGGGGGCCGGGGGCAGTGGCCCCACGCGGGGAGCGGCCCACGGGGAGCAGAGGGAGCCCAGTGCCTGCCGGGGAGGGAGTAGGTGGGCTGTCAGGACCTAGGCCATACACATGCGAGGCACTCCCAGAGCCGTGGGGACTCACTCTGTCACACTCGGCTGCTCTCTCCTTTCCCCAGAGCCAGCAGCCTCTCGGGGACCAGAGGCGTCTCAGTTTTGACTCAGTGAGGAGGCCTCAGGTTGCATCAATGGGGAAACTGAGGCTCAGAGGAGCCCAGGGTGAGTCACTCGCCTGCTTCCGGCCTCACCCTTGCTGACCTGGCAGCTGAAGCTGGAGGAAGGGGCTTTGGAGGGCTGGGCTGTCAGTTCCCAGTTTCGGGGGAGCATGGACGGGTAGGCGCTGGTTGGTCCTTGCGACCTCATCTGGAGAGCAGTGGGGTTCACTGGGGGCTTAGGGGGTTCATCGGGGAGAGAGTCCCCCGCCTCTGGAGGAGGCAGGAGGCCTCGCCTTGAAGGTAGAGGGTCACCTAGCAGAGGAGGGGCTCTTACCTGCGGTCGCCGAGGCCTCCCCTAAGCCCAGGGGCTCTTACCTGCATCGCGGAGCCTTACCTGGACCCCGGGGCTCACCTGGGGCGCGGGAGTGGGGGCGGGCGCCGGGGGAGGGGGCAGTCCTCGCCGGCTGGGCGGGGGCGCGGGGCGACACGCAGCCCTGACGGCGCGGGCCTCACCTCGCCTGGGCGCGCGGGGCCCGGTCCGCCGGGGTGGGTTGGCCTGGGAGTGGGGGGCGCTCCTGGCGGGCGCCGTCCCCCCCGGCCCGGGTTCGCAGGCGCCTGGACTTGTTTACACCGAGCCCAGCTGCTGCCGCCGCTGCGGCGGGAGGGGGAGGGGACCCGCCTCCCGTCCCGGCGGCCGCCGTGGCCAATGGGCGCTCCGCATGCAAATGAGGGGGCGCGTCACACGGCGGCCGGCGCAGGCCCCGGCCGCCCCTCCCCCGCCGCCCGCTCCCGCCGGCCCGGAAATGCGGCTGCGGCCCGCGCGCCTCCGGCCTGCTCGCATTCCTGCTCGCGGCCCGCGCAGGGGCGGGGTCGGAGGGTCTAGGCCTGGCGCGGAGCGGGGAAGCGGGTGGCGCTGGAACGCATGCCCTGGGGAGATGAGTATAATGACCCACGTTTGCCCGCCGCCCATGTCCCGCTTAATCCCCGCATCAATCCAGTGAGGCCGTTTCTCCTGTTGACTCCACTGTACCGGGGGCTGAGGCCCAGGGAGGTCTCGCGGCTCCCGAGGTTATCCAGCTAGTAAGAGGCGAAGCTGGAATTCTCACTGTGGGCCCATTCCATGGCCTTTGCCAGAGCGCTAGGGGCACTCTCAGTTCACCTCTTAGCAGGGAAGACCCAAAGGTGCGCATTCCTGGCAGGCCCCTGGCAGCCAGGGCGTCAGACCAGGCAACTCCTACTGCCCAGCATCACCTCCTCCAGGCAGCCCCTCGGATGCCTCTGTTGGGACAGCTGAGTTCCTCTTCAAAGACCCAACTTCCTGGTCATAAGCTGTAAACAGATTCTACCCCCGCTTTTTCTTCTTTTTCGCAAATAGTTTCCCTATTTGGGAAAGTTTAAACCTTAGTCAATCGGGATCAGCTCAGATTGTGCGGTCCAACCCCCAGCCAATGGGGAAAGGACACAGAAACAGGAACTGCGTTAGGATTAAAAACCACTTCCCTCCTCTGTTCAGGAGGTGGGGGGGTGCTCTTGAGATTACAATCAGTGCAAGCAGCACCCTTCTGCAGAAGTAAAGATGCCTTGCTGGAAAGTCTTTTGTCTCAGTGCTGGTTTTTCTTGACTACACTGAGCGCTTGTTTTCAACAAATTTGGGGGTCTTCCAGGATCCCACTATCCTTTGGGAAGGGTAGCGATTACTTTTCCTCGTGAGATGCGTCCCACTGCCTTGTTGCTGTGGCCCCAGGAGCGGAGGATTGGGTCCACCCGAAGTGACAAATAAATCCGGACTCTCAGCAACATGGGCAGGAAGGATCCTTAAAATTCCCAGGCGAGTGGGTAACTGCACAGACCAAGATAAGAAAAGTTGCTACTGGGGCGACAAAGTATTTCCTTGGTGGTCGGGGTCACTTGGAGGTTTTAAGTGTGTGGTTGAGACACGTCAGTGGACACAAATCGAGTGTGGAGTCCAGACTTGGTTCCATGGTCACCTCATATGGCTTAGGGCGGTTTTCCAGTCAGGGATTATACCGACCCACTATTGCTAAGAGGGGCCTAAAATTCCCACCAGGGAAGCGGCCAAAAAGGATGAAGCAAGTATTCACACGAGTGCAAGAAACCTCCAGTGGGAAAAGGGAGAGGTTAAGCCCCTAGGAAACGGGCACCAACCTCCAGAATGGAAATACCCCAAGTAAGACGGAGTACAAAAGGCCAAGCAGACAATAAAATTCCCCCTGACAGTCCTCTAGGCCTTACATTAGAGTACTGGAGAGATAATGAAAACCAAACACAAGGAAAGACAGTGAATGATAAAATATTGCTGTTTTATTTGGACCAAGGAACCTATCCTCAGACCCTCGGTCTTTTGGCCAAAGTTTGGATCAGATGAGGATTGGATATGCCAACTGTTAATCCAGTATGTTAATGAAAAAAGTCCAGGCTCGCAAGAGGAAATAGGTTATGCTCTGTGTTGGAGACAGGAACTTGTCCTTCCCTTTCCCTTAAAGGATGATGTAAAAGAGAAACCAAACTCAATACCCCCCCAGGACAACCCAGTTAAGTCAGATTCTACATCTAAAGATGCCAATGTATAGGATCCCCTAGACTATCTTCCCCCACCTACCCCACCCCAGGCTAATCACTCAGTCCCTCCTCCACATAACCCTGCCCCATGGGCCTTGTGGCCCCACGTCCCCATTGAGTAGCCACCGGCACATGTCCTTTCCTCAGGAAAACTTCAGCACAAGATGGAAACAATGCCGGAGGGATATTCAAAACTTTCCTTTTCCCTCTTCCTCAAAGGAGTCTGCCCCAACCCCTTTTCCCTTAAGAGAAGTAGCACTGGGAGGAGGGGGTATTGGTTTCGTAAATGCCCCCTTAACTAGTTCAGAGGTTAGAAATCTGAAAAAGGAACTCAAACCATTATCAGATGATCCTTTTGGAGTCACAGATCAAATTGACCAATTTTTAGGGCCACAATTGTATACTTGGGCTGAATTAATGTCCATCTTAGGTATTCTCTTCGCAGAGGAGGAAAGAACCATGATCCACAGGGCCGCTATGATAGTCTGGGAATGTGAACACCCTCCTGGTCAAAACATCCCGGCAGCAGAGCAGAAACTCCCAGCCCGGGACCCTCAGTGGGACAGGAGCAATGCAGCCCACTGAGAAAACATGAAAGACCTCAGGGATATGATAATTAAGGGATTCGGGAATTGGTGCCTGGAACCCAAAATATTTCCTGAGCATTTAATGTACACCAAGAGAAAGATGAAGGGCCCATGGAATTTTTAAACAGACTTAAGGAGCAAATAAGAAAATGTTCAGGCTTAGACATAGAGGACCCACTTGGACAAGGAATGTTAAAGCTCTATTTTATCACCAACAGTTGGCCGGACATTAGAAAGAAATTACAAAAGATAGGAAATTGGCAAGGTTGTTCCATAGAGGAACTTTTAATTAAGAGATGCCCAGGCTGGGCGTGGTGACTCACACCTGTAATCCCAGCACTTTGGGAAGCCGAGGGGGGCAGATCACGAGGTCAGGAGATTGAGACCATCCTGGCTAACATGGTGAAACCTCATCTCTACTAAAAATACAAAAAAATTGGCCAGGCGCGGTGGCTCAAGCCTGTAATCCCAGCACTTTGGGAGGCCGAGACGGGCGGATCACGAGGTCAGGAGATCGAGACCATCCTGGCTAATACGGTGAACCCCGTCTCTACTAAAAATACAAAAACTAGCCGGGCGAGGTGGCGGACGCCTGTAGTCCCAGCTACTCCGGAGGCTGAGGCAGGAGAATGGCGGAAACCCGGGAGGCGGAGCTTGCAGTGAGCTGAGATCTGGCCACTGCACTCCAGTCCGGGTGACAGAGCGAGACTCCGCCTCAAAAAAAAAAAAAAAAAAAAAAAAAAAAATTTAGCTGGGCTTGGTGGCGGGCGCCTAGGGAGGCTGAGGCAAGAGAATGGCGTGAACCCGGGAGGCGGAGCTTGCAATGAGCCAAGATTGTGCCACTGCACTCCAGCCTGGGCAACAGAGGGAGACTCCCATCTCAAAAAAAAAAAAAAAAAAAAAAAAGATGCACAAAGGCCGGGCATGGTGGCTCACTCCTGTAATCCCAGGACTTTGGGAGGCTGAGGTGGGCAGATCACGAGGTCAGGAGATCAAGACCATTCTGGCTAACATGGTGAAACCCCATCTCTACTAAAAAAATATTTAAAAATTGGCTGGGCGCGGTGGCTCAAGCCTGTAATCCCAGCACTTTGGGAGGCCGAGATGGGCGGATCACGAGGTCAGGAGATCGAGACCATCCTGGCTAACACGATGAAACCCTGTCTCTACTAAAAAATACAAAAAACTAGCCAGGTGAGGTGGTGGGCGCCTGTAGTCCCAGCTACTCGGTAGGCTGAGGCAGGAGAATGGCGTGCACCTGGCAGGCAGAGCTTGCAGTGAGCCAAGATCGCGCCACTGCACTCCAGCCTGAGAGACAGAGTGAGACTCTGTCTCAAAAAAAAAAGAGAGAGAGAGAGAGAGAGAGACCCCAAAATTATATGTATGAATGGATGAAATGGATGAAAAAAAGCAGAAACAAAAGGCAAAAACTATGCTGTCCACTTTACAACAGGGAACTCTACAACAGGAAACCCAGGAAAATAGAACTTATGAACCCTCTAAGCAACGGGCTATGAGACCCCACACAGGAAGTAAAAGGATGAAACCTGAGAGTCAAAGAGCAGGACAGGGAAGAGGGGAAGACAGATGTTTCAGGTGTGGAAAGCCAGGAAATTTTAAAAGGGAGTGCCCAAAAGGGAGAAGAAAAAGGAAGTTCTTCCACTCATGGCATTTGAAGAAGAATAGGGGGATCAAGGGCTCTGCATCTTTCATCTCGAGTCCCACCAGGAGCCCTTGATAAATCTGACGGTGGAACCTAAATCAGAGTTAATCACTTTCTTTTTTTTTGCTGGAGTGCAATGGCACGATCAAGGCTCATTGCAAGCTCCCTCTCCTGGGTTCACGCCATTCTCCTGCCTCAGCCTGGCGAGTAAGTGGGACTACAGGCGCCCGCCACCATGCCCAGCTATTTTTTTGTATTTTTAGTAGAGACAAGGTTTCACTGTGTTAGCCAGGATGGTCTCGATCTCCTGACCTTGTGATCCACCTGCTGTGCTGGGATTACAGGCATGAGCCACCGCGCCCGGCCCAGGGTTCATCATTTTCGTAGTCAATTAGGGAGTGGCTTGCTCCTCCCTATGTTTTCTCCCTTCAAGTTTAGCATGTTCAGTAGAAGAGCTTACTGTCTCAGGGATTAAAGGGGAGGGATTCAGGGCAAAAATTTTAGAGGAAATAGGTTAAATATGAGAACAGGCCAGCCACCACTAAGTTCTTGTTAATCCCCAAAGTGGGAACTAATTTGTTAGGAAGAGACTTAATGTTACAATTAGGTATAGGCTTATATGTTAATCAGGGAAAACTCCTCACTTCCTTAAACCTACTCACTGCCCCAGAAGAAAGCCGAATGCATCCTGACATATGGTTAAAGAAAGGAAATTGAGGGAAACTACAGGTCCAATCCATGTCAAAATAAAATTTCCCGGCCGGGCGCGGTGGCTCAAGCCTGTAATCCCAGCACTTTGGGAGGCCGAGACGGGCGGATCACGAGGTCAGGAGATCGAGACCATCTTGGCTAACACGGTGAAACCCCGTCTCTACTAAAAATACAAAAACTAGCGGGCGAGGTGGCGGGCGCCTGTAGTCCCAGCTCCTCGGGAGGCTGAGGCAGGAGAATGGCGTAAACCCGAGAGGCGGAGCTTGCAGTGAGCTGAGATCCGGCCACTGCGCTCCAGTCCGGGCGACAGAGCAAGACTCCGCCTCAAAAAAAATAAAATAAAATAAAATAAAATTTCCCTTGGGTGGATGTGGTGGCTCACGCCTGTAATCCCAGCACTTTGGGAGGCTGAGGCAGGTGGATCACTTGAGGTCAGGAGTTTGAGACCAGCCTGGCCAACATGGTGAAACTCCATCCCTACTAAAAGTATTTAAAAACTTAGCCAGGTGTGGTGGCATGTACCTGTAGTCCCAGCTACTCAGGTGGCTGAGGCAGAAGAATTGCTTGAACCCTGGAGGCGGAGGTTGCAGTGAGCTAAGATCACAGCATTGCATTCCAGCCTGGGTGACAGAGAGAGACTCTGTCTCAAAATAAATAAATAAATAAAATTTCCCAGGGAAATGGTAAGGAGAAAACAATACCCTATTCCCTTAGAAGCTGCAATGGCTCTAAAACCTATAATTGAGGGCCTCGTCCGTGACGGACTCCTTGAACCCTGTATGTCCCCATATAACACTCCAATATTGTCTGTAAGAAAGTCACATGGGTCATACTGGCTAGTAGAAGACCTCTGGGTTATTAATCAAACAGCTCAAACTACCCCATCCCCCCCACTGCTGTTCCCAACCCTTACACCATTATCAGCAAAATCCCACACGATCACCAGTGGTTCACAATGATAGATTTGAAAGATGCTGGCCAGGCGTGGTGGCTCACACCTGTAATCCTAGCACTTTGGGAGACTGAGGCAGGCAGATTGTCTGAGCTCAGGAGTTTGCGACCAGCCTGGGCAACATGGTGAAACCCCGTCTCTACTAAAATGCAAAAAAAAAAAAAAAAAAAAAAAAAATTAGCCAGGCACGGCAGCATGCGCCTGTAATCCCAGCTACTCAGGAGGCTGAGGCGGGAGAATTGCTTGAGCCTGGGAGGCGGAGGTTGCAGTGAGCAGGGATTGTGCCACTGCACTCCAGCCTGGTGATAGAGCCAGGCTCCGTCTCAAAAATTAAAATAAAATAAAATAAAATAAAAAATAAAAATAAAAAAAGAAAGATACCTTTTTGGGCTTGCCCTTTAGCAGAAGACAGCCAGGACATGTTTGCTTTTGAGTGGGAGGACCCTCACTTAGGTCGAAAACAGCAGTACCAGTGGACAGTCCTACCCCAGGAGTTTACGGACTCCCCAAATCTATTCAGTCAAATTTTAGAACAAGTCCTAGAAATCTTTTCCGTTCGTTCATCCGTAGGCCTACTCAAATATGCAGATGACCTGCTCATTTCAGGAAATAGCAAGGACCACATAACCACAATTTCAATTAACTTCCTGAATTTCCTAAGGGAACAAAGGTTACGGGTCTCAAGGAGTAAAATTCAGTTTGTAGAACCTGAGGTAAAATATCTAGGACACCTCATCAGTAAAGGCAAACGGAAAATAGTACCTGAACGAATTGAAGGTGTCACATCTCTACCTTTGCCTGAAACAAAGCAGGAACTTAGAAAATTCTTGGGATTAGTTGGATACTGTTGTCTATGGATTGATTCTTATGCCCGAAAATTAAAACCTCTATATCAAAAACTCACCCAAGAAGGACCAGACCCCCTTCGTTGGACCCCATCAGAAGTCCAACAAGTAGAAGAGTTAAAACACCTACTTGTAACTGCCCCCGTTCTAGCTTTGCCCTCCTTAGCCATTCCACCTTTTCGTCAGTGTGAACAAGGGGGTGGCTTTAGGGGTACTCACCCAAAGACACAGAGGCCAGCGGCAGCCCATAGCCTTCCTGTCCAAAGTTCTTGATCCAGTAACCTGCAGATGGCCCCAGTGTGCCTAATCCATAGCAGCAACTGCATTGCTAGCGGAAGAAAGCAGGAAAATGACCTTTGGGAGAAGCCTCTTTGTATGCACCCCTCATCAAGTTAGGACCATTCTTAATCAGAAGGCAGGAAGAATGCTCACTGACTCAACAATTTTAAAATATGAGGCTGTCGGGTGGGCGCGGTGGCTCACACCTGTAATCCCAGAATTTTAGGAGGCCGAGGCGGGCAGATCACAAGGTCAGGAGTTCGAGACCAGACTGCCCAGCATGGTGAAACCCTGTCGCTACTAAAAATACAAAAAATTAGCCAGGTATGGTGGCGCATGCCTGTAATCCCAGCTACTTGGGAGGCTGAGGCAGGAGAATTGCTTGAACCCCGGAGGCAAAGGTTGCAGTGAGCTGAGATCAGCTACTGCACTTCAGCCTGGGCAATAGAACGAGACTCCATCCCCCTCCTCAAAAAAAATTGAGGCTGTCTTATTAGAGAGGGATGATTTAACATTGACCACTGATAATTCGCTCAACGCTGATGCTTTCCTAATGGGAAATCCGAACTGGGAGGAACCTGAGCATAAATGTTTAGATCTGATCAGTTATCAAACTAGAGTCAAACTGGATCTAAGCAAGACCGTATTCCAAACCGGGTGTCACCTCTTTATAGACGGCTCCTCCCAGGTAATTGAAGGAAGAAGGCATAACGGGTATTCTGTAGTTGACGGGGAAACCCTCATGGAGGTAGAGTCAGGGAGACAGCCTAATAACTGGTTCACTCAAACATGTGAACTCTTTGCATTAAATCAGGCCTGAAAATCTTTTCTAAATCAGGAAGGAACTATTTACACTGACTCCAAGTATGCTTTCGTAGTAGTCCATACCCTTGGAAAGATCTGGACTGAACGAGGCCTCATTAATAGTAAAGGCCAGGACCTTGTCCATAAAGGATTGATTATACAAGTACTAGAAAATCTTCAACTACCAGAAGAAATAGTGGTGGTCTATGTCCCAGGACACCAGAAAAACCCATCCTTTGAAAGTCAGGGAAATAACCTCGCAGATCAAGTAGCCAAGCAAGCTGCCTCTTCCCGAGAGGCACCCATTTTCCATCTGACCCCTTGCCTTCCCCTCCAGTTGCAATCCCCATCTTCTCCAACGCAGACCAAGAAAAGTTAAAAAGAATAGGAGCTGAGGAAAGCTCAGAGGGAAGGTGGGTATTACCAGACGGGAGGGAAATGCTGTCTAAACTTCTTATGAGGGAAATATTGTCACAGCTTCAAGGAACTCACTGGGGTCACCAAGCTATGTGTGACGCAGTCCTCAAAGCCTATGGGTATATAGGAATCTATACCCTCACTAGGCAGGTGGCGGATAGTTACCTAGTGTGCAAAAAACTAATAAACCCGAAGGAAACAGCCTCCACTTTATCAAGGGAACCACCCCTATAATTGCCAATCCAACCAGTGCAACCCAGTACTTACCTCTATTACTACCCCTACCTCTGCCGACCCTAACTCCACTCTAGGTTGCTTCTATGGCTTAGGAGCTGATGTTACTGGAAGGGACCCTATAGGCTTCTTTTTTTTTTTTTTTTTTTTTTTTTGTATTTTTAGTAGAGACGGGGTTTCACCGTGTTAGCCAGGATGGTCTCGATCTCCTGACCTCGTGATCCGCCCGTCTCGGCCTCCCAAAGTGCTGGGACTACAGGCTTGAGCCACCGCGCCCGGCCAGGCTTCTTTGAAATATGTTTTGTTCACCCTTCTCTACCTCCTACCGTTTCCCCTTCCCCAAGCCCACCAAATCAAACCATTCCTCACCTCTTACCCAATGACAAAACCAAAGTAGCTATAGTAGAGGTCAAGGACTTAAAGCAAACCCTAGCCATTGAGACCGGGTATCAAGATGCAAATGCCTGGCTGGAATGGATTAAATATTCTGTTCGCACCCTGAATAAAAGCGACTGTTACGTTTGTGCAGCAGGCAGGCCAGAAACCCAGATTGTCCCCTTTCCACTCAGATGGGCCAACCAACCAGGCATGGACTGTATGGTAGCGCTCTTCCAGCACCACGGCCTGGGAAAACAAGACGTGCACCACTCTTTCACTACATTTCCCAAAGATCAGGAGCCCTGTGGGTCAGCCCCTAAGGACCATTCGACTTTCAGCTCTCAATGCCAATTTTACCTTGTGTCTCTCACGACAGGGGGACAAATTGACACTCCCTGGAAATCTAATGGGAGTCTAAACCTTTTCAAGAGCTAACCAGTCGGCCCTTGTCTACCCCTGAGCAGATGTATGGTGGTTTTGTGGAGGACTGTTACCGGGTGCGCTGCCAAGCAACTGGACTGGCACTTTTGCTCTAATCCAATTGGCCATCCCTTTCACCTTGGCATTTCATCAACCAGACAGGAAGCAAATAACCCGAAGAAAAAGAGAAACCCCTCACGGGTCCTTTGACCCCCATGGTTACGTAGACAGTAGCAGGGTCCCACGGGAGTTACCAAGTGAATTTAAAGCTCGAAACCAAATAGCCGCTGGGTTAGAGTCTGTTTTGTTCTGGTGGTCTGCTATAAATAAAAATGTAGACTGGATATATACTACCATGAGTAGTGATTCATCAGTTATACCAGGGATGCCATCAAGGGAATAGCTGAACAATTAGGCCCCACCAGCCAGATGGCCTGGGAAAATAGGCTAGCCCTTGACATGATACTGGCAGAAAAAGGCAGAGTCTGTGTCATGATCTGAGTCTAATGTTGTACTTTTATCCCTAATAATACAGCTGCCTATGGGACCATCACAAAAGCTTTACGAGGCCTTACCACCCTGGCAAATGAATTAGCTGAAAATTCTGGAATAGATAACCCTTTTATGGGTCTCATGGAAAAGTGGTTTGGAAAATGGAAAGGACTCCTGGCTTCTATCTTTACCTCTCTTGCAATTGTTACTTGTGGGCTGTTGCATCATACCTTGTATGGTGGGTTAACTCAAAGGCTCATAGAAACAGCCCTCACTAAAGCCCCCCTTGCTTCTCTCCCTTCATACTCAGACAAGCTCTTTCTCCTGGATAATCAAGAATGAAGCCAAATCCTGTTAAAAATTTTTGAAGAGGAAGAAGTATTAAACAGAAGAGAGGAAATTGTTGGGACAGCTAAGCTCTTCAAAGACTCAACTTCCTGGTCATAAGCTGTAAACAGATTCTCCCCGTTTTTCTTCTTTTTCGCCAGTCTACCCTGTTTGGGAAAGTTTAAACCTTAGCCAGGCGGGATCAGCTCAGATTGTGCGGTCCATCCCGGGCCAATGGGGGAAAGGACACAGAAAAACAGGAACTGCGTTAGAGTTAAAAACCGCTTCTCTCTTTTGTTTAGGGTGCTCTTGGGATTACAAGCAGCTCAGGCGGCACCGTTCTGAAGTAAAGATGCCTTGCTGGGAAATCTTCTGTCTCAGTGCTGGTTTTTCTTGACTACACAGAGCACTTGTTTCTAACACCCCTGTGCTCCAGGCTGGGTTAGGTCTGATCTCAGGGCATGTCTGTTTCAACACGTGTCTGTAGTTCTTTTTTTTTTTTTTTTTTTTTGTTGAGACGGAGTCTCGCTCTGTCACCCAGGCTGGAGTGCAGTGGCCGGATCTCAGCTCACTGCAAGCTCCGCCTCCCGGGTTCCCGCCATTCTCCTGCCTCAGCCTCCGAGTAGCTGGGACTACAGGCGCCCGCCACCTCGCCCGGCTAGTTTTTTTTTTTTTTTTTTTTTGTATTTTTAGTAGAGACGGGGTTTCACCGTGTTAGCCAGGATGGTCTCGATCTCCTGACCTTGTGATCCGCCCGTCTCGGCCTCCCAAAGTGCTGGGATTACAGGCTTGAGCCACCGCTCCCGGCCGTGTCTGTAGTTCTTAAGCTTGTGTTGCTCACTGCAGTGGGCCTGGCCTGGTCTAGAGGAGGCGCTCAGTAAGTATCTGTGAAATGTGAATGTGTGGTTCATTCAGTGAATATGGCCCTGGGGCTGGAGATGGTAGAGGTGTTCTGGGAGCTTCTGGAGAAGGAGACCTGGGAGGAGAAGGTTGGAATGGCGGAGGCAGCAGAGGGGCTGGGTGAACGCACCTGTCCCACCCAGGCCCATCCTCTGCAGCCCGAGAAGGAAGCTCACAGGGCAAGGCATGGAAGAGGTAAGTCCCCTGCCCTGTGCCTGGGCTGTTGATGGCCTCAGGAAAATGGAACCATTATCTGTCGCTGTCAAGTGGCTGGGGCCAGGACACCTGGGTTGGCCGTGAGGGGACATTCCTGAGGAGAGTGGAGGCCAGGCTGGGGCAGGGTGTGGCACGACAGAGAGGAATGTAGTGGAACCAGTGGGTCAGACTTCTGAGGGCCCCAGGCTCCAGTCTCAGGGCTAGCCTGTTTCCTCCTAAGCTGCCATCTTCACATCTTCAGGACCCACCCCTCTACTCCCCACCCTCAGCACAACAATGTGATGTGATCGAAAGGCAAATCTTTATTTTTCAGGAAGAGAAACAGGAGAGTGTGAGTCCTCTGGACTTAGGAGGTCTGGGCGGCTGGTCCACGGTTGTCCAGGTAGTGCCGCAGGGCTGTGGGATAATCTGTCATGACGCCAGTGGCTCCCACACTGAAGGCTGCTTCAAAATCTGACTCTTCATTAAGGCACCAAAAGACCACCTGAGCAGGGAGGGATCAACTAAGGTCAGGAGCTTGTAGATTCTGAAAAATTTTACATCCAGACAGTGGGGACCCACCTCCTCCTCTATGGAGACTCCCCAGCAGCAGTAGGCTGGGGCTGATTGTTAAATTCTCAGGAATTTTGCAAAGTGGTTATTAAACCCAGCCATTATTAAAAATTAAATCATAGCCTAGATACAGTGGTTCACGCCTCTAATCTCAACACTTTGGGACGCCGAGGCAGGAGTTGAGGTCAGGTGTTTAAGATCAGCGAGACCTCATCTTGCTACAAAATACTTTTTAAAAATTAGCCCGGTGTGGTGGTGTGCGCCTGTGCTACCAGCTACTTGGAAGACTGAGGTGAAAGAATTGCTTGAGCCCAGGACTCTGACGCTATAGTGAGCTATGGTTGCGCCACTGTACTCCACCCTGGGTGACAGAACAAGACCTCGTCTCAAAAACATAAATAAATAAATTATATAAACTGACAATTAATAATTTTTTTTTTTTTTTTTTTTTTTGAGTAGGAGTCTTACTCTGTCACCCAAGCTGGAGTACAGTGGCTTGAACTTGCTCACTGCAAGCTCCGCCTCCCGGGTTCACGCCATTCTTCTGTCTCAGCCTCCCAAATAGCTGGGACTACAGACGCCCACCACCACGCCCGGCTAATTTTTGTATTTTTAGTAGAGATGGGGTTTCACTGTGTTAGCCAGGATGGTCTCGATCTCCTGACCTCGTCATCCGCCTGCCTCAGCCTCCCAAAGTGCTGGGATTACAGGTGTGAGCCACCGTGCCCGGCCCTAAATAAATTATTAAAACAACAGCGGCCAGGCATGGTGGCTCATGCAGGCGGATCAACTAAGGTCAGGAGTTCGAGACCAGCCTGGCCAACATGGTGAAACCCCATCTCTACTAAAAATACAAAAATTATCTGGGCGTGGTGGTGGGCGCCTGTAATCACAGCTACTCAGGAGGCCAGGGCAGGAGAATCGCTTGAACTCAAGAGGTGGAGGTTGCAGTGAGCTGAGATCACGCCATTGCACTCTAGCCTGGGCAACACAGCAAGATTCTGCTCAAAAAAAAAAAAAAAACCCAAAACAAACAAAAAACCAGCAATAAATACTCAAAGCATATTTCTTCCTAATCAATTTCCTATTACTGTGTCCTTGAAGTGATTAAGTCTGTTGAGGCTGTGAGATGGAACTACATGATGGGGTGCCAACAGGCAGCTCTTCCCATTCTGCATTTGGTGGCTTCATGTCGGCAGCCTGAAACTGGCCAAGGTAGGAGTATTTAAACCAGGAAAATTAATGTTCAAATCAGGGCTTTCATTTGTTCCTCTCTGAGAGCTGGTTGTTGACCACTTACCAGCACCACCCTCTCCCAGCGCCCCCGTTCCACCGCCACCTGCCCCAGCTTCTGCAGCTCTGCCACTTCCCTGCTTGTTCTAGTAGGCACTGAGGTAGGTGGAGATGGGAATTTTTTATTTTATTAAAAATACAGACGAGACGAGGTCTCTCTGTATTGCCAACACTGGAGTGCAGCGGTATAATCACAGCCCACTGCAGCCTTGACCTCCTGGGCTCAAGCGATCCTCCCACCTCAGCCTCCTAACTAGTTGGGACTACAGGCATGTACCACCATGCCCAGTTAATATTTTATTTATTTATTTATTTTTGAGACAGTTTTGCTCTGTTGCCTAGCCTGGAGTGCAGTGGCATGATCTCGGTTCACTGCAACCTCCAGCTCCTGGGTTCAAGCGATTCTCGTGCTTCAGCCTCCCGAGTAGAGCTGGGATTACAGGCTCCCGCCATGATACCTGGCTAACATTTACATTTTTAGTAGAGATGAGGGTTCACCATGTTGGCCAGGGTGGTCTCGAACTCCTGACCTTAGTTGATCCGCTGGCCTCGGCCTCCCAAAGTGCTGGGATTGCAGGCATGAGCCACTGCACCCGGCCTCTGCATTTTTTTTCATTTCCCTTTTCCTTTCCTTTTTCCCTCCCTCTCCTTCTCTCTCTCCCTCTCTCTAGCTCTTTGCACTCTCTCCTCTCTGTCTTTCGAGACAGTCTGGCTATCTCTCCCAGGCTGGAGTGTGCAGTGGCGTGATTCTGATTACAGCTCACTGCAGCCTCAAAACCCTGTGCTCAGGTGATCCTCCCATCTCAGCCTCCTGAGTGGCTGGGACTACAGGTGCAAACAACTGTGCTTGGCTAATTTTTAAATTTTTTGTAGAGACGAGGGTCTCAGTATGTTGCCCAGGCTGGTCTTAAACTCCTGGGCTCAAGTGATCCTCCCACCTTGGCCTCTCAAAGTGATGGGATTACAGGCAGGAGCCACTGTGCCCAGCCTCTGCCTACAGCATTTCTTCCCTGTACCCTTGATGGGAAGCTCCCACCCCTAGTACCACAGTGCCTGGAACATTCTCAAGGATCATTTACTAATTAAATGATCTGGTTGAAGCCAATGCTCAGGGGAGAGGGGTCGGGCTGGGCCTGGTTTCTCCCATCTCTCATCTTTTCCCAGCCCCTCTCATCAGGGATCATGATACATCATTGTTGTCATCATAATGGCTAACATGTATCAAGCCCTTAATAAGTACTAGTTACATATCCATAAATTGGCAATGTCAGGTTAGGAAAATATGTGTGTAGCTAGGTGTGGCACCTGTACAGGCTCACACCTGTAATCCCAGCACTTTGGGAGGCTGAGGCAGGCGGCTCACTTGAGGCCAGGAGCTCTAGACCAGCCTGGTCAACATGGTGAAACCCCATCTCTACTAAAAACACAGAAATTAGCCAAGCGTGGTGGCAGGCGCCTGTAGTCCCAGCTACTTGGGAGGCTGAAGCAGGAGTATCTCTTGAACCTGGGAGGCGGAGGTTGCAGTGAGCCGAGATTGCGTCACTGCACTCTAGCCTGGGCGACAGAGTGAGACTCTTGTCACAAAAAAAAAAAAGGAAAAAGAAAATTGTGTGTGTGTGTGTATCCAGAGAGTTAAATATACCATTTTCCCATTTTAGGGATGAAGAAACTGAGACTCAGGTGAGGTCACCTGCCAGAACGATGCAGCTAGTTGGCAGCAGAGTGGGACCGGAACCCTGCTGCCAAGTCCGTGTACAGTGGGAGTGGCGGTCAAGGCCTCACCTGCACCCCTCGCTCCTCCAAGTGTCGGATCAGACTCTTCCTCATGATCAGCCTGGGGGTGGGGTGGGGACATGGGAGGTAATGATGAGAGGGGACCCGGGAGACAGGCAGCAGTAGGTCTCTATGCGGACACTCCACCCAGCTGTCTTGCCCACCTCACCATTTCGAAACCACAGCCGACAGCTGGTTCAGGCAAGAGCAGGAAAATGGGAAATAGGTCCTGCAGAGAGAAGGAAGTGGGGGTTAGCCCCTAGGGTCTCCCCTGTCCCAGAGGTGGGGCAGGGTGGTAGTACCCCCCCAACCAGGGTAGTGCTGCCCTCCAACCCCCCAGAATCCCCCAGAATAACCTTTGTAGTTGCCCCAGTGAACAATTCACCGATTGTTCAGAGAGCCTACTCTGACTTCCATGCTTTGAAGGTGTGGTCCTCCAGCCACCATTCAACAGATAAGGAGTCTGGGCCTTAGAGAACTGAAGGGACTTGTCAGGCCCCAAGCAGAGCAGTGGTGGGGCTGGGGCCAGGACCTGGTTTGGTTCCAAAGCTGGACACCCAGGCTGGAGGTCCTCCTGGTTGGGCCTGGCCAGTTTCTTATTTATTTATCTTATTATTAAGATAATAAATAAATGTAAATAAAATTTTTTTGTAGAGACATGTCTCACTATGTTGCCCAGACTGGTCTTGAACTCCTGGACTCAAGTAATCCTCCCGCTTTTGCCTCCCAAAGTGCCAGGATAATAAGCGTGAGCTGGCCAAGTGTAGTGGCTCACACCTGTAATCCAAGCACTTTGAGAGGCTGAGGCGAGAGGAGACCAGCGTGGCCAACATGGCGAAACCCCATCTCTACTAAAAATACAAAAATTAGCCGGGTGTGGTGGCACGCCTGTAATCCCAGCCACTTGGGAGGCTGAGGCAGGAGATTTGCTTGAACCCAGGAGGCAGAGGTTTCAGTGAGCCGAGATCGCACTACTGCACTCCATCCTGGGCCGCAGAGCGAGACTCCTTCTCAAAAACAAAAACCAAAACCTCGTGAGCCACTGTGCCCACTGGCCAGCTTCTTGAGACCAGACAGCACTTAGTGGGACGGCCCCTAATTATCCCACTCCAGGGGTGACTTTAGAGGCCCTTTGTAGTGTCCTAGGGCAGGCTTTGGAGTCAGACCCAGGGAAAACCTAAGCTTTGGACTTCCAGCTGTGTGTCCTTGGGCAAATCACAGAACCTCTCTGGGTCTCAGATTCTCCAGGGTACCATGGGAGTCATGATTCCTATACCTCCTGGGGGTGCTGCAAGGTAAAAGTCAACCCAAAAGATGTGAAAACACTTTATAAATCTTGTATAAGGCCGGGCGCGGTGGCTCATGCCTGTAATCCCAGCACTTTGGGAGCCAGAGGCAGGCAGATCACGAGGTCAGGAGATTGAGACCATCCTGGCTAATATGGTGAAACCCCGTCTCTACTAAAAATACAAACAAATTATCCAGGTGTGGTGGCAGGTGCCTGTATCCCAGCTACTTTGGAGGCTGAGGCAGGAGAATGGCATGAACCCGGGAGGTGGAGCTTGCAGTGAGCCAAGATCGCGCCACTGCACTGCAGCCTGGGCGACAGAGCCAGACTCCTTCTCAAAAAAAAAAAAAAAAAAAATCCTGTATAAAAAGGTGGTACACAAATACCATTGAATGATCTCTTTGCAGCAAGGGATTGTGGGGGCTGAGTGGGACTTCCTTTTGGACAATAGAGGGGAGCAGAGAGCTCTGGGACTACCACAGAGAAGCTGTCAGAAAGCAAAGGGAGACCGGGCCCGGGGGCTCAGGTCTATAATCCCAGCACTTTGGGAGACCAAGGCGGAGACTCGCTTGAGCTGAGGAGTTCAAGAGCAGCCTGGGCAACATAGTGAGACCTTGTCTCTACAAATAATTTAACAATTAGCCAGGTGCAGTGATGCAAGCCTATACTCCCAGCTACTAAGGAGGCTGAGGCAGGAAGATCTCCTGAGCACAGGAGATCGAGGCTGCAGTGAGTCATGATCTAGCCACTGCATTCCAGCCTGAGCAAGCCTGTCTCAAAAAAAAAAAAAAAAATTAAAGCAAAGGGAGGGACCTGGCTTAAGTGCCAGGGAAGTATCCAAATTCGTGATCCTTTCCCCAGATGTTACTTTGTTAACCACTGCCTTCCTGCAGAACACTGACTTGCCTTTTCCTGCTGAGGGTCTGAGACAGCCGTGCTTTAATTAATGAACAAATGTCTTCCCAGCCAGACTGTAAGCTCATCGAGGACCTCCTCCCACCCTCATTGGTCTTATTTACACATTATAACTGCATCTGGGACAGAGTAGACGTTCAATAAAATATGCTAGATGGACTGAGATGGATAAATGAGCCCTCCTAAGACTCCACATTTGCACAGAATTTCACGGTGTTCACAGTTCCCTTAGTATTCATGAATGCTGGGTAAGAACTACTGTCCTTAAAGGACCTTGGGGGGTTATCTCTGAGGGGAGCTGGGGAGCTGGGAAGATCCAGGCTCCTTCTCCACGGGGACCCTAAGCAGTGGAGCGTTTTTGAGGTCCGCCCCCCAGTGGTACCTGTTGATGATGTTGGGCAGGAAGCAGAAGAAGAACTTCTCAGGGATTGGGATGAAGGGCAGCAGCCCCAGGTAGTAGGAAAGCAGCACCCAGAATCCTCGGCTTATCGTGAAGGACAGGGGCATCTCGGGGTTCTGGGGAGGCAAGGAGAGATAAGAGAAAGAATCTGTCTGCTCTGGGGAAGCAGAGAGGAGGCATGAGCTGCAGAGGAGCTGTGGTGGGCATTCCAGAAGCCCTACTACCTGCAGGATCCAAGTCACATCCTGGGGCTGGGTGTGGTGACTCATGCCTGTAACCTCAGCACTTTGGGAGGTTGAGGCGGGTGGATCACATTAGATCAGGAGTTCAAGACCAGCCTGGCTAACATGGTGAAACCCCATCTGTACTAAAAATACAAAAATTAGCTGGGTGTGGTGGTGGGCGCCTGTAATCCCAGCTACTTGGGAGGCTGAGGCACGAGAATCACTTGAACCCGGGAGGCAGAGGTTGCAGTGAGCCGAGGTTGTACCACTGCACTGCAGCCTGGGCGACAGAGAGAGACTATGTCTCAAAAAAGAAAAAAAACAAAAGTCACATCTTGGCCCTGTGTTCGAGGCCTGAGTTCACACCCTTTTCATTGCCACCGCCACACCACTGGAAACTCTCCCAGACCCCTCTAGCTTGGGTCCCCATGCTGAGTGGGCTCCAGCTCCCAGGAGGAGGGGCCCCTGGAGGACGAAGGGGATCGGGTGCGGGGGAACTCACGGCAGCCTTGCATTTCTTCATGACTGAGCGGTTCTCTGAGGCCCAGATGGTGATTTCATTACGGTCATAGCGTCTCACCAAGCCTGCTATCTGGGAGGAGAGAAGGAGGTGATAGAGAGCCAGGCCTCTCTCCCGCCCCCGGTGGCCGCCCTAGCCCTGCCTGCAGCACCACCTCACGGATGAGCTCTTCATTATTCCCTTTGATCTCTACACTCATGGGTGTCCTTGGAAACCTCTGGAACAGGTCCTCCAGACGAACCATGCGCCGGTCTGACCCGTGAGCAAAGTGGCCTGGGGGTGGTGTGGGAAGAGGGGTCAGAGAGGAAAGCCAAAGCGGGGGTCCAGGGAAGGCAGGCATGGCCCAGACAGGGCTTGAAGCCCTTGCTCTCACCTGGAGAGAAGTAAACCTCCAGCTCCTCCTTGTAGAGGGGCAGGTCCTATGGAGGACAGGAAGGATGTCACTAGAGGCCTGCATTGGGCATGGCGACTCTCAGGGTGGGGGGTTGGGGTGTCAGGGCGGTGCCCACCTCGAAGTCCAAGCTGCCCACATCCCTATTCAGGCCCGACTGGCGGTACAGGTTCTCATCATGTGACACCACCACCACTTTGTCCCGTGTCAGCTGACAGTCGAGCTCCAGGAGGTCCGAGCGCTGGGCCATGGAGCTGTGGGGGCGAAGGTTAGCTGCGGGGCAGCGGGGAGTCGGGGAGCAGGGGACTGGGATGATGGACATGGTGGTGGAGAGGTGGCGTGGAACGTGAGAGCAGAGTTTACAGTGGGATGTGCAGGCCACCTCCAGGGGGCGCCAGTCACCCTGTTAGGAAGTGAATGGTGTCCCTTGCTGTGATGCAGTGCACGACCTGCACACCCTCACATGGCAGCCTGGGCAGGGGCAGATACACTCACTTCTCCATGGCCTCCATGGTGCTTTCCAGCAGCTCTCCAGATCCTGTGGGGGACACTGGAGTGGGCCCCTGGGGCTTGGGGTCTAGGGGCCTGGCCCGACCTCATCACCCACATTCCTTCTCTGGGCTCCATCCTCCCTCTGGCCTTACCTCCCCAGCCAGCCCAGGCTGCACCAGCCTCTTCTTCCTTGTCCACACCCTGCCCTGCCACCTTGCTCTCCTTCTCTCTTGGTCCCTGCCCTGTTTCTAGCACGCGCCCTTGGACCTACCCTTCTCTGCTGTCCACTTTGGCGCCTGTTCTCACCCCCACCCAGCTCACCTCCTCGGTGGGCCGCCAGGCGGACGCGGAAGGTGGGAGCCCGGGGTGTGTGCAGCAGGTGAGGCCAGCGCAGGAAGAAGATGGAGAGCATGGCATAGCTGCCCAGGGCAGGGAGGGCATAGTATAGCGAAAGGCTCATGTCTGTACTCCCACAGAAGCTCCCGCAGCCGCACACTCAGCCGTCCGTGGGACTGTGCTGCCTGCCTAGCCGGTGTGGGCCGGCTCTACTACTGGCCACTGCCACGCCCGTGGGACCTGCTGAGCCGGCCACTGGGCTGGCTTGGAGCCAGGCTGCAGGGTTCGGCTGAAGCTGAGGTAGTATCAGATGAAGCCGGGGTAGTATCAGATGAGGCAAGCAGCCCTGGCCCTCATATCCCCAAGCCCTTCCCAGACCCCAGCAGCCCCCTGTCCTGGGCCACATCGGGGGAGTAAACACCACCCAGGACTGTTGGGACCTCTCCCTCCCACTGGTGCTTGTAGCCAGCGCATCTAACATGCCTACCCCTTGCAGTTTCAGAGGATCCAGGGGTGTGTAGGGTGCTCCTGAATCACCCCCAGCCAGTTACAGGAAGCCATTAGCGAGGGGACAGGACAGTGACTAAGGGGAAAATTGACCCCCTTCTTTCTAGGAGTCTGGAGCTCTCCAGAGCCCCGTCCCCAACCCTGGGCAGTTGGGAGTGAAGGGCACCAGGCCCCAGAAAGCCCAAGTCAAGCAGCTGCAGGAGTCCATCCTCAGAGCTGCACGGGGCAGGGCGGAGGCGTCGCAAACATAGACAGAGCCAGAGTCAGCCATAGACACATCTCTATATTTATATATTAGACGGGTCAGGGAGGTGGCGGGGCGCCGGGCTCTCCACGCCCCCCAGCTCCACTTCTGCTCACCACACACAGAAGCAGCGAGGGCACTCGAAGTGACAGCTTTGACGGGGAGGGGATTCAGCCCAGCCCAGCTCCTCGGGGATGCTAGCCCTTGAGACTAAGGAATGTTCCTTCAGGGAAGATAGGGTGGGGTTTAAATGAGATGAGGGGGGCAGGCCTGGCCCTGAGTCCCTACTCAGCGCCCCCCACCCTCCACCCCTGCCCCTCAGCAGGTCAGGGCAGCCAGAGCCCCTCCATTCCAGAACTGCCAGAGACTGGGACACTAGGGAAGGTAAGGGTGCAGCAGCAGCAGTGGGAGATTGAACTGGGGCCACCTGAGCCCCCGAGGTCCTGTAGGAAGGGCAGCTGGGGAGGAGGAGGCCTTGGCCTGCCTAAAGCTGGAGGCCTCAGCAAAGGAGAGAGGTGGCCAGGCCCATGCTCCACCCTGGTCTGGGTTGCCAAGGTCTGGGCTCGGCACAGTGTCCATTTTCTAACAGTCTGGCGGAGAGGGGCAGGCAGGAGGCAGGTCCTAAAGAGAGAAGCAGACAGAAAAGGAGTCATTAGCATACCCCAGGCAGACCCGCGGAAGCCCTGACCTGAACGTCTCTCACCCTCACAACTGGATAGGCTGGGTCTCAGTTTCCTTATCTGTAAATGGAGATAATAATAGTACCTAGCTGGAGGTACTGCTGTAAGATTAAAGGAATTAAGACATGTAAACCTCTTAGAACAATGCTTAGGGTTTTATGCTTTCATTATTAGAACTGTCTCGGCCAGGCGCAGTGGCTCACACCTGTAATCCCAGCACTTTGAGAAGTCGAAGTGGGTGGGTCACTTGAGCCCAGGAGTTTGAGACTGGCCTGGGCAACACAGCAAGACCCCAACTCTACAAAAAAAAAAAAAAAAATTAGCCAGTTGCAATGGCTCGTCCAGCCAGCTGGGAGGATCCATTGCGCCCCAGGAGTTTGAGGCTGCAGTGAGCTATGATTGCGCCACTGCACTCAGCCTGGGCGACAGAGTGAGACACTGTCTCAAAAAAACGAAAACAAAAAAAGATAAATAGAACTGATTCCAGGAAACTGAGGCGCAGAGAGGTGAGGTGCCTTGCCCAATATCACACAGCACTTACTAAGTGGCACAGCTGGAGTTTGAGCCCAGGTATGCATGCCTTCTTCCTATTAGGCCACACCTGGCTGAAGACAGGAAGAGACCAGAGGAGGCAAGGAGGCAGTGTGGGTGGGGGCAGGCCCAGCAGGGTCCCCACAGCTATGTGAACTGCTGATCTGGCAGCAGGTGTGAGGAGGCCTGGCAATCTGGGTCAGGCTGGGTGCTGCTGGGCCCCTCCCAAAGCAATCATGGCCCCACCTGCTTCTGCCACACCCAGAGCCGAAGCCTGGCTCAGGTCCTCACCTGGGTGACAGGGGCCCTCAGTGACCTCTTGCCTCTTTACCAGTTCTGTTCCCAGAAGGAGATTAGAATGGCTGCTGGGGCTGGAGGATGCAGGGTGTTGACAGGTGGAGACATTTGGGGCTGGAGGACTGGGTGGGCCATGAGTCTGGGCAGCACTTGGGCTTTTTTTTTTTTTTTTTTTGAGATGGAGTCTTGCTCTATAGTCCAGGCTGGAGTGCAGTGGTGTGATCTCGACTCACTGCAACCTCTGCCTCCTGGGTTCAAGCAATTCTCCTGCCTCAGCCTCCCAAGTAGCTGAGATTACAGGCACACGCCACCACACCTGGCTAATTTTTGTATTCTTAGTACAGACGGGGTTTCACAATGTTGGCCAGGCTGGTCTCGAACTCTTGACCTCGTGATCCACCGACCTTGGCCTCCCAAAGTGCTGGGATTACAGATGTGAGCCACTGTGCCTGGCCCCCCCCCTTTTTTTTTTTTTTGAGACAGAGTCTCACTGTTGCCCAGGCTGGAGTACAGTGGTACAACCTCCGCCTCCCAGGTTCAAGCAATCCTCCCACCACAGCCTCCTGAGTAGCTGGGACTAGAAGCACATGCCTACACACCCGGCTAATTTTAGTATTTTTAGTAGAGACAGGGTTTCACCACGTTGGCCAGGCTGGTCTCGAACCCCTGACTTCAGGTGATCCACTCGCCTCAGCCTCCCAAAGTGCTGGGATTACCGGAGTGACCCACTGTGCCTGGCTAATTTTTGTATTTTTAGTATAGATGGGATTTCGCCATGCTGGCCAGGCTGGTCTCAAACTCCTGACCCTCAGGTGATCCACTCATCTCAGTCTCAGTCTCCCAAAGTGCTGGGATTCCAGGCATGAGCCACTGCACCCAGCCCCCGGGCACTTCTGTTGTCACCAGACACACCGAGCATGGGTGCAGGGTAAGCTTGCTGCTGTATGGAGGCATGTACAGATATAGATATAGATATCGATATACATATAGATAGAGATACAGATATGGATATAGATAGATATAGATATAGGTATTTGGTATCTATGTGTGGGCCATGGGGACACTCACCAGGCCCCAGGGTGCAGGGATGTCTGTCTGGGTTAGGGGGCTTCTAGCGCTCCGGGCTGGAAGCGTGCTGTCTCCTGGAAGATGAGCTCCTTCAGCCGCTCCTTAGGTAGGTCATCCAGCTCCATGGCGAAGGTGAAGGGCTCCTCGGCCACTGGCTGGGGTAGCAGAGACAGCAAGGCTCAGGCCTGGCATGGGGGATGCCTACTTACCCCCCTGCCCCCGGCCCTACTGCTGCTGGGGACTGGCCCACCTCATCCGTCGGGTCATAGTACTGCTCCAGGTAGGGGTGAGCCAGCGCTTCCTCCACTGTGATCCGTTTATTGGGGTTAAAGGTTAACATCCGGTCCAGCAGGTCAAGGGCTATGGAAGGGCAGGAGTCAGGGGTCACAGGGAAGACTGGAGAAGCTCCCAGAAGCATCACTTTGCCTGTCTCCTCCAGCCGCTGCTGGGCTCCCACACCCTCCATGGCACCCAGGGTTTATCCCACACCCGCCCTCATGTCTCTCAAACCTTTGGAGTCTGACTTGGGGAAAAGCTTGGCCCAAGCCACCTTGGTCTTGGAGGGCAGAGACTGTAGGTAGTTTCGGGCCTTCATGTTGATGATACAATTCAGGTCCTCCTGGGATGGGGAGCCCAGGATGCCTGTGGATAAGGAGGTGACTTGGTAAATGATCACCTCCTTCTTTCTGGGAACAGAACAGGCAACAAGGCAAGAACAAGACCCCCCAGCCCAGAACTCATGCCAATCCCTCAGTTACCTCCTAGTCATTAGCATGGTGGTGCAGAGCAAGGGGACTGGATTCAGGCAGACCGAGGCTCAAATCCTAGGTCTGGTGCCTCCTTAGGTGTGGGACTTAGACTTGCTTTTCCCATCTATCCAATGGGGATAATATCTATACCTCATTGAGATACCATGAGATGCTGGAGGCGCCCCACACGTGGTGGTATCCCTGACTTGGACTCTCAAGAAATCTCACCTTGGAAAAGCTAATCATCCCCCACTCAGCCAGCCAGGCCTCCCTCACCCAGAATGTGGTTGAGCTGATCCAGGTAGTGCTTGCCAGGGAAGATGGGCCGGTTAGAGAGCATCTCAGCCAGAATGCAGCCCACAGACCAGATGTCGATGGACTTGGTATAGCCCTGGGAGAGAGGAGGAAGTGGTGGGCTCCTGGGCCAGCCTCAACAGGGTCCTGTTTCTACACCAAGCCACCATCTCCAAGTTAGATCCAACACCAGGCAGAAGGCAGAGGCCTGGAGGGCTCAATGCTCAGCTTCCTTGCAGAGCCCAAGGCCCAGAGGGTGGAATTCCTGTGTCATGGGGGTCAGTGTCTGGCTCAGAGGTAGCTCCAGGGCTTCCTGGGACCTGGTCCCTTCCCTTCAGGAGTGGGCAGCCCCTCCTACCTTGGAGTTCAGCATGATCTCTGGGGCCCGGTACCAGCGTGTAGCCACATACTCCGTCAGGAAGCCAGTGTGGTCATGCTCAGGATCGGCAATCCGGGCCAGGCCGAAATCGCAAATCTGGAATCAGACCAAGCTGCTAAGCTCGGTGCTCAAGGCCTCTGCAGCTTAAGCAGTCACGCCTCCTTGTCTTTGCCTCCACTGTTCCCCTTGCTTGCAATGTTCTCCTGCCCAAGGCTTCTACTAGTCACCTGGAAGCCCCAGACCCTGGGGGAGGAGGGGACAGGTGCCCAACCCTCTGACCTTAAGGTCGCAGGTGGTATTGATGAGCAGGTTGGAGGGCTTTAGATCCCGGTGGAGCACATTGGCGGAGTGGATGTACTTGAGGCCCCGCAGGATCTGGTAGAGGAAGTAGCAGATGTGGTCATTGCTCAGTTGCTGGCTTTTCAGCAACTTGTACAGGTCAGTCTCCATCAGGTCCTGCACAATGTAGCTGAGGATGGTTCCGGAGACCCCCAGGGAGGGGGCAGCGGGAGGCACTCGGTTAAGGAAAACAGGCTCTGAAGGCGAGGCTGCACATCTCCTCCAGACAGGGCCCTGGGACTCAATAGATCTGCCAACCTGCACCACCACCTGGGCAAGCTGCTGCCGTTACCCAGTGGCAAGGCTCTGAACCTCTGTCGTGTCACAGTTGCTGATCCTGAGCAAGGGGCTTCACTTCTGTGGCCTCAGTTTCCCTGCCAGGGAAACAGGGATAATAATAAACTGTGGGAGGCAGGAGAACTTCACAGTTAAGAGCAGCAACTTGGGCCAGGAGTGGTGGGTCACGCCTGTAATCCCAGCACTTTGGGAGGCTGAGGTGGGAGGATCGCTTGAGGCCAGGAGTTTGAGACCACCAGCCTGGGCAACATGGCAAAACCCTGTCTCTACTAGTAATACCAAAATTAACTGGGCACGGTGGCATGTGCCTGTAAGCCCAGCTACTCAGGAGGCTGCGACACGAGAATCACTTGAACCCAGGAAGCAGATGTTGTAGTGAGCCGAGATCATGTCACTGTACTCCAGCCTGGATGACAGAGTGAGACTTTATTTCAAAAATAAATAAATTAATTAATTAAAAAAAGAAAACTACAAAAAGAGCAGCAACTCTGGACTTAACCCATGGATGTCTGAAATCTCCTCTCTACTACTTACTGGCTTTAGGATCTCAACCTGTCTGTGCCTCAACTTTCTCATCTGGTATGTAGGGGAAATAATGTTTTTTTTTGTTTGTTTGTTTGTTTTCTTTTTGTGGAGATGGGCTCTTGCTATGTTGCCTAGGCAGGTCTTGAACTCATGGGTTCAAGTGTTCCTTCCACCTGGGCCTCCCAAAGTGCTGGAAATTACAGGTGCGAGCCATGAAATAATGGTTCTTTTGAGGGTGGTTGTGAAGACTAGATGAGATGGCGCATGTAAAACTGTCAGCCCAGTGCTAGGCAAGTTGTGAGTGCTAGGCAAACATGAACTATTATTACTAATATCAATGCCTGAGTCACATGGCTGTTGAGGGAGTTAAATGAGATAATGTATGAACACCATCTGGCATGCAATAAATGTTTGCTTAAAAATAAATGCCTGCCTTATGGGAATAGTTTGTGCAAGAAAAATGAGGAGACACTCCCAATAGCACACTCCCACTCAAAGAGTGCTTGGCCATACCTCAGAAGATGGAGGAGTAAAATGTCTTTTTCTATTTGAAGATAAAACAAAGCTTATGCATAAATAAATAAATAAATCCACAAATGCCGTTTGGCTTGTCTCTGGAAAAATAAGTCAGGGCTGTCTTTTAGAATCTGCCTTGAGGCAGGTGCGGTGGCTCATACCTGTAATCCCAGCACTTCGGGAGGCCAAGGTGGGTTGAAGACCTAAGGTCAGGGGTTCAAGGCCAGCCTGACCAACAGGGTGAAACCCCGTCTCTACTGAAAATACAAAAATCATCTGGGCGTGGTGGCGGGTGCCTGTAGTCCCAGCTACTTGGAAGGCTGAGGCAGGAGAATAGCTTGAACCTGGGAGGTGGAGGTTGCCGTGAGCTGAGATCCAGCCACTGCACTCCAGCCTGGGTGACAGAGGGAGACTCCATCTCAAAAAAAAAAAAGAAAACAAGAATCTGCCTTGAAAGGGTCTTCAGAGAATATGTGGACCAGCCCTGCTGTTTTAGAGCTGGGGAGGCCCAGCGAGATGCAGTGACTTGCTTCAGATCACACAGCGAGATGGTGGTAAGCACGGAGATTTCCTGTCCACAGTTTGTGGTGGGGGCTGCAGACACCGCAGTACAAATCCCCGCTCTTGGGTGGAGGGCTGGGACCAAGAGTGGGTGGGTGGGGCAGGGAAGAGGTGACAGGTGTCACAAGTTGCTAAGGAGAGCCAGACAGGAAGTGGACAGCAAACTAGGAAAGCAGTATCAGGGGAGGACAACAAAGGCTAGGCTGTCCCTCCCTGGGCAAGGTGCAAGTCCACAGGTGATTAGGGTGTGGCTCTGAGTGAGAAGTCCTAAGAAGGACAAGTTCTCATCTGGGGGAGGGGAGGAGGAGACAGCAACAGAAACACTTGATTTTAGGTTTTCTGGGCCACAGCTTCTTCATTTTTTTTTTTTTTTTTTTTTTTTGAGACAGGGCCACGCTCTGTCCCCCAGGCTGGAGTGCAGTAGCACAATCATAGCTCATTGCAGCCTTGAACTCCTGTGCTCAAGCCATCCTCCTGCCTCAGCATCCCAAGTAGCTGGGACTATAGTCATGCACCACCAAAGCTGGGTAGTTTTTAAATTTTTTGTAGAGATGGGGTCTCACTATGCTGCCCAGGCTGCTCTTGAACTCCCAGCCTCCACTGATCCTCTGGTCTTGGCCTCTAAGGTGTTGGATCTACAGACGTAAGCCATTGCACCCTCCCCTCATCTTTGAAATGAAGCTGAAAAGCCCATCTCATAGGGTAGTTGGGAGGTGTAATAGAGAAAAGAAAAAAAAGCATTGGGCATGTATAGTACCTGACACGCAGTAGGACCTCAAGAAAGGCAGTTTTTTTGTTTTTGTTTTGTTTTGAGACAGAGTCTCGCTCTGTCACCCAGGCTGGAGGGCAGTGGCACGATCTTGGCTCACTGCAACCTCCACCTCCTGGGTTCAAGTGATTCTCCTGCCTCTGCCTCCCAAGTAGCTGGGATTACAGGCATGTGCCACCACACCCTGCTAATTTTTTTGTACTTTTAGTAGAGATAGGGTTTAACCATGTTGGCCAGCTGGTCTCTAACTCCTGGCCTCAGGTAATCTGCCCACCTCAGCCTCCCAAAGTGCTGGGATTACAGGCATAAGCCCAGCCGACAGTTTGCTTTCTCCCTGTCTCCCTTCCAGTCTGGGGAAGGAGGAAAGAGAGGAAAGAATCATCCATTTGTTAGCAAGAAGTGACTGTGGGCAGAAGCTGGGTCATGTCTCGGAACTGCCGATGTCAGAAGACAACACTCCCATAGAGACCATCCTGCCTAGCCCTCCCCCTTGGGGCACAGAGCAGAGACCTGACTTGCTCAAGGCCATATTGCCCCGCTGCCGCGGGCCTGGGTTCATCAGAGGCCTCCAAGTCCTGTTACACTGTGGCTTCTCCTCTGCAGGAAAGTTTATTTTACTGGGTTTGTTTTGGAGGGTGGTGGGTAAGATGGAAACAGAAAGCAAGCAACGGGTCCCCAGCCCAGCTCCGAGGCTGTGTATGACCAGCCGACCGGGCAAGGTGAAGGATACACATCCCTCATGGCTTCCAGGGTGGACGCCCGCAGAATGTCTCGGATGCCGATGACATTCTCATGGCGGAAGCGCAGCAGGATCTGGATCTCCCGGAGCGTGCGCTGGCAGTAGGTCTGATGCTCGAAGGGGCTGATCTTCTTGATGGCCACGCGAGTCTTGCGCACGTGGTCATAGGCCGAGCTGAGGGGACCGGAGAGAGGCTGCTGCTGTGGCCTTACAAAGGGGGAGTCCGGGCCTGGTGGCCCCACCCAGGCCTTGGCAGGGAGGGGAGAGAGCAGGAGCTGGCTCTGGTCAAATCATAAACAATGCTGGTTCCTTCCTGCTGTGTAGGGCTGGGATCTCCAGAGAGAAAGCTGGGGACCAGCCAGGCGGCCCTTCGGTGACTTTACAAACAGAGGAAGAGACTGACCGCTCACTGACTTCCCCTCTCCTCAATCCCCTTCCATTCTACTGGCCCTGAACCCTTCGCCCCCATTGCCAGAAAAGGTTCCTTAACTCAAGACAGGTCCGGGGGTGCAGATGCTGGGGGCACACGATGGAGCAAATACTGGGAAAACGGCAGCCAGGGGAGGGGCAGGAGAGAATGGACAGGGCAGGGGCGGGTCCTAGGGTGAGGGAAGCGGGCAGCAGGGCTGTCCCAGAGCACACGGTTGCGCCGGGGGCACTCACAGACCCCTCCCAAAACATGCAGGTGGCACTCCTGGCCCCCTCATCTCTCTTTGGGCACCTGGTGGTGGTGGTGGTGGGGCCAAAGCCCTGCCCCACCCTGATCTCAGCTCGTCTACCCCAGGCTCCCTGGCACTGCCTCACAGGGGGAATCCAAGACATCCTTTCCCCCAAAACGGGCCCTCCACTGCCTCTTCACTAAGGATGTCGCCTCCCCGAGAGTACTCATCCTCTGGGCCTCGCCCCGTGTCACTAGGGTCCCCGCGGGCCCCGACATGCACTCAGATGCCCCTCCCGTCATTACAGAAGGGTGGACTCAAAGCCTCCAAGCCCCCTCCCCTAAGGACGCAGGCAGCGCCCTCTCCCCTAGAAAGCACTCAGGGGTCCCCTCCCTGGGACGCTCCCGATCATCCTGAGTCCCCTGCCTCCTCGGGACGCTCCGCGTCTCCACGTACCGGAAAGCGCTCGGCGCCTCCCCCTCCTCTCCTGTGAAGCCCCCTCCCCTGAGGGCGCCCCCTCCCCCGGAACGCCCCCTCACCTGACCATGCCGTACGCGCCCTCGCCGATGTACTGCAGCTGCGTGTAGCGCGGGCCCACGTCGAACGGCTGCCCTTTCACCATCTCCACCTCCCCCGGGACCCCCGGGCCGACCCCCTCGGCTCTCCGGGGCTCCCCACCCCCGCCCCCCTGAGCCGCCGCCGCCGCCATCTCCACTCCTCCCCTCCCGCCGCCCTCCTCCCCCCGGCGGCCCCGCCCGAGGCCCCGCCCCTTTCCGCCCGCCTGTCACCCGCAGGGCCGCGCGCTCCAGGCCCCGCCCCTGCCCCGGCCCCGCGCGCCCCCGGCCCCGCGCGGGCCTGGAGCCGTCACGTGACCCACCCCGCGCGCGCGCCCGCCCTTCTCGCCACAGGTGCGGGAGCCCCGGGTCTCTGCTGGCTCCGCGGTCACCAAGTCACCGGGAGGCTCGGCAGCGCCGCCTCGGAGACTGTCCTCACCCTCCTCTCGAAGGCGAAGCGGCTAGGGCGTGACCTACCAGAGCCACCCAGCCAATGTGTGCGGCAGCCCACCAGAACCTGGGCCCGAGATCACCCTAGGTTAAAAAAACTGTTCTAATAAATGAATCAGATTTTACAGATGGGGAATCTGAGTGTTGGGCTAACTTGGGTAAGGTCACTAGTAATGACAGAGCTGAGACTCAAAATGATGTCTTCTGACAGAGGTTCTTTTTAATTCCATGCCTCTCAGAATCCTAGACTGTTTTTATTTTATTTTAGAGACAGAGTCTCACTCTGTCGTCCAGACTGCAGTGCAGTGGTGCAATATTTACTTACTGCATTCTCAACCTCCTTGGGGTCAAGTGATCCTCCCACCTCAGCCTCGCAAAGAGCTGGGACTATGATTGCGCGCCACCACTCCCTGCTAATTAAAAAAAAAAAATTGGGCCGGGCGCGGTGGCCCAAGCCTGTAATCCCAGCACTTTGGGAGGCTGAGACGGGTGGATCACGAGGTCAGGAGATCGAGACCATCCTGGCTAACAGGCTGAAACTCCGTCTCTACTAAAAAAAATACAAAAAACTAGCCGGGCGACGTGGCGGGAGCCTGTAGTCCCAGCCACTCGGGAGGCTGAGGCAGGAGAATGGCGTAAACCTGGGAGGCGGAGCTTGCAGTGAGCTGAGATCCGGCCACTGCACTCCAGCCCGGGCTACAGAGAGAGACTCCGTCTCAAAAAAAAAAAAAAAAAACTGGGGGACTGGGCACTGTGGCTCACGCCTGTAATCCCAGCACTTCGGGAGGCTGAGGATGGCGGATCACTTGAGGACACGAGTTGGAGACCAGCCTGACCAACATGGTGAAGCCCTGTCACTACTAAAAATACAAAACTTAGCTGGGCGTGGTGGTGGGCGCCTGTAATCCCAGCTCTTCAGGAGGCTGAGGCAGGAGAATTGCTTGAACCCGGGAGGTGGAGGTTGCAGTGAGCCAAGATTGCACCACTGCACTCCAGCCTGGGTGACAGAGTGAGACTCCATCTCAAAAAAAGAAAATATAATTTTTTTTGGTAGATACTGGGTCTTGCTATGTTGTCCAGGCTGGTCTGAAGGTACCGACTTCACAGGATCCTCCCACCTCGGCCTCCCAAAGCTCTGGGATCACACCTGTCCATCTCAGTTACAACTGAAGAAAGGGCCCTCGGAGATCATCCAGTCCATCCCCCTCATTTCACAGCAAAGATGTGAGCTGGAAGCTTCACAAAAACACACAGCTCCCAACCTTCAGTAAGTAATCATGTAGTGGGTTTTTTTTTTTTTTTTCCCTGAGAAGCTGGGAGTAGGTCCTTGGATGCATTACAGATCAAGAGACAAAATGGAACAGTAATTATGATTCTGAAATTGCTCATAATTAGATCCACAGCCAGGCAGTCTCACTCAGATTAATGAGACTGAGTTTCTGATTCCCAGTGGCCCATAGGTCAGGGAAGGTTCAAGAGGTGCTAATTAGATCGATGAGTTTTTTTAGTTATTCATTTGATAAAGCATTGCATGGCACTGTGTGCAAAGCTCTGAACTAGGTACTGTGGCTGATAAAGGATTATTATATAGTATGAATCTGTACTTAAGAGAAAGAACTCCCCAGAGCCTGATTGCCTGGGATAGAATCTGATATTTGTTCAAGTTTAATAATGAAGAATAAGAAAAAGAAGAAAAAAAGAATCCCATCCTTGTCACTTATTTACCCTGTGTTACCTTGGGCAAATTACCTACTGGCTTCTTGGTGGAGGCCTCCAATCTATTGAAGAGATAAAATACACACTCCAAGCTATTGAAGAGACAAAATATATAAATCAATTTAGGCCCCAGTGCAGTGACTCACTCCCAGTGCTTTGTTTGGGAGGCTGAGGCAGGAGGATCACTTGAGCCCAGGAATTTGAGGCTTCAGTGAGCTATGATTGCACCACTGCACTCCAGCCAGGGTGACAGAGTGAGACCCTGTCTCTATTTCTTTTTTTTTCCTCTCTCTCTTTTAATAATATTGATACCCTATCTCTAAAACAAGAAATAAACAGGCCGGCTGGGCACAGTGGCTCAAGCTTGTAATCCCAGCACTTTGGGAGGCCGAGACGGGCGGATCACGAGGTCAGGAGATCGAGACCATCCTGGCTAACATGGTGAAACCCTGTCTTTACTAAAAAATACAAAAAAGTATCCGGGCGAGGTGGCAGGTGCTTGTAGTCCCAGCTACTCGGGAGGCTGAGGCAGGAGAATGGCGTAAACCGGGGAGGCAGAGCTTGTAGTGAGCTGAGATCCGGCCACTGCACTCCAGCCTGGGTGACAGAGCGAGACTCCGACTCAAAAAAAATAAAAGAATAAATAAATAAATAAACAGGCCAAGTGTAGGGGCTCACACTGGTAATCCTAGCACTTTGAGAGGCCAAGGCAGGAGGATCCCTTGAGACCAAGAGTTTGAGACCACCGTGGGCAACATAGGAAGACTCCATCTCTAGAAAAAGAAAAAGTTAGCTGTGCGTGGTGGTGCATGCCTGTGGTCCTGGCTACTCCAGAAGTGGGGGAGTTGCTTGAGCCCCAGGAGGTCAAGGCTGCTGTGAGCTATGATTGTGACACGGCACTCCAGCCTGGGCAACAGAGGGAGACACTGTCTCTACAATAAATTTTTTTTTCTCTTTTTTTTACACAGTTTCACTCTTGTTGCTCAGGCTCGAGTGCAATGGTGCCGACCTCAGCTCCCTGCAACCTCTGCCTCCCAGGTTCAAATGATTCTCCTGCCTCAGCCTCCCAAGTAGCTGGGATTACAGGCACCCGCCACCACACCCGGTTACTTTTTGTATTTTTAGTAGAGATGGGGTTTCACCATGGCCAGGCTGGTCTCAAACTCCTGATGTCGTGATCTGCCCGCCTCGACCTCTCAAAGTGCTGAAATTACAGGCGTGAGCCACCGCAACCGGCCAAAAAATTAAAAAAAAAAAAAAAGTAGGGCAAGCTTGGTGGCTCGCACTTGTAATCCCAGCACTCTGAGATGCCAAGGCAGGCAGGTCACCTGAGGTCAAGAGTTCATGACCAGCCTGACCAACATGGTGAAACCCCGTCTCTACTAAAAATACAAAAATTAGCCGGATTTGGTGGCACGTGCCTGTAATCCAAGCTACTTGGGAAGCTGAGGCAGGAGAATCACTTGAACCCGAGAGGCAGAGGTTGCAGTGAGCTGAGATCGTACCACTTCACTCCAGCCTGGGCGACAGAGCAAAACTCCATCTCAAAAACAAAAAACAAAAAGAAGAGAAAAAGGAGGGTTGCAGAAGGTCGGGACTGAAGAAAGGCATGAAGGAGAAGGATCGGGGTGAGCTGAGGCATACAGGCAGAAGCATAACTTGTCCAGCGTGGCTGCAGTAAAAAAAAATGATGGGGTTTCAGCCTGGAGATGTAGGTGGGGGCCAGATTGAGGAAGGCTCTGGATTCTGGCGAGGAGTTTGGATGTTACTCAGTAAAGCAGCAAAAACCCTAGAGGGACTTTTGTCATATCACTTTGCAACTGCAGGAGGAAATAGTGACTCAGAGAAAACGCCATAGAGTTCAGCATGGAGCCAGGTTTGCTGAGTGGGAGTGAGTTTCCCGGCATAGGAAAGGCTGCTGTATCAGAGCAGCAAGCTGCCACCTCCTGCTGCTGGAAGCTCAGTTAGAGTGTGACTGAGATTCCCCTCTAGTGACTGCGGTTGGCCTTTCCTTGGAGGACTGGACTGGGATTTGTTCTGGTTCATAGATGCATATTCAACTAATGTAGACTTGCCATCTCTTCTGTGCCAGACACTTTTTTATTTATTTATTTATTTATTTTTGAGACAGAGTCTTGCTCTGTCGCCCAGGTTGGAGTGCAAGCTCACTGCAACCCCTACCTCCTGGGTTCAAGTGATTCTCCTGCCTCAGCCTCCCAAGTAGCTGGGATTATAGTCACCAGCCACCATGCCCGGCTAATTTTTGTATTTTTAGTAGAGACAAGGTTTCACCATGTTGGCCAGGCTGGTCTCAAACTCTTGACCTCAGGTGATCCACCCGCATTGGCCTCCCAAAAGTGCTGGAATTACAGGCATGAGCCACCGCACCTGGCTTGCCAGACACTTTTATGTACACTACCTCCTCTAATCCTCACAGCAGCCATATGAAGTAGATACTATTAACATTTAACTGGAAAATGATGCTGTCTGGGCGTGGTGGCTCACCTCTGTGATTCCAGCACTTTGGGAGGCTAAGGCAGGCTGATTGCTTGAGCCCAGCAGTTGGAGACCAGCCTGGGCAACATAGTGAGATCCCATCTCTACCAAAAATACAAAAATGAGCTGGGTGTGGTGGCATGCGTCCATAATCCCAGCTACTTGGGAGGCTGAGGCGGGAGGATCAATTGAGCCCAGGAGGTTGAGGCTGCAGTGAGCTATCAGTGAGTGCCACTGCATTCAGGCCTGGGTGACAGAGTGAGAGACCCTGCCAAAAAAAAAAAAGGGAGAGAGAAAATTATGTGGAAGCTTACTGAACTACAGAGGTGGGAAGGGTCTAGGAATAATTTGTTCCACCAGGTAGCTCATTGCCTATCTCACAGCTCACTGCATTCTTATAATTATTTTTCTTTTTTTTTCCTTTGAGACGGAGTCTCTCTCTGTCTCCCAGGCTGGAGTGCAGTGGCACAATCTCGGCTCACTGCAAGCTCCGCCTCCTGGGTTCACGCCATTCTCCTGCCTCAGCCTCCCGAGTAGTTGGGATTACAGGCACCCGCCACCACACCTGGCTAATGTTTTGTATTTTTAGTAGAGACGGGGTTTCACCGTGTTAGCCAGGATGGTCTCCATCTCCTGACCTTGTGATCCACCTGCCTCAGCCTCCCAAAGTGCTGGGATTACAGGCATGAGCCACCATGACTGGAAGAATTATTTTTCTAGCACAGGGTCTTGCTCTGTTGCCCAGGCTGGAGTGGAGTGCAGTGGCAAGATCATAGGTCACTGCAGGCTCCAACTATTAGGCTCAGCTGATCCTGCCACCACGCCCTAGCACACACCACGCCTAGCTAATTTCTTTTTTTTTGAAACAGAGTCTCACTCTGTTGCCCAGGCTGAAGTGCAATGGCACAATCTCGGTTCACTGCAACCTCTGCCTCCCGGGTCTCCTGCCTCAGCCTCCCAAGTAGCTGGGACTACATGCGCATGCCACCACACTTGGCTGATTTTTTGTATTTTTAGTAGAGAGGGGGTTTCGCCGTGTTAGCCAGGATGGTCTCGATCTCCTGACCTCATGATCCACCCACCTCAGTCTCCCAAAGTGCTGAGATTACAGGCGTGAACCACTGCGCCCAGTGTTTTTTGTTTGTTTGTTTGTTTGTTTTTTGAGATGGAGTCTCCTTCTGTCCCCCAGGCTGGAGTGAAGTGGCACAATCTTGGCTCACCTTGACCTCTATCTCCCAGGTTCAAGCGATTCTCCTGCCTCAGCCTTCCAAGTAGCTGGGATTACTGGCACACGCCACCATGCCTGGCTAATTTTTGTATGTTTAGTAGAGATGGGGTTTCACCATGTTGGCCACACAGGTTTCGAACTCCTGACCTCAAGTTATCTGCCCGCTTTGGCCTCCCGAAGTGCTGGGATTACAGGTGTGAGCCACGGCGCCCGGCTTGGCTAAGTTTTAGAACGTTTGTAGAGAAGGGGTCTAGCCGATGTTGCCCAGTCTGGTCTCAAATTTCTAGGCTCAAGTGAGCCTCTCACCCTGGCCTTTCAGGGTGCTAGGATTATAGGCATGAGCCGCTTCGGCTGGCTCCAGATTAAATCTTAAACCAGTTCTTAGCTTTTTGTGATTTTCAAGGTCTGGCACTTTTTTTTTTTTTTTTTTTGAAACAGAGTCATGCTGTGTTGCCCAGGCTGGAGTGCAGTGGTGCGGTCATGGCTCACTGCAACCTCTGTCTCCCAGGCTCAAATGATCCTCCCACCTCAACCTCCTGAGTAGCTGGGACCACAAGTGTGTGTCACCACGCCCAGCTAATTTTAGTATTTTTGGTAGAGACAGGGTTTCACCGTGTTGCCCAGGCTGGTCTCAAGTGATCCACCCACCTTGGCCTCCCAAAGTGCTGGGATTACAGGCATGAGCCACCATGCCTGACCTGAAATAGTTATTTAGTCTTCTCATTATTAGTAGTAGTATTTTGGTCTTTCATGGCCTTGGACGTTTGAAGATTACAGGTCAGTTATTTTGTAGAATGTCCCTCAGTTTGGGTTTGTCTGATATTTCCTTGTGATTCTCATGTCACTTTGCCTTTACTATTGTATTGTATCATTACTATTGTATTAACTAGTCTTTCTTTCTCTTTCTCCCTTCCCTCCCTCCCTTCCTCCCTTCCTCTCTTCCTCCTTTCCTTCCTTCCCTCCCTCCCTCCCTCCTGCCTTTCTGCCTTCTTTCTCTTTCTTTCTTCTTCTTCTTTTTTTTTTTTTTTTGAGACAGGGTCCTGCTCTGTCAGCAAGGCTGGAGTGCAGTAGCACAGTCACAGCTCAATGCAACCTCTGCCTCCCGGGTTCAAGAAATCCTCCCACCTCAGCCTCTCAAGTAGCTTGCACTACAGGTATATAACACCACACCTAGCTAATTCTTTTTGTATTTTTATTAGAGGTGGGTTTCACCATGTTGGCTAGTCTGGTGTCAAACTCCTGACCTCAAGTGATCCCGCTGCCTCGGCCTCCCAAAGTGCTAGGATTACAGGTGTGAGCCACTGCGCCCGGCCCAATTTTTTTAATTTTTTGTAGACACGACAGTCTGGCTATGTTGCCCAGGCTGGTTCTTTTTTTTTTTTTTCCTGAGATGGAGTCTTGCCTTGTCGCCCAGGCTGGAGAGCAATGGCTCGATCTCAGCTCACTGCAACCTCCGCCTCCCGGGTTCAAGCAATTCTCTTGCCTCAGCCTCTCAAGTAGCTGGGATTACAGGCGCCCGCCACCAAGACTGGCTAATTTTTGTATTTTTAGTAGAGACAGGGTTTCACCGTGTTGGCCAGGCTGGTCTCGAACTCCTGACATCGGGATCCGCCCGCCTTTGCCTCCCAAAGTGCTGGGATTCCAGGCGTGAGCCACTGCGCTTGGCCCCAGGCTGGTCTTAACTGGGTTCCTTTCTGTCTGTCTCCTTCCTCCTCAGATATGCTTAAAACACGGCCTCGATGAGGTTGTAGTAAGTGGGAATCTTTCAGTAACAAGTCTTCAAAGACCCAACTCAAAAGGACTCAAGCAAGAAAGGAGGTACACTGGCTTACTGACTGTGAAGACACAGTTGGCTCCACGGACTCAAACAGTATCATTAGGACTTTGATCCCTCCCTTAGCTCAACTTTCTTCTGAGTTGGTTCCATTCTCAGCCACCCCCTCCTCTCAGAGTAGCCAGATGGCAGCTAGTACTTGCAGATTCATGTTTGATGTTTTCAGTAACTCCAGCAAGGGAAAGCTCTCTTCTCTGTCTCTCTTTCTCCCTGTCTCTGTCCTTTGTAATGCAAGGCCCAGATTTGACTCTTTTTTTTTTTTGAGACGGAGTCGTGCTCTGTCGCCCAGGCTGGAGTGCAGTGGCCGGATCTCAGCTCACTGCAAGCTCTGCCTCCTGGGTTTATGCCATTCTCCTGCCTCAGCCTCCCGAGTAGCTGGGACTACAGGCGTCCGCCACCTCGCCCGGCTAGTTTTTTTTTTTTGTATTTTTTAGTAGAGACGGGGTTTCACCATGTTAGCCAGGATGGTCTCGATCTCCTGACCTCGTGATCCGCCTGTCTTGGCCTCCCAAAGTGCTGGGATTACAGGCTTGAGCCACTGCGCCCGGCCCAGATTTGACTCTTATTGGTTACAATTTTTTTTGAGAGAGTCTCCCTCTGTCACCCAGGCTGGAGTGCAGTGGTGCGATCTCAGTTCACTGAAACCTCCACCTTCTGGGTTCAAGCGATTCTCCTGCCTCAGCCTCCCAAGTAGCTGGGATTACAGGCGCCCACCACCATGCCCGGCTAATTTTTGTATTTTTAGTTGAGATGGGGTTTTGCCATGTGGGCCATGCTGGTCTCAAATTCCTGGCCTCAAGCGATCCACTCACCTCAGCCTCCTAAAGTGCTCTGATAACAAGCATGAACCACCATGCCTGGCCAGTTACTAGTTTTGTTTGAAGCCTGTGCAAATCCTTCAACCTGCGTCAGTGTGGAATTGGGGGTTTAGTTATCTCTACTGGCATGACATAAAGTAGGCTGGGGAAGGGATGGTTTTCCTGAGGAAAATTGGGGCACCATCCCCAGAAAGTGCTGAGCAGACAGTTACAGCAGTGTCTACTACAATATATATATTTTTAATTCCTCCTCCAACCTTTTTTTTTTTTTTTTTTTGAGCAAGATCTCGCTTTGTCCCCCAGGCTGGAGTGCAGTGGCACCATGATGGCTCACTGCAGCGTTGACCACCCAGGCTCAGGCAGTCCTCCAGCTTCAACCTCCCAAGTAGCTAGAACTACAGACACACAACACCATGTCCAGCTAATTTTTGTATTTGTGTGTGTGTGTATTTTTTTTTTTTTTTTTTTTTTTTTGTAGAGATGGGGTTTTGGCATGTTGCCCAGGCTGGTCTCAAGCTCCTGGGCTTGAGACCAGTCCTCCCCTTCAGCCTCCCAAAGTGCTGGGATTACAGGTGTGAGCCACTGCTCCTCGCCTAATTCCTCCCATTAACTCCTACATGAAGTCCACCACCCCTGGCTAATTTTAAAAAATTATTTAGGAGATAGGAGTCTCTCTATGTTGCTCAGGCTGGTCTTGAACTCCTGGCC
This sequence comes from Trachypithecus francoisi, assembly GCF_009764315.1. Taxonomy (NCBI): domain Eukaryota; kingdom Metazoa; phylum Chordata; class Mammalia; order Primates; family Cercopithecidae; genus Trachypithecus; species Trachypithecus francoisi. Next base: position 82,884,442 of record NW_022681455.1, on the reverse strand, counting down.
TCAAGCAATCCTCTTGTTTCACCCTCCCAAGTAGCTGGGATTATAGATGCAAGCCACCATGTTCAGTTTAGATTGTACAATTTCTTTTCTTTTCTTTTCTTTTTTTTTTTGAGACGGAGTCTCGCTCTGTCACCCAGGCTGGAGTGCTGTGGCTGGATCTCAGCTCACTGCAAGCTCCGCCTCCCGGGTTCACGCCATTCTCCTGTCTCAGCCTTCCGAGTAGCTGGGACTACAGGCGCCGCCACGTCGTCCGGCTAGTTTTTTTTGTATTTTTTAGTAGAGACGAGGTTTCACCGTGTTAGCCAGGATGGTCTCGATCTCCTGACCTCGTGATCTGCCCGTCTCGGCCTCCCAAAGTGCTGGGATTACAGGCTTGAGCCACCGCGCCCGGCCTTTCCTTTTCTTTTCTTTTCTTTTTTTTTGAGACAGAGTTTCGCTCTTGTTGCTCAGGCTGGAGTGCAATGGCACGATCTCGGCTCACTGCAACCTCCGGCTCCCAGGTTCAAGTAATTCTTCTGCTTCAGCCTCCCTAGTAGCTGGGATTACAGGTATGCACCACCACGCCTGGCTAATTTTTTGTATTTTGTTTTAGTAGAGACGGGGTTTCTTCATGTTGGACAGGCTGGTCTTGAACCCCCAACTTCAGGTGATCTGCCTGCCTCGGCCACCCAAAGTGCTGGGATTATAGCCAGCCACTGTGAGCCACTGTACCTGACCTTATTTTTTATTTTATCTTTTTTAGAGACAGGATCTTGTTCTGTCACCCAGGCTGGAGTGCAGTGGCCTGATCATAGCTCACTGCAGCCTCAAACTCTTGGGCTTAAGTGATTCTCCTGCCTCAGCCTCCTGAGTAGCTGGGACTACAGGCACACACCACCACCCCTGGCTGGGAAACTAGTCTGAAAAGACAGATTTGGGGGCCAGGCGCACTGGTGATGCACACCTGTAGTCCCAAGTACTCGGGAGCCTGAGGCAGGAGGATTGCTTGAGCCTAGGAGTTCAAGGCTGCAGTGAGCTCTGATGGTGCCACTGCACTTCAGCCTGTGCGATAGAGCAAGGCCTACAAAAACAAACAAAACTCAAAACAGACTCACATGTAACACACAGCTGTGGACTGATTGGTTGACAAAAGTGTGGTGATCAGAGGCTGGCAGGAACTTCACCGTGTATTTCCACTAGGAACAGTGTTCGGTATTCTCTAATTCATTGTTTGTGGTGACTTTGTGGAATACAACCACCACAGAGACAAGAATCAACTGTACTTTGAAATGTGTAATCCCACCACCTGCTGGCTTCCGTTGTTTCTGATGAGAAATCAACTGTCAATCTCACTGGAGTTTCCTTGTATGTGATGAGTTGTTTTTCTCTTGCTGCTTCCAAGAGTCTCTTTTTGTCCTGTTTGTTTATTTATTTAATTTATTTATTTATTTTGAGATGGAGTTTCACTTTTGTTGCCCAGGCTGGACTGCAATGGCATAATCTCAGCTCACTGCCTCTGCCTCCCAGGTTCAAGCAGTTCTCCTGCCTCAACCTCCTGAGTAGCCGGGACTACAGGTGTGCACCACCATGCCCAGCTAATATTTGTATTTTTTGTTTGTTTGTTTGTTTTGAGACAGAGTCTCACTGTCACTCAGGCTAGAGCACAGTGGCACAATCTTGGCTCACTGCAACCTCTGCCTCCCTGGTTCAAGTGATTCTCCCGCCTCAGTAGCTGGGATTACAGGTGCGTGCCACCACACCCGGCTAATTTTTTATTTTTAGTAGAGATGGCATTTCACCATGTTGGCCAGGCTGGTCACGAACTCCTGACCTCAGGTGATCCACCCGCCTCGGCCTCCCAAAGTGCTGGGATTACAGGTGTGCGCCACCATGCCTGGCCCTCAGGTCTCTTTTCTTATGAACTGTCTGTCCCACTGGGCAAAGCCTCTGAGCCCCTATTTTGGACACTGGTGGAGCAGTAGCCTCTGGTCTTCTTGGCTTGCCCCTCCCGGTGTGAGATCTCTGTTCCATGAGCAAGCTGGGAGGAGTGTGAGTATGGTCCCCGTATTCTCAGACTGTCGCCCATGGTAGAGCCTTCATTCTATGGTATGGGCGAGCGCTGGGTGGAGGAGAGGAGTGCCCTACTTCTTTACCACATTCACCAGAAATGTAGCTTCTTTAATTTGGAGTTGGAGGGGATGAAAAATGGTGGCAGCGTGCTCCTCCTGGTGAGATATGGTAAGCCTTGATTGGCAGCTGAGGGGAGAGGGAGCCTATCTTCTTGTCCACATCTACTCAGAGAGCAGTTTCCTTCCAGCTGAACTGTGAGGGGAGGGCGGTCAGGAGATAGTTGGTCCTCCTGGCTTAAATGCCACAGATGGCCTGACATAGTGGCTCATAATGTTACAGGTAGTTAAACAGGCATGAGCAGGGCTGGAGAGGGCTCTTCCCCACCCACCAGGAATGTCAAATGCTGGTTCAACAATGATCACATTACCTCTCTAAATGTTATTAATAATTTGGCAGCCAGCGCCAGGGAGAGACAATCTCCTGACGGTCCACGGCCGTTAGGTTAGAGTGTTAATTGAATGCAGACACCAGGGAGAAGCAACTTCCTGGACATGTGCATTAAGAGACAAAATGGGTCAGGCGTGGTGGCTCACACCTGTAATCCCAGCAATTTGGGAGGCTGAGGCAGGAGGATCACCTGAGGTCAGGAGTTCAAGACCAGTCTGGCCAACATGGTGAAACCCCCATCTCTACTAAAAATACAAAATTAGCCAGGCATGGTGTTGGGCACCTGCAATCCCAGCACTCAGGAGATTGAAGGAGGAGAATTGCTTGAACCCAGGAGCTGGAGGTTGCAGTGAGCTGAGATCAGGCCACTGCACTCCAGCCTGGGAAATAAGAGTGAAACTCTGTCTCAAAACAAACAAACAAACAACAACAACAAAAGAAGGAGACAAAATGGTGGAGCATGACCTTCCGGGGTAAGACCACTGGAAAAGGGCAAAAAACCTCAGATAGGCATGCATGCAACTTCCTACACACACTGTGCATGCTCACCTTCCCAGGGTAAGGGGGGCACTGTGCATGCAGGCAGCCCATCCTCAGGGAAGAATCATGGGAAAGGGGCCAGCCTATAAAATCCTAGGATCAAGTTTGAACACCACACTTGACCTTGATTCCCACTTGAGTCTTTTCCAAATGTACTTACCTTTCGTTCCCGTTCTAAAGCCATTTAAAATAAACTTCCACTCCTGCTCTGAAACTTGCCTCATTCTCTTTTTCTGCCTTATGCCCTACAGTTCTTTCTTCTGTGGAGGCAAGAATTGAGGTTGCTGCAGGCCCATACAGATTTGTCACCAGTTACTTGGATACCTTTCGCCGATAACAATGCTTGTAATCCCAGCACTTGGAGGCCAAGGTGGCAGGATCGCTTGAACCCAGGAATTTGAGACCAGCCTGTGCAACATAGTGAGACCCCATCTCTACAAAGTAATAATAAGAAAAGTAATAAAGGGTCAATGCCACAGATTCTCCCTGTTCTTACTAGGTTTTAGTAGATTTTCTTGAATAAGAAAGTGAGCCAAGATTGTGCCACTGCACTCCAGCCTGGGTGACAGAGCAAGACTCCATCTCAATAAAAAATAAAATTAAATGTTTATTCATCTGTTATATGACATTAGGATAATTCTCAGAAACTTTAAGTATGTATTTATTTATTTATTTATTTTTAAATTGTTTTCACCAGCTTTGCTTGTTTTGCTGGGGGAATAGATCCCCAGAGCTCTGGCCCTGTCATCTTAGAACTTTGATGTCCCCCAGTGTATTAATCCATTCTTGTATTGCTATAAATACCTAAGGCTGGATAATTTATAAAGGAAAGAGGTTTAATTGGCTGATCGTTCCACAGGTTGTACAGGGAACATGATGCTGGCATCTGCTTGACTTCTGGGGAGGCCTCAGGAAACTTACAATCACGGCAGAAGGTGAAGGGAGAAAAGGCACGTCACATGGCAAGAGCAGGAGCAAGGGAGTGAGGGAAGAGGCGCTACACACTTTATTTATTTTATTTTTATTCATTAATTTTGAGATGCGATCTCACTTTGTCACCCAGGCTGGAGTGCAGTGGCACTATCTCGGCTCACTGCAACTTCCATCTCTTGGATTCAAGTGATTGTCTTGCCTCAGCCTCCTGAGTAGTTGGGACTAGAGGCATGAGCCACCACGAAAGGCTTTTTTTTTTTTTTTTAGACGGAGTTTCACTCTTGTTGCCCAGGCTGGAGTGCAATGGCACCATCTTGGCTCACCACAACCTCCACCTTCAAGGTTCAAGTGATTCTCCCGCCTCAGCTGCCAAGTAGCTGGGATTACAGGTATGTACCACCACACCTGGCTAATTTTGTATTTTTAGTAGAGATGGGCTTTCTCCATGTTGGTCAGGCTGGTCTAGAACTCCTGACCTCAGGTGATCCATGCACCTCAGCCTCCCAAAGTGCTGGGATTACAGGCATGAGCCACTGTGCCTGGCCAATTTTTTTTCTTTTTTTTTTTTTAGATGGAGTTTCGCTCTTGTTGCCCCGGCTGGAGTGCAATGGCACCATCTCAGCTCACTGGAACTTCCACCTCCTGGGTTCAAGCAATTCTCCTGCCTCAGCCTCCTGAGTAGCTGGGATTACAGGCGTGCGCCACCTCTCCTGGCTAATTTTGTGTTTTTAGTAGAGACGGGGTTTCTCCATGTTGGTCAGGCTGGTCTCGAACTCCTGACCTCAGGTGATCCACCCACCCCAGCCTCCCAAAGTGCTGGGATTACAGGCGTGAGCCACCGCGCTTGGCCTAATTTTTGTATTTTTAGTAAAGACAGGGGTTTCACCATGTTGTCCAGGCTGGTCTTGAACCCCTGACCTCAAGTGATCCACCCACCTCGGCCTCCCAAAGTGCTGGGATTACAGGCGTGAGCCACTGTGCCCCGCCTTCACACACTTTTTTTTTTTGAGACGGAGTCTCGCTCTGTTGCCCAGGCTGGAGTGCAGTGGCGTGATCTCAGCTCACTGCAGGCTCCGCCTCCCGGGTTCACGCCATTCTCCTGCCTCAGCCTCCCGAGTAGCTGGGACTACAGGCGCCCGCCACCTCGCCTGGCTAATTTTTTATATGTTTAGTAGAGATGGGGTTTCACTGTGTCAGCCAGGATGGTCTCAATCTCCTGACCTCGTGATCCACCCGCCTCGGCCTCCGAAAGTGCTGGGATTCCAGGCGTGAGCCACCGCGCCCGGCCCTTCACACACTTTTAAACAACCAGATCTCATGAGCACTCACTTACTATCACGAGAACAGCACCAAAGAGATGGTGCTAAACCATTCACGAGAAACCCACCCCCATGATCCAATCACCTCCCACCAGGCCCCACCTCCAACACTGAGGATTGCAATGCGACATGAGATATGGGTGGGGGCACAGTTCTAAACCACATCCCTCAGCTTTTCCTTTCAGGCTTTTGGGTTAGTGTGTTGTTTGCTCCAACACCTGTCTACTACTTTAGGCAGCCTCAAAGTTAAAAATCCTACCTGTTATCCAATGATGTCTCCCTGAAAAAAAAAAAAATATTACCTATAAATGTTTCTGAAGAATGCCTCCTGGGGAGAAGGTCTTTTGCACTGGGCCAGCTCCAGTGAGGTCAAATATAGATGGACTTGTAAGTGGAGTCTTCTAGGGAACCTCAAGACATCTCCAGTAATGACAGTTCTTTGGAAATACAACTTTGAAAGAACTCCAGCTCCGTTTTACTCCCTCAGAGGGTTGCCAGGTTGCACTGAGAATGTGGGCTGTTATTTTTCAAAGGTGCAACAGAGCTGGAGGGTGCGGGCTGGGACTAGGGCAATTTTTATTTATTTATTTATGTTAACTTTATTTTTTGAGACAGGGTCTCGCTCTGTCACCCAGGCTGGAGTACAGTGGCACGATCTCTTTTCACTGCAACCTCTACCTCCCGGGTTCAAGCGGTTCTTCTGCTTCTGCCTCCCAAGTAGCTGGGATTATAAGTACACACCACCACGCTCGGCTAACTTCTGTATTTTTTGGTAGAGATGGGGTTTCACCATGTTGGCCAGGCTGGTTTTGAACTCCTGACCTCAAGTGATCCACCTGCTTTGGCCTCCCAGAGTGCTGGGATTACAGGCATTCGAGCCACCTTGCCCGGCCACTTTTTAAACTTTCTTGAAAGCCACAACAAGATTTGCCTATCCCCGGTACTTTCTCCATTTTCTAAAATTTCTCAAAGGTGGTCTTCAGTGGTTCCAAAACTTTCTCTATAGAGACTTTCAGCATTTTGAGGGGTGGACCGCATCCAAATCTGGGGTCTTGAACATTTCAGTTGAGTTAGTGTCCTATTATCATTCTTCACTTCTTTGGGGCTTCAATTTCCACGTAAGTATGGACCCTAAAGCGTTTTAATCTTGAGTGTCATTCTCTTTATAGAAAACACAGGCCGGGCGCCGTGGCTCACGCCTGTAATCCCAGTACTTTGGGAGGCCGAGGCAGGCGGATCACGAAGTCAAGAGATTGAGACCGTCCTGAACAACATGGTGAAACCCTGCCTCTACTAAAAATACAAAAATTAGCTGGGCGTAGTGGCACATGCCTGTCGTCCCAGCTACTCAGGAGGCTGAAGCAGGAGAATTGCTTGAACCCAGGAGGCAGAGAGGTTGCAGTGAGCCGAGATCATGCCACTGCACTCCAGCCTGGCGACAGAGCGAAAATCCATCTAAAAAAAAAAAAGAGAGAGAGAGAGAAAACACAAACCAGGCTGGGCACAGTGGCTCATTCCTGTAATCCCAGGACTTTGGGAGGCTGAGACAGGTGAATCCTTGAGATCAGGAGTTTTTTCTTTTCTTTTCTTTTCTTTTTTTGAGACGGAGTCTCGCTCTGCCGCCCAGGCTGGAGTGCAGTGGCATGATCTCGGCTCACTGCAACCTCTGCCTCCCAGGTTCAAGCGATTCTCCTTCCTCAGCCTCCCAAGTAGCTGGGACTACAAGCGCATGCCACCATGCCCAGCTAACTTTTTGTATTTTCAGTAGAGACGGGGTTTCACTGTGTTAGCCAGGATGGTCTTGATCTCACCTCATGATCCGCCGACCTCCGCCTCCCAAAGTGTTGGGATTACAGGCATGAGCCACCACACCCAGCCAAGTCTCCTCCCCTCCCCTCCCCTCCCCTCCCCACTCCTCTCCTTCCCTCTCCTCTCCTCTTGACAGAGTCTCATTCTGTCGCCCAGGCTGGAGTGTAATGGTGGGAACTCAGCTCACTGCAGCCTCTATCTCCTAAGTTCAAGCAATTCTCGTGCTTCAACCTCCCGAGGAGCTGGGATTATAGGCATGTGCCACCACGCCCAGCTAATTTTTGTATGTTTAGTAGAGACAGGGTTTCACCATGTTGACCAGGCTGGTTGAACTCCTGACCTCAAGTGATTCATTCACTTCAGCCTCCCAAAGTGCTGGGATTACAGGCATTGAGCCACTGAGCCAGGCCAAGCCAAGAGTTCAAAACTAGCCTGGGCAACATAGGGAGACTACAGCTCTATAAATAAATAAATAAGCTGAGCATGGCAGTGCGTGCCTGTAGTCCCAACTACTTGGGAGGCTGAAGTGGGAGGATCCCTGGAGCCTGGAAGATGGAGGCTGCAGTGAGCTATGATTGTACCACTGCACTACAGCCTGGGGAACAGAGCAAGAGAGTCTGTCTCAAAAAAAAAAAAAAAGAAAGAAGAGAAACCAAATGAAAGTGGAGAGCTTCTGCTTCCTCTTGGTCATCTGTTCATATTACAACATCTACCCTAAGCAATGGGCCTATTTCTTCCTTTTTCTTGCTCCAGATATAGTTATCAAAGCCCTTTTTGTTGTCTATAGCATATTTTGTAATCTCAGCTCATTCTGAGTTACAGCCATCCGAACACTGTTCTCATAGGTTTATGCCTGGCTTTTGTGTTTATCCCTGGGTTAGGTGGCTTTTCTTACATCTTCTTTTATTAGAGAACTTTCTATGCAGCCGCTTTGGCTCCTATAAATGCTATTCCGATTGCCTCTTCGTCAGGACCCGAAAGGGATGAAGGAGTGGCTGGTTTTTTGGGGAGGCGGGAGGAGGTTGGATATTCTTGAAATGATAAATAAAATGATACATATTAGTTCAATATTGGAACACAGATAAATATTTAGCACATGCAGTGAGATAATTGTTCATTAATTTAGCATCCTATGATTAATTTAGCATCCTAATAGTCACAGGCATTGTCTTGTTCACCTCAAGTACATTAATACACAATTACATACTGCTTTTTCCCTTAGCTTTCATTTCAGTTATTTACAACTGTGTGGTAAACGATCCTAAAATTTAGTGGCATGAAACAACCACCTTTAAATTTTTTTTTTCAAATGTTCATTGATTCTGTGGGTGGAGTTTGGGAAGGGCAAAGTGGGAAAAACTATACTCTGCTCTGTGATGGCTGAGCCTCAGCCTCAGACGGGGTGACCCAAACAGCCAACAGTAACTCTAATGGATGGAGAGGGAACAGCCAGGGCTGGGGATCCGCTTCGCAGATGGCTGCTTTAGTCACATGCCTGTCGTCTGCGCTGCAGTGGCAGGAGAGTAGGCTCAGGCCCAGAGGGGACTGAAAACCACACAGCCTGTGTGCAAGGAGGCAACCTGTATGTGAAAACGCAGTTGGACTTTTTTTTTTTTTTTGAGACAAGAGTCTCACTCTGTCGCCCAGGCTGGAGTGCAGTGGTGTGATCTTGACTCACTGCAACCTCTGCCTCCTGGGTTCAAGTGATTCTCCTGCCTCAGCCTCCGAGTAGCTGGCATTACAGGCGCCCATCATCACACCTGGCTAATTTTTGTTTTTTTAGTAGAGATGGGGCTTCACTATGTTGGCCAGGATGGTCTGGAACTCCTGCCTTCAGGGGATCCGCCTGCCAAAGTGCTGGGATTATAGGTGTGAGCCACCACGCCATGCCTTTTCTTTTCTTCTCTTTCTTTCTGAGGCAGAGTCTCAGTCTGTCACCCAGGCTGGAGGGCAGTGGTGCAATCTCAGCTCACTGCAGCCTCTACCTCCTGGGCTGAAGCGATCCTCCCATCTCAGCCTCTCAACTACAGATGTGCGCCACCATGCCTCTCTAACCTTTTTTTTTTTTTTTTTTTTTAGAAGGAGTTTCGCTTTCCTTGCCTAGGTTGGAGTGCAATGGCACAATCTTGGCTCACTGCAACCTCTGCCTCCCAGGTTCAAGCGATTCTCCTGCCTCAGCTTCCAAGTAGCTGGGATTACAGGCATGCACCACCATGCCTGGCTAATTTTGTATTTTTAGTAGGGATGGGGTTTCTCCATATTGGCCAGGCTAGTCTCAAACTTCTGACCTCAGGTGATCCGCCTGCCTCGGCCTCCTGGCTAATTTTTTACAAATTTTTTGTAGAGACTCAGTACATTGCCCAGGCTGGTCTGGAACTTGTGGGCTCAAGTCATCCTCCCACTTATGCCTCCCAAAGTTCTGGATTACAGATGTCAGCCAGTGCACCTGGCTGGCCTTCCTTCTTTCCTTTTTCCTTCCTTCCTTTCCTTTCTTTTTTTGTTGAGATGGAGTCTCACTCTGTCTCCCAGGCTGGAGTGCAGTGGTGCAATCTCAGCTCACTCTCTGCCTCCTAGGTTCAAGCGATTTTCCTGCCTCAGCCTCCCAAGTAGCTGGGATTACAGGCATGCGCCACTATGCCAGCTAATTTTTGTATTTTCAGTAGAGACAGGGTTTCACCATGTTGGCCAGGCTGGTCTCGAACTCCTGACCTCAAGTGATCTGCCCGCCTTGGCCCCCAAAGTGCTGGGATTACAGGTAAGAGTCACGGCAGACGGCCTCCTGGCATTTTTTTTTCTTTGAGACAAAGTCTCACTCTGTCTCCCAGGTTGGAGTGCAGTGGTGTGATCATAGCTCACCGCAGCCTTGAACTCCTGGGTTGAAGCAATCCTCATTTTAGCCCCTCAAGTGGCTAGGAGTACAGGTGCATGCTACCACATCCAGCTAACTTTTTCAGTTTTTTGTAGAGATGGAGTCCCATCATGTCGCCCAGGCTTGTCTTGAACTCCTGGTCTCAAGCGATCCTCCCGCCTCAGCCTCCCAAAGTGCTGTGATTATAGGCATGAACCACCGAGGCTGGGCTCTATAGGCGTGTTATGAAAAACCGGGGCTCCTTCATCACCCATTTCCTCTTCTCCAGAGGCAAGAACGTTCCACCGCTTTGGCTGAGCCATTGGTACTGACTTCCATGTCTCTAAACAGCATGTTCATATTGCACTTGCTGATTTCTCTGTTATCATTTTGAAGGTTGAGGCTTTCCAATTCTTCCACCTCTCCCCAACAGCCCACATCTCTATTCCTACGTATGCACGTGTGCACTTCCTGTTTTCATTCTTCCATGTCACTGTGCCTTGGTTCTGGGTACACAGATATTCAGAGTGTATATCCTGTAGCTATATAAACACTGTTCACAGCTGAACCATGCCCTTGCCACAATCACTTCTTCCCTGCACTGTTCTTCCTTCTTTCCCCTCCACCACACTGAGTTCATTATGTTGCATTTTAGCTGCTGTGTTTGCTTGCTATGTAATACTAGTTCAATCCTGAATGCTACCTTCACATGTCAATCCTTTATCACATTCTAATATATTCCATTTTCTATTGGTTTTATTTTATTTTGTTTTGTTTTATTTTATTTTGAGATAGGGTCTTGCTCTGTACTGGAGGCTGGAGTGCAGTGGTGCAATCATAGCTCACTGCAGCCTCAGCTTCCTGGGCTCCACAGTCCTCCCACCTCAGCCTCCAGAATAGCTGGGACTACACATGCATGCCACCACAGCCGACTAATCTTTAAATTTTTTTTGTAGAGACAGTGTCTTGCTATGTTGTCCAGGCTGGTCTTGAACTCCTGAGCTCAAGTGATCCTCCTGCCTCAGCCTCCCAGTGTGCTGGGATTACTGGCATGAGCCACCGTGCCCGACTGCACCATATATGCATTTCTTTTTTTTTTTTTTTTTTTGAGGCGGAGTCTCGCTCTGTCGCCCAGACTGGAGTGCAGTGGCCGGATCTCAGCTCACTGCAAGCTCCGCCTCCCGGGTTTACGCCATTCTCCTGCCTCAGCCTCCCGAGTAGTTGGGACTACAGGCGCCCGCCACCTCGCCCGGCTAGTTTTTTGTATTTTTAGTAGAGACGGGGTTTCACTGTGTTAGCCAGGATGGTCTCGATCTACGGACCTCATGATCCGCCCGTCTCGGCCTCCCAAAGTGCTGGGATTACAGGCTTGAGCCACCGCGCCCGGCCCATATATGCATTTCTAAACAGCCTTAGTTCTGCCTGTTTGGGGCTTTATAAGAATGCACTCATGGCCAGGCGTGGTGGCTCATGCCTGTAATCCCAGCACTTTTGGAGGCCAAGGTGGGTGGATCACGAGGTCAGAAGTTCGAGACCAGTCTGGACAACATAGTGAAACCCTGTCTCTACTAAAAATACAAAAATTAGCTGGGCATGGTGTTGCATGCCTGTAGTCCCAGCTACTCGGGAAGCTGAAGCAGGAGAATCGCTTGAACTTGGGAGGCAGAGGTTGTGGTGAGCCGAGATTGTGCCACTGCACTCCAGCCTGGGCAACAGAACTATACTCTGTCTCAAAAAAAAAAAAAAAAAAAAAAAAGAATGCACTCATTGTAGGCTGGGTGCGGTAGTTCACACCTGCACGCCTGTAATCCCAGCACTTCGGGAGGTCAAGGCGGGTGGATCACCTGAGATCAGGAGTTGGAGACTAGCCTGGCCAACATGGTAAAATCCCATCTCTACTAAAAATACAAAAATTGGCCAGGCGCACATCTGTAATCCCAGCACTTTGGGAGGCCAAGGCAGGCGGATCACCTGAGGTCAGGAGTTCAAGACCAGCCTGACCAACATGGAGAAACGTTGTCTCTACTAAAAATACAAAAAATTAGCCGGGTGTGGTGGCACATGGCTGTAATCCTAGCTACTTGGGAGGCTGAGGCAGGAGAATTGCTTGAACTCAGAAGGTGGAGGCTGCGGTGAGCAGAGATTGCGCCATTGCACTCTAGTCTGGGCAACAAGAGCAAAACTCCATCTCAAAAAAACAAACAAAAAAACAAAAATTAGCTGGGCGTGGTGGTGGGCACCTGTAATCCTAGCTACTAGGGAGGCTGAGGGAGGAGAATTGCTTGAACCCAGAAGGTGGAGGTTGCAGTGAGCCGAGATTGTGCCACTGCACTCCAGCCTGGGCGACAGAGCGAGACTCTGTCTCAACAACAACAAAAAAAGAATGCACTCATTGTCATTGTCATTGTCTAAGTATTATATTCCAAATTACTGGGGTCTGGGCCCAGTGGCTACAAGCCTGTCTACAAAAAATACAAGAAAAACAAAAACAACAACAAAAAACACGTTAACTGTGAGCTGGGCGCGGTGGCTCACGCCTGTAATTCTAGCACTTTGGGAGGCTGAGGTGGTTGGATCACCTGAGGTCAGGAGTTCGAGACCAGCCTGGCCAACATAGTGAAACCCTGTCTCTACTAAAAATACAAAAATTAGGCCAGCGTGGTGGTAGGCGCTTGTAAGTAATCACAGCTACTTGGGAGGCTGAGGCAGGAGAATCGCTTGAACCTGGGAGGCAGAGGTTGCAGTGAGCCGAGACCGGCTGCTGCACTCCAGCCTGGGTGACTCCATCTCAAAAAAAAAAAGTTAATTGTGATTGTGGTAGAATACACACAACATAAATGTACCATCTTTTTTTTTTTTTTTTTTTTTTGAAACAGAGTCTCGCTCTGTTGGCCAGGCTGGAGTGCAGTGGTGTGATCACCACTCACTGCAACCTTCATCTCCCAGGCTTAAGCAATTCTCCTGCCTCAGCCTCCCGAGGAGCTGGGATTACAGGTGTGTGCCAACACGCCTGGCTAATTTTTGTATTTGTAGTAGAGACAGGGTTTCACCATGTTGGCCAGGCTGGTCTTGAACTCCTGACCTCAGGTGATCCACCCACTTTGGCGTCCCAAAGTGCTGGGATTACAGGTATGAGCCACTGCACCCGGCCAAATGTACTATCTGAATCATTTTTTAGCCTTCAGTTCAGTGGTGTTGAGCACACTCACACTGTGAATGTATTCCAGAACTCTTCATCCTGCAAAACTGAAACTCTGAACTCATTCAACAACCACTCCCCTCTCTCCTCTCCCCTCAGCCCCTGGCAAACATCACTCTACTTTCTATCTCTGTGACTCTGACTCCAGGTACCTCACATAAGTGGAATCATGCAGTATTTGTCTTTTGGGGACAGGCTCATTTCACATAGTATAATGTCCTCAAAGTTCATCCATGTTGTAGCATGTATCAAAATTTCCTTCTTTTTAAAAAAAAGCCTGAATAATATTCCACTGTATGTAGGTACCACAATTTGTTTATTCATTCATCCTTTTACCTTCTGTCATTATTATTATTATTATTATTATTATTATTTTGAGACAGAGTCTTGCTCTGTTGCCCAGACTGGAGTGTAGTGGCACTATTGTGGCTCACTGCAACCTCTGCCTCCAGGGTTCAAGTGGTTCTCCTGCCTTAGCCTCCAGAGTAGCTGGAATTACAGGTGCCCGTCACCACATTCCTGGCTAAGTTTTGTATTTTTAGTAGAGACAGGGTTTCACCATGTTGACCAGGCTGGTCTCGAACTCCTGAACTCAAGTGATCTGCCCACCCTGGCCTCCCAAAGTGCTGGGATTACAGGTGTGAGCCACCATGCCCAGCCCTCTGTCTTCTATATTGGATGCCTTCCTCAAACATTCGGTGAATTTTGGGTGTCTGTGCATACTAAAGCTGGCGCTATTAAAAGCCTTTTAAAAGTTCCCCAGGCTGGGGGCACAGTGGCTCATACCTGCAGTCCCAGCACATTGGGAGGCCAAGACAGGCGGATATCTTGAGTCCAGGAGTTCAAGACCAGCCTGGGTAACATAACAAGACCTCGTTGCTACAAAAAATAAAAAAATAAAGCCGGCTGTGGTGGCTCATGCCTGTAATCCCAGCACTTTGGGAGGCCAAGGCAGGCGAATCATGAGGTCAGGAGTTCGAGACCAGCCTGATCAACATGGTGAAACCCTGTCTCCATTAAATATACAAAATTTAGCTGGGCGTGGTGGTGGATGCCTGTAGTCCCAACTATTCAGGAGGCTGAGTCAGGAGAATCACTTTAACTGGGAGGCAGAGGTTGTAGTGAGCTGAGATCATGCCTCTGTACTTCAGCCTGGGTGACAGAGCAAGACTCTGTCTCAAAAAAAAAAAAAAAAAAGGAAAAAAGAAAAAAAATAAATCAAGGATATCAGGGATGGTGGTGCACACCTGTAGTCCCAGATACCAGGAAGGCTAAGGTGGGAGGATGACTGAGCCCAGGAGTTTGAGGTCGCAGTGAGCTGTAATTGTGCCACTGCACTGCAGCCTGGGTGAGAGAGTGAGACCTAATCTCAAAAAAAAAAAAACCTCTCTCCACTGTGTGGCACTGTGTGCTAGGGGGTGACCCTGCTGGTGGCTTCTCAGGGACCTCCCAATGTCACTGTCTTCAGGTCTTACCTCTTGGCTTGATCACAGTCCCTTCAGAAGATTCTTCCAATTCCTGCCTGAAGATGCCAATTTCTATGTCTTTTGTGGCTTCTGCAAAGAAAACCTGGCAATTTCTCATTTTTTCCAATGCCAGCTCGATTCCACTTCCTTCATTCTAGTAAATTGGTTACTGTGAGTCCGTCTATTAGTACCTGGCTTAAACAGTTTTGTTCCTATTGTCTTCTTTCCCATTCTTACTCTTCCTGTGGGTGTGTGGCATTATAAAGATTCTCTTACTGCCATTTTATTATGTTTGGGGCAAGAACAGAAGTAAATACATGTGTTTAGTCTACTATCTTTAGCCTGATGCCTTTTAACTTTTTTTTTTTTTTTGAGATGGAGTTTTGCTCTTGTCACCCAGGCTGAAGTGCAACGGTGTGATCTTGGCTCACTGCAATCTCCGCCTCCTGGGTTCAAGCGATTCTCCTGCCTCAGCCTCCCGAGTAGCTGGGACTACAGGCGCCCACCACCTCGCCTGGCTAGTTTTTTGTATTTTTTAGTAGAGACGGGGTTTCACCGTGTTAGCCAGGATGGTCTCCATCTCCTGACCTCGTGATCTGCCCGTCTCGGCCTCCCAAAGTGCTGGGATTACAGGCTTGAGCCACCGCGCCCGGCAGTCTATATAAAATTTTAAAAAATAGCCAGGTGTGGTGGTACATGCCTATAGTCCCAGTGCTTTGGGAGGCCAAGGCAGGAGGATTGCTTGAACCTAGGAATTCAAGGCCATAGTGAGCTGTGACTGCACCACTGCACTCCAGCCTGGGTAACAGAGCAAGACCCTGTCTTGATGGAAAAAAAAGAGCTGTCATGTTCTTATCACATCATTATCCACAAAGCAAAGATATGGAATCAACTGAAGTATCTATCAATGGAGGAGTGGATAAATCAACTATGGTATGTATACAGAATGGAATACTATTTGACTATAAAACAGAATTAGGCTGGGCACGGTGGCCCACACCTGTAATCCCAGCACTTTGGGAGGCCAACACAGGTAGATTGCTTCAGCCCAGGAGTTTGAGACCAGCGTGGCCAACATGGCGAAACCCCATGTATACCGGAAAAAAAAAAAAATTAGCTAGGCTTGGTGGCAGGTGCCTGTAATCCCAGCTACTTCAGAGGCTGAGGCAAGATAATTGCTTGAACCTGGGGAGCAGAGGTTGCAGGGAGCTGAGATCACTGCACTCCACCCTGGGCCACAGAGCAACTCAGTCTCAAAAAAAAAAAAAAAAGTTTTTAATATCTGATAGCAGAGTAGGGTGATTATAATTGGCAGCAATGAATTGTATATTTCAAAGTAACTAGAAGAGAACTTGAATTACTCCCAACCCCAAGGAGAAATACTCAAGGTGATGAGTACCCCAGATACCCTGGCTTGATCATTACACATTCTGTGCATGGAACAAATACTCTCATGGACCCCATAGTATGGTATATCATATATGATATATAATATATATATATATCATCTATATCATATGATTAATATGATATATGATGTAATATATATCATCTATATCATATGATATAGATGATATATATTTTATATATATATTTCTTTTTTAGACAGCGTCTTGTTCTGTTGCCCAGACTGGAGTGCAATTGCACAATCTTGGCTCACTGCAATCTCCTGGTTTCAAGCGAGTCTCCTGCCTCAGCCTCCTGAGTAGCTGGGATTACAGGCACCCGCCACCACACCCGGCTAATTTTAGTATTTTTAGTAGAGATGGGGTTTCACCATATTGGTCAGGCTAGTTTTGAATCCCTGACGTTAGGTGATCCACCCGCCTTGGTCTCTCAAAGTGCTGGGATTACAGGTGTAAGCCACTGTGCCTGGGCTGGAATATATTATGTATCAATTAAAAAAAATAGGAGTTGTGTGGAGAACAATTGGAGCAGCAGATGGCAAAGAAGTCCTGAGGGCTGGGATAAGAAGACTGGGAGTTTCTGCTAGAAGGAATGAGAGCATTTTATCATGTTACTCAGCTTCAGAGCCTTGCAGTAAAAACATTTGCACATTTGAATGTTGATGAAGACATTTACAAATATAGACAGGATGTGATAATTTGTACTGTTCCCTCATCCCCGGTTGGTGTGAGTGATGTCATTGATTGCACCAGTTAACAGGTGAAAAAATAGAAGTTTGGGATGTCAGGATTGTACCTGATGCTTGAGCATCATAGGTGGATGTGAAGGAAAAGGAAAACATGATCAAGGGCTGAGCAATGTGGGCCACAGGAATATCAAACTCGTTTACCAATGTGTGTAGCCACCCTTAGGCTGCATGACAGATTGAGGACAGAGCTTATCTGGGCACTCATTAATTGAAAGCAGGAGATCAGTGAAAAGAAGTATAGAAAACAAACTACTTGTCAGTTCAAACTTAATTATTATTATTATTATTATTTTTTGGCATGATGTCGGCTCACTGCAACCTTTGCCTCTGGGGTTCAAGTGATCCTCCTGCGTCAGCCTCCCGAGTAGCTGGGATTATAGTCGCCTGCCATCACGCCCAGCTAATTTTTGTATTTTTAGTAGGGACAGGGTTTCACCATCTTGGCCAGGCCACCTGCCTCGGCCTCCCAAAGTGCTGGGATTACAGGTGTGAGCCACCACGCCCGGCCTTTTTTTTTTTTTTGAGACGTAGTCTTACTCTGTCACCAGGCTGGAGTGCAGTGGCTCAATCTAGGTTCACTGCAACCTCCGCCTCCTAGGTTCAAGTGATTCTCCTGCCACAACCTCCTGAGTAGCTGGGATTACAGGTGTGCGACACCACGCCCAGCTAATTTTTATATTTTTAGTAGAGACAGGGTTTTACCATGTTGGCCTGGTCTCAGGTGATCCACCCGGCTTGGGCTCCCAAAAGGCTGGGAATCCAGGTGTGAGCCACTGTGCCCGGCCCGGTTTATATTTTAGAAGGGTAATACAATAAGTTGACAGTAAGAGAGCCCTTATCTCTTTTCTTTTCCTTTTTTGTTTTCCTTTCATCTTGCATCATTGAAAGGTAGGAACATACAGCATAACTTAAAATTAGGAACAGAGCTCACATATAACTTTTATTTTTTGAGATGCCATCTTGCTTTGTCACCAGGCTGGAGGGCAGTGGCACGATCTTGGTTCACTGCAACCTCTGCCTCCCAGGTTCAAGCGATTCTTCTGCCTCAGCCTCCCGAGTAGCTGGGACTATAGGCATATGCCACCACGCCCAGCTAAATTTTTTTTGTATTTTTAGTAGAGATGGGGTTTTACCATGTTGGTCAGGCTGGACTCAATCTCCTGATCTTGGGATCCACCCGCCTTGGCCTCCCAAAATGCTGGGATTACGGACGTGAGCTACAACGCCCGGCCACCTTTTTGTTTTGGAGACGGAATCTTGCTCTGTTGCCCAGGCTGGAGTGCAGTGGCTTGATCTTGGCTCACTGTAGCCCCCACCTCCTGAGGGGGAGCACCTCAGGCTCCCAAGCAACTGGTATTATAGGCATCCGCCACCACACCCAGCTAATTTTTGTATTTTTAGTAGAGATGAGGTTTCACCATGTTGGCCAGGCTGGTCTCGAACTCCTGACCTCGAGTGATCCACCCACCTCAGCCTCTCAAAGTGCTAGGATTGCGGATGTGAGCCACTGCACCTGGCCCATATAATTAAAAAAAAAAAATCAGCTTTATTGGAATATAAAACATATACCATTAAGTTTACCCTTTCTTTTTTTTTTTTTTTTTTTTGAGATGTAGTCTCGCTGTGCCCCCCAGGCTGGAGTGCAGTGGCCGGATCTCAGCTCACTGCAAGCTCCGCCTCCCGGGTTTACGCCATTCTCCTGCCTCAACCTCCCGAGTAGCTGGGACTACAGGCGCCCGCCACCTCGCCCGGCTAGTTTTTTGTATTTTTTAGTAGAGACGGGGTTTCACCGTGTTAGCCAGGATGGTCTCGATCTCCTGACCTCGTGATCCGCCTGTCTCGGCCTCCCAAAGTGCTGGGATTACAGGCTTGAGCCACCGTGCCCAGCCCCAAGTTTACCCTTTCAAAGTGTACAGTTTGGTGGGTTTGGTTTTTAGTAGATTCACAAAGTTCATCTGTCATCACTATGTAATTCCAAAATATTTTTACCCCAAGAAGAAACTCTATACTAATTGGCAGCCACTCCCTGTCCCCTCCCTACTCCCCAAGTCCCTGGCAACCACTAATCTAATTATTGTCTCCACGGATTTGCCTGTTCTGGACAGACCATAGGTAAAGTTTTTGCTTAATCTGATTAATTTATAGGTTCCATTTTTACAGATAGATAGCTTTTCATGTCAGCAAAAATGAAAGATTTAATATATAGCACTAGGCTGGTTGCAGTGGCTCACACCTGTAATCCTAACACTTTGGGAGGCTGAGCTAGGTGGATCACTTGAGCTCAGGTATTCAAGACCAGCTTGAGCAACATGGCAAAACCCTGTCTCTACAAAAAATACAAAAAATTAGCCAGGTGCAGTGGTGCGTGCCTGTGGTCTCAGCTCCAAGCTACTTGGGAGGCTGAGGTGGGAGGATCACTGGACCCTGGGAGGCAGAGCTTGCAGTGAGTGGAGATCACACTACTGCATTCCAGCCTGGGCAACAGAGTGAGACTCCATCTCAAAAATATATATATATGTGTGTGTGTGTGTGTGTGTGTGTGTGTGTGTGTGTATAGTACCTGACCTCCCCTAAAGTGATTTGAGGTTCAAATGATTTATTTGAGCCTCCACTTAACTAAAGCTGATCTCTTATTAGACACCTTGGGGACATTACTACAAGCCTTAAAGAAATAAAAAGTATTATAAAGGAATACAATAAATAGTTGTATGCCAATTAATTAGACAACTTAGAAAATGGACAAAGTCCTAGAAAAACAAAAACATCTACCAAATTTCAGGAAGAAATGGAAATTCTGAATAGGCATATAACAAGTAAATAGATTGAAGTAGTAATAAAAAACTTCCCACAAGCCAGGCATGGTGGCTCATGCCTGTAATCCCAGCACTTTGGGAGGCTGAGGTGGGTGGACCACAAGATCAGAAGATCAAGACTATGCTGGCTAACATGGTGAAACCCTGTCTCCATTAAAAAAAAAATTAGCTCGGCGTCGTGGTGGGTGCCTGTAGTCCTAGCTACTCAGGAGGCTGAGGCAGGAGAATGGTGTGAACCCAGGAGGTGGAGCTTGCAGTGAGCCGAGATTATGCCACTGCACTCCAGCCTGGGCGACAGAGCGAGACTCCGCCTCAAAAAGAAAAAGAAAATGTGGCACAGATGTACAATGGAGTATTATTCAGCTGTAAAAAGGAGGAAATATTGTCATATGCTACAACAGGGATGAACCCTGAAGACTGATACAGTTTCAATGTGTGTCCTTGCCCAGATCTCTTGTAGAAATGCAATCCCCAATGTTGGAGGTGGGGCCTGCGGGGAAGTGTTTGGATCACAGGGGCAGATCCCTCATGAATGGCTTGAGCCATCCCCTTAGCAATAAGTGAGCTCTCACTCTGAGTTCACACGAGATCTGACTCTTTAAAAGTTAGTGGCACCTCCATCCACCCTCTCGCTGTCTTGCTCCTGCTTTCACCATGTGACATGCCTACTCCCCATTAGCCTTCTGCCATGATTTTAAGTTTCCTGGGGCCTCTCCAGAAGCCAAGCAGATGCCAGCACCATGCTTCCTGTACAGCCTGCAGAACCGTGAGCCAATTAAACCTCTTTTCACTGTAAATTACCCAGTCTCCAGCATTTCTTTATAGCAAAGCAAGAACAGCTTAACACAAAGACATTATGCTAAGTGAAATAAACCAG
The DNA here is from genome assembly GCF_009764315.1 of Trachypithecus francoisi. Lineage (NCBI taxonomy): Eukaryota > Metazoa > Chordata > Mammalia > Primates > Cercopithecidae > Trachypithecus > Trachypithecus francoisi. The sequence goes on along the minus strand of NW_022681455.1, from coordinate 82,863,987 downwards.
TTATAGAAGGACAAAAACTGCATGATTCCACTCATATGAGGTATCTAAAGTAGTCAAACTTACCAAAACAGAAATTAGAAAGGTGGTGTTCAGAGGCTGGGGAAGGGGGAGCAGAGAAGTTGCTGTTTATTGAATATTGAGTTTCAATTATGCAAAATGAAAAATTTTAGAATCTGCTGCATTACGTTATGATCATACTTTAAAGTACTGTACACTTAAAAACTTGCCAGTGGCTGGGCGTGGTGGCTCACGCCTGTAATCCCAACACTTTGGGAGGCCAAGACAGGCTGATCACGAGGTCAGGAGATCGAGACCATCTTGGCTAACACGGTGAAACCCCGTCTCTACTAAAACATCGAAAAAGTTAGCTGGGCGTGGTGGTAGGCACCTATAGTCCCAGCTATTCGGGAGGCTGAGGCATGAGAATGGCGTGAACCTGAGAGGCAGAGCTTGCAGTGAGCCGATATCGTGCCACTGCACTCCAGCCTGGGGGGCACAGCAAGACTCCGCCTCAAAAAAAAAAAAAAAAAAATTTGAAACGAAAAAGTGAGACTTCTGTGATTCAAACAACACCATCAAGAAAGTGAAAAAACAGGCCAGGCACGTGGCTCATGCCTGTAATCTCAGCACTTTGGGAGGCCGAGGCGGGCGGATCACGAGGTCAGGAGATGGAGACCATCCTGGCTAACACGGTGAAACCCCATCTCTACTAAAAATATGAAAAATTAGCCAGGCAAGGTGGCGGGCGCCTGTAGTCCCAGCTACCCTGGAGGCTGAGGCAGGAGAATGGCAGGAACCCGGGAGGTGGAACTTGCAGTGAGCCGAGATCGCGCCATTGCACTCCAGCCTGGGTGTCAGTGTGAGACTCCATCCCAAAAAAAAAAAAAAAAGTGAAAAAACAGCCCACGGAATAAGAAACATATATTTGCAAGTCATATATCTGATATAAGTCTTGTATCCAAAATATATAAAGACCTCTTACATTTCAATAATATAAAGACAGCTCAATTAAAAATGGGAAAAGGATCTGAATAGATAGTTCTACAAAAATGTCCAAGTGGCCATTAAGCACAAGAAAAGATGCTCAACATCTTTAGTCATTAAGTAAACGCAAATAAAAAGTACAAAGAAGCTGGGCACGGTGGCTCATGCCTGTAATTCCAGCACTTTGGGAAGCTGAGGTGGGCGGATCACAAGGTCAGGAGTTCGAGACCAGCCTGGTCAATATGGTGAAACCCCATCTCTACTAAAAATACAAAAATTAACTGGGTGTGGTGGCAGGTGCCTGTTGTCCCAGCTTCTCGGGAGGCTGAGGCAGGAGAATCACTTGAACCTGGGAGGCAGAGGTTGCCAAGAGCCGAGATCAGGCCACTGAACTCCAGCCTGGGCGACAGAGCGAGACTCAAAAAAGAAAAGAAAAAAACGTACAAAGAAATAGCAATTCACATCCACCAGCACTTTGGAGGCCAAGGTGGGCAGATCACCCGAGGTCAGGAGTTCAAGACCAGCCTGGCTAACACGGTGAAACCCTGTCTCTACTAAAAATACAAAAATTAGCCAGGCATGGTGGTGCATGTCTATAATTCCAGCTACTCAGGAGGCTGAGGCAGGAGAATTGCTTGAACTTGGAAGGCAGAGGTTGCAGTGAACTGAGATCACACCACTGCACTCCAGCCTGGGTGACAGAGCAAGACTCTATCTTAAAAAAAAAAAAAAAAAGAAAAAAAGAAAAGTAAAATAATAAACAGAAATATCTCCCAGCTCTTTTTTTTTTTTTTTTTTTGAGACAGAGTCTCGCTCTGTCGCCCAGGCTGGAGTGCAGTGGCCGGACCTCAGCTCACTGCAAGCTCCGCCTCCTGGGTTTACACCATTCTCCTGCCTCAGCCTCCCGAGTAGCTGGGACTACAGGCCTCCGCCACCTCGCCCAGCTAGTTTTTTTTTTTTTTTGTATTTTTTAGTAGAAACGGGGTTTCACCGTGTTAGCCAGGATGGTCTCGATCTCCTGACCTCGTGATCCGCCCATCTCGGCCTCCCAAAGTACTGGGATTACAGGCTTGAGCCACCGCGCCCGGCTCCCAGCTCTTAAAATTAGGCAATTCTGTTGGAAGGGACTTAATTCTGAATAGAGGTTATAAGAAAGAGTTTGGATTTAACAGGAGAGTGCCAGGAAGCTCTCCCAGTTTACAAAGCAGGAGAGTAACATTAAGGCTGTGTTTTAGAAAGATGACTGCATTCTGTGATTCTGAAATAGCTATATATAGGTTGCTGGTGAAATCTGTGCCGCTAGTCTTCTTTTTTTTTTTTGAGACAGAGTCTTGCTCTGTCACCCAGGCTGGAGTGCAGTGGCACGATCTCAGCTAACTGCAACCTCCGCCTCCTGGGTTCAAGCAATTCTCCTGTCTCAGCCTCCTGAGTAGCTGGGATTACAGGTGTGTACCACCACACCCAGCTAATTTTTGTATTTTTAGTAGAGAAAGGATTTCCCTGTGTTGGCCAGGCTGGTCTTAAACTCCTGACCTCAGGTAATCTGCCTGCCTCGGCCTTCCAAACCGCTGGGATTACAGGTGTGAGCCACTGTGCCCGGCATCGCTAGTCTTCTCTTACTGAAGTGAAACTCCCCTCTATTCTTTTTTTTTCTTTTTCTGATTTTTTTTCTTTTTCTTTTTCTCTTTTTTTGAGACAGAGTCTTGGTCTGTTACCCAGGCTGGAGTGCAGTAGCTCGATCTCGGCTTACTGCAGCCTCCATCTCCTGGGTTCAAGTGATTCTCCTGCCTCAGCCTCCCAAGTAGCTGGGATTATAGGAGTGCACCACCATGCCCAGATAATTTTCTTTGTATTTTTAGTAGAGATGGGGTTTCACCATGTTGGCCAGGCTGGTTTTAAACTTCTGACCTCAAGTGATCCACCCGCTTCGGCCTCCCAAAGTGCTGGGATTACAGGCGTGAACCATAGATAAAGCCAGAAATAAATTTATTGATTGATGTAAATGAAAATTCCTGCATATGGCTGGCTTCAGGAAAGCCTGAATAGGTGTTCAAATAATGTCATCAGGAACTTGTCTCACCAATCCCTTACCTGTGTTAGCTTCAATTAAAAAAACATATTTTTGGGCCGGGCGCAGTGCCTCACACCTGTAATCCCAGCACTTTTGGGTGGATCACCTGAGGTCAGGAGTTCGAACCAGCCTGGCCAACATGGTGAAACCCCGTCTCTACTAAAAATATAAAAATTATCTGGGCATGGTGGTGCATGCCTGTAATCCCAGCTACTTGGGAAGCCGAGGGAGGAGAATTGCTTGAATCTGGGAGGCAGAGGTTGCAGTGAGCCAAGATCGCACCATTGCACTCCAGTCTGGGCAGCAAGAGTGAGACTCCATCTCAAAAAAAACCAAAAAACCAAAACAAAAAACATTTTTTTGAGACAGAATTTCACTCTGATGCCCAGAGCTGGGTGCAACACAGTTCACTCTAACCTCAAAGTCCTGGACTCAGGCATTCCTCCTGCCCCAGCCTCCCGAGTCACTGAGACTGCAGGCAAGTACCACCACGTCTGGTGAATTTTTTTTTTTTTTGAAACAGGGTCTCCTTCTGTTGTCTACGGTGGTATGCAGTGGTGCAATCATGGTTCATTACAGCCTCAATCTCTCAGGCTCAAGCAATTTTCCTGTGTCAGCCTCCAAAGTAGTTGGGACTACAGGTGTTTGCCACAATGTCTAGCTAATTTTTTTTTTTTTGAGACAGAGTCTCTCTCTGTCGCCCAGGCTGGAGTGCAGTGGCCGGATCTTGGCTCACTGCAAGCTCTGCCTCCCGGGTTTACGCCATTCTCCTGCCTCAGGCTCCGGAGTAGCTGGGACTACAGGCGCCCGCCACCTCACCCAGCTAGTTTTTTGTATATTTTTTTTAGTAGAGACGGGATTTCACCGTGTTAGCCAAGATGGTTTCGATCTCTTGACCTCGTGGTCCGCCTGTCTCGGCCTCCCAAAGTGCTGGGATTACAGACTTGAGCCACCGCACCCGGCCAATTTTTTGTATTTTTATTACAGACAGGGTTTCACTGTGTTAGCCAGGATGGTCTCGATCTCCTGACCTCATGATCCACCTGCCTCGGCCTCCCAAAGTGCTGGGATTACAGGCATGAGCCATTGTGCCCAGCCTGTCCAGCTAATTTTTAAATTTGTTTTAAGGATGGGGTCTTGCTATGTTGCCCAGGCTGGTCTTGAAATCCTGGCCTCAAGTGATTCTCCATTGGCCTCCCAAAGTGCTGGGATTACAGATGTGAACCATCACACCCAGCTGTTAGCTTCATTTTCAGGCAGCCTCTTCCTTCTGCCATTTTGTCGACCAGAGTCAAAAGAAACCTCATCCCCAAAAGTTCCTGCAATAGCGCTTGGGAAGAATTTCATTGGTCTACAGTGGGTCATAAATTCTTCTGTAAACCAATCACCATGGGGAAGAGGAGGTAAGGTATGCTCTGCTTGGCCAGGGTAGTGGGCAGTGGGGACAGAGGATGGACTAGCCAGGAGATAACATAGTGGAGGCAGAGTATGCAAGAGCTGGTTGCTTAGCAGTGTTGCAAAAGAAAGAGGATTTTATCTATTGAATGCCAGCCGTGTGTTGGCCCCTGTGCTGGGCAAATACAACTCATTTTGAGGGCCAGACACGGTGGCTCATGCCTGTAACCCTAGCACTCTGGGAGGCTGAGGCAGGAGGATCACTTGAGGTCAGGAGTTTAAGACCATCCTGGGAGACACAGTGAGATCTCATCTACAAAAAATGAAAAATTAGCCAGCTCCGGTGGTGCATGCCTGTGGGCCCACCTCCTGGGGAGACTGAGACAGGAGGAGGATTGCTTAAGCATGGGATGTCAAGGCTGCAATGAACCATAATCACACCACTGCGCCCCAGCCAAGGTGATAGAGCAAAATCCTGTCTCAAAGAAACAGACAACAACTCAGTCTGTGGAAGAGGTGGACATATAAACAATGACTATCCAATGTATGAGTTACAATGATTGAGGGATACATCAAGGGCAACTAACACTAAACAGAAAGGAAAGCACTGGGCAGTGGTAGTGGGTCAGGGGAGAGGCATTTCCCAGAGAAGGAAATCTTGACTTGAGTTTTATTTATTTATTTTAATTTTTATATTTTTGAGATGGAGTCTCACTCTGTCACCCAGGCTGGAGTACAGTGGTGCGATCTTGGCTCACCGAGCCACCACACCTCTTCAAGTTTTAAGGGATAAGTAGGATACATGAAAATTTGGTAGCAAACAAAGAGTTAAAAGATTTCAGGTCCAGGCTGGGGACGGTGGCTCACACCTGTAATCCCAGCTCTTTGGGAGGCTGAGGCAGATAGCTTGAGTTCAGGAGCTCGAAACAAGCCTGGGCAACATGGCGAGACCCTGTCTCTAAAATATATATAAATTAAAAATAAAATTAGGCTGGGCGCAGTGACTCACGTCTGTAATCCCAGCACTTAGGGAGGCCAAGGCGGGTGGATCATTTGAGGTCAGGAGGTTGAGATGAGCCTGGCCAACATGATGAAATTCCATCTTTACCAAAAAATACAAAAATTAGCCAGGCATGGTGGTGCACATCTGTAGTCCCAGGTACTCGGATGGGTGAGGCAGGAGAATCGCTTGAACAAGGGAGATGGAGGTTGCAGTGAGCCGAGATGGTGCCACTGCACTCCAGCCTGGGTGATAGAGCAAGACTCTGTCTCAAAAATAAATTAATTTTAAAAAAGAGATTTCAGGTCCATGTTAAGGGCAAAAAACAGAGTCAAAAAAGAAAAATTGCTGGCCAGGGCAGGGCCCGGTGGCTCATGCCTATAATCTTAGCACTTTGGTAGGCTGAGGTGGGAGCATCACTTGAGATCAGGAGTTTCAGACCAGCCTGGGCAACATAGCAAATCCCTGTCTCTATTTCTTTAAAAAAAAAAAAAAAAAACTCTGGCCAGAAAAACCACATCCAAACCAAAGACATATTTAGTTTTGCTCACACAATATTTTTAGAAATTTTTGAATTAGTTGCCAACATTGAAAGATCTAGAGCTTTCACATAAAAATCCATATTTCCATTTTATCTTGAAAAGCAAGTTTGCCTACACAGGGCCAGCATTTCTCCATGGTGACAAGTGGCTGGCACCATCATGGCCCCTCCACTCCCTGTTCTGGTTCACCCGCCCTGCCTCAGATGCTCATGTTACCTGCACAGTCCTCTCTAGTGGATGAAAAATGGTTGCCAATCCTTTGCAAATTTCCACATCAAAAGGAGTTGGCTGGGTGTGGTGGCTCATACTTGTAATCTCAGCACTTTGGGAGGCAAAGGCAGATGGATCACGTGAGCTCAGTGGTCTGAGACCAGCCTGGCCAACATGGCGAAACCCCATCTGTCACCAAAAAGAGTGGTTTGTTTGTTTGTTTGTTTATTTATTTGTGTATAGACAGATTTATTTGGTTGCCCAGGTTGGAGTGCAGCAGTGTGATATCGGCTCACTGCAGACTTGACCTCTTGGGCTCAAGTGATCCTCCCACCTCAGCCTCCCAAGCAGCTGGAACTATAGGCACACGCCACCTATAGTCTGGCTAATTTTAAATTTTTTTTTAGAGACAAGGGTCTTACTTTGTGGCCCAGGCTGGTCTTGAACTCCTGGCCCTAAGTGATCCTCCTGCCTTGGCCTCCCAAAGTGCTGAGATTACAGGCATGAGCCACCACACCCAGCTTCCATGACTGCTTAACCGATAGAATGTAGTAGAAGTTATTCCGTGACAATTACAGGCCTAACCTTTTTTTTTTTTTTTTTTTTGAGACAGAGTCTCGCTCTGTCGCCCAGGTTGGAGTGCAGTGGCCGGATCTCCGCTCACTGCAAGCTCCGCCTCCCAGGTTCACGCCATTCTCCTGCCTCAGCCTCCCAAGTAGCTGGGACTACAGGCGCCCGCCACCTCGCCTGGCTAGTTTTGTATTTTTAGTAGAGACGGGGTTTTACCGTGATAGCCAGGAAGGTCTCGATCTCCTGACCTCGTGATCTGCGCGTCTTGGCCTCCCGAAGTGCTGGGATTACAGGCTTGAGCCACCGTGCCCGGCCAGGCCTATCCTTTCAGTAGACTAAACGCGTTTGCTTCCTTTCTCGGGATGCTTCCTCTTAAAATCCTAGAATAATGAGAAATAACAAAATGGTTGTCAACTTGGCCAGGTGCAGTGGCTCACACCTATAATCATAGCACTTTGGGAGGCCAAGGCAGGTGGATCACTTGAGCTCAGGAGTGCAAGAACTGCCTGGGCAATATGGTGCAACCTTGTGTCTACAAAAAATATAAAAAATTAGCTGGGCATGCGCCTGTGGTCCCGGCTACTCAGGAGGCTGAGGTGGGAGGATTGCTTGAACCGGTGAGGCAGAGGTTGCAGTGAGCCGATATCACACTGCTGCACTCCAACCTGGGCAACCAAGTGTGACCCTGTTTCAAAACAAACAAAATAATAATAAATAATGGCCCCAGTGTGGTGGCTCACACCTGTAATCCTAGCACTTTGGGGGGCCAAGGCAGGAGAATTTCTTGAGCCCAGGAGTTCAAGACCAGCCTGGGCAACACAGGGAGATCCTAAGTCAACAAATAATATAAAAAATTAGCGGGCCGGATGCAGTGGCTCACGCCTGTAATCCCAGCACTTTGGGAGGCCAAGGCGGGTGGATCATGAGGTCAAGAGATCGAGGCCATCCTGGCCAACATGGTGAAACCCTGTCTTTACTAAAAATACAAAAATTAGCTGGGCATGGTGGTGCACGCCTGTAGTCCCAGCTACCTGGGAAGCTGAGGCAGGAGAATTGCTTGTACCTGGGAGGTGGAGGTTGCAGTGAGCCGAGATCACGCCATTGCGCTCCAGCCTGGGCAACAAGAGCAAAATTCTGTCTCAAAAAAACAAAAAGGAAAAGAGAAAATTAGCCAGGCATGGTAGTGCACGCCTGTAGTCCCAGCAGCTCTGAAGACTGGGGCGGGAGGATTGCTCGAGGCCAGGAGTTAGAGGCTGCAGTGAGCTATGATTGCGCCATTGCACTCTAGCTTGGGCGACAGAGCAAGACCTCATCTCAAAAAAAAAAAAAAAAAAAAATCTGGGCGCGGTGGCTCACGCCTGTAATCCCAGCACTTTGGGAGGCCGAGGTGGGTGGATCATGAGGTCAGGAGATCGAGACCATCCTGGCTAACACAGTGAAACCCCGTCTCTACTAAAAATACAAAAAATTAACCAGGCGTGGTGATAGGTGCCTGTAGTCCCAGCTACTCGGGCGACTGAGGCAGGAGAATGGTGTGAACCTGGGAGGTGGAGCTTGCAGTGAGCTGAGATCGCACCATTGCACTCCAGCCTGGGTGACAAAGTGAGACTCCATCTCAAAAAAAAAAAAAATTAAGTCATACAGTTTTGAGATGATTTGTTACTCTACAACAAGTACTCAGAGCAGAACAGCCACCTCCACCCCTTCCCTTGTGGACATTTGAGGGCTCAGCCTTTGCACCAGAGGAATGAGGATGAGCTTGGGTAATGACGAGCAGGCGGGGCAGGTGTGTGGGGAGGATGGTGAAAGGCTTTGCATGCCATGCTGGGGAGTTATGGCTTTTTCTAGAGGTGCAGAGTTGCCAGTGGGTGTTTTCAGGTAGGCATATTATGCTTATGTTTGCCTTTTAGGCAAGTGATGCTAGCAAGGTAATAAAAGATGGATAAGGCCGGGCACAGTGGTTCATGCCTGAAATCCCAGCACTTTGGGAAGCTGAGGGGGGCAGATCGCCTGAGGTCAGGAGTTTCAGACCAGCATGGCCAACATGGTGAAACCCCGTCTCTACTACAAATACAAAAATTAGCCAGGCGTGGTGTCACATGCCTGTAACCCCAGCTACTCGGGAGGCTGAGGCACGAGAATCGCTTGAACCCAGGAGGTGGAGGTTGCAGTGAGCTGAGATTGTGCCACTGAACTCCAGCCTGAGTGATAGAACGAGACTCTTGTCTCAAATAAGTAAGTAAATAAATAAATTTTAAAAAGATGGATCAGAGGAAGGTGAGATGGCCCGCAGATTACTTAGGGGGTTCCTGCAATGGTAGAAGCAACTCAACTCAGGTAGTGTCGGTGGTGATGGAGAGAAAGAGGGAGATTCAAGGTCAAGACTCCTCGCTCCAGGAGGCCCTTCCTGGGGTTCTAATGGAACATGCAGGTCAGAACCAGGAAACACAGAGACAGGTTTGTACCTCAGAGACAGGCTGGGAGTCATCAGAGTTTGCCATCGAAGCTGCCTATGTGGATAAGATAGTGTGGGGAGTTTGAGCGGAATAAGAGATGGAGGCAGGGACTCACGCCTGTAATCCCAGCACTTTGGGAGGCTGAGATGGGTGGATTGCTTAGGGCCAGGAGTTTAAGACTAGCCTGAGCAACATTGTGGGACCCCCCCACCGCCTCTCCAAAAACCACAAATATGAGCCAGGCATGGTGTTGCATGCCTTTAGTCCCAGCACTTTCGGAGGCTGAGGCAGGAGGATCACCTGAGCCCAGGACTTTGAAGCTGCAGTGAGCTGTAATTACGCCCCTGCACTCCAGCCTGGGTGACAGAACAAGACCCTGAATCTAAATAAGTAACTAAGAGGTGGAGTCCTGGGAGGACTCTGGGTATAATGGGTAAAGCAGAGGAAGAGACACCCCACAGGGATTGACAGAGAAAGCTACAGAGGAAAGATGAGAACAAGGGGAGGGTGCATCGCAGATGTGAAAGGAACATGTCCACGAGGGAGGCATAGTCAGTAACATCGGATGATCACCAAAAAGTGTTTGTCTGATTTGATGACCAGGAGGTTACTAGTGACCCTGGTGAGGGCAAATCTTTTTTTTTTTTTTTGATGGAGTCTTGCTCTGTCACCCAAGCTGGAGTGCAATGGCATAACCTCGGCTCACTGCAACCTCTGTCTCCTGGGTTCAGGTGATTCTCCTGCCTCAGCCTCCCCAGTAGCTGGGATTACAGGTGTGCACTACCATCCCTAGCTAATTTTTGTATTTTTAGTAGAGACGGGGTTTCACCATGTTGGCCAGGGTGGTGTTGAACTCCTGACCTCAGGTGATCTGCCCCGCCTCAGCCTCCCAAAGTGTTGGGATAACAGGCATGAGCCACCGGACCTGGCTGGCGAGGGAAAATCTATGTGGAATGGTGAGGGTAGAAGCCAGACTCAAGTAGGTGGAAAAGTAGGAAATGAGGAAGTGGAGACAGTGAGTGTCCACCGCTCTCTCAAGAAACTCATGTGTGAACCATAGGAGTGAAATAGGGAAGTGGTTTGAGGTTGCCGAGTTGAGAGAGGTTCCCCCTGACACAGGAACCTGGGTGTGTTTTATATACTGAAAAGAGAGGGTCTGCAGAGAGAGGCCTGGCAGTAGAGGAGAAAAGGGTGAAACGATGGGGTGAGGTCACTGAAGAAATGGGAGGAATGTGTCCCAAGAGGGATCGGTCTTGGGCCCAATGAGAACCATTAGTTTAAAAACATTTTTTTAGAGACAGGGTCTCCCTCAGTCATCCAGGCTGGAATGCAGTGGCATGATCATAGCTCACTGAAGCCTCCAACTCCTGGGCTCAAGGGATCCTCCTATTTCAGCCTCCCAAGTAGTTAGGACTACAGGCGTACGCCATCACACCTGGCTAATATTTAATTTAATTAATTAATTTATTTATTTATTTACTTACTTATTCATTTGAGATAGAGTTTCGCTCTTGTTGCCCAGGCTGGAGTGCAATGGTACAATCTCGGCTCACTGCAACCTCCGCCTCCCAGGTTCAAGCGATTCTCCTGCCCCAGTCTTCCAAGTAGCTGGGATTACAGGTGTGTGCCACCACACCTGGCCAATTTTTTGTATTTAGTAGAGACGGAGTTTCACCATGTTGGTCAGGCTGATTTCAAACTCCTGACCTCAGGAGATTCGCCTGCCTTGGCCTCCCAAAGTGCTGAGATTACAAGCGTGAACCACTGCACCCGGCCCATATTTTATATTTTGTAGAAATGGAGTGTCACTATGTTGTTCAGGCTTTTCTCAATCTCCTGGCCTCAAGTGATCCTCCTGCCTTGGCCTCCTGAAGTGCTGGGATTCCAGGCATGAGCCACTGTGCCTGGGCAGGAGTGCTTTCAGAATGTGAGTCAGTGCTGACCCTGCAGGTAGATGGAAGATCAGGGCCACATGAGGAGGTGCCAGGCTAAGAGAGCAACCACTTGCCAGTGAGACTCTGTTACTTCTTTACTTGGAGACTGGTGGGGGCTCCTTGCTACCCACCAAAGAAAACGCCTTGAGAAGGCCCTGTTTGAGGTCCCCCATGCTCTGCCCCTCTGGACCTTCCCAGCCTTCTGACCTTTCCTATCACCCCAAGCACCTGAGGCCCCAGCCTTGGGGGACAGCTCTCCATTCCCTAAAACATCATGATCTTTTCTTGCCTTCATCTGAATGGCTCTTCTCTGTCTTGCCTCTCTTCTTTGCTTGGCAAACCCCTATTCAAGACCTAGTTCAGGCCGGGTGCAGTGGCTCACGCCTGTAATCCCAGCAATCTGGGAGCCAAGGCAGGCGGATCACCTGAGGTCAGGAGTTTGAGACCAGCCCGGGCAGTATAGCAAGACCCCATCTCTAAGAAAATAGAAAAATTAGACAGGTTTTGTGGCTCGTGCCTGGAATCCCAGCACTTTGGGGGACCAAGGCAGGTGAATCACCTGAGGTACAGAGTTCAAGACCAGCTTGGCCAACATGGTGAAACCCCATCTTTACTAAAAACACAAAAATTAGCCGGGCATGGTGGCAGGCACCTATAATCCCAGCTACTCCAGAGGTGGAGGCAGGAGAATTGCTGGAACCTGGGGGGCAGAGGTTGCAGTGAGCTGAGATCGTGCCACTGCACTCCAGCCTGGACGAAACAGCAAAACTCCATCTCAGAAAAAAAGAAATCATGTCTGCTATGGCAGGCCCACAGTCGGCTGCAGCTCTGAGCCAACTGCAGGATGAAGAATGGTTGCCTAATTGGAAAGTGTCAGCATCCGAGAATTCAAAAAAGAAATCTGATGAGGCTTCTCCTGCTTTATATATTATGTGGAGAATTTAGATCTTATGTTGGTTTGCACACGTTCCCTGCAGAAAAAAAAAAAAATTGCTCTGCGTATATCTCTTGGAAAATAAGACAATAGTATTTTTCCTTTGCAAAGGCAGCTATAACAGATGTGAAAATAAGTACACTCAACTCTAATATGATTATACAGAAGAGCATGGATGCATTTCAAATGTTAGATGTTGCTAGTATTATCAAATGATTTCTTTTTCTTTTCTTTTCTTTTTTTTTTTTGAGACAGAGTCTCACTTTCTCGCCCAGGCTGGAGTACAGTGGCACAATCTTGGCTCACTGCAGCCTCGACCTCCCAGGTTCAAGTGATTCTCTTGCCTCAGCCTCCTGAGTAGCTGGGACTACAGGTGCGTGCCACCATGTCTGGCTAATTTTTGTATTTTTAGTAGTGATGGGGTTTTGCCATGTTGGCCAGGCTCATCTCGAACTCCTGACCTCAGGCGATCCGCCCACCTCGGCTTCCCAAAGTGCTAGGATTACAGGCATGAGCCACTGCACCTGGCCTTTTATCAAACGATTTCTTTCCTTCTTTCTCTCATTCTCTCTCTCTCTCTTTTTTTTTGAGACAGGGTCTCTCTGTCACTGAGGCTGGGGTGCAGTGACACAATCATGGCCTACTACAACCTCAACCTGCTGGGCTTAAGCAATCCTCCCACCTCAGCTGCCCCCCGAGTAGCTGGGACTGCAGGCATGTGTTATTTATTTTTTGCATGCCCAGTTATTTATTTTTTCCTTTTAAATTTTTTGTAGAGACAAGGTCCTAGTATGTTGCCCAGGCTGGTCTCGAACTCCTGGACTCAAGCAATTCTCCCATCTCAGCCTTCCGAAGTGCTAGGATTACAGGCATGAGTCACCACACTCAGCCTCAAATGATTTCATATTGACCTTTTAATCATGACTCCTCTCTGCCAAGCACTGAAAAGTTGAATCATTATACTCTATATCTGCAATGATATAGATTATGAAACTTCCTTTCAAATTCATTGCAGCGGATAACTTTTTTGAGTCATTGACTTCATTTTATATTTTAAAAAATTATGAAATATCGTCTGTCATTGCATTCTAATTAAAATCTGTGCAAAATGCTTTGGGGAAATGGATCTTTTATAGAAAAAAACTGGGACAAATTTCTTTCTTTCTTTCTTTCTTTCTTTTTTTTTTTTTTTGAGATGGAGTCTCGTTCTGTCATCCAGGCTGGAGTGCAGTGGTGCAATCTTAACTCACTGCAACCTCCGACTCCCGGGTTCAAGCAATTCTCTGCTTTAGCCTCCAGAGTAGCTAGGACTACAGGCGCCCACCACCGGGGGCGGCTAATTTTTGTATTTTTAGTAGAGATGGGGTTTCACTATATTGGCCAAGCTGGTCTTGAACTCCTGACCTTGTGATCCGCCCACCTCAGCCTCCCAAAGTGCTGGGATTACAGGTGTGAGGCACTGCGCTCGGCCTGGGACAAATGATTTCTATGGCTTTCAAAGATAAAATATATAATATACTAAACCAGGGTGTCCAATCTTTTGGCTTCCCTGGACCACATTGGAAGAAGAAGAATTGTCTTGGGCCACACATAAAATACACTAACGATAGCTGATGGGCAAAAAAAAAAAATCACAAAAAAATCTCATAATGTTTTAAGTTTACAAATTTGTGTTGGTGTGCATTCAAAGCCATCCTGGGCCATCCTGGGGTTGCACAAGCTTGCACTAAACCAACTCTAACATAGCTTATTCTGTTTTACTGTTAAATTATATCTCTGGGCTGGGTGCAGTGGCTCACGCCTGTAATCTCAGCACTTTGGGAGGCTGAGGCAGGTAGATCACTTGAGGCCAGGAGTTCGAGACCAGCCTGGCCAACATGGCGAAACCGCATCTCTACTAAAAATACAAAAATTGGCCGGGCACGGTCGCCCATGCCTGTAATCCCAGCACTTTGGGAGGCCGAGGCAGGCGGATCACGAGGTCAGGAGTTCAAGACCAGCCTGGCCAACATGGTGAAACCCCGTCTCTACTAAAATACAAAAAATTAGCTGGGTGTGGTGGCGCACACCTGTAATCCCAGCTACTCACGAGGCTGAGGCAGGAGAATTGTTTGAACCCAGAAGGCGGAGGTTGCAGTTAGCCAAGATCATGTCATTGTACTCCAGACTGGGCGATAGAGCGAGACTCCATCTCGGAAAAAAAAAAAAAAAAAAAAAAAAAGCCAGGAGGGGTGGTGCACTCCTATAGTCCCTGCTACTTGGGAGGCTGAGGCATGAGAATTGCTTGAACCCAGGAAGTGGAGGTTGTAGTGAACTGAGATTGTGCCACTGCACTCCAGCCTGGGCAACAGAGCGAGAGCCCATCTGGGGAAAAAAAAAAAAAAGAAAGAAAGCTTTTACGGATAATTAAATTTTAGTACATTTCCAAAAAAATTATTGCTAGTTTTTAGGTGTAATTACGTTTTACGTAATGGTACTGTGGTTAGGTAAAATCATCTTTATCTGACATACAATAATATGATGAATCTCAAAACATGAAAAGTGAAAAAAAGCAGATCCATACTGCATATTTCATTTGTGTGGAACATTCTAGAACAGGCAAAATTAATCTATAATGACAGCAAACAGATCAGTGGTTGTCTGGGGCTGAGGTTGGGGATGGATTGTGGAACTGTTTTGTTTTTTTTTTTTTGAGATGGAGTCTCATTCTGTTGCCCAGGCTGGAATCAGTGGCGCAATCTCGGCTCACTGCAACCTCTGTCTCCTGGGTTCAAGCGATTCTTCTGCCTCAGCCTCCTGAGTAGCTGGAACCACAGGCACGTGCCACCACGCCTGGCTAATTTTTTGTATTTTTAGTAGAGATGGGGTTTCACCATGTTAGCCAGGATGATCTCCATCTCCTGACCTCGTGATCCACCCCCCTCCGCCTCCTGAAGTGTTGGGATTACAGGCGTGAGCCACTGCGCCTGACCAGTGGAAGGAACTTTTACAGGTGATGGGAGTATTTCATGTTTTGATTATGGTAGTAATTACATGAGTATGTATATTTGTCAAAACTAACTGAATGATGCACTTAAAATGAATGTGCTTTATTGTATGAAAATTAAAGTGGGCTGGGCGCGGTGGCTCATGCCTGTAATCCTAGCCCTTTGGGAGCCTGAGGTGGGTGGATCACGAGATCGGGAGTTCGAGACCAGTCTGGCCAACATAGTGAAACCCTGTCTCAACTAAAAATACAAAAAATTAGCCGGGTGTGGTGGTGTGTACCTGTAATTCTAGCTACCTGGGAGACTGAGGCAGGAGAATTGCATGAACCTGGGAGGTGGAGGTTTCAGTGAACTGAGATTGTGCCACTGCACTACAACCTGGGTGATAGTGTGAGACTCCATCTCAAAAAAAAAAAAGATAAAAAAAGAAAATTAAAGTGTGTTTTGTTGTATGTAATTAAAGTTGGTTTTAAAAAGAAGGAAAATAACGTTACAACTAGAATAAAAAGAGTCCGCCAGGCATGGTGGTGCACACCTGTAATCCCAGCACTTTGGGAGGCTGAGGTGGGAAGATCGCTTGAGCCCAGGAATTCAAGACCAGCCTTGGCAAAATGGTGAAACCCTGTCTCTACAGAAAATGCAAAAATTAGCCAGGTGTGGTGGTATATACCTGTCTCAGCTACTCGGGAGGCTGAGGCAGGAGACTCGCTTGAACCCAGGAGGAAGAGGTTGCAGTGAGCTGAGATCTCGCCACCACACTGGAATTACAGGCACACGCCACCATGCCAGGCTAATTTTTGTATTTTTGTAGAGGTGGGTTTTTGTGATGTTGGCCAGGCTGGTCTCGAACTTCTGACCTCAGGTGATCTGCCCACCTTGACCTCCCAAAGTGCTGGGATTATAGGTTTGAGTCACCACATCTTTGAGATGGAGTCTCACCGTGTCGCCAGGCTGGAGTGCAGTGGCGTGATCTCAGCTCACTGCAACCTCCACCTCCTAGGTTCAGGCGATTCTCCTGCCTCAGCCTCATGAGTAGCTGGGACTACAGGCATGCACCACCATGCCCAGGTAATTTTTGTATTTTTAGTAGAGACAGGGTTTCACCATGTTGGCCAGGATGGTCTCAATCTCTTGACCTAGTGATCCACCCACCTCAGCCTCCCAAAGTGCTGGGATTACAGGCGTGAGCCACCGTGCCTGGCTAATACTGAAGTATTTAAGTTGAATTGAAATGCTATGATGTCTGAGATTTGTTTGAATATATTCTTTTTTTTTTTTTTTTTTAGATGAAGTCTCACTCTACTGCCCAGGCTGGAGTGCAGTGGCACAATTTCAGCTCACTGCAAGCTCCGCCTCCCGGGTTCACGCCATTCTCCTACCTCAGCCTCCTAAGTAGCTGGGACTACAGGCGCCCGCTACCACACCCAGCTAATTTTTATATTTTTAGTAGAGACGGGGTTTCACCGTGTTAGCCAGGATGGTCTCGATCTCCTGACCTCGTGATCCGCACACCTCGGCCTCCCAAAGTGCTGGGATTACAGGCGTGAGCCACCGCGCCCGGCCTGTTTTAATATATTCTAAGAAAATAATGTGAAAGAAGAAATGAATCAATGTTTGCTAATATTGCCATGTTTGAATCAAATATTGCCAATATATGTTGGCCATTGTTAAAGCTGGAGATGGGTATGAAGAGTTTATTATATAATTATTCCCCTTTTCTGTATCTGAAAATGTCTACAGGCCAGGCGTGGTGGCTCATGCCTGTAATCCCAGCACTTTGGGAGCCTGAGGCGAGAGGATCACTTGAGGTCAGCAGTTGGAGACCAGCCTGGCCAACATGGTGAAACCCTGTTACTACTACAAATGCAGAATTAGCTGGGCATGGTGGTGCATGCCTGTAATTCCAGCTACTCAGGAGGCTGAGGCAGGAGAATTGCTTGAACCCAGGAGGTGAAGGTTGTAGTAAACTGAGATTGTAGCACTGCACTCCAGCTTGGGCAACAGAATGAGACTCTGTGTCAAAAAAATCGGCTGCATGAGGTGGCTCATGCCAGTAGTCCCAGCACTTTAGGAGGCCAAGGTAGAGGTTTGCTTGAGCCTAGGAGGTCGAGTCCACAGTGAGCGCTAATCGAGTCACTGCACTCCAGCCTGGGTGATACAGTGAGACCCTGATTTAAAAAAAAAAATTAACAAATTCTTTTTTTTTTGAGATGGAATTTCGCTCTTGTTGCCCAGGCTGGAGTGCAATGGCGCGATCTCAGCTCACTGCAACCTCTGCCTCCCAGTTTCAAGTGATTCTCCTGCCTCAGCCTCCCTAGTAGCTGGGATTACGGGCATGTGCCACAATGCCCGGCTAATTTTGTATTTTTAGTAGAGACAGGATTTCTCCATGTTGGTCAGGCTGGCCTCGAACTCCCAACCTCAGGTGATCCGCCCGCCTCAGCCTCCCAAAGTGCTGGGATTACAGGTATGAGCCACTGTGCCCAGTCACAAATTCTTAAAAAGAAATAAAATAGGCTGGGCGCAGTGGCTCATGCCTGTAATCCTAGCATTTTGGGAGGCCAAGGCAGGCGGATCACCTGAGGTCCGAAGTTTGAGATCAGCCTAGCCAACATGGTGAAACCCCATCTCTACTAAAAATACACACAAATTAGCCGGGCATGGTGGTGAACGTCTGTAATCCCAGCTACTCAGGAGGCTGAGGCAGGAGAATCGCCTCCACCTGGGAGGCAGAAGTTGGAGTGAATCGAGATTGCACCATTGCCCTTCTGCCTGAACAACAAAGTGAAACTCCATCTCAAAATAATAATAATAATAATGAGTTAAAATAAAACTTTATTACCATCAAAAGTTAAAAAAGAAGAAAGAAGGGCCGGGCACGGTGGCTCATGCCTGCCTGTAATCCCAGCATTTTGGGAGGCCAAGGTGGGTGGATCACGAGGTCAGGAGATCGAGACTATCCTGGCTAACATGGTGAAACCATGTCTCTACTAAAAATACAAAAAAATTAGCCGGGTGTGGTGGCGGGCGCCTGTAGTCAGTCCCAGCTACTTGGGAGGCGGAGGCAGGAGAATGGCGTGAACCTGGGAGGTGGAGCTTGCAGTGAGCTGAGATTGTGCCTCTGCACTCCAGCCTGGGCAACAGAGTGAGACTCCATCTCAAAAAAAAAAAAGAAGAAGAAAGAAACCTAGTTCAAATTTGATTTTAAAAAAAAGAGAGAGAGAGAGAGAATTTGTTGCTTTACATAATGGAAAGATCTAGCTTCAAGTGCAGCTGGACCCAGGGCTCTGGGAGTCTGTCTTGCTCTCTCCCTTTCTTGACCCTACTGTCCTCTAGGTTGGTTCTGTTCTCAGGCAGTTTTGCTTCAGATGAAGGTGAGATGACTACCAGCATTTCTTAGACTTCTATCCTATAATGTGAGTCATCCAACAGAAAGTTCCAATTAAAGGCCTGGAATTAGCACTTTGGGAGGCCGAGGTGGGCAGATCACCTGAGGGCAGGAGTTCCAAACCAGCCTGAACAACATGGTGAAACCCTGTCTCTACTAAAAAAATACAGAAGTAGCCGGACGTGGTGGCGCATGCCTGTAATCCCAGCTCCTTAGGAGGCTGAGGCAAGGAGAATCGGTTGAACCTGGGAGGCAGAAGTTGCAGTGAGGCGAGATTGCGCCATTGCACTCCAGCCTGGGCAACAAGAGCGAAACTCTGTCTCAAAAAAAAAAAAAAAAGAAAAGAAAGAAAAAAGGCCTGGAATTAGTTCATAGGGCACTGTTGGCCTGGCCTGGGTTGCCAGCGCTCATCACTCCTCTCTTAATCAGCTGTTCTCTAATGGCAGGGGTGTGCTAATTAGCCTCTGAATGCCCCGCACAAAGCACCCTGCCTGGGACACAAGTAGGTGGTGGGTGGATGGATGGACAGATAGGTGAGGAAGAGCATGGAAAATAAGCAACACAGTGAGACCATGTCTCTGAAAAGGGCTGGGTGAGGTGGCTCACACCTATAGTTCCAGCACTTTGGGAAAAGCTGAAGCAGGAGGATTGCTTGCATTCAGGAGTTCAAGACCAGCCTGGGCAATATAGCAAAACTCCCATCTCTACAAAAAATTTAAAAATTAGCTGGGTATTATGGCACGTGCCTGTAGTCCCAGTGACTTGAGAGGCTGAGGCGGGAGAATCACTCACTTGAGCCTGGGAGGTGGAGGCTGCAGTGAGCTGTGATTGTACCACGGCACTCCAACCTGGGTGACAGAGTGAGACGCTGTCTCAAAAATAAATTAATTAAATTAAATAAAAAATAAGAAAAAGGGCTGGGCACGGTGGCTCACGCTCGTAATTTCAGCTCTTTAGGAGGCCAAGATGGGCAGATCGCCTGAGGTCAAGAATTTGAGACCATCCTGGACAACACGGTGAAATCCCGTGTCTACTAAAAATTCAAAAAATTAGCTGGGCATGGTGGTGGGCACCTGTAATCCCTGCTACTTGGGAGGCTGAGGCAGGAGAATTGCTTGAACCTGGGAGGTGGAGGTTGTAGTGAGACAAGATCAGGTTACTGCACTCCAGCCTGGGCGACAGATAAGACTCTGTCTCAAAAAAAAAAAAAAGAAGGAAAAAGAAAAATGAGAAAAAGAGTCCCTTTCATATGTTTACAAAGCATGCTACCATGCAAAGGGCAGAAACTCCAAGTGGAAGTGACTTCCCAAAGACAGCATGTTTACCTGTGTCTTTCTAGGGCCACACTTTCTCCATGGAGAAGGCAGAGGGGGTGGGGAAAGTTGCCAGCACACTCCAGTCTGGTTCCTGGCACTGTGCCCAGCATTTATAGACAGTTTCCATTAGTCCTCATCCTCTATAAAGTGAGGGCCACTGTGCAGCTGTCCTAGATGAGGAAACCGCACCTGGCCAGGGACAGCAAGGAGATGCTGAAACCAGGGTTCTCAGGGGTGCCTGACCCCACCATGCTCCACAGCCTCCTTTGGGCAAGACAGACCAGGAAAGCTCTGTGAA
Source organism: Trachypithecus francoisi (assembly GCF_009764315.1). Taxonomy (NCBI): domain Eukaryota; kingdom Metazoa; phylum Chordata; class Mammalia; order Primates; family Cercopithecidae; genus Trachypithecus; species Trachypithecus francoisi. The sequence goes on along the minus strand of NW_022681455.1, from coordinate 82,843,902 downwards.
CCTTGCTAAAGACTCTGGACTTTGGCCAGGCACGGTGGTTTACGCCTGTAATCCCAGCACTTTGGAGGCCAAGGTGGGTAGATCACCTGAGGTCAGGAGTTCAAGACCAGCCTGGCCAACATGGTGAAACCCCCTCTCTACTAAAAATACAAAAATTTGCCAGGCAAGGTGGCATGCACCGTAATCCTAACTAGTCGGGAGGCTGAGTCAGGAGAATCGCTTGAACCTGGGAGGCGCAGGTCACAGTGAGTAGAGATCGTACTACTGTACTCAAGCCTGAGTGACAGAGTGAGACTCTGTCTTGAAAAAATAATTAATAAATAAATAAATAATAAAAATAAAAAGAGGAGTATGGACTTGATCCCAACACTTCAGTCCACCTCTAATGTAGGTATCTGGCTCCTAGGAAGGGCTCTGGTCCTGTCTACCTGCAGGGTAGGTATAATCAGAATTTTTTCAGCTGCAAGTGCCAAAAATCCAACTCATACTTACTGGCTTATGTGAAAAAGAAGTGCATTGCCTTATAGAACAGAAAAGTTAAGGGTTTCAGGCACAGCTTGATCCAGATACTCAAATGATCTCAAGAATATGTCTCTTCATATCTCGCCTCTGCAGGCCTCTGTATAGACGACTCATTCTAGCCAGCTTTTTTGTTCTTTTTTTTTTTTTTTTTTCAGACAAAGTCTTGCTCTGTCGTCCAGGCTGGAGTGCAGTGGCGTGATCTCGGGTTACCAAAACTTCAACCTCCCGGGTTTGAGCGATTCTCCTGCCTCAGCTTTCCAAGCAACTGGGACTACAGGTGCACGCCACCATGCCTGGCTAATTTTCATATATTTAGTGGAGACAGGTTTTGCCATGTTGGCCAGGCTGTTCTCAAACTCCTGGCCTTGGGTGATCCGCTTGCCTCGGCCTCCCAAAGTGCTGGGATTATAGGCGTGAGCCACGGTGCCTTGCTGTGACCAGCTTTTCCTGCATGCCAATAAGATGTCACCAGCAGTGCTGGGCTTACATCCTATCAGCTTCCTAACTCCCAGTGGAGAGAGGACATCTTTTTCACAGCAGCTCCAAGATGAGTCTTGGGCACAAGTTGAATCAAGTGAGCCAATGAATACAGTTGCTTTGGCTGGGAAGCACAGGTCATGTGACTATGCCAGGTCCCCTCCTGAACCTCATGGACTGCCTGTAAGGAAGGGTTGGTTCCCCAAAAGAAAACCCAATAAAGAGGCAACGGGGCCAGGCATGGTGGCTCATGCCTGTAATTGCAGCACTTTGGGAGGCTGAGGCAGGAGGACTGCTTGAGCCCAGGAGGTCGAGACCCACCTAGGCCACATAGTGAGATCCCGTCTCTACCAAAAATTTAAAAAATTAGCTAGGTGTGGCGGACATGTGTCTCTGGTCCCGGGTACTTGAGAGGCTCTGAGGATGGATGGGAGGATCGCTTGAGCCTGGGAGGCTGAGGCTGCAGTGAGCTGTGATCGTGCCATTGCACCCCAGCCTAAGCAACAGAGTGAGACCCTGTCTCAAAAAAAAAAAAAAAAAAAAGAGGCAATGGTAAGAGGCTAGACCAGCAGGAACAACAGAGACAAAGTTCCCCCTTTTTTTCTTTTAATTGAAACTGGGTCTCCCTCTCACCCAGGCGTGCAGTGGTACAATCACTGCTCACTGTTTAGCCTGGAACTCCTGGGCTCAAGCAATCCTCCCACTTCAGCCTCCTAAGCAGCTGAGAACACAGGCGCATGCCACCACAGCTGGCTAATTTCAATTTTTTTTTTTTGTAGAGATGGGGTCTTGCTATGTTGCCCACACTGGTCTCAAACTCCTAGGCTCAAGTGATTCTCACTGCTCCTGGGCAAATGCCCTCTGACACCCCTTATAAGGAAACCCTTTGAGAAGGCTGGCCCCCTCTCAAACATTGAGAGCCTTGCCAGGGCCTTCCCCACTCACTGCTGCAACTAATTCTTACGCTGCACGGACATCTGCTTCCCAGAACCTCCACCCACTGGCCTTGCCCCTGTCCTTTGTGGCAGTCCCAAGCCTGCTCACCCCTTCCCATGCTGCGGCCTGCTTGGCCTCTGGAAGCAGCACTATCTGCCTGCACCTTGCCCTCTCCAGGGCCGTCGGGCTCACCACCTTCAGGGGCCTGGTTTTCAGGTCCTTCACCAATGCACTCGTCCTGTGTGTGGACATGAGGCCCTCCCGAGCTGAAGTCAGCGTGTGCTTCAGTTTCTGCATCTGTAAAATTGAGATAGTATTTGCTACCCAGGGGTAGTATGAGGATTACATGAACATAGTGTAATCTCTAGAACAGTGCCCAGCACACAGTAGGCACTCAATAAATGCCAGTTATTATTCCTGTCACTTCTGTTGGAGACTGCACATCAGAGTACCCACCTCACCTTGGTCTAGTCCCGTCCAGTTGCAGGCCTTTGAGTACAGTACAACCCTAAGGTTTTTACAATTGCATAATCTATAGAACATTTACAGATTTATTGTCTTGTTTGAGTCTAGTAACTTTTTTGTTGTTGTTGAGATGGAGTCTTACTCTGTTGCCCAGGCTGGAGTGCAGTGGTGCAATCTTAACTCACTGCAACCTCTGCCTCCTGGGTTAAGGCGATTCTTCTGCTTCAGCCTCCCGAGTAGCTGGAACTACAGGCGCCCACCACCATGCCCAGCTAATTTTTTTTTTTTTTTTTGAGATGGAGTCTCGTTCTGTCACCCAGGCTGGAGTGCAGTGCCGCCATCTCGGCTCACTGCAAGCTCCGCCTTCCGGGTTCATGCCATTTTCCAGCCTCAGCCTCCGGAGCAGCTGGGACTACAGGCTCCTGCCACCACACTCAGCTCACTTTTTGTATTTTTAGTAGAGACGGGGTTTCACCATGTTAGCCAGGATGGTCTCGATCTCCTGACCTCGTGATCTGCCCACCTTGGCCTCCCAAAATGCCCGGATTATAGGTGTGAGCCACCGCGCCCGGCCAGAGCCTCATAACTCTGTGAGGTGGGCAGGACAAATCTTACTAATTCCCCATTTACCAATGAGAAAATGAGGTTCAGAGAGAGCAGCCCTCTTGCCCAAGATCGCACAGCCAGTCAGTGGCAGAGGTGGGACTTGAACCTGTCCCTTGCTGTTCCTTGAACCTCTCCACATGACAGGGCTGTCCCTCAGCCTATAGGTCACCCCTCTAGCCTTGCCTATTGGCTCTTCCTCATCCTTTTGGGCCCAGCCCAGATACTTTGTAAACAAGAATGACAAGAGCTAACTTTTTTTTTTTTTAATGACCTAACTTTTTTTTTTTTTCTTGCTCTTTCACCCAGGGAAGACTGGGTGATGCAGTGGCTCAGTCTTGGCTCACTGCAGCCTCTGCCTCCCGGGTTCAAGCTATTCTCATGCCTTAGCTTCCTGAGTAGCTGGGATTACAGGTATGCATCACTACACCACGCTAATTTTTGTATTTTTAGTGGAGATGTGGTTTTACCATGTTGGCCAGGCTGGTCTCAAACTCCTGACCTCAGGTGATCCGCTAGCCTTGGCCTCCCAAAGTGCTAGGATTACAGACGTGACTCACCGCGCATGGCCGAGAGCTAACGTTTATTAAGCACCCGCCACTTTCTAGATGAGGTCCTTACTGACTTTCTTGGGTTATTTTAGGTAATCATACCCATACCTCTTACGTGGCGGGTATGACTGTTACAGAGGGAGAAACTGAGGCTGAGAAAGGCTAAGTAGCGGCCACACGTCACTCAGCAGGTAACAGGCTGCAGTCGCACTCATGACATAGTCTGACTCTAGAGCAGGCCTTTCCTGCCCGCTGTTGCTGTCTCCAGAAGAATCTCTGAATCTAAGGGTGGAAACTACTCCTCCTTGCCCTCGAGCCTTCGCCAAAGCCGGGGCTTGGAGCGGCCGTGGGCTCCTCCTCCTTCCCCCAGGCTGGGCTCTTCAGGGGCGGGAGCCTGCCTAGCTCGCCTGCCTCGCTCGACCCTGTAGCCCCTGGCACGAAGTAGGTGCCCGTGATGCCGAATTATTTCAGCAGGAGGGCAGGGGTGTTTCCGATGAAGACAGGAGACCTAGGGAGGAGAAGCGACTCCCGGGGCCACCCATGTGTAGATCTCGGAGCGAGGCAAGAGCCAGGTCCCTTGGGTCCGGGAGCGCGCTCGGGGCTTCTCCTCGCCCGTGCCCCCCGCGCCTCCCGCGTTCCCCGCGCTCGCGTCTGCGGGGTCGGGAGGAGGGGGCGGCGCCGCCGGGCCGGGGCGGGCACCGAGGCCTGGAGGGCGGGCCTGGAGCGCTTTCGTGCCTGCCAGGGAAAGGCTGGAGAGGAGGCTAGGGGCGGACGCAGGGAGAAAAGAAGCAACGGGGTGTTTTGCCGTTTGACATTTTAAAAAGAAGTGCAGATTCGCTTCCCAGAGCCGGGCTGGCAGCCTGCGCTATGGTTGGGAACCAACGTGGGGCGCGGGCAGGGGCAGGAAAGGCAGGCGGCCGCAGCGGGTGCCCGGGAGCGCAGGGCGGGCCTGGAAGAGCTCCGCCCCAAGGGGCGCGGCCACCCCGGAGGCGGGCGCACGGCTGCTTCTCATTCATTGTCTTGACAAGAGCATCCTCAGCGGGCGAGTCCCCGGCTCCTCCAGCTCCTTCCTCCTCTTCCTCCTCCTCCTCCACCTCCGGCTTTTGGGGGGTCACTGTCCTCTCTCTGCAGCAGGTGAGGCTGGGCCCACGAGGCGCGGGTGGGCCGGGACGAGGGCCACCTGTGGTGCGGCGCGCGTGTGGGAGCCGCGGGTTGCGGGGGCGCGCGGCTGTCACCGCGACCCAGCCAGCACCGGGGCCAGGGAGCGGGCGCAGCAGCCCGTGGGGGGACGCTGCCTGGAGTGGGGGCCGCCGGGGCCCCAGAGCGCTCTGCGGAGGCGAGGGCGAGGGACCACCGCGGCCAAGATGGAGGTGGGCGGATGGGGGTCAGCACAGTGTCGAGGGCCCGACTCCCCCCGGAATTAAGTCTCGGGGAGGGTGGGGACGGGGGCAGGGTGGGGTGAGTGGGGCAGCTGCCCTGGGCTTGGAGACAGGAAGGGGTTGAGAGCAAAACAAGAAAAGACCAAGTTCCCCTTTCCGTGGTTTCCGGGCCTGGTACCTGCGGCGGGGGAGGAGGCAGGGTGGGGCGATGGCTTCCTGTCCCCCACCTCTGGTCCGGGGCTCCTCTCTCTCCAGACCCTGGCTGCTCCTCAAGACTGGGGCTCTTCACGTACGCTCCTCACCGCTCTTTGGGCAGGCCGACCTAGCAGCCTCTTTGGGAGTCCTGGGGTGGCGGGGGGTGCTGGAGCCCCCAGTGAGTAGGCGAGGCTGAGGCTAGGGGCAGAGGCTCTGGGCACGGTACCCTCCGAGCGGCAGCACAGGCCCCTTCCCTGAGCAGGAGGGTGATGCGGTGGCACAAGGTCGTCCCTGGAGTTCCTTGCTCCCCACCAGACACTGGGGGAAACCATCCTAGCTGGACATCAGAGCAGTTGGAGTGGCTTCTCCCTTCCTGTGTGCAGTTCACATGGGGGTGGAGATGGCTCTTAAGGGCACCTGCTTTTCTGAGCGAAGGCGAGAGGCAGAGGTATGGGGAGGAGAAGATACTGGGACCTGAGCCAGAGACCTGCTGGGGAAGCCATCCTGCCGCCTCACTCCCCTCAGGCAGCCCCCCACGCCACTTCCTCCTGTGTCCAGCCTGTGTCCAGCCCCACACCGGCAGGGGAAGGAGGCCAGCCCCTGTCCCTGCCTTTAGAAGGGCTGTGTGGGTGTGAGGGAGGTGGGCTCTGGACACCATAACTAAGAGAGAACCCACCCTCAGAGCCATCTGGGCTGATGACGCCTGAGTCTGAACCATTAGGAAGGACGGGCTCTGCATCCATCAGCCAGTCAGTCAACAAACATGCAGTGGGGGCAACACCACGCCAGGCTCTGTTGCAGAGGCTGAGGGTACAGATTGAGAGTGTGACTCTGAGTGGCCTGGGGCCAGGGAGAAGGGGGCTTGCAGGTTAGATGGAAGGAGAGGCTGGGGAAGGCGAGCAGGCATAAGCCACAGAGGAAAGGATAGGGAGCCCCTGGAGATGATGCTGGGACCTCGAAAGCCAGACTGAGGGGTGTCCTGGGGGAGATGGGGACCACTGGAAGATTAGAGTTGACCCAAAGGGAGAAATGCTCTTATCCTGTGTGCCCCTAGAATGAGCCGGCAGGTGGTCCGCTCCAGCAAGTTCCGCCACGTGTTTGGACAGCCGGCCAAGGCCGACCAGTGCTATGAAGATGTGCGCGTCTCACAGACCACCTGGGACAGTGGCTTCTGTGCTGTCAACCCTAAGTTTGTGGCCCTGATCTGTGAAGCCAGTGGGGGAGGGGCCTTCCTGGTGTTGCCCCTGGGCAAGGTGAGCCCCTGGGGCCCTGGGGGAAGCAGCTCCTCCATCCGACCCATGGCTCTGTGGAGGTCCTGATTAGGTGACTGTCACCAGGCCTTTCAGGGCCTGTGTTGCCATCTGGAAAAATGAGCTGGGCCCCATGAGCCTTACACTTCCTCCAGCTCCTCTGTGCTGTGGCTGTGTGGAAACTGACACTCAGAAGGAGCCAACACAAGATGGGTCACACCAGTGACCAGGACTACAGACAGTCCTGCAGGCCCATGACCAGCCCTTCTGAGCCTCAGCCTAGGGCTGGAAACACAGAGAGGGCTGTGATGGGGTCTGGGGGCCCCCAACTGCAGACAGTCTTGCAGACCCCTGCAGGACCAGCCCTCCTCAGCCTCAGCCTAGGGCTTTCTCCCCATGGAAACACAGAGAGGGTTGGGATGGCGTCTGGGGGCCCTGGCAGCATTCTCAGGGTTGGGAGGGACTCTGGCTCTGGGCCTGTCTTAGGACCTAGCAACTCTGGCCCCCAGCTCGCAGGCAGGGATGATGCAAGAGGCACTCTCCCCAACCCCAGCCCTGCCCTCCCCTGGAGCCTGCTGCCCTCTCCGCTGGCTATCTGCTGCCCCACACCCCCAGCACACTCCTGTGCTCTTTGAGGGGTAAGACAGGAAGGGGAGATGGGCCCCAAGTTGTTACCTTAAAAGGGCCGATGGAAGCAAAGAGAAGAGGAAGTGGTTGTCGGGCTGAGAGATGGGCCCGCGCCCCGCACGGCTGTCACACAGGAAGCCCTGCTGAAGCAGCTGTCCCCGGAAGAAGCCATTTCCAAACCTCTGCTCCTGCCTGGGGCCAGTTATGACAGGCTCCCTGGCCCCTCTCCTTTTGGGAGGACCCACCCTGCAGCCCCACCTCTCACACTCACTCTCTGGGGAGCCGCTCCTACCCCCCCAGCCCTCATACACCTGTCCTGACTCCAGGGCCAGTTGTGCCCATGGAAGCCTCACTCGGGAAAGCTGGGGTGGGGGTGCCAACTCTAAGGGCAGAGACAGACTGAGACAGACACTGGCGGGAACTCCACCAGGGTTTCGCATGGGCCCCATCCTCTGCTATGAGTGGCCAGCCCTCCTGGGGTTTGCCCAGGCCATTTGGGGACTGGAACAAGAGAAGAACAACCCCCCACCCCACGCCCTGGTCCAGCCCCCAGGGACCCCACAGCTTTCTTTCCTCTCTGGGCCTCTCTGAAGGAGGTGTGGGGAGGTTGGATTGGGTTTGCAAAAGCACCTCCATTCAAGGCCCTGCTGTGCCTTTAGACTGGACGTGTGGACAAGAATGCGCCCACAGTCTGTGGCCACACAGCCCCTGTGCTAGACATCGCCTGGTGCCCTCACAATGACAACGTCATTGCCAGTGGCTCCGAGGACTGCACAGTCATGGTGAGTGGTGGTGGGGACCCATGGGCTGGGAGAGGGGCTCTAGGATGGGATCTGACATTTGGAGTCCTGAAGACTCAGGGGCCCCTTCTCTGCAGGTGTGGGAGATCCCGGATGGGGGCCTGATGCTGCCTCTGCGGGAGCCTGTCGTCACCCTGGAGGGCCACACCAAGCGTGTGGGCATTGTGGCCTGGCACCCCACAGCCCAGAACGTGCTGCTCAGTGCAGGTACTGCGGGAGGAGGGGCCTGGGGGTGGCTGGTGGCCTGCAGTGGATGAGGGCAGGAGGCTCATGGCTTCTGACACTGTGGGGAATGTGCAGGTTGTGACAACGTGATCATGGTGTGGGACGTGGGCACTGGGGCAGCCATGCTGACGCTGGGCCCAGAGGTGCACCCAGACACGATCTACAGTGTGGACTGGAGCCGAGACGGAGGCCTCATTTGTACTTCCTGCCGCGACAAGCGCGTGCGCATCATTGAGCCCCGCAAATGCACTGTCGTAGCTGTGAGTTGCCATCCACCCTGACCCTTGACCCTACAGACTTTATCCTTATCCACCATCAACCAGGCCCTTGGATGCTACCCTCCCTCGCCTCCACGTGGGACTGGCCCCGTAGGGTGTGTATGGGTGCCTGACTTACTACCTCCCTTTCCTTGCAGGAGAAGGACCGTCCCCATGAGGGGACCCGGCCCGTGCGTGCGGTGTTCGTGTCAGAGGGGAAGATCCTGACCACGGGCTTCAGCCGCATGAGTGAGCGGCAGGTGGCGCTGTGGGACACAGTGAGTGCCGGGGCCGGAAGCCGAGGGCCCCCGGGCTGGGAACCAGACTGAAAGTTTCGTCCCTGCTCTGCCACTCACCTGGCAGGATGGCCATGGGCCTCAGTTTACCCAGGCATGAGATGGGTGTTCCTACTGGTTGGTCAGGAGGGCCCTCACAGGTCACTGCCCAGGGAAGACCACCATCCCAGGGCCTGGGATGTTACCTCTCACCTGTGTCTACAGAAACACCTGGAGGAGCCGCTGTCCCTGCAGGAGCTGGACACCAGCAGCGGTGTCCTGCTGCCCTTCTTTGACCCTGACACCAACATCGTCTACCTCTGTGGCAAGGTGGCCTCATCAGATGGGGTGGGGGTGGGAGGTGGGCAGGATGGGTCTGGAGAGGGCCAGAGCAGTGGGCATCTGCTGGTATTGACCCTCCCTCCGCACCTGCCACCTACAGGGTGACAGCTCGATCCGGTACTTTGAGATCACTTCCGAGGCCCCGTTCCTGCACTATCTCTCCATGTTCAGTTCCAAGGAGTCCCAGCGGGGCATGGGCTACATGCCCAAACGTGGCCTGGAGGTGAACAAGTGTGAGATTGCCAGGTGACTGACTCCCGACCCTGACCGCAGCATGCTCCTTGGGCAGTCCCAAGCCCGCCCAACCAGGCTGTGGGCCCCGCTTACCTTCCCCTTCCCACAGGTTCTACAAGCTGCACGAGCGGAGGTGTGAGCCCATTGCCATGACAGTGCCTCGAAAGGTGATGCTCCCCCGCCCCACCCTGGGCTTCAGGCTGGGCACCGACTTTGCAGTCTTGCAGGGGGGGGTGTCCTGGCATAAGCGCTTTCCTCACTAGCCCTGGCCTTGCCCACAGTCGGACCTGTTCCAGGAGGACCTGTACCCACCCACCGCAGGGCCCGACCCTGCCCTCACGGCTGAGGAGTGGCTGGGGGGTCGGGATGCTGGGCCCCTCCTCATCTCCCTCAAGGATGGCTACGTACCCCCAAAGAGCCGGGAGCTGAGGGTCAACCGGGGCCTGGACACCGGGCGCAGGAGGACAGCACCAGAGGCCAGTGGCACTCCCAGCTCGGTGAGAGGGCCAGGGAGCCAGGGAATAAAACTGGGAGGGCGGGTGGGGCTGGCATTCGGGGCAGCTCCAACTCACACAACATTGGGAATCTTTTCGGGGCAGGGAGTGGGTAATCCTGAGGCCTCAGAACACAGGTTTCAGATCGATAGGCCTGCAGGTCTCTAGGCAGCAACCAGCTGAGCGACTAAAGGGCCCAAGGCCAGGGGTCTAGGGATGGGGCTCAGCAGATGCTGGGGTAAGGGGAGCCAGGGAGGAGCTGGGCCTAACGCAGCACCGGGTCCTCAGGATGCTGTGTCCCGGCTGGAGGAGGAGATGCGGAAGCTCCAGGCCACGGTGCAGGAGCTCCAGAAGCGCTTGGACAGGCTGGAGGAGACAGTCCAGGCCAAGTAGAGCCCCGCAGGGCCTTCAGCAGGGTCAGCCATTCACACCCATCCACTCACTCCCCATTCCCAGTCACATGGCAGATAAAAAAAATCATAATAAAATGGCTTTATTTTCTGGTACCTCCCAGACTCTTGATGACTGGCTCCCTAGACGTGGGGTTTGCTGAACGGACCAGCCCTAGAGCTTCCCCTCCACCACGCTGAGGGGACTGACCCATGGCAGGGGATGTGGGATGCCCCCTGACTTACGGGGCCTTCGTGGGTAGACACCAGCCATGCTGATGCGGGCCAGGAGGCTGCTCGCTGTTTCCGAGCTCCTTCTCAGAGCTGACGCAGCTGAGCTATTTAAAGCCCTAGCCTCAATAATTCCCAAATTTACCGAAAATCTGCTTTTCCTAATCAACCAAAACATCAGGTTGCACGTGACTCTGCTGGCACTGTTGCTTGTGAGGAAATGAACCAACCATCACTTACAGGGTGGGCATCTTCTAAACTACAGGTCCCAAGATAAAAATAACGAGGGAGGCCAGGCATGGGGACTCACGTCTATAATCCCAGCACTCTGGGAGGCTGAGGCGGGAGGATCCCTTGAGCTCAGGAGTTTGAGACCTGCCTGAGCAACATGGCGAGATACCGTCTCTACAAAAAATAACATAAAAAATTAGCCAGGCATAGTGCTGCGCACCTATAGTTCCAGCTACTCAGGAGGCTGAGGCGGGAGGATCCCTTGAGCCCAGGAGGTCGAGGCTGCAATGAGCCATCGCACCACTGCACTGCAGCCTGGGTGACAGAGCAAGACACTGTCTCTAAAAAATATAAATAGGCCAGGTGTGGCAGCTCACGCCTGTAATCCCAGCACTTTAGGAGGCCGAGGCAGGCGAGGTCAGAAGTTCGAGACCAGCCTGGCCAACTTGGTGAAACCCCGTCTGTACTAAAGATACAAAAATTAGCTGGGCGTGGTGGCAGGCACCTGTAATCTCAGCTACTCGGGAGGTTGAGGCAAGAGAATTGCTTGAACCTGAGGCAAAGGTTGCAGTGGGCCAAGATCATGCCATTGCACTCCAGCCTGGGGGATAAGAGTGAGACTTAATCTCAAAAAAAACCAAAAAACATATATATATATACAATATATATATAATATATATATAATGTTTTAATATGTAAAACAAGGGAACTTTTTGTGAGGAAAAGACAGAAGTAAAGCAACAGGCTGACCCTAGTTTACCAGAGAAGAAACTGAGGCTGAGAATAGGAACCCAGCTCACTGAAGGGTGGAGCCCAAGTCAGAGTCTAAGTCTCCCTACTTTTTAATTTAATTTTTTCTGAGATGGAGTTTCATTCTTGTAGCCCAAATGAGTACAATGGCACAATCTCAGCTCACTGCAACCTCTGCCTTCTGGGTTCAAGCCATTCTTGTGCCTCAGCCTCCCAAGTGGCTGGGATTACAGGCATGAGCCACCACGTCTGGCTAACTTTTGTGTTTTCAGTAGAGGTGGGGTCTCACCATGTTGGCCAGACTGGTCTCAAACTCCTGGCCTCAAGTGACCTGCCTGCCTCAGCTTCCCAAAGTGCTGGAATTACAGGAGTGAGCCGTCATTACGGCCATGCCTGGCCCTATGTTTCCCCTTTTGAGTTCAGAGTCTTCCCCTGTGTAGTGAGCGCTTCTGCCTCGCTAGCCCTTCCTGTGGGTTCTGCCTAGGCCTGGCCTCCGTGAGGGACCTGGCAGGAACAGGTCTGTCATGCCTTGTGGGGAATGGGCGTGGGAATAGGTTTTGATACCCAACTTAGCGGGTTATCCTGAGATGGGAGGACACAGGACTGTCTGGGATGGGCATCTTAGCCATAGTGGGGTTTGGTTCATATCAAGCAGGGACCACTCATGGCCTCATTTCCAGGCCCCACCTCTTCAGTATGCCATAGAAAACTACCTGGGCAGTAGAGGTGTGGGAAGAAAACAAAGAAGAAAGCCGGGCGTGGTGGTTCATGCCTGTAATCCCAACACTTTGGGAGGCCGAGGCAGGCGGATCACCTGAGGTTGGGAGTTCAAGACCAACCTGACCAACATGGAGAAACCCCATCTCTATTAAAAATACAAAATTAGACAGCCGTGGTGGCGCATACCTGTAATCCCAGCTACTCGGGAGGCTGAGGCAGGAGAATCACTTGAACCCAGGAGGCGGAGGTTGCGGTGAGCCAAGATCATGCCATTGCACTCCAGCCTGGGCAACAAGAGCAAAACTCCGTCTCAAAAAGAAACAAACAAACTAAAACAAAAGTTAGCTGGGCGTGGTGGCATGTGCCTGTAATCCCAGCTACTAGGGAGGCTGAGGGAGGAGAATCGCTTGAACCCGGGAGGCGGAAGTTGTAGTGAGCCCAGGTCACGCCACTGCACTCCAGCCTGGGCAACAGAGCAAGACTCCATCTAAAAAAAAAAAAACAAAAACAAACAAACAAAATGCAGGAGAACAGAGTGTGTGATGGCTGAAACTTGCAATTTCTCACTCTCAACAAGCCCTGGCCCCAACTGGGGCTCCCTCCCTAGGTCTCAGGGACCTCTGTTCAAAGTCCTAGCAACCTGGACCAGGTACGCTGGCTCCCGCCTATAATCCCAGCACTTTGGGAGACCAAGGCAGGCAGATCACTTGAGGCCAGGAGTTTGAGACCGGCCTGGCCAACATGGTGAAACCTTGTCTCTACTAAAAGTACAAAAATTAGCCGGGCATGGTGGTGCATGCTTGTAATCCCAGCTACTCAGGAGGCTGAAGCACAAGAATCTTTCGAACCTGGGAGGCAGAGGTTGCAATTAGCTGAGATGGTGCCACTCTACTGCAGCCTGGGCGACAGATGAAGGCCCTGTCTCAAACAAACAAACAAAAAACAATTAGAAAAAAACAAGGTCCTAGCAACCCTACTAACCCGTGGTGAAGACTGATACCGGGGCATCACCTGTCCCAATTTTCTGACTCAGGTCAGCCTTATATTCCTGCTCTAATCTCACCCCATCCCCGTCCCACACCCACTATTCCGAAAACTTCCATGGTCCTCCAGGGGGCAGCTGTAGACACATCAAGCCCAGGGCTATGGGGCCAATGGAACCTTCTCCAGCGGGTCTGAAAACATCAGCATTCCAGGTGTTGATGAGCCCCTACCTGGGCACCATTCCCTCTTGGGCCTGAGAAGGTCGGGGGAACCTGCAGGGAATATGTGGAATTCTATATGGTGCCTCTGATACTGCAGTGATGTCGGGGAGAGGGAGAGGTTTGTTCAACTGGTCAGGGTCCTGAAACCCGGATCACTTTCTCATCTCTGCATATTGAAGGCTGGCAGAGAGCAGGAACCCTGAGCTCTCTGGGAGCTGGGTGGCTGGTGGCAGTACAGACTCCCAGACGTCTACACAGAGTTAGAGAGAGAAGGCTTTCTCGGTAGACCCTGGAAGGGACTTTTACAGTAGAACTTCATTTTACAAGCAGGGATAGAGGCCTAGATGGAGAGACGGACGTGTCCAAGGTAAAACAATGGACGGAGGCAGGGCAGGGAGAGGCCAGGTCCTAGACTCGGCCTCAGCACCCCTCCCACACACACACCGACACAGAAGCTGGTCCAGATTTATAATTTAATGGCTGTGCAGATCCCAGTCCCTCATTTCTGTCGCTCACGTGCCCACTGCTCTGGGGTCAGAGTTTTCTGTTCAAAGGCATGGATGTGCGGGAGTTCTTCTGCTAGGCACGCGTTTACCAGCCTGGGGCGAGAGATGGGGTTAGGAAAAGGCAGGTGAGGATCGCACACCCCGAGACTAGGGTGATCCAAGAGACTGTGAGTGTCTCCAAGGTTGTAGTCCCCAGGCCGTGGGAACACGTACGTGGGGAGAGGGTCTACATCGAAATACTCGAAGCAGGGGTCACGAAGGCGGGATCCTCAAGGTCCCTGAGCCACACTGCGGGGGAGTGCGGGAGTTAGGTTGCTGGGGTACGGGGAGTGGCTGGGGTTGTGGTGGAGGAGCTGAGACCGCGCTGGGCAAGGTGCTCCCAGGGCCTCACCTGTGTCTCTGAAGCAGCGGTTTCCCCTCGAACTTGGCCGACACCACCAGGACTCGGAAGCTACAGGCGCAACGGTTGAGGGTCGTGTCCTCCACCTCCTACCGAGCGGAAGAACATGAATGGTGCCGAACCTGCCTCCCAAGCTCTTTTCTCCCGTCCGGCGGCTCAACTCACCACATGCTCCGCCTCCAGGTCCCGCTGCAGCTTCTCCCGGAGGTATTCGGCGCTGAGTTCCATGGCGGTAGTCCAGCTGGGACGGCAGCCCAGCGGGGACACAACCCCTGCTCCGACGCCGGCCACGCTGCCTTGCAGCCTTACAGGAGCCACTTCCGCTGGTAAACTCACTTCCGCCCTTACTAAGGCGTACGTCAACGCAGCACTTCCGCCCTCGAGCAGCCGGGCTTTCCAACGGTCCGGGCTTTTCGCGCTTGCCATCTGTCAGCCAGTCACAGTCTGAGGAAGGTGGGACTCGGGCGGAGCCAATGCTGAATGGTAGGCACTCGCCGACAGGACAGCAGTCTGGCTTCCGCTGTCGGACTTCTACACCTGCCTCCAGAGGAGAGGGGCACGTACCCGCGCTACGGCGGCCTCCAGGCTGCCCCCGGATAGTCCCCGAGAGCTTGTTCCGAAGCAAGCACCCTGCAACCCTAGCGATCCACCCCTCCCCTGGACCCTAGGTCACGGCAATCAACCCCCTGCTGCGGTTCCCGAACCACAAGGCCCGATGGGTCCCGCGGGGGTCACGGCGAGGCCAGGGCGCTTCTTCGGCGTCTACCTGCTCTACTGCCTGAACCCCCGGTACCGGGGCCGCGTCTACGTGGGGTTCACTGTCAACCCTGCTCGTCGGGTCCAGCAGCACAATGGGGGCCGCAAAAAAGGCGGGGCCTGGCGGACCAGCGGGCGAGGGCCTTGGTGAGACAGGGAGGGCTTCTGTGCCGGGAGGAAAGCTTCCCGGACGAGGCGGACCCCACGAGGCACAGGCCTGATGAGAAAGATCGGCCAGGACTGTGACATGGGCGGGGCGTCCGGGGTGGGGACTGGGCCTGTTGCAGGGGAGGAGCGTGACGGGGAGGCGGTGCCCGGGGCATCTCCGCGGCGGAACTCAGGGAAGGAGCTAGCTGGGGCGGGGGCGGTGATCCAGGCTGGGTTCCAGCGTAGGGGTCTTGGTGGGCACGCTGAGGTCGGGTGGAGCGCAGGAGGGAGAGGAGAGGGGGACAGATATGTACCTGGGCTGGAGGCAGGGCCTGAGGTGGTCAGGTGCAGGGGGCGTGCCTTCAGGGCGGGGCTTGGGGCTCGGCTGAGGCCGGGAATGAGGACCCCGCTCTTGGGTGGGATTGGAGGGGACCCGCGGCTAAGGCGCTGGGCTGCGACAGCGACACCCCCTTTCTCCTCCCCAGGGAGATGGTGCTCGTCGTGCACGGCTTCCCGTCCGCCGTGGCTGCCCTTCGGGTAAGGAAGGAGACCGGGCGGCAGCGGCCGGGCGAGGGCTTGGGGTCCGCCCCTTGCTCCGAGCCGCCCTGACGCCCCTGTACCCCGCTCGCAGTTTGAGTGGGCCTGGCAGCATCCTCACGCCTCGCGCCGCCTGGCGCACGTGGGGCCTCGCCTGCGTGGAGAGACGGCCTTCGCATTCCACCTGCGCGTGCTGGCGCACATGCTGCGCGCACCGCCCTGGGCGCGCCTCCCGCTCACGTTGCGCTGGCTGCGCCCCGACCTCCGCCAGGACCTCTGCCTGCCGCCGCCGCCGCACGTGCCCCTGGCCTTCGGGCCTCCACCGCCCCAGGCCCCGGCCCCAAGGCGCCGCGCAGGTCCCTTTGATGACGCTGAGCCTGAGCCAGACCAGGGGGATCCAGGGGCTTGCTGCTCCCTGTGCGCCCAGACCATCCAGGTGAGGTCCCCCCCCAGGCACGGTCCAGACGACTTCGGATCCAGCTCTTTCTTGAGGGAAACCCACTGACACTCTTTGGCCACCCTATCCCCATCTCTAAGATGCAGATGCTATAGTACTTAACGACCATTCCTGAGCAAAGCAGGACCTGCTCAGGGCCTTCACCATTTCCCCTTTGATGAAAAGATTCTTCCCTAGGCCATCTGTCTTGATAACCTACCACATTCTCAGTGAGGTCTTCTCTGGTTCCTGATTTATAATCGCAGCTCTGAGTAGTCGAGCATGGTGGCAAGCAGGAGACTGTAATCCTAGCTACTGGGAAGGCTGTGGTGGGAGGATTGCTTAAGCCCAGGAGTTCAAGGCTGCAGTAAGCTACGATCGCCCCGCTGCACTCCAGTGTGGTCGATAGAGCATGACCCTGTCTGTCTCTCTCTTTTTTTTAGAGGGAGTCTTGCTCTGTTGCCCAGGCTGGAGTGCAGTGATCTCAGCTCACTGGAACCTCCGCCTCCCAGGTTCAAGCGATTCTCCTGTCTCAACTTCCCAAGTGTGCCACCACACCTGCCCAATTTTTGTGTTTTTAGTAGAGATGGGGTTTCACCATGTTGGCCAGGCTGGTCTCAAACTCCTGACCTCAAGTGATCTGCCTGCCTCAGCCTCCCAGAGTGCTGGGATTATAGGCGTGAGCCATCATGCCTGGACATGACCCTGTCTCTAAAACAATGTAATGAATTGCAGCTCATTCTTGTGCACTTTTCTGCTACCCCCTTTCCCTTAACACTGAATATTGTCTGGCATGCTACATGTTTTCTTGATCTCATTAGTCACTCCCACCCCAACTGCTATACTGCACTCTCAGAGGGCAGCACTTACCACTGCTGTAGAACCAAGTTCTGCACAGAGCCGATGGCCCAGAAATTTTCTTTTTCTTTTTCTTTTTTTTTTTTTGGGACGGAATCTCACTCTGTTTCTCAGGCTGGAATGTAATGGTGCGATCTTGGCTCACCACAACCTCTGCCTCCCAGTTTCAAGCAATTCTCCTGCCTCAGCCTCTGGAGTAGCTGGGATTACAGGCACCTGACACCGCGCCTGGCTAATTTTTGTATTTTTAGTAGAGACGGAGTTTCACCCATGCTGGCCAGGCTGGTCTCAAACTCCTGACCTCAGGTGATCCTGCCCACCTAAGCCTCCCAAAATGCTGGTATTACAGGCATGAGCCACTGTGCCCAGCCTAAATATTTAATAAAATAATGGACGATGGGTGCCTTCTACTGAGCTCCTGGTAATTGCCAGTGAGTAGAGGACTTGCCCTGTGGAGATTCAGTGACCTGCCGGGGGTTGTTGAGCTGTGAGGAAGTTCAGTCCTGGCTGCAGTGGTGAGGCTGTGACTTAATCAGTCACTGCTGATGTTCACAGGGCATTCACCAGCTTAGTCCCAGGGGCAAGGATTTTAACTCTGCACCTCAGTTTCTTCATTCGTAAGATGCAAATAAGAGTTACTGCTGCCTAACGGGATGGAGCTGTGTGATGCCGGGAACAGTGCCTGCTGCACAGGGGGCTTGCTGCCAGCTCCCTCTCCCTGCTTGTCTCTTAACTGCCGGCTGCCTGGGACAGGATGAAGAGGGGCCCTTGTGTTGCCCCCACCCTGGCTGCTGGCTAAGGGCACACATGATCTGCCTGGCAGAGGAGTTCCTTCGGGAAGAACCAGGGCAGCTTCTGCCCCTAGAGGGCCAATGCCCTAGGTGAGTGCAGTCCCCCAGCCCCAGCCTGGTCCAGCTCTGGGAAGAGGGTGCCCAGTTGTGCAATCCAGGACCAGGCAGCTGAGTCCTCATCTCAGCATCTAGGGCCCATACTGGAGGGGGCTTGTGGCATCTGACTCTGTATCTCCTACCTGCCCCTCTCCTTGGTAGCTGTGAGAAGTCACTGCTTTGGGGAGACCTGATCTGGCTGTGCCAGATGGACACTGAGAAAGAAGTAGAAGACTCAGAATTAGAAGAGGTAAGTGGGCTTTGGTGGCGGGCTCCCTACCCTGCTGTCTGCCCTGGTCTGCCTGTGACCAGCCTTCTTGCCTCTGCAGGCACACTGGACAGACCTGCTGGAGACCTGATCCTCAGTGTCCCTACCCACCTCCTACCTCTTTTCTGTGCCACCTGCCGCGGGTCCGGCGGGTTTTTACTTGAGTACAATAAAGTCTGAGTCAAGGGTGCCTTATGGTGGATGCCGAGGGTGGGGGCAGAGCTAGCAGCCCAAGGTCCTGCCAGTCACGGGGCTTCCTCAGGGGCACAGAGGAGGCAGGAGGGGCCCCTGGCACTAGCATGTGAACAGCTTCTACTCTGCTTGGAAACCCCATGCCTCAGCTTTCCCCCACTTGCCTCTGAGCTCATGCAATTCTTGAGAGCCTGGGAGACTTACCTTGGAATTGAATGCAAATAGGACAAAGACCACGGAGGATGGGGGGACGCCCTCCTTCCACGGGGCCTTGTGGCTTCCAGTCTCTTGTCTGTGGAGCCTCTAATCTCTTGTCTGTGGAGCCTCCTTCAAACCCAGGGAAAGAAAAGCACTTGCCAGGGTTGTTGTTCTTCTAGGATATTCTATTGATGCTCTGTGAAGTTGACCGGGAGCCATGAAGCTGGGGTTGGCTCCCAGGGCGATGGGACTCCAGTGTCCTTGTCCTTTCTTGTTCTTTCTTTTTTTTTGTCACCCAGGCTGGAGTGCAATGGCACAGTCTTGGCTCACTGCAACCTCCGCCTCCCGGGTTCAAGCAATTCTCCTGCCTCTGGCTCCCAGGTAGCTGGGACTACAGTAATGTGCCACCACGCCTGGCTAATTTTTGTATTTTTAGTAGAGACGGGGATTCATTATGTTGGCCAGGCTGGTCTGGAACTCCTGACCTCATAGTCTGTCCGCCTCAGCCTCCCAGAGTGCTGGGATTACAGGCATGAATCACTACACCAGGTCTTTTTTTTTTTTTTCAGACAGAGGTTCACTCTGTTGCCCAGACTGGAGTGCAGTGGCATGATCTTGGCTCACCGAAACCTCCGCCTCCTGGGTTCAAGTGATTCTCTTGCCTCAGCCTCCCAAGTAGCTAGGATTACAGGTGCCCGCCATCATGCCCAGCTAATTTTTGTATTTTTAGTAGAGACAGGGTTTTACCATGTTGGCCAGCCTGGTCTTGAACTGCTGACCTCATGTGATCCTGCCACATCAGCCTCCCAAAGTACTGGGATTACAGGTGTGAGCCACCACGCTCAGCCTCTTTCTTGTTCTATACGTCCATGTTCTGCTCCACTTCTGTGCCTTCACTCTGCCCATACGCATCACTCCAGACTGGCCTTGTGGTCAGAGCCTAGAATGCCTGGGCTGCTGGGGGCCTATGGACTGCACTGGGCCAGAACCCCTGCCGCCTTCAAGACTGGCCTGTAGCCAGCAGGTAGGTGACTTTTCCCGGGCCTGCCTATCCCACCTTTCCCTTCCATTCACTCACCTCCTTTGCCTGGGTCAATTAGAGAAAGCTTGTCAGCCAGGACTGTAATCTCAGCACTTTGGGAGGCCGAGGCAGGCGGATCATCTGAGCTCAGGAGTTTGAGACTAGCCTGGCCAACATGGCGAAACCCCGTCTCTACTGAAAAAGGAAAAATTAGCCGGGTGTAGTGGCACACACCTGTAATCCCAGCTACTTGGGAGGCTGAGACAGGAGAATCACTTGAACCCAGGAGGTGGAGGTTACAGTGAACCGAGATCGTGCCACTGCACTGCAGCGTGGGCGAGAGAGCGAGACTCCTCACAAAAAAAAAAAAAAAGAAAGCTTGTCTGTTGGTCTGCCCTGCAGGGTGGAGTTCAGAGGGAGGGTCAGGAGCCTGGTGACAGCTCAAAAACAAAACAAAACAAAACAAAAAAAACCCAAATACCAATGTTGGCCGCTTTTGCCTTTCATTCTTATGTTTTCTACACACTAAACTCACATCTTGGATTTGTAGATCACTCCAAGCTTGGCTGGAGCTGTGGTGCTAAGGAGGGTAATGGAGAAGCTTCCCCACCCTCAACCCCACCCCTTCCTTCCTGGAGTTGAGTCAAGTCCCAGCCCTGACTCTAGATCCCTCCCACATTGGATCTTCAAAACCCTCAGGGCAGAGAGCAGCCCTGCACTCCCTACACTGTATCCACACTCAGCCCCTGCAGGCAAGGAGAGCACAGGCCAGGTTCCGGAGAGCTCAGGTGAGTGGCTCAGTGGAATGGCTCAGGGCCCCCTCACCCTGCTCAGCTTGTGGCTCCAACATTCCAGAAGCTGAGGCCTCTGTCATCCCTGCCCTTTCCCGTGGATATCCCATTTCAATTAGACAACCTAGTCTGGCCGGAATCCCCCTCCATTCCTGCTTTTCCTTTGTAGATTTTTGAGACAAGGTGTTGCTCTGTCACCCAGTCTGGAGTGTAGTGGGATCCTGGCCCACTGCAGCCTCAAATTCCTAGGCTAAGGCGATCCTGCCACCTCAGCCTCCTGAGTAGCTGGGCTTACAAGAGCAAGCCACCACACCCGGCTAATTTTGAAAAATGTTTTTGTAGAGGAGAGGGGTTGCTTTGTTGTCCAGGTTGGTCTCAAACTCCGGGGCTCAAGGGATCCTTTCCTGTTGGCCTCCCAAGGCTCTGGGATTACAGGCGGAAGTCACCCTGCCTGCGCCCCTCCTTTTGCTGAGTCATCGGAGTGTTCATTCCCACACCAGGCTCTGGCACCCAGTACCAGCTTAGTTGCTCAATGGGCCGTGTTTGTTCTGGAGCCCAGATGGACTGTGGCCGGGCAAGTGGATCACAGGCCTGGCCGGCCTGGGAGGTTTCCACATGTGAGGGGCCTGAGGGGCTCAAGGAGGGGAGCATTGGGAAGAGGAGCCCACTGGATGGAGGCTGGGGATCACAGCAGGAAATGGTGAGACAAAGGGCACTGGCTGGTAGGGAGATAGCACAGGCAGGTCCTGGAGCTTCCTCAGTGCAGCTGGACTCTTCCTGAAGGCCTTCGCACACCCGCGCCGCGAGGGTGCTTTCACCGGTCTGCACTATGCCCCAGGCCTTGGGATTTTGAACAGCTCTGCAGGTGAATGAAAGGTGTGGCCAAGCTGGGGAACCACCACACTAGAGGCTGACCTGGTTTCAGTCCCAAACCCGCCACTGACTGGCTTTGTGAGCACGGGCAAGTTGCTCAGCCTCCCTAGGCCTCAGTGACATCCCTGAAAGCAAAATCTCTGCCAAGGGGCAGCCGGGCACTGGCTCACACCTGTAATCCCAGCACTTTGGGAGGCCGAGGCAGATGAATCACTTGAGGCCAGGAGTTCGAGACCAGCCTGGCCAACATGGTGAAACCCCGTCTCTACTTAAAATAAAAAAAAAGCTGAGCATGGTTGTACACGCTTGTAATCCTAGCTACTTGGGAGGCCAAGGCAGGAGGATTGCTTGAACCCAAGAGGCACAGTTTGCAGTGAGCTGAGAATGTGCCACTACACTCCAGCTTGGGTGACAGAGTGAGGCTCTATCTGAGAAAAAAAAAAAGAATTCCGCACACGGTGCTGTTGTGATGGTGTTAAGGGAATGGGCCTGGCTCTGGCCCCTGACGCAGGAACATGGAGCTGATTCAGGACACCTCCCGCTCACCACTGGAGTACGTGAAGGGGGTTCCGCTCATCAAGTACTTTGCAGAGGCACTGGGACCCCTGCAGAGCTTCCAAGCCCAGCCTGATGACCTGCTCATCAGCACCTACCCCAAGTCCGGTAGGTGAGGAGGGCCACCCACCCTCTCCCAGGCGGCAGTCCCCACCTTGGCTAGCAAGGTTGTGCCCTCAGCCTGCTCATCTCCCATCTCCCTCCCTCTCCAGGCACCACCTGGGTGAGCCAGATACTGGACATGATTTACCAGGGCGGCGACCTGGAGAAGTGTAACCGGGCTCCCATCTACATACGGGTGCCCTTCCTTGAGGCCAATGATCCAGGGGAACCCTCAGGTGCATGGCTGGGTCCTGGGTGCAAGGGGAGGGGAGGAAGACAGGGCTGGGGCTTCAGCTCACCAGACCTTCCCTGACCCACTGCTCAGGGCTGGAGACTCTGAAAGACACACCGGCCCCACGGCTCATCAAGTCACACCTGCCCCTGGCCCTGCTCCCCCAGACTCTGTTGGATCAGAAGGTCAAGGTGAGGCCTGGCACAATGGTTCACACCTGTCATCCCAATTTGAGGCTGAGGTGGGAGGATCCCTTGAAGGCAAGAGATGGAGACCAGCCTGAGCAACATTGCTGTAGAGATGACATCCCGTCTCTACAAAAAAAATTAAAAACCTGGTGTGGTGGCACAGACTGTTCCCACTTAGGAGGCTCAGCGGGGAGGATTGTTTATGCAAATTGGAGGCTGCAATAAGCCTGATCCTGCTGCTGCACTCCAGCCTGGGCAACACAGCAAAACCATCTCTACAAAAAAAAAAGTTCCTGCTGAGTGGCAAGGAAAGCCAGGAAGGGAACTCAGGCGCCCTCCCAGCCATGTTCCTATTCTTCTGGAAGGGCCTCCTCACTTCTGCGAGGCTCATCACCACATCTTTTTTTTTTTTCTCTTTTTGAGACAGAGTCTTGCTCTATCACCTTGGCTGCAGTGCAGTGGTGTGATCTCGGCTCACTGCAACCTCAGCCTCCTGGGTTCAAGTGATTCTCCTGCTTTAGCTTCCCAAGGAGCTAGGATTACAGGCACCTGCCACCATGCCCAGCTAATTTTGTATTTTTAGTAGAGATGGGGTTTGGCCATGTTGGTCAGGCTGGTCTTGAACTCCTGACCTCAGGTGATCTGGCCACCTTGGCCTCCCAAAGTGCCGGGATTACAGACGTGAGCCACTGTGCCCAGCCTTCATCACATCTTGAGAGAGGACACTGTCTATCTCTTGCTCTGATGAAGGTCCGATGCCAAGATAGTGAGTCTCTACAGTGTACACTTAAGAAAGGCAGTGTGTGGGTCCTCACAGGTCAGCAGAGGAGGGGGCTGGTGGGGACCAGGCATGCCTTGCTCCCGATCGGAGTGTGACAGCATTGATGCAGATTATATTAGTATAGAATATGGTCTCAGGGACCAGGCAGGACTTTGGCTTCTGAGCAGGGTTCAGATCCCAGCTTGGCCCTACCTGTGCCGTGAGATCTCGTGAGATCTCAAGCAAGTCAGCCTCTAAGCCTCAGGTTCCTCCTTTGCCAATCCAAGAGGTGAGCTGGTCTGGGGCGAGCTGTGTGGTGATGGTGCTGGGGCTGGGTCCTCTGCCCCTGCAGGTGGTCTATGTTGCCCGAAACCCAAAGGATGTGGCGGTCTCCTACTACCATTTCCACCGTATGGAAAAGACGCACCCTGAGCCTGGGACCTGGGACAGCTTCCTGGAGAGGTTCATGGCGGGAGAAGGTGGGTTTGACGGGAGGAAGGAGAGTGTGGAGCCTAGAGGTGGTGGCTACAATGCACAGCAACCCTGTGTCGCTGCCCCCTGCCCGCTTCTCCAGTGTCTTACGGGTCCTGGTACCAGCATGTGCAGGAGTGGTGGGAGCTGAGCCACACCCACCCTGTTCTCTACCTCTTCTATGAAGACATGAAGGAGGTGAGACCACCTGCGATGCTTCCCCTCATGTGACACCTGGGGGCAGGCACCTCACAGGGACCCGTCAAGGCTGCCCAGCCCCGTTCCTGGGCGGCCCCCACAGCAGGCCCGGATTCCCCATCCTCCTCCCTGGCCCAGGCCTCCCGGCTACAGCCCCACCTGGCAGCGGGTCCCACACAGCTCTCATCTCCTGTGCCTGAGTCAGCTGCATGGGTGGCCACGGATTAGATACTTAGATACTATTGCTTAGATATCCCCACCAAAGGGTGTGCCACCCAGGGCCACAGTCACAGAAGAAGATCATCCTGGTTCTCACCCATAGGAGCCAAGCCCAGCTCATGATGGGATCACAGGGCAGAGAGCAATTCATTTTACCCTAGGGACCGGGGCCCCGGGGATCAAGGCTCTTCGGGGTTTCTCGGGGAAGTGGCCAGATCCCCTCTGAGGTTAGAGAGGGGACTTGTTTTGTTTTGCTCCACTGAGGAGCCTCTGCTCCTCAGAACCCCAAAAGGGAGATTCGGAAGATCCTGGAGTTTGTGGGGCGCTCCCTGCCGGAGGAGACCGTGGACCTCATGATTCAACACACGTCATTCAGGGAGATGAAGAAGAACCCTATGACCAACTACACCACCGTCCCCCAGGAGTTCATGGACCACAGTATCTCCCCCTTCATGAGGAAAGGTGGGCGCCGGCCAGCACGGGGTTTGGGGCGGGTGGGAGCAGCGGCTGGAGCCTCCCCATAGGCACTCGGGGCCTCCCCTGGAATGAGACTCCAGCTTTGCTCCCTCCCTTCCTCCTCCAGGCATGGCTGGGGACTGGAAGACCACCTTCACCGTGGCGCAGAATGAGCGCTTCGATGCGGACTATGCGGAGAAGATGGCAGGCTGCAGCCTCAGCTTCCGCTCTGAGCTGTGAGAGCGGCTCCTGGGGTCACTGCAGAGGGAGTGTGCGAATCAAGCCTGACCAATGGGCTCAAGAATCAAGTATGATTTTTGAGTCAGGCACAGTGGCTCACGTCTGCAATCCAAGCGATTTGGGAGGCTGAGCTGGGAGGATCGCAATAGGCCACACATTTGAGACCAGCCTGGTAAAATAGTGAGACCTCATCTCTACAAAGATGTAATGTAATTAGCCACATGTGCTGGCACTTACCTGTAGTCCCAGCTACTTGGGAAGCAGAGGCTGGAGGATCATTTCAGCCCAGGAGGTTATGGATACTGTGAGTTACGATTATGCCCATACACTACAGCCTGGATGACAAGCAAGACCCTCCCTCCAAAGAAAATAAATTTCAATTAAAATAAAATACGATTTGTGTTCATGTAGAGCCTGTATTGGAAAGGAAGAGAAACTCTGAGCTGAAAGAGTGAATGCCCAGTGGGGCCAGATATGGTCACCTCTCCCCCAGCCTCCAGCTCCCTAGGTCACCATATCTGGGGAGGGGAGAGGGATTTGGAGAAGTAAAACCCAGGAGATGTGTGGAGAGGGGATGTCTGTTTAATCCCAGCATATCCTCTGCTGTCCTGCCCCAGGATGGTGGAGGACGTCGAGTCCACCGGACGGCATCACTTTTTCTTTTTTTTTTTTGTTATTTTCTTTTTTTTTTTTTTGAGACGGAGTCTCGCTCTGTCGCCCAGGCTGGAGTGCAGTGGCCAGATCTCAGCTCACTGCAAGCTCCGCCTCCCGGGTTTACGCCATTTTCCTGCCTCAGCCTCCCAAGTAGCTGGGACTACAGGCGCCCGCCACCTCACCCGGCTAGTTTTTTTGTATTTTTTAGTAGAGATGAGGTTTCACTGTGTTAGCTAGGATGGTCTCGATCTCCTGACCTCGTGATCCGCCTGTCTCGGCCTCCCAAAGTGCTGGGATTACAGGCTTGAGCCACCGCGCCCAACTGGCGTCACTTTTTCTTGGGCTCCTTGGAAGCCACCAGGTACCTCTGGGTCACACTGAGGTGAGGGGAGTAGCCTTCTGCATAGGAGGTGTCTTCAAACAGGATAGAGTAGTTATCCTGGGGCTGTGGGGCAGGGGGACAGGAGGGGCTGAGAGCAGCCCTGGAGCTGGTGTCACTCGGTGGCGTGGCGGTAACTGACCACCTTTGCCAGGATCCACTGCTCATCCCCATCCACGGCCTTCACCCAGGCAGCCACCTCGTCTCCAGGTCTGGTCATGTAGTCCCAAGGCGGGGATGGCCCCACAGAGGGGTGGGGGCCTGTGAGCAGAACAAAGGGTCAGTCCAGCCCCTGGGCACCAGTCCCTCTCTCGCAGCTGCTGCCCTCACTTGTCACTGGGCTTCCCAATCCACAGGGGCAGGGTCATCAGCACCCCTCTGCGCATGGTCTTCCGGGGTGGCTCCGAGTCATTGTAGAGACCTATGATCTTGGCCGCTGTGGGAAGGAAGGGAGGACTGAGGCCCCAGGGACAGGTGCTGGCCCTGACCCCCCCAGCATGCTGCACTGAGCTGTTGAAGGAACTCCTGGGAGCCCCCAGCCCCTGAGTGAACCTGAGGGTCCAGCAGGACTGTGACCCGATCGGCCAGGTGGCCTACAGGGGCTGCTGTGCTCAACTACAGATGGGTGAGACGGCAGCACAGCAGGCACCCAAGGGAAGAAACGGGAGGTGGGGGGGGGACAAAGCGGGTTCTGAGGTACTGGTGAGGTTCTCTTCTTGATGTCGGTGCTGACACAGAAATGTGTTTCGTTAGTGAAAAGTTCCTAAAATTCGAAGGGTCCCGCGGGAATCGGGGTGAGGCCGGGCACTTCTTCAGCGTCCAGCTGCTCTACTGCCTGAATCCCTGGTACCCGGGCCCTGTCTATGTGGGGTTCACTGTCAACCCTGTTCGTTGGGTCCAGCAGCACAATGGGGGCCGCAAAAAAGGTGGAGCTTGGCGGACCAGTGGGCGAGGTCCCTGATAAGAGGGGAAGAGTCTCCGTGTCCGGAGGAAGGCTTCCTGGAGGAAGTGGAACCGGGGGGCACAAGCCTGATGAGAGGGACCCGCCAGGCCTGTGACATGGGCGGGGCGTCCAGGGCGAGGACTGAGCCAGTCGCAGGGGAGGAGCATAACGGGGAGGCTGTGCCCTGGGAATCTCGGCGGTGGAAATCCGGGGAGAAGCTGTCTGAGGCAAGGGTGATGATCCAGGCTGGGGTCCAGCGCAGGGGTCTTGATGGGCACGCTGGAGTCGGGTGGAGCGCAGGAGGGAGAGGAGCGGGAACAGGTGGGTACCTGGGCTGGAAGCGGGGCCTGAGATGGGCAGGTGCAGGGGGCGTGCTTTCAGGAGTTGCAGGGCCTGGGGCTCAGCTGAAGCCGGGAGTGAGGACCCCGTTCTCGGGTGGGATAGGAGGGAACCCGCGGCGAGGGCGCTGGGCTACGTCCGCAGTGGGGCGCGGCGGGGCTCGTAGGACATCGCTGTTCTCCTCCCCAGGGAGATTGTGCTCGTCTTGCACGGCTTCCTGTCTGCGGTGGCCGCCCTTCGGGTAAGGAAGGAGACCGGGCGACGGCGTGTGGCCCGTTTTGGGGTCCGACCCCTGCCTGGAGCCGCCCTGACCGCCCCATACTCCGCCGCGGTTGGAGTGGGCCTGGCATCCCCGCCCTGGGCGCGCCTTCCGGTCCCGCTGCTCCCCGACCTCCGCCCGCCGCACCGCACTGACCACTGGCCTTCGGGCCTCCTCCGCCCCAGGGCGCCACGCAGGTCTCTTTGCTGACGCCGAGCCTGAGCCTGAGCCGGTCCCGGGGCCCAAGAGGCCTGTGCGCCCTGCGCGACCGCGCGCTCCAGGGGAGGTCGGCTCCAGGCAGGGCGGCTTATCCTCCAGAGGACTTTGGATCCAGCTGTTGAGGAGCCAGGAAACGCCCTGATAATTTTGCGACCCTGTCCCCGTCTCTAAGATGGGGATGATAGTATTTATGGCCATTCCTGAAAACAGCAGGACCTGCCTTTTTCCTTTGACTGGAAGGTTCTTCTCTACACCTTCTGTCTTGATAACCTGCCACCTCCACAGGGAGGTCTTCCCTATCGCCCGATTTAAAATTGCAGCCCTGAGAAGCCAGGCATGGTGGCACATGCTTGTAGTCCCAGCTACGGGAGGCTGAGGTGGGAGGATGGCTTGAGGCCAGGAGTTGGAGGCCGAAGTGAGCTATGATCACTCCATTGCACTCCAGCCTGGGGGAAAGACCAAGACCCTGTCTCTAAAAAAATAAAATATGATAAAATTGGGGCTCTTTCTTGTGCACTTCCCTGCCCGCCCCCCTTTCCTGAACACTTTTATTGTCTGCCATACTACAAATGTTATGCATCTCATTAAACCCCATCCGAACTTGTGTACTAAACTGCCTGAGGGCAGCTCTTGTCACTGCTGTAGAACAAAGTCCCACATAGAGCTGACCCAACAAATAGTTAATAAAATAACAGACGATGGTCCTGGCTTCTACTGAGCTCTCAGTAAATCTGAGTGAGTAGGGGGCTTGCCCTGCAGAGGTTCAGTGACCTGGCAGCTCTGGCTGCAGTGGTGAGGCTGTGACACAATCAATAACTGCTCACAGGACACTGGCCAGCTTAGTCCCTGGGGGCAAGGATTTTAACCCCCCCACCTCCATTTCCTCATCTCTAAGATGTGAATAATAGTCACCCCTGCCTCATAGGATTGATCTGTGTAACCCCCCTCCCACCTTTTTTCTGTGCCACCCACTGCTGGTCTGGGGTTTTTTTCTGGAATGCAATACAAAGTCTGAGTCAAGGGTGCCTTCTGTTGGTTGCTGAGGGTGGGGGCAGAGCTAGTAGCCCATGGTCCTGCCAGTCAAGGGGCTTCCAGAGGAGGGAGGACGGGCCCGTGGCCCTAGCATGTGAGCAGGCTCTTCTCTGCCTGGAAGCCCCGTGCCTCAGCTTCCCCCACACTCCCACCTGCCCGCTTGCCTCTGAACTCAGGCAATTCTTGGAAAGCTTGGGAGACTCACCTTTACTCAGATGGTTACCTGTCTCATGCCCAGCTTGACCCTGAATTTTAAATAGTGAGGACAAAGAACGAGGAGGATGGCGGGATACACTCCTTCCACAGGGCCCTGTGGCTTCCAAGCCTCAGCCTCCTCTGGCCTCTTGAAGCCTCCTTCAAACCCAGGGAAACAAAAGCATGTGCCACAAGCTGCTGTTTTTCTAGGATCTTCTAGCGATACTCCGAGAGCCACGAAACTGTTCCTCCGAGAACAGTTTCTCCAAGAGCCATGAAACTGGGGCTGGCTCCCAGGGTGATGGGACTCCAGTGTCTTTGTTCTTTCTTGTTCTATGCATCCACGCTCTGCTCCACCACTGCCCCTTCAACTCTGCCCACACATATTACTCCAGACTGGCCTTGTGGTCAGAGTCTGGAATGCCTGGGCTGCTGGGGGCTTGCATGCAGGCTGCACTGGACTAGAAGCATTGGTGCCTTCAAGACTGCCCTGGGAAACATGACTTGCCCCATTTCTGTCTAGTGAGTACCCATTTTTCCCCACTCACCAGCTCACTTCCCTTGGCTGGGTGAATTAGAAAAAGCTCCTCTGTTGGCCTGCCCTGTAGGGTGGAATTCAGAGGGCAGCTCAGGAACCTGGTGAGAGCTCAAAACATTTAAAAAAGGGCCAGGCACGGTGGCTCATGCCTGTAATCCCAGCACTTTGGGAGGCCAAGGCGGGCAGATCACCTGAGGTTAGGAGTTCAAGACCAGCCTGACCAACATGGTGAAACCCCGTCTCTACTAAAGATACAAAAATTAGCTGGGTGTGGCGGTGGGTGCCTGTAATCCCCGCTACTCAGGAGGCGGAATCAGGAGAATCACTTGAACCTGTGAGACGGAGGTTGCAGTGAGCCAAGATCATGCCACTGCACTCCAGCCTGGGCGACAGATCAAGACTCCTTCTCAAAATAAATAATTAATTAATTAAACTAAATTTTAAAAAGATGCATACATTGGGCTCTTTTGCCTTTTATTCTTGTGTTTTCTAATCACAACTAAACACTAAACTCACATCTTGGCTTTGTAGATTACTCTAAGCTTGGCTGCAGCTGTGGTGCTAAGGAGGGTAATGGAGAAGTTTCCTCACTCTCAATCACACCCCTTCCGGAGCAAACCCAAGTCTGGCCCTGACTCTGGATCCCTCCCACATTGGACCTACCACACCCTCAGGGCAGACCATAGCTCTACACTCCCCACACTCAGCCACCAGGACAAGAGAGCCAGATTCCAGAGAGCTCAGGTGAGTACCAGAGTGGAATGGCCCAGGACGCCCTCACACTGCTCAGCTTCTGCAGCCAACATTCCAGTAGCCGAGGCCTCTGCCATACTGGCTGCTTCCCCATGGATATCCAGTTTCACTAGGGGAACCCCAGCCTGGCTTCCCTTCCTTCTTTTTTATTTTTGTTTCTTTGGGACAGGGCTTGGCTCTGACACCCAGTCTGGAGTGCAGTGGCCAAACCGTAGCTCACTGCAGCCTCAAAATCATGGGCTCGCATGATCATCACGCCTCAGCCTCCCGGGTAGCTGGGTGTACAGGAGAGAGCCACCATGCCCAGCTAATTTTTCAAACTTATTTTTAATTAATTAATTACTTAATTTTTTTTTTTGAGATGGAGTTTTACTCTTGTTGCCCAGGCTGGAGTGCAATGGCATGATACAGCTCACTGCAACCTCTGCCTCCCGGGTTCAAGTGACTCTCCTGCCTCAGCCTCCAGAGTAGCTGGGATTACAGGCATGCACTATCACGCCTGGCTAATTTTGTATTTTTCGTAAAGAAGGGGTTTCTCCATGTTGGTCAGGCTGATCTCGAACTCCCGACCTCAGGTGATCTGTCCACCTCGACCTCCCAAAATTCTGGGATTACAGGTGTGAACCACTGCACCTGGCTGCCCAGCTCATTTTTAAACATATTTTTTCTAGAGATGGGGTCTTGCTATATTGCCCAGGTTGGTCCCAAAGTCTAAGGCTCAAGTGATTCTTCCCCATTGGGCTTCCAAAGCTCTGGGATTCCAAGCATGAGCCACCATGTCCCCTCCTCATTCTGCTGAATCATCAGAGTTTTGTTCATTCCCACGCCAGGCTCTGGCCCCCAATACCAGCTCAGTTGCTCAATGGGCCATGTTTGTCCTGGAGCCCAGATGGACTGTGGCCGGGCAAGTGGATCACAGGCCTGGTGGGCCTGGTAGGTTTCCACATGTGAGGGGCCTGAGGGGCTCAAGGAGGGGAGCACTGGGGAGAGGAGCCCACTGGGTGGAGGCTGGGAGTCACAGCAGGAAATGGTGAGACAAAGGGCATTGGCTGGTAGGGAGACAGCACAGGCAGGCCCTAGAGCTTCCTCAGTGCAGATGGATGCTCCTGGAGACCTGCTATCTGGGCCCGGCGCCGCGAGGGTGATTTCACTGGTCTGCACCATGGCCCAGGCCCTGGGATTTTGAACAGCTCTGCAGGTGAATGAAAGGTGTGGCCAAGCTGGGGAACCACCGCATTAGAGGCTGAACTGGTTTCAGCCCCAGCCCTGTCACTCACTGGCTTTGTGAGTGTGGGCAAGTCACTCGGGCCTCCCTAGGCCCCAGTGACTTCCCTGAAAGCAAGAATGCCACTTTCTTGCTGTTGTGATGGTGTTAAAGGAAGTGGGCCTGGCTCTGCCCCTGACGCGGGAACATGGAGCTGATCCAGGACACCTCTCGCTCGCCACTGGAGTACGTGAAGGGGGTTCCGCTCATCAAGTACTTTGCAGAGGCACTGGGACCCCTGCAGAGCTTCCGGGCCCGGCCCGATGACCTGCTCATCAGCACCTACCCCAAGTCCGGTAGGTGAGGAGGGCCACCCACCCACTCCCAGGCGGCAGTCCCCACCTTGGCCAGCGAGGCTGTGCCCTCAGCCTGCTCACCTCCCAGCTCCCTCCCTCTCCAGGGACTACCTGGGTGAGCCAGATACTGGACATGATCTACCAAGGCGGCGACCTGGAGAAGTGTCACCGAGCTCCCATCTTGATGCGGGTGCCCTTCCTTGAGTTCAAAGCCCCAGGGATTCCCTCAGGTGTGTGACCGTGTCCTGGGTGCAAGGGGAGGGGAGGAAGACAGGGCTGGGGCTTCAGCTCACCAGACCTTCCCTGACCCACTGCTCAGGGCTGGAGACTCTGAAAGACACACCGGCCCCACGGCTCCTGAAGACACACCTGCCCCTGGCTCTGCTGCCCCAGACTCTGTTGGATCAGAAGGTCAAGGTGAGGCCGGGTACAGTGGCTTATGCCTATCAGCTCAGCACTTTGGGAGTCCAAGGCAGGAGGCTGACTTGAGGCCAGGAGTCAGAAACCAGCATGGGCAACATAGGGATGCAGTCTCTTTCCAGAAAAAAAAAAAAAAAGCCAGGTGTGGTAGCATGTGCCTGTGGTATCAGCTTCTTGGGAGACTGATCTGGGAGGATCACCCAGCCCAGAAGTTTGAGGCTGCAGTGGAGCCATGATCACACCACTGCATTCCAGCCTGTGTGACAGAGAGAGACCCCGACTCAAAGAAAGAAAAAAACCAAAAAGAACAAAAACGTCCAGATGCGGGGCATGAGAATCCAGGGAAGGAGGCTCTGGCGCAACCCAGCTTCGGTCCTGTTCTTCTGGGAAGGTCGCTCCACTTCTTTGAACCTGGTCTCATCTTCAGCGGGGACACCATCTGCTTCTTGCTCTGGCAAGGGTCTGATGACCAGAAACACAAGACTCTTCAGTGTCTGCCTCAGAAAGGCAGCGTGTGGGTGCTCACGGGCCCATTGAGGAGGGAGCTGGAGGGGATCGGGCATGCCTTGCTCCAAATTGGGGTGTGAAGGCGTTTATGCAGATTACATTAGTGTAGAATATGGATCCAGGGACCAGGCCAGGCTTTGAAATCTGAGCAGGGTTCAAATCCCAGCTTGGCCCTACCTGTGCCGTAAGATCTCAAGCAGGTCAGCTGCTAAGCCTCAGGTTCCTCCTTTGCTAAACCAAGAGATGAGCTGGCCTGGGGAAGGCTGTGTGGTGATGGCACTGGGGCTGGGTCCTCTGCCCCCACAGGTGGTCTATGTTGCCTGAAACCCAAAGGATGTGGCGGTCTCCTACTACCACTTCTATCGCATGGCCAAAGTGCGCCCTGACCCTGGGACCTGGGACAGCTTCCTGGAGAAGTTTATGGCCAGAGAAGGTGGGTTTGACGGGAGGAAGGAGGGTGTGGAGCCTAGAGGTGCTGGCTATAACACACAGCAACCCTGTGTCGCTGCCCCCTGCCAGTTTCTCCAGTGTCCTACGGGTCTTGGTACCAGTACATGCAGGAGTGGTGGGAGCTGAGCCACACCCACCCTGTTCTCTACCTCTTCTATGAAGACATGAAAGAGGTGAGACCACGTGCGATGCTTCCGCTCATGTGACACCTGAGGGCAGGCACCTCACAGGGACCCGCAAGGCTGCCCAGCCCCGTTCCTGGGCGGCCCCCACTACAGGTCCGGATTCCCCATCCTGCCTCCCTGGTCAAGGCCTCCTCGCTACAGCCCCATCTGGCAGGGGGCCCCACACAGCTCTCATCTCCTGTGCGTGAGTCAGCTGCAGGGTGGCCACAGATTAGATACTTAGTCCTATTGCTTATCCCCACCAAAGGGTGTGCCACCCAGGGCCACAGTCATGGAAGACAACCATCCCAGTCCTCACCCATAGGAGCCAAGCCCAGCTCATGATGGGATCACAGGGCAGAGAGCAATTCATTTTGCCCCAGGGACCGGGGCCCCGGGGGTCGAGGAGCTGGCTCTGTGGGTTTTCCAGTGGAAGTGGCCAGTTCCCCTCTGAGGTTAGAGAAGGGGACCCCTTTTATTTTCCCAAATCGGCAAACCTAGCCTCCACTGAGGAGCCTCTGCTCCTCAGAACCCCAAAAGGGAGATTCGGAAGATCCTGGAGTTTGTGGGGCGCTCCCTGCCGGAGGAGACCGTGGACCTCATGGTTCAACACACGTCATTCAAGGAGATGAAGAAGAACCCTATGACCAACTACACCACCGTCCCCCAGGAGTTCATGGACCACAGTATCTCCCCCTTCATGAGGAAGGTGGGCGCCGGCCAGCACGGGGTTTGGGGCGGGTGGGAGCAGCGGCTGGAGCCTCCCCATAGGCACTCGGGGACTCCCCTGGGATGAGACTCCAGCTTTGCTCCCTGCCTTCCTCCCCGAGGCATGGCTGGGGACTGGAAGACCACCTTCACCGTGGCGCAGAATGAGCGCTTCGATGCGGACTATGCGGAGAAGATGGCAGGCTGCAGCCTCAGCTTCCGCTCTGAGCTGTGAGAGGGGCTCCCGGGGTCACTGCAGAGGGAGTGTGCGAATCAAGCCTGACCAAGCGGCTCAAGAATCAAATATGAATTGAGGGCCAGGGACAGTAGGTTATGTCTGTAATCCCAGCAATTTGGGAGGTTGAGGTGGGAGGATCATCTGAACCCAGGAGTTCAAGACCAACCTGGGCAACATAGTGAGATTCTGTTGAAAAAAATAATAATAAGAACAAAATAATATCAGTTTTAACAAAAACAATAAAATATGATTTGTGGGCCAGGCAGAGTGGCTCATGTCTATAATCCCAGCAATTTGCGAAGCTGAGGCCAGAGGATCACTGGAGGAGAGGAGTTTGGGACCAGCCTGGTCAGCATTACAAACGCCATCCCTACAAAAATTTGAGAAAATGATCTGCACGTGGTGGTGGGCACCTGTAGTCCCAGCTACTTGGCAAGAGAAGGCAGGAGGATCACCTGAGTCAGGAAGGTTGTGGCTGCAGTTGGCTGTGACTAGGCTAATCTACTCAAGCCTGAGGGACAGAGTGAACCTTGCCTTGAGAAATAAATAAATAAAATTTAATTAAAATAAATTATGATTCAGGACCATTCTGGCCAGCATGGTGAAACCCCGTCTCTACTAAAACAAACAAACAAACAAACAAAATAAAAACAAACAAGCAAAAAAAAAAAAAACACACAAAAATGAGCCGAGCATGGTGGCAGGCACCTGTAATCTCAGCTACTCTGGAGGCTGAGGCAGGAGAATCGCTTGAACCCAGGCACAGACGTTGCAGTCAACCAAGATCGCGCCACTTCACTCCAGCCTGGGCATAAGAGCAAAACTCTGCCTTGAAAATAAATAAGTAATTAAATTAAATTAAATACTATTTTTATTTGAGCTGGGCTCAGTGGCTTATGCCTCTAATCTCAGCACTTCAGCCTGGCGGATCACTTGAGGTCAGGAGTTCAAGAGCAGCCCGGCCATCATGGCGAAACCCCATCTCTACTAAAACTACAAAAATTAGCTGGGCATGGTGGTGTGCACCTGTAATCTCACCTACTCCGGAGGCTGAGGTGGGAGAATCGATTGAACCGAGGAGGTGGAGGTTTCACTGAGCCAGGATCATGCCACTGTGCTCCAGGCTGGGCGATAGAGCAAGACTCAGTCTTAAAACAACAATAACAACAACAACAACAAAACTATGACTTGTATTCAATGCAGAGTCTCTATTTCAAGCCAAGAGAACCCCTGAGCTGAAAGAGTGATCGCCCAACGGGGCCAAATACGGCCAGCTCCCCACTCCAGCTCCCCAACTTGCCCTGTTTGGAGAGAGGAGAGGGTCTGGAGAAGTAAAACCCAGGAGATGAGTGGAGGAGGAATGTCTGTTTAATCCCAGCACATCCTCTGCTGTCCTGCCCTGTGTCGTTGGGGGATGGCGAGTCCACCAGGCAGGGTCACTTTTTCTTGGGCTCCTTACAAGCCACCACGTACCTCTGAGCCACATTGAGGGGAGGGGAATAGCCGTCTGCATAGGAGGTGTCTTCAAACAGGACCGAGTAGTCATCCTGGGGCTGTGTGGCAGGCAGACAGGAAGGGCTGCTCAGAGACCCCCAGGCCAGGACAGGCACCCCCTTCCCCCAGCCTAGACCACAGGAGCCTCTGGGCGGTGGACTCTCAGCCACTCTCATCATCCTTCACTCTGGG
This sequence comes from Trachypithecus francoisi, assembly GCF_009764315.1. Classification (NCBI taxonomy): domain Eukaryota; kingdom Metazoa; phylum Chordata; class Mammalia; order Primates; family Cercopithecidae; genus Trachypithecus; species Trachypithecus francoisi. Next base: position 82,808,409 of record NW_022681455.1, on the reverse strand, counting down.
GTCAAGAAGTCTTGGCCCAGTCCCTGCTGCTACAGAGCTCTTTCCTCAGTGGCGGGAGGCTCAGGGCAGTGAAAAGGGTGGGGAGAGGACGGGGCGCTTGACTCCCTCCCAGTGGGGCCATAGCTGGAGGGTCTGCTGCCTTTCAGGGATGCTGTGTTCAGAAGACCGAGGGCAGCCCAGAGGGTGGCAGGCGAGGATCCTGGCCTCAGGTGGCTTGTGTCCCATGTCACCAGGAGCACGAGGAGGCAAAAGCCCCGGGCTCAGGGCAGGAGATTCCCATCTCAGAGCTGGTTCTCCTGGGGCTGCAGAAGGAATGCCGCTGACTTGGGGCTTGCCAAGGCTGCCAGGGTTGGCAAGGGGTCAGTGGCCTTTGGGGCTGGAGTGGAAGAGGGAGGGCTACTGGCAGGTCCCATTAGCTTGGGAGATGAGGACAAAGGGTTATATAAGGAAGGGGATGCTAGCCTCTCTAATCAATTGGTGACATTGGAGGTGTCACCAATGACGTCTCCCCTGGAGGCTGCTTTACCTGCTGTGGGGGCGTGTGGATCAGGGCGTGGTAGTAGCAGATGGTTTGGGGATACAGGGCCATGATGAGCTGCTCCCTCTGGAACAAGGCCTTGGGGTCCATCTGGGGGTTGGCCTTCCACTGAGGCCGTGACTGCCAGCTCAGGGTGTGTCTCCTCGGGGTTGTGTCAATCTGTGGCTGGGGACACTCCTTCCCAGCTTGACAGCTGTTGTGATACCTGGGTTCTCCTCTTCTTGGTTTAAAATCAATTAAGCAGGCAGGGCGCAGTGGCTGACACCTGTAATCCCAGCACTTTGGGAAGTTGAGGTGGGTGAATCACCTGAAGTAAGGAGTTTGAGACCAGCCTGGTCAACATGAAGAAACCCCGTCTCTACTAAAAATACAAAATTAGCCAGATGTGGTGGTGAACCCTGTAATCCCGGCTACTTGGGAGGCTGAGGAAGGAGAATCGCTTGAACCCAGGAGGAGGAGGTTGCAGTGAGTCGAGATTGCACCACTGCACTCCAGCCTAGGCCACAGAGCGAGACTCCATCTAAAATAATAAATAAATAAATAAATAAATAAATAAATAAATAAATAAATAAAATAATTTAAACAAGAGACGTACAGCAAAAGAAGTGCAGCACAGAGTAACATATTGCAAAAGAAAAACTGTATTTTCCAAGTTAAGTGCATAATAGACAAGACAATACACCTTGAGTGAGTTCAGAACGGGCTGCTCGTCAGGGTGGAGCAGTGTTGATTACTGCAGGAAAACTCCCCTGATGGGAATCTTACACGATTGTTCACAATGGGTGGGAAGAGGTGTCACTAGCAAGCATGATCTGGGTGGTCCTCTGCGTGCACATGGGCATTTGCTATACATGCCTGTTCCTAGGACACATGTCTCATTAGCATTTTAAATCTCCACCCAGGGGTGTGGTTTTTACTATTAAAATGAGCAAAGGGTCAGTTTGAGGACAGGTAAAATCAAAATGCACATGTTCTCAAAAGGGAAAGTCCCTACTGGGGATAGCTTTGCTTGAATGAACTCAGTGGCCAGGCGAATGCTGAGGCTTACTGTGCTGGCCGTGAGGTCACCAAGGTCGCAGCATCCTGAGAAGATGGTTGTCTCCTTGACTCTCTCTCCTGCCTCACCCAAGTTCTATGACCCGCCCTGGCCCAAATAAGGCCTCCGGTCCATCTCGGGGTTGTCCTTCCACTGGGGCAGGGGGATGATCCAGCGTCAGCTCAGGGTGTGTCTCCTGGCTGTAGAGGGACTTGTGTCAACCTGTGGCCAGGTGGGGATGCTCCTTCCCAGCCGTTAGGCTGCCCCCAGGCTCCGTGCCCTGCCCTGGCCTGGACACTCACTCTGCCTTCTTCATCGATGTCGTCTACCTCATACCTGTGGACAGAAGGAGGAAAACGCTGGGTGTAGCCAGGGGCGCAGTCCCTGTCGAGGAGTGTGGAGGACGGGGGCAGGGCAAGGACCTGGTGCTCCCTGCACAGCTGGCCCCACCCACATCACCCTCTGGAGTTTTTCTCCTGCTGTGCAGACAGGAAGCAGAGCGACAGCCCAGGCAGGTGCAGCGACCAGAGAGTAGCCCCGGGGCTGGTGTCACTCACTTGTTGGTGGCGTGGCTGTAACTGACCACCTCGGCCAGGATCCACTGCTCGTCCCCATCCACGGCCTTCACCCGGGCAGCCACCTTGTCTCCAGGTCTGGCCACGTAGTCCCCTGAGGCGGGGATGGCCCCACAGAGGGGTGGGGGCCTGTGAGCAGAACAAAGGGTCAGTCCCAGCCCCTGGGCACCAGCCCCTCCCTCGCAGCTGCTGCCCTCTCTTGTCACCGGGCTTCCCGATCCACAGGGGCAGGGTCATGGCCGACTGCTGCAGCAGGGTCATCAGCACCCCTCTGCGCATGGTCTTCCGGGGCGGCTCCGAGTCATCGTAGAGACCTGCGATCTTGGCCACTGTGGGAAGGAAGGGAAGCCTGAGGCCCCAGGGACAGGTGCTGGCCCTGACCCCCCAGCATGCTGCACTGAGCTGTTGGAGGACCGCCTGGGAGCGCCCAGTTCCTGAGTGAGCCTGAGGGCCCAGCAGGACTGTGACCTGATCTGCCAGGTGTCCTACAGGGGCTGCTGCACTGAATTACATATGGGTGAGACGGCAGCATAGCGGGCACCCAGGGGAAGGAAGCAGGGAGGGACAAAGCGGGTTCCGAGGTGCTGGGGAGGCTCTCCTGTTGATGTCGGTGCTGACCCAGAAGTGTGTTTAATGAGAATTTCCTAAAATTCAAAGGGTTCCACGGGGGTCGCGGCTAGGCCAGGGCACTTCTTCAGCGTCTACCTGCTCTATGGCCTGAACCCCCATCACCAGGCCCACGTTTTCCTGGGGTTCATTGTCCATCCTGCTCGTCAGGTCCAGCAGCACAATGGGGATCGCACAACAGGCAGGGCCCAGGCCTGGCATGGTGGCTCATTCCTGTAATCCCAACACATTGGGAGGCTGAAGCGGTCGGATCATTTGAGGTCAGGAGTTGGAGAACAACCTGGCCAACATGGTGAAACCCCGTCTGTACTAAAAATACAAAATTAGCCAGGCATGGTGGCACATGCCTGTAATTCCAGCTACTGGAAAGGCTGAGGCAGGAGAATCGCTTGAAAGGTGGGGCAGGGGGCGGTGGCGGAGGTTGCAGTGAGCCAAATCAGGCCATTGCACTCCTAGTGAGATGGGGAGGGTCTCTGTGCCAGGAGGAAGGCTTCCTGGAGGAGGCGGACCCCACAAGGCACAGGCCTGATGAGAGGGAGTGGCAGGCCTGTGACATAGGTGGGGCGTCCAGGGCAGGGACGGGGCCTGTCGCAGAGGAGGAGCATGAAGGGGAGCTGGCGCCCTGGGAATCTCGGAGGTGGAACTCCGGGGAGGAGTGGGCTGGGGCGGAGGTGATAATCCAGGATGCAGGCCAGCGTAGGGGTCTTGGTGGGCACGCTGGGGTCGGATGGAGCGCAGGAGGGAGAGAAGGGGGGACAGGTGGGTACCAGGTCTGGAGGCGGGGCCTGAAGTGGGCAGGTGCAGGGGCGTGACTCAGGCAGCGGAGGGGCCTGGGCTAGTTGAAGCCCCGAGTGAGGACCCCGCTCTGGGCTGGGATTGGAGGGGACCCGCGGTTGGGCGCGGCAGGGCTCACAGGGACACCCCCGTTCTCCTCCCCAGGGAGATGATGTTCGTCGTGCACGCCTTCCTGTCTGCCGTGGCCGCCCTTCGGGTAAGGAAGGAGACAGCGCAGCGGCAGGAGGGCGAGGGCTTGGGGTCTGCCCCGTGGCCGGAGCCGCCCTGACGCCCCTGTACCCTGCCGCGGTTAAGAATGGGCCTGGCACCCCCGTCCTAGGCGCGCCTCCTGCTCCCGCTGCATCCCGACCTCCGCCAGGACCTCTGCCCGCCGTGCTGCACGGGCGCTGGCCTCCCCGCCCCAGGGCGCCGCGCAGGTCCCTTTGCTGACACCAAGCCTGAGCCTGAGCCGGACACGGGGTCCAAGAGGCCTGTGCGCCCTGCGCGCCCGCGCGCTCCAGGAGAGGTCCACCCCAGGCAGGGCGGTTCATCCTTCAGAGGACTTCGGATCCAGCTGTTGAGGAGCCAGGACACTTTTGCGGCCCTGTTCCCGTCTCTAAGATGGGGATGATAGTATTTATGGCCATTCCTGAGCACAGCAGGACCTGCCTTTTTCCTTTGACTGGAAGGTTCTTCTCTACACCTTCTGCCTTGATAACCTGCCACCTCCACACGGAGGTCTTCCCTGTCTCCGTGGGATTATCCCTAGCTCCCATTTAAAATTGCAGCTCTGAGAACCCGGGTACCGTGGCATATGCCTGTAGTCCCAGTTACGGGGGAGGTTGAGGTGGGAGGATCGCTTGAGCCCAGGAGTTGGAGGCTGCAGTGAGCTATGATCGCTCCACTGCACTACAGCCTGGGCAAAAGAGCAAGAAACTGTCTCTAAAAATAGAAAATAAATTGCACCTCTTGTGTACTTCCCCGTCCACTCCTTTTCTGAATACTTATTATCTGACCTGCTAGGTGTTTTATTGCTCTCATTAGTCTCTCCCACCCCAACCTTTGCACTAAACTGCACGAGGACAGCTCTTGTCCCTGCTGTAGAACAAAGTTCAGCACAGAGACAATGGCCAAGAAATAGTCAATAAAATAATGGACGATGGGCGCCTTCTACTGAGCTCCCGCTACTTGTGAGTGAGTAGAGGACTTGCCCTGGGGAATTCAGTGACCTGCTGGGTGTTGCTGAGCTGTGAGGAAGTTCAGGTCTGGCTGCAGTGGTGAGGCTGTGACTCAATCAATCACTGCTGATGCTCACAGGACGTTCACTAGCTTAGTCCCAGAGGGCAAGGATTTTAACCCCCCGTCCATTTCCTCATCCATAAGATGCAAATAACAGTCACCCCTTCCTCACGGGATGGAGCTGCGTGATGCCCGGAACAGTGCCTGTTGCACGGAGGGGCTTGCTGCCAGCTCCCTCTCCCTCCTTGTCTCTTGCCTGCCTGCTGCCTGGGACGGGATGAAGAGGGGCCCTTGTGTTGCCCCAACCCTGGCTGCTGGCTAAGAGCCCATGTGATCTGCCTGTCAGAGGAGTTCCTTCAGGAAGAACCAGGGCAGCTTCTGCCCCTAGAGGGCCAATGCCCTAGGTGAGTGCAGTCCCCCAGCCCCAGCCTGGTCCAGCTCTGGAAAGAGGGTGCCCAGTTGTGCAATCCAGGCTGGCGCAGCCGAGCCTGATCTCGGTATTCAGGGCTGAGCCTGGAGGGGGCTTGTGATGCCTGACTCTGTATCTGTCTCTGGCCCCATGCCTTGGTAACTGTGAGATGTCACTGCTTTGGGTGACCGGATCTGGCTGTGCTGGATGAGCATGGAGGAAATAGCAGAAGACCAGGAATTAGAAGACATGAGTGGGCTTTGGCCGCAGCCTCCTTACCCCACTCCCTGCCCTGGGCTGCCTGTGAACAACCTTCTTGCCTCTGCAGGCACACTGGACAGCACTGCTGGAGACCTGATCCTCAGTGTCCCTAACCCCCTCCAGATACTGGATACTGGTGGCCTAGGGGAGGTCCTCAAAGACCGGTGGGACATCGACCTCGGCCAGTATCCAGGCTTTTTTTTTTTTTTTTGAGACAGAGTTTGACCCTTGTTGCCCAGGCCGGAGTGCAATGGGGCGATTTCGGCTCATCGCAACCTCCACCTCCCGGGTTCAAGCCATTCTCCTGCCTCAGCCTCCTGAGTAGCTGAGATTACATGCATGTGCCACTACGCTTGGCTAATATTCTATTTTTAGTTCAGACAGGGTTTCTCTATGTTGGCCAGGCTGGTCTCGAACTCCCAACTTCAGGTGATCTGCCTGCCTCAGCCTCCCAAGTGCTGGGATTACAGGAGTGAGCCACTGCGCCTGGCCTTCTCTAGGCTCTTGACACCTCAGCCAGAAGGAATTTAAGGACAAGTCAGAAAGTCATGAATGTAGGGAGATTTCTTGCAGAGCAAAAGGACTCACTCAAGAAGGGGAATGTGGGGGTCCTCGAGAGAGTGTCTCATGCCCTACGAGGTTTGGGGATGACCGTTATGGACTTCTTTAACTAAAGAGGGGTATATTCATGAAGATTCCAGGAAAAGGTAAAGATTTCTCAAGACTGTGGTGCCACAATTTACACCCAAATCCAGGTGTTCCTGGAGCTGTCTTGGCACTGGCCGGTGTATGGTTTTGTATGTTACTGATCGTACAGTGAGATCCCAGGTGAAACCTACATCAAATACAGCGCCATGTTGTGTCTGGTTGGTCGTAGGCAGCTTGGTCCTCATCCTATTTTTCAGGGACTTATTGACCCTTAGCATATGCAGCTATTTCAAGTTTCCTTCTTCTGGTCATGTGAAACTGCTGCCTGGGATTTTCTATTCACTTGCTACCACTCTATTAATCTCACATTCTTGCCTCTTTTCTGTGCCACCCCGTGTGGGTCTGACCGGTTGTTACTGGAGTGCAATGCAAAGTCTGAGTCAAGGGGGCCTCCTGAAGGTTGCTAGGGCAGGGGCGGAGCTAGTAGCCTGAGGACGTGCCAGTCACGGGGATTCCTCAGGGGCACAGAGGAGGGTGGAGGGGCCTGTGGCCCTAGCAGGGGAGCAGCCTCTCCTCTGCCTGGAAGCCCATGCCTCAGCTTCCCCCACACTCCCACCTGCCCGCTTGCTTCTGAACTCACACATTTCTTGGAAGGCTTGGGAGACTCACCTTTACTCAGAGGGTTGGTTAGCTATCTCGTGCCCAGCTTGACCTTGGACTTTAAATAGTGAGGACAAAGAACGAGGAGGATGGGGGGATGCCCTCCTTCCACGGGGCCCTGTGGCTTCCAAGCCTCCACTTCCTCTGATCTCTTGTCTGTGGAGCCTCCTTCAAACCCAGGGAAACAAAAGCACCTGCCATGGGCTGCTGTTCTTCTAGGATCTTCTATCAATGTTGTGTGAGTTCCCTCCGGGAGCCATGAAGCTGGGGCTGGCTCCCAGGGCAGTGGGACTGCAGTGTCCTTGTTCTTTCTTGGTTTATGCATTCATGCTCTGTTCCCCACTGCCCCTTCACTCTGCCCACACACATCACTCCAGACTGGCCTTGTGGTCAGAGCCTGGAGTGCATGGGCTGCGGGGTCTGCGGGCTGCACTGGGCCAGAACCCCTGGCGCTTTCAGGACTGGCCTGGAGCCGGCAGGTAGGTGACCTTTCCTGGGCCTGCCTATCCCATCTTTCTCTTCCAATCCCTCCCCTCTCTTGCCTGGTTCAATCAGAGAAAACTTGTCTGTTGGCCTGCCTGGCGGGGGCAGGTCAGGAGCCTGTGACATCTCAAAAAAAAAAAAAAACCCACAAAACAAATCCACCATTGGCCCTTTCCCCTTTCGTTCTTCTGTTTTCTACCCACCAAACCCAGTCATAGCTTTGGAGATCACTCTAAGCTTGTCTCCAGCTGGCATACTAAGGAGGGCAATGGAGAAGCTTCCCCACCCCCACCCCACCCCTCCTTCCGGAAGCAAATCTAAGTCCGGCCCTAGCTCCAGATCCCTCCCACACTGGACCTAGGAAACCCTCAGCACAGACAACACCCCTGCATTCCCCACATTGGACCCACACTCAGCCACTGCGGACGGGGAGGGCACAGGCCAGGTTCCCGAGAGCTCAGGTGAGTGACACACTGGGATGGCCCAGGGCGCCCTCACCCTGCTCAGCTTCTGGCTCCAACATTCCAGAAGCCGAGGCCTCTCCCATCCCTGCCCTTTCCCCATGGATATTCCATTTCAGACAACCCTGGCCGGTGTGAATCCCCCACCTTCCTTTTTTTTTTGTTTTCTCCCGGGGAGCCGGGTCTTGCTGTCACCCAGGCTGGAGTGCTGTGGGATTCTGGCCACTGCAGCCTTTAATTCCTGGGCTCAAGTGATTCTCCTGCCTCAGCCTCTGGAGTAGCTAGGACTACAGGCCCTCACCATCCTGCCTGGTTATTTTTTTAAACATTTTTTAAAAGATTTTTAGAGATGGTGTCTTGCAATGCTGCCCCAGGTTGGTCTCCAACTCCTGGCCTCCGCCTCCCTAGGGTCTGGGATTACAGGCGGGAGCCACCCTGCCTGGTACTGTCCTCTTGCTGAGTCATCAGAGTTTTGTTCATTCCCACGCCAGGCTCTGGCCCCTAGTACCAGCTCAGTTGCTCAATGGCCGTGTTTGTCCTGGAGCCCAGATGGACTGTGGCCGGGCAAGTGGATCACAGGCCTGGTCAGCCTGGGAGGTTTCCACATGTGAGGGGCACAGGGAACTCAAGGAGGGGAGCATTGGGGACAGGAGCCCATTGGGTGGAGGCTGGGGGTCACAGCAGGAAATGGTGAGACAGAGGGCACTGGCTGGTAGGGAGACAGCACAGGCAGGCCCTAGAGCTTCCTCAGTGCGGCTGGACTCTCCTGGAGACCTTCACACACCCTGCTATCTGGGCCCGGCGCCGCGAGGGTGCTTTCACTGGTCTGCACCATGGCCCAGGCCCTGGGATTTTGAACAGCTCTGCAGGTGAATGAAAGGTGTGGCCAGGCTGGGGAACCACCGCATTAGAGGCTGACCTGGTTTCAGCCCCAGCCCTGTCACTCACTGGCTTTGTGAGTGTAGGCAAGTCACTCAGCCTCCCTAGGCCCCAGTGACTTCCCTGAAAGCAAGAATGCCGCTTTCTTGCTGTTGTGATGGTTTAAAGGAAGCGGGCCTGGCTCTGGCTCCTGACACAGGAACATGGAGCTGATCCAGGACACCTCCCGCCCACCACTGGAGTACGTGAAGGGGGTTCCGCTCATCAAGTACTTTGCAGAGGCACTGGGACCCCTGCAGAGCTTCCGGCCCGCCCGATGACCTGCTCATCAGCACCTACCCCAAGTCCGGTAGGTGAGTAGGGCCACCCACCCACTCCCAGGCGGCAGTCCCCACCTTGGCCAGCGAGGTTGTGCCTTCAGCCTGCTCACCTCCCACCCCCCTCTCCAGGGACTACCTGGGTGAGCCAGATTCTGGACATGATCTACCAAGCGGCGACCTGGAGAAGTGTCACCGAGCTCCTATCTTGATGCGGGTGCCCTTCCTTGAGTTCAAAGCCCCAGGGATTCCCTCAGGTGTGTGACCGTGTCCTGGGTGCAAGGGGAGGGGAGGAAGACAGGGCTGGGCCTTCAGCTCACCAGACCTTCCCTGACCCACTGCTCAGGGCTGGAGACTCTGAAAGACACACCGGCCCCACGGCTCCTGAAGACACACCTGCCCCTGGCCCTGCTGCCCCAGACTCTGTTGGATCAGAAGGTCAAGGTGAGGCTGGGCACAGTGTTTCACATCCGTAATCCCAGCACTTTGGGAGGCTGAGGTGGGAAGATCCCTTGAAGCCAGAAGTTCCAGACCAATCTCTTCCAAAAAAACAAAAAAGAAAATCAGGTATGCATAGTGGTGTGTGCCTGTAGTAGCAGCTACTCAGGAGGCTGAGGTGGGAGGATCACCTGAGCCTGGGAGTTCAAGAGTGAAGTAAGCTATGATCACACCACTGCACTCCAGACTGGGTGACAGAGAAACCTTGTCTCAAAAAAAGATGAAGAATAAAAAGAGGGGCCGGCTGGGCGCGGTGGCTCAAGCCTGTAATCCCAGCACTTTGGGAGGCCGAGACGGGCGGATCGCGAGGTCAGGAGATTGAGACCATCCTGGCTAACACGGTGAAACCCCGTCTCTACTAAAAACTACAAAAACTAGCCGGGCAAGGTGGCGGCGCCTGTAGTCCCAGCTACCTGGGAGGCTGAGGCAGGAGAATGGCCTGAACCCGGAGGCGGAGCTTGCAGTGAGCTGAGAGACGGCCACAGCACTCCAGCCTGGGTGACAGAGCCAGACTCCGTCTCAAAAAAAAAAAAAAGAGGGGCCGGCAGGCGCGGTGGCTCATGCCTGTAATCCCAGCACTTTAACAGGCTGAGGCTAGCAGATCACCTGAGGTCTGGAGTTGGAGACCACCCGGCCAATATGGCAAACCCGTCATTACTAAATCCGAAAAAATTAGCCAGGCATGGTGTCGGGCACCTGTAATCCCAGCTACTTGGGAGGCTGAGGCAGAAGAATTGCTTCAACAGGCAGAGGTTGCAGTGAGCTGAGATCTAGCCTGGGCAACAAGAGTGAAACTCTGTCTCAAAAAAAAAAGGAGGGGGGCGCGGGCAGGCAGGTGGTGGCTCACTCCTGTAATCTCAGCACTTTGGGAGGTCGAGGCAGGTGGGCGGATCACTTGAGGTCAGGAGTTGGAGACCACCACCCTGGCCAACATCAGGAAGCCCTGTTTGTGCTAAAAATAAAAAATAGCCAGGCGTTGGGGCGGGCGCCTGTAATCTCAGCTATTCAAGAGGCTGAGTAGGAGAATCACTTGAACCTGGCAGGCGGGTGGTTGCAGTGAGCCGAGATCGAGCCACTGCACTCCAGCCTAGGAGACAGAAAGTGACTTCGTTTCAAACAGCATAAATAAATAAGTAAAGATATTTAAAAAGTTCGGAGTGCAGTGGCTCACGCCTGTAATCCCAGCACTTTGGGAGGCTGAGCAGGGCAGATCATCTGAGGTGGGACTTTGAGACCACCCTGAGCAACATAGAAAAACCCCATCTCTACTAAAAATATAAAATTGGCTGGGTGGGGGGTGGTGCATGCCTGTAATCCGGCTGCTCAGGAGCCTGAGGCAAGATAATCACTTGAACCCGGGGAGAGGTTGCGGTGAGCTGAGATCACACCATTGCACTCCTGAGATCACACCATTGCACTCCAGCCTGGGCAACAACAGCAAAACTCCCTCTCAAAACACACAAAAAAAGGGTGCCACCTGTGATGGCTCACTGCTGTAATGCCAGCACTTTGGGAGGCCAAGGTTGATGCTTGAGCTCAGGAGTTCCAGACCAGCCCAGGAAACACGAGGAGACTCCATCTTTATGAAAATGCAAAATATCAGCAGGGCATGGTGGCATGGCACTCTAGTGCCAGCTACTTGACAGTCTGAGGTTGGAGGATTGCTTGAGCCTGGGAGGTCAAGGTTGCAGTGAGCTATTATCACTCCAGTGCACTCTTTCTTTTTTTTTTTTGAGACTCTCTGTCTCAATAAATAAATAAATAAATAAATAATAAAATAAAATAAAGTAAAATATTGTCACAACAAAAAGAAAAAGCAAAGGTCCAGGTGTGGGGCATGTGAATCCAGGGAAGGAGGCCCCGCTCAGCCCAGCTTTAGTCCTGTTCTTCTGGGAAAGTCGCCTCACTTCCTCCAGCCTTGTCTCATCTTCCACGGCAGGGGGACTGTCTGCCTCTTGCTCTGATGACCAAGAACATGAGACTCTTCAGTGTAGACCTGAAGGTGAGGTGTGGTGGGTGGATCCTCATGGGCCCACAAAATTTGGTGGTGGTGGGAACATGCCTGGCGGAGCATGCCTTGCTCCAGATCGGGGTGTGACGCATTGATGCAGATTATATTACTTTAGAATATGATGGTGTCAGAGACCGGGCAGGACTTTGGCTTCTGAGCAGGGTTCAGACCCCGGCTTGATCCTACCTGTGCCGTGGGATGTCAAGCAAGTCAGCCTCTAAGCCTCAGGTTCCTCCTTTGCCAAACCAAGAGATGAGCTGGCCAGGGGAAGGCTGTGTGGTGATGGTGCTGGGGTCGAGTCTTCTGCCCCCGCAGGTGGTCTATGTTGCCCGCAACGCAAAGGATGTGGCGGTCTCCTACTACCACTTCTACCACATGGCCAAGGTGCACCCTGACCCTGGGACCTGGGACAGCTTCCTGGAGAAGTTCATGGCCGGAGAAGGTGGGTTTGACGGGAGGAAGGAGGGTGTGGAGCCAAGGTGTGCTGGCTACAACGCACAGCAACCCTGTGTCACCGCCCTCTGCCCGCTTCTCCAGTGTCCTACGGGTCCTGGTACCAGCATGTGCAGGAGTGGTGGGAGCTGAGCCACACCCACCCTATTCTCTACCTCTTCTATGAAGACATGAAGGAGGTGAGACCACTGCGATGCTTCCCCTCATGTGACACCTGGGGGCAGGCACCTCACAGGGACCCGTCAAGGCTGCCCAGCCCCGTTCCTGGGTGGCCCCATAGTAGGCCCAGATTCCGCATCCTGCCTCCCTGGCCCAGGCCTCCCCGCTACAGCCCCACCTGGCAGCGGGTCCCACAGCTCTCATCTCCCGCACCTGAGTCAGCTGCAGGGTGGCCACGGATTAGATACTTAGTCCTATTGCTTATCCCCACCAAAGGGTGTGCCACCCAGGGCCACAGTCACGGAAGAAGATCATCCCGGTCCTCACCCATAGGAGCCAAGCCCAGCTCATGATGGGATCACAGGGCAGAGAGCAATTCATTTTGCCCCAAGGACTGGGGCCCCAGGGGTCGAGGAGCTGGCTCTGTGGGTTTCCAGTGGAAGTGGCCAGTTCCCCTCTGTGGTTAGAGAAGGGGACCCCTTTTATTTTCCCAAATCGGCAAACCTAGCCTCCACTGAGGAGCCTCTGCTCCTCAGAACCCCAAAGGGAGATTCGGAAAATCCTGGAGTTTGTGGGGCGCTCCCTGCCAGAGGAGACCGTGGACCTCATGGTTCAACACACGTCATTCAAGGAGATGAAGAAGAACCCTATGACCAACTACACCACCGTCCCCCAGGAGTTCATGGACCACAGTATCTCCCCCTTCATGAGGAAAGGTGGGCGCCGGCCAGCACGGGGTTTGGGGCGGGTGGGAGCAGCGGCTGGAGCCTCCCCATAGGCACTGGGGGCCTCCCCTGGGATGAGACTCCAGCTTTGCTCCCTGCCTTCCTCCCTGAGGCATGGCTGGGGACTGGAAGACCACCTTCACCGTGGCGCAGAAGAGCGCTTCGATGCGACTATGCGGAGAAGATGGCAGGCTGCAGCCTCAGCTTCCGCTCTGAGCTGTGAGAGGGGCTCCCGGGGTCACTGCAGAGGGAGTGTGCGAATCAAGCCTGACCAAGCGGCTCAAGAATCAAATATGAATTGAGGACCAGGGACAGTAGGTTATGTCTGTAATCCCAGCAATTTGGGAGGCTGAGGTGGGAGGATCATCTGAACCCAGGAGTTCAAGACCAACCTGGGCAACATAGTGAGATTCTGTTGAAAAAAAAATAATAACAAATAAAAAATCAAATTTTTTTTTTTTTTTTGAGACAGAGTCTCTCTCTGTCGCCCAGGCTGGAGTGCAGTGGCACGATCTTGGCTCACTGCAAGCTCTGCCTCCCGGGCCCACGCCATTCTCCTGCCTCAGCCTCCCGAGTAGCTGGGACCACAGGCGCCTGCCACCACGCCTGGCTAATTTTTTGTATTTTTAGTAGAGACGAGGTTTCACGTTTAGCCAGGATGGTCTCGATCTCGTGACCTTGTGATCTGCCCACCTTGGCCTCCCAAAGTGCTGGGATTACAGGCATGAGCCCCGCACCCGGCCAATAAAATCAGCTTTTAAAAACAGAATAAAATATGATTTGTGGGCCAGGCAGGGTGGCTCATGCCTGTAATCCCAGTAATTTGCAAAGTTGAGACCAGAGGATCACTGGAGGACAGGAGTTTGGGACCAGCCTGATCAATGTTACAAGATGCCGTCCCTACAAAAATTTGAGAAAATTATCTGCACGTGGTGGTGGGCACCTGTAGTGCCAGCTACTTGGCAAGTGAAGGCAGGAGGATTACCTGAGCCAGGAAAGTTATGGCTGCAGTTGGCTGTGACTGTGGTAATCCACTCAAGCCTGAGGGACAGAGTGAACCCTGCCTGAGAAATAAACAATTTAATGAAATAAATTTGATTTGTTACTAGCCTGGCCAACATGGTGAAACCCCAACTCTACTGAAAGAAAACAAACAAATAAATATCGCAAGAACAGAAAACCAAATACCGCATGTTCTCACTCATAGGTGGGAAGTGAACAATGAGATCACTTGAACACAGGAAGGGGATCATCACACACTGGGTCCTATTGTGGGGAGGGGTTGGGGGGAGTGATAGCATTAGGAGATATACCTAATGTAAATGATGAGTTAATGGGTGCAGCACACCAACATGGCACATGTATACATATGTAACTAACCTGCACATTGTGCACATGTACCCTAGAACTTAAAGTCTAATAAGAAAAAATGGAAAAAAAAAAGAAAAGAAACAAACAAAAACACATAAATTAGCGGGGCGTGGTGGTGGACGCCTGTAATCCCAGCTACTCCGGAGGCTGAGACAGGAGAATCTCTTGAATTGTGTGGGAGAGGGCAGAGGTTGCAGTGAGCCAAGATAGCCCCACTTCACTCCAGCCTGGCCATAAAAGTGAAACTCCATCTCGAAAAAATAATATTAATGAATAAAATAAAATAAATTATGATTTGGGCTGGGCTCAGTGGCTTATGCCTCTAATCCCAGCACTTCAGCCTGGTGTCATTTGAGGTCAGGAATTGGAGACCCCTGGCCAACATGGTGAAACTCCATCTCTACTAAAAACACAAAATTAACCAGGAGTGTTGGCGCGCACTTGTAATCCCAGTTACTCGGAGGCTGAGGCAAGAGAATCGTAGTGAACCAAGATCGCGCCACTGCCCACCAGCCTGGGTGACAGAGCAAGACTCTGTCTTGAAAAATAAATAAATAAATAAACAAAATAAAATAAGCAGGAGACACACAGCAAAAGAAGTGCAGCACAGGCCGGGCGCGGTGGCTCAAGCCTGTAATCCCAGCACTTTGGGAGGCCGAGACGGGCGGATCACGAGGTCAGGAGATCGAGACCATCCTGGCTAACACGGTGAAACCCCGTCTCTACTAAAAATATACAAAAAATTAGCCGGGCGAGATGGCGGGCGCCTGTAGTCCCAGCTACTCGGGAGGCTGAGGCGAGAGAATGGCGTAAAAAACCCGGGAGGCGGAGCTTGCAGTGAGCTGAGATCCGGCCACTGCACTCCAGCCTGGGCGACAGAGCGAGACTCCGTCTCAAAAAAAAAAAAAAAAAAAAAAAAAAAAAAAAAAAAAGAAGTGCAGCACAGAGTAACATATTGCAAAAGAAAACTGTATTTTCCAAGTTAAGTGCATAATAGACAAGACAATACACCTTGAGTGAGTTCAGAACGGGCTGCTCGTCAGGGTGGAGCAGTGTTGATTACTGCAGGAAAAACCCCTGATGGGAATCTTACACGATTGTTCATAATGGGTAGGAAGAGGTGTCACCAGCAAGCATGATCTGGGTGGTCCTCTGCGTGCACATGGGCATTTGCTATACATGCCTGTTCCTAGGACACATGTCTCATTAGCATTTTAAATCTCCACCCAGGGGTGTGGTTTTTACTATAAAATGAGCAAAGGGTCAGTTTGAGGACAGGTAAAATCAAAATGTACATGTTCTCAAAAGGGAAAGTCCCTACTGGGGATAGCTTTGCTTGAGCTCAGTGCCCAGGTGAATGCTGAGGCTTACTGTGTTGGCCGTGAGGTCACCAAGGTTGCATCCTGAGAAGGTGGTTGTCTTCTTGACTACCTCTCCTGCCTCACCTGGGCTCCATGCCCTGCCTTGGTCCAAACAAGGACCTCCAGCATGTCTGATCAGCCTGTTCCTGACATCATCCATGGCCTCTCCCATGGTGGCTGCTTTACTCGCTGTGGGGGCACGTGGATCAGGGCGTGGTAGAAGCAGGTGGTCTGGGGATACACAGCTAGCATGAGCTGCTCCTTCTGGAACAAGGCCTCCGGTCCATCTCGGGGTTGGCCTTCCACTGGGGCAGGGGGATGATCCAGCGTCAGCTCAGGGTGTGTCTCCTGGCTGTAGAGGGACTTGTCTCAACTTGTGGCCAGGTGGGGATGCTCCTTCCCAGCTGTTAGGCTGCCCCCAGGCTCCGTGTCCAGCCCTGGCCTGGACACTCCCTCTTTGCCTTCTTCATCGATGTCATCTACCTCATACCTGTGGACAAAAGGAGGAAAACGCTGGGTGTAGCCAGGGGCACAGTCTCTGTTGAGGAGTGTGGAGGATGGGGGCAGGGCGAGGACCTGGTGCTCCCTGCACAGCTGGCCCCACCCACATCACCCTCGGGAGCTTTTCTCCAGCTGTGCAGACAGGAAGCAGAGCGGCAGCCCAGGCAGGTGCAGCGACCAGAGAGTAGCCCCGGGGCTGGTGTCACTCACTTGTTGGTGGTGTGGCTGTAACTGACCACCTCGGCCAGGATCCACTGCTCGTCCCATCCACGGCCTTTACCGGGCAGCCACCTTGTCTCCAGGTCTGGCCACGTAGTCCCCTGAGGCGGGGATGGCCCCACAGAGGGGTGGGGGCCTGTGAGCAGAACAAAGGGTCAGTCCCAGCCCCTGGGCACCAGCCCCTCCCTCGCAGCGGCTGCCTTCACTTGTCACCGGGCTTCCCGATCCACAGGGGCAGGGTCATGGCCGACTGCTGCAGCAGGGTCATCAGCACCCCTCTGCGCATGGTCTTCCAGGGCGGCTCTGAGTCATTGTAGAGACCTGCGATCTTGGCCGCTGTGGGAAGAAAGGGAGGCCCGAGGCCCCAGGGACAGGTGCTGGCCCTGACCCCCCCATGCTGCACTGAGTTGTGGGAAGGAGCCCCTGGGAGCCCTAGTTTCTGAGTGAGCCTGAGGGCCCAGCAGGACTGTGACCCGATCGGCCAGGTGGCCTACACGGCTGCTGCGCTCAACTACAGATGGGCGAGACGGCAGCACAGTGGGCACCCAGAGGGAGGAACCAGGGACAGATAAAGCAGGTTCTGAGGTGCTGGTCAGGTTCTCTTCCTGATGTCAGTGCTGACCCAGAAGTGTATTTAATGAGAATTTCCTGAAATTGGAAGAATCCCGTGGGGTCGCGGAGAGGCGGAGGCACTTCTTCAGGGTCTACCTGCTCTACTGCCTGAACCCCCTTCACCAGGGCCGCCTCTATGTGGGGTTCACTGTCAGCCCTGCTTCTCAGGTCCAGCAGTACAATGGGGGCCGCACAAAAGACAAGGCCCAGGCCGGTGCAGTCGCTCAGGCCTGTAATCTCAGCACTTTGGGAAGCCGAAGCTGTCCGATCACTTGAGGTCAGCTGTTCTTCGAGAACAGCCTGGCCAACTTGGTGAAACCCTGTCTCTGATAAAAATACAAACTTAGCCAGGCATGGTGGCACAAACCTGTAATTCCAGCTACTTGGGAGACTGAGACAGGAGAATCCCTTGAGCCCGGGGTCGGGACGGTGGTGCAGCAAGCTGAATCGCGCCATTGCACGCCTGGTGAGACCAGGAGGGTCTCTGAGGCCGGAAGAAGGCTTCCTGGAGAAGGCGGACCCCGCGAGGCACAGGCCTGATGAGAGGGACCCTCCAGTCCTGTGACAAGGGTGGGGCGTCTGGGGAGGAGACAAGGCCTGTCGCAGAGGAGGAGTGTGACGGGGGAGCCCTGGGAATCTCGGCGGTGGAACTCCGGAAGGAGCGGGCTGGGGCGGGGTGATGATCCAGGCTGGAGTCCAGCATAGGGGTCTTGGTGGGCACGCTGGGGTCCGATGGAGCACAGGAGGGAGGAGTGGGGACAGGTGGGTACCTGGGTTGGAGGAGGGGCCTGAGGTGGGCAGGTGCATGGGGCGTGACTTCAGGCAGGGGCCTGGGGCTCTGCTGAAGTGGGGAATGAGGACCTCACTTTCGGGTGGGATTGGAGGGGACCGGAGGTGGAGCGCGGCGGGACTCCCAGGGACATTCCGTTCTCCTCCCCAGGGAAATAGCGCTGATAGTGCACAGCTTCCCGTCCGCCGTGGCAGCCCTTCCGCGGGTAAGGAAGGAGACCGGGCGGCCGCTAGTGGTCGGGGTTTGGGGTGCGACCCCTGCCAGGAGCCACCCTGATGCCCCCGTATCCTGCCGCGGTTGGAGTGGGCCTGGCACCCCCACCCTGGGCGCGCCTCCCGCTCGTACTGCACCCCTACCTCCTCCCGACGCACCCTACTGGCCACTGGCCTTCGGGCCTCCTCCGTCCCAGGGAGCCGCGCAGGTCCCTTTGCTGACGCCCAGCCTGAGCCTAAGCCGGACCCTGGAACCTAGAGGCCTGTGCGCCCTGAGCTCCCGCGCACTCCAGGGGAGGTCCGCCCCAGGCACGGAGGTTCCATTGATGATCCACGGTCCAGACAACTTTGGATCCAGCTGTTTGTTGAGGAACCAGGAAACGCCCTGACAATTTTGCAACCCTCTCCCCGTCTCTAAGATGGGGATGTACTACTGGCCATTACTGAGAACAGCAGGACCTGCCTTTCCTTTTGACTGGAAGGTTCTTCCCTACACCTTCTGTCTTGATAACCTGCCACCTCCACAGGGAGGTCTTCCCTGGCTCCCGATTTAAAATTGCAGCTCTGATAAGCCGGGCATGGTGGCATATGCCTGTAGTCCCAGCTACGGGGGAGGCTGAGGTGGGAGGATCGCTTGAGCCCAGGAGTTGGAGGCTGCAGTGAACTATGATCGCTCCACTGCACTACAGCCTGGGCAAAAGAGCAACACTGTCTCTAAAAATATAAAATAAAATTGCACTTCTTATGTACCTCCCCTACCACTCCTTTTCCTGAATACTTTGTTACTTGTGATGTGTTCTATGGCTCTCATTACTCTCTCCCACTCCAACCTTTGCACTAAACTGCCCAAGGACAGCTCTTGTCACTGCTGTAGAACAAAGTCTCAGCGCAAAGCTGATGGCCAAGAAATAGTCAATAAAATAATGGACGATGGGCGCCTTCTACTGAGCTCCCGCTACTTGTGAGTGAGTAGAGGACTTGCCCTGGGGAAATTCAGTGACCTGCTGGGTGTTGCTGAGCTGTGAGGAAGTTCAGGTCTGGCTGCAGTGGTGAGGCTGTGACTCAATCAATCACTGCTGATGCTCACAGGACGTTCACTAGCTTAGTCCCAGAGGGCAAGGATTTTAAACCCCCCCGTCCATTTCCTCATCCATAAGATGCAAATAACAGTCACCCCTTCCTCACGGGATGGAGCTGCGTGATGCCCGGAACAGTGCCTGTTGCACGGAGGGGCTTGCTGCCAGCTCCCTCTCCCTCCTTGTCTCTTGCCTGCCTGCTGCCTGGGACGGGATGAAGAGGGGCCCTTGTGTTGCCCCAACCCTGGCTGCTGGCTAAGAGCCCATGTGATCTGCCTGTCAGAGGAGTTCCTTCAGGAAGAACCAGGGCAGCTTCTGCCCCTAGAGGGCCAATGCCCTAGGTGAGTGCAGTCCCCCAGCCCCAGCCTGGTCCAGCTCTGGAAAGAGGGTGCCCAGTTGTGCAATCCAGGCTGGCGCAGCCGAGTCCTGATCTCGGTATTCAGGGCTGAGCCTGGAGGGGGCTTGTGATGCCTGACTCTGTATCTGTCTCTGGCCCCATGCCTTGGTAACTGTGAGATGTCACTGCTTTGGGTGACCGGATCTGGCTGTGCTGGATGAGCATGGAGGAAATAGCAGAAGACCAGGAATTAGAAGACATGAGTGGGCTTTGGCCGCAGCCTCCTTACCCCACTCCCTGCCCTGGGCTGCCTGTGAACAACCTTCTTGCCTCTGCAGGCACACTGGACAGCACTGCTGGAGACCTGATCCTCAGTGTCCCTAACCCCCTCCAGATACTGGATACTGGTGGCCTAGGGGAGGTCCTCAAAGACCGGTGGGACATCGACCTCGGCCAGTATCCAGGCTTTTTTTTTTTTTTTTGAGACAGAGTTTGACCCTTGTTGCCCAGGCCGGAGTGCAGTGGGGCGATTTCGGCTCATCGCAACCTCCACCTCCCGGGTTCAAGCCATTCTCCTGCCTCAGCCTCCTGAGTAGCTGAGATTACATGCATGTGCCACTACGCTTGGCTAATATTCTATTTTTAGTTCAGACAGGGTTTCTCCATGTTGGCCAGGCTGGTCTCGAACTCCCAACTTCAGGTGATCTGCCTGCCTCAGCCTCCCAAAGTGCTGGGATTACAGGAGTGAGCCACTGCGCCTGGCCTTCTCTAGGCTCTTGACACCTCAGCCAGAAGGAATTTAAGGACAAGTCAGAAAGTCATGAATGTAGGGAGATTTCTTGCAGAGCAAAAGGACTCACTCAAGAAGGGGAATGTGGGGGTCCTCGAGAGAGTGTCTCATGCCCTACGAGGTTTGGGGATGACTGTTATGGACTTCTTTAACTAAAGAGGGGTATATTCATGAAGATTCCAGGAAAAGGTAAAGATTTCTCAAGACTGTGGTGCCACAATTTACACCCAAATCCAGGTGTTCCTGGAGCCGTCTTGGCACTGGCGGGTGTATGGTTTTGTATGTTACTGATCGTACAGTGAGATCCCAGGTGAAACCTACATCAAATACAGCGCCATGTTGTGTCTGGTTGGTCGTAGGCAGCTTGGTCCTCATCCTATTTTTCAGGGACTTATTGACCCTTAGCATATGCAGCTATTTCAAGTTTCCTTCTTCTGGTCATGTGAAACTGCTGCCTGGGATTTTCTATTCACTTGCTACCACTCTATTAATCTCACATTCTTGCCTCTTTTCTGTGCCACCCCGTGTGGGTCTGACCGGTTGTTACTGGAGTGCAATGCAAAGTCTGAGTCAAGGGGGCCTCCTGAAGGTTGCTAGGGCAGGGGCGGAGCTAGTAGCCTGAGGACGTGCCAGTCACGGGGATTCCTCAGGGGCACAGAGGAGGGTGGAGGGGCCTGTGGCCCTAGCAGGGGAGCAGCCTCTCCTCTGCCTGGAAGCCCATGCCTCAGCTTCCCCCACACTCCCACCTGCCCGCTTGCTTCTGAACTCACACATTTCTTGGAAGGCTTGGGAGACTCACCTTTACTCAGAGGGTTGGTTAGCTATCTCGTGCCCAGCTTGACCTTGGACTTTAAATAGTGAGGACAAAGAACGAGGAGGATGGGGGGATGCCCTCCTTCCACGGGGCCCTGTGGCTTCCAAGCCTCCACTTCCTCTGATCTCTTGTCTGTGGAGCCTCCTTCAAACCCAGGGAAACAAAAGCACCTGCCATGGGCTGCTGTTCTTCTAGGATCTTCTATCAATGTTGTGTGAGTTCCCTCCGGGAGCCATGAAGCTGGGGCTGGCTCCCAGGGCAGTGGGACTGCAGTGTCCTTGTTCTTTCTTGGTTTATGCATCCATGCTCTGTTCCCCGCTGCCCCTTCACTCTGCCCACACACATCACTCCAGACTGGCCTTGTGGTCAGAGCCTGGAGTGCATGGGCTGCTGGGGCCTATGGGCTGCACTGGGCCAGAACCCCTGGCACCTTCAAGACTGGCCTGGAGCAGGCAGGTAGGTGACCTTTCCTGGGCCTACCTATCCCATCTTTCTCCTCCAATCCCTCCCCTCTCTTGCCTGGGTCAATTAGAGAAAGCTTGTCTGTTGGCCTGCCTGGCAGGAGCAGGTCAGGTGACCCATGACAGCTTAAAAAAAAACAAAAACAAACCACTGGGCCCTTTCCCCTTTCATTCTTCTGTTTTCTACACATCAAACCCAGTCATGGCTTTGGAGATCACGCTAAGCTTGTCTCCAGCTGGCATACTAAGGAGGGCAATGGAGAAGTTCCTCCACCCCCAACCCCACCCCTTCCTTGTGGAAGCAAATCTAAGTCCGGCCCTAGCTCCAGATCCCTCCCACACTGGACCTAGGAAACCCTCAGCACAGACAACACCCCTGCATTCCCCACATTGGACCCACACTCAGCCACTGCGGGCGAGGAGGGCACAAGGCCAGGTTCCCGAGAGCTCAGGTGAGTGACACACTGGAATGGCCCAGGGCGCCCTCACTCTGCTCAGCTTCTGGCTCCAACATTCCAGAAGCCGAGGCCTCTCCCATCCCTGCCCTTTCCCCATGGATATTCCATTTCAGACAACCCCGGCTGGCGTGAATCCCCCTCCCTTCCTTTTTTTTTCTGGGGAGGCCAGGTCTTGCTGTCACCCAGGCTGGAGTGCTGTGGGATCCTGGCCACTGCAGCCTTTAATTCCTGGGCTCAAGTGATTCTCCTGCCTCAGCCTCTGGAGTAGCTAGGACCTACCATTCTGCCTGGATAGTTTTTAAAAATATTTTTAAAAGATTTTTAGAGATGGTGTCTTGCAATGCTGCCCAGATTGGTCTCCAACTCCTGGCCTCGGCCTCCCTAGGGTCTGGGATTACAGGCGGGAGCCACCCTGCCTGGGCCCGTCCTTTTGCTGAGTCATCAGAGTTTTGTTCATTCCCACGCCAGGCTCTGGCCCCTAGTACCAGCTCAGTTGCTCAGTGGGCCGTTGTTTGTCCTGGAGCCCAGATGGACTGTGGCCGGGCAAGTGGATCACAGGCCTGGTCAGCCTGGGAGGTTTCCACATGTGAGGGGCACAGGGAACTCAAGGAGGGGAGCATTGGGGACAGGAGCCCACTGGGTGGAGGCTGGGGGTCACAGCAGGAAATGGTGAGACAGACGGCACTGGCTGGTAGGGAGACAGCACAGGCAGGCCCTAGAGCTTCCTCAGTGCAGCTGGACGCTCCTGGAGACCTTCACACACCCTGCTATCTGGGCCCCGCGCCGCGAGGGTGCTTTCACTGGTCTGCACCATGGCCCAGGCCCTGGGATTTTGAACAGCTCTGCAGGTGAATGAAAGGTGTGGCCAGGCTGGGGAACCACCGCATTAGAGGCTGACCTGGTTTCAGCCCCAGCCCTGCCACTGACTGGCTTTGTGAGTGTAGGCAAGTCACTCAGCCTCCCTAGGCCCCAGTGACTTCCCTGAAAGCAAGAATGCCGCTTTCTTGCTGTTGTGATGGTGTTAAAGGAAGCGGGCCTGGCTCTGGCTCCTGACACAGGAACATGGAGCTGATCCAGGACACCTCCCGCCCACCACTGGAGTACGTGAAGGGGGTTCCGCTCATCAAGTACTTTGCAGAGGCACTGGGACCCCTGCAGAGCTTCCGGGCCCGGCCCGATGACCTGCTCATCAGCACCTACCCCAAGTCCGGTAGGTGAGGAGGGCCACCCACCCACTCCCAGGCGGCAGTCCCCACCTTGGCCAGCGAGGTTGTGCCTTCAGCCTGCTCACCTCCCAGCTCCCTCCCTCTCCAGGGACTACCTGGGTGAGCCAGATACTGGACATGATCTACCAAGGCGGCGACCTGGAGAAGTGTCACCGAGTTCCCATCTTGATGCGGGTGCCCTTCCTTGAGTTCAAGGCCCCAGGGATTCCCTCAGGTATGTGACCGTGTCCTGGGTGCAAGGGGAGGGGAGGAAGACAGGGCTGGGCCTTCAGCTCACCAGACCTTCCCTGACCCACTGCTCAGGGCTGGAGACTCTGAAAGACACACCGGCCCCACGGCTCCTGAAGACACACCTGCCCCTGGCCCTGCTGCCCCAGACTCT
Source organism: Trachypithecus francoisi (assembly GCF_009764315.1). Classification (NCBI taxonomy): domain Eukaryota; kingdom Metazoa; phylum Chordata; class Mammalia; order Primates; family Cercopithecidae; genus Trachypithecus; species Trachypithecus francoisi. Next base: position 82,785,046 of record NW_022681455.1, on the reverse strand, counting down.
GTTGGATCAGAAGGTCAAGGTGAGGCTGGGCACAGTGTTTCACATCCGTAATCCCAGCACTTTGGGAGGCTGAGGTGGGAAGATCCCTTGAAGGCAGAAGTTTCAAACCTGTCTCGTCCAAAAAAAAAAATCAGGTATGCATAGTGGTGTGTGCCTGTAGTAGCAGCTACTCAGGAGGCTGAGGTGGGAGGATCACCTGAGCCTGGGAGTTCAAGAGTGAAGTAAGCTATGATCACACCACTGCACTCCAGACTGGGTGACAGAGAAACCTTGTCTCAAAAAAAGATGAAGAATAAAAAGAGGGGCCGGCAGGCGCGGTGGCTGACGTCTGTAATCCCAGCACTTTAAGAAACTGAGGCAGGCAAATCACTTTAGACTAGGAGTTCGAGACCAGCCTGGCCTACATGGCAAAACCCCATCTCTACTAAAAATACAAAAAAATTAGCCAGGTGTGGTGACAGACATCTGTAATCCCAGCCCCTCGGGAGGCCGAGGCAGGAGAATTGCTCCAACACGGGAAGCAGAGGTTGCAGTCAACCGAGACCTCACCATTGCACTGCAGCCTGGGAAACATGAGTAAAACTGTCTCAAAAAAAAAAAAAAAAAAACAAAGGCAGCAGGGGGCGGGGAGCTGGGCCTGTTGTGGCTCACACCTGTAATACCAGCAGTTTGGGAGGCTGAGGTGGGCAGATCACCTGAGGTCAGGAGTTCGAGATCATCCTGGCCAACAAGAAACCTCATCTCTACTAAAAATACAAAACTTAGCCAGGCGTTGAGGCAGGCGCCTATAATCCCAGCTACTCAGGATGCTGACGTGTGAGAATCGCTTGACCTGAGAGTCGGTGGTTGCAGTGAGCTGAGATCATGCCACTACACTTCAGCCTGGGAGACAGAACGAGACTTCCTTTCAAACAAATAAATATTAAAAAAGGTTTGCCACCTGTGATGGCTCACTGCTGTAATGCCAGCACTTTGGGAGGCTAACGTGGGTGGAACACTTGAGCTCAGGAGTTCCAGACCAGCCCGGGAAACATGGGGAGACTCCATCTCTATAAAAAATGCAAAATAACAGCAGGGCATGGTGGTACGGCGCTGTAGTGCCAGGTACTCAAAAGTCCGAGGTTGGAGGATTGCTTGAGCCTGGGAGGTCAAGGTTGCAGTGAGCTATCACTCCAGTGCACTCCAACCTGGGCGACACGAAAAAAGAAAGACCAAGGTCTTTTTTTTTGAAACGGAGTCTAAAAAAAAAAAAAAAAAAAAATCCCACAACACACACAACAAAAAGAAAACTCAAAGGTCCAGGTAAGGTGTGGGGCATGTGAATCCGGGAAGGAGGCCCCGGCTCAGCCCAGCTTTGGTCCTGTTCTTCTGAGAAAGTCGCCTCACTTCCTCCAGCCTTGTCTCATCTTCCGCGGCGGAGGGACTGCCTGCCTTTTGCTCCGATGACCAAGAACATGAGACTTCAGTGTAGATCTAAGAAAGGTAGAGGGTGGATCCTTACGGGCCCACAAAATTTGGTGGTGGTGGGAACATGCCTGGCGGAGCATGCCTTGCTCCAGATCGGGGTGTGACGCATTGATGCAGATTATATTACTTTAGAATATGATGGTCTCAGGGACCGGGCAGGATTTTGGCTTCCAAGCAGGGTTCAGATCCCAGCTTGGCCTACCGGTGCGATGAGATCTCAAGCAAGTCAGCCTCTAAGTCTCAGGTTCTTCCTCTGCCAAACCAAGAGATGAGCTGGCCAGGGGAAGGCCGTGTGGTGATGGTGCTGGGGTCGAGTCTTCTGCCCCCGCAGGTGGTCTATGTTGCCCGCAACGCAAAGGATGTGGCGGTCTCCTACTACCACTTCTACCACATGGCCAAGGTGCACCCTGACCCTGGGACCTGGGACAGCTTCCTGGAGAAGTTCATGGCCGGAGAAGGTGGGTTTGACGGGAGGAAGGAGGGTGTGGAGCCAAGGTGTGCTGGCTACAACGCACAGCAACCCTGTGTCCCTGCCCCCTGCCCGTTTCTCCAGTATGCTACGGGTCCTGGTACCAGCATGTGCAGGAGTGGTGGGAGCTGAGCCACACCCCCCTGTTCTCTACCTCTTCTATGAAGACATGAAGGAGGTGAGACCACCTGCGATGCTTCCCCTCATGTGACACCTGGGGGCAGGCACCTCACAGGGACCCGCCAAGGCCACCCAGCCACCTCCCTGCGTGGCCCCCACAACAGGCCCGGATTCCCCATCCTGCCTCCCTGGCCCAGGCCTCCCCGCTACAGCCCCACCTGGCAGCGGGTCCCACACAGCTCTCATCTCCTGTGCCTGAGTCAGCTGCATGGGTGGCCACGGATCAGCTACTTTTTTTGAGACCAAGTCTTGCTCTGTTGTCCAGGATGGCATGCAGTGGTGTGATATCAGCTCAGTATAACCTCCCCCTCCCAGGTTCAAGTGATTCTCCTGCCTCAGCCTCCTGAGTAGCTGGGATTACAGGTGCACACTGCCACACCTGGCTAATTTTTGTGTTTTGCCATGTTGGCCAGGTGGGTCTCCATCTCCTGAGCTCAGGTGATCCGCCTGCCTCAGCCTCCCAGAGTGTTGGGATTACAGGCCTGGACCATGGTCACTTGCCACGGATCAGCTCTCTATTCCAATTCCTTCTCCCTGCCAACGGTTATGCCACCCAGGGCCACAGTCATGGAAGACGACCATCCCAGTCCTCACCCATAGGAGCCAAGCCCAGCTCATGATGGGATCACAGGGCAGAGAGCAATTCATTTTGCCCCAGGGACCGGGGCCCCGGGGGTCGAGGAGCTGGCTCTGTGGGTTTTCTAGTGGAAGTGGCCAGTTCCCCTCTGAGGTTAGAGAAGGGGACCCCTTTTATTTTCCCGAATCAGCAAACCTAGCCTCCACTGAGGAGCCCTCTGCTGCTCAGAACCCCAAAAGGGAGATTTGGAAGATCCTGGAGTTTGTGGGGCGCTCCCTGCCAGAGGAAACCGTGGACCTCATGGTTCAACACACGTCATTCAAGGAGATGAAGAAGAACCCTATGACCAACTACACCACCGTCCCCCAGGAGTTCATGGACCACAGTATCTCCCCCTTCATGAGGAAAGGTGGGCGCCGGCCAGCACGGGGTTTGGGGCGGGTGGGAGCAGCGGCTGGAGCCTCCCCATAGGCACTCGGGGCCTCCCCTGGGATGAGACTCCAGCTTTGCTCCCTGCCTTCCTCTTCCAGGCATGGCTGGGGACTGGAAGACCACCTTCACCGTGGCGCAGAATGAGCGCTTCGATGCGGACTATGCGGAGAAGATGGCAGGCTGCAGCCTCAGCTTCCGCTCTGAGCTGTGAGAGGGCCTCCCAGGGTCACTGCAGAGGAAGTGTGCGAATCAAGCCTGACTAAGCGGCTCAAGAATAAAATATGATTTGTGTTCAATGCAGAGTCTCCATTTCAAGCCAAGAGAAACCCTGAGCTGAAAGAGTGATCGCCCAGCGGGGCCAAATACGGCCAGCTCCCCACTCCAGCTCCCCAACTTGCCCTGTTTGGAGAGAGGAGAGGGTCTGGAGAAGTAAAACTCAGGAGACGAGTGGAGAAGGAATGTCTGTTTAATCCCAGCATGTCCCCTGCTGTCCTGCCCTGTGTCGTTGGGGGATGGCGAGTCCACCAGGCAGGGTCACTTTTTCTTGGGCTCCTTACAAGCCACCACGTACCTCTGAGCCACATTGAGGGGAGGGGAATAGCCGTCTGCATAGGAGTGTCTTCAAACAGGACCGAGTAGTCATCCTGGGGCTGTGTGGCAGGCAGACAGGAAGGGCTGCTCAGAGACCCCCAGGCCAGGACAGGCACCCCCTTCCCCCAGCCTAGACCACAGGAGCCTTTGGGCCATGAACGCTCAGCCACTGTCATCATCCTTCACTCTGGGGTCAAGAAGTCTTGGCCCAGTCCCTGCTGCTACAGAGCTCTTTTCTCAGTGGCAGGAGGCTCAGGGCAGTGAAAAGGGTGGGGGAGAGGATGGGGCGCTGACTCCCTTCCTAATGGGGCCATAGCTGGAGGGTCTGCTGCCTTTCAGGGACCCAGGCAACCCAGATGGTGGCAGGTAGGGATCCTAGCCTCAGGTGGCTTGTGTCCCATGTCACCAGGAGCTCAAGGGGGTAGGAGCCCGGGGCTCAGGGCAGGAGCTTCCCATCTCAGAGCTAGTTCTCCTAGGGCTGCAGAAAGGAAGTCGCTGACTAGGGCTTGCCAAGACTGCCAGGGCTTGTAAGGGGATGGTGACCTTTGTGGCTGGAGTGGAAGAGGGAGGGCAGCTGGTGGGTGCTGTCAGCTTAGAGCCTGTGAGATGAGGACAAGGGGAGGGATGGGGGGAGGACCCCTCGTGTGTCTGACCAGCCTGTTCTGACATCACCCATGGCCTCTCCCATGGAGGCTGGTTTACCCGCTGTGGGGGTGCGTGGATCAGGGCACGGTAGAAGCAGGTGGTCTGGGGATACAGGGCCAGCACGAGCTGCTCCTTCTGGAACAAGGCCTCGGGGTCCGTCTCTGGGTTGGCCTTCCACTGGGGCAGCGGGATGACACGGCGCCGGCTCAGGGTGTGTCTCCTGGGAGAAGAGGGGCTTATATCAACCTGTGGCCAGGTGGGGATGCTCCTTCCCAGCCGTTAGGCTGCCCCCAGGCTCCGTGCCCTGCCCTGGCCTAGACACTCACTCTTTGCCTTCTTCATCGATGTCGTCTACCTCATACCTGTGGACAAAAGGAGGAAAACGTGGATGCAGCCAGGGGTGCAGTCCCTGTCGGGGAGTGTGGATGGGGGAGGACCTGGTGCTCTTCGCACAGTTGGCCTCTGGGGAGCACCCTCTGGGGAGCTTTTCTCCTGCTGTGCAGACAGGGAGTAGAGCGACAGCCCAGGCAAGTTCGGTGACCAGAGAGCAGCCCCGGGGCTGGTGTCACTCACTTGTTGGTGGCGTGGCTGTAACTGACCACCTCGGCCAGGATCCACTGCTCGTCCCCATCCACGGCCTTCACCCGGGCAGCCACCTTGTCTCCAGGTCTGGCCACGTAGTCCCTGAGGCGGGGATGGCCCCACAGAGGGGTGGGGGCCTGTGAGCAGAACAAAGGGTCAGTCCCAGCCCCTGGGCACCAGCCCCTCCCTCACAGCGGCTGCCCTCACTTGTCACCGGGCTTCCCGATCCACAGGGGCAGGGTCATGGCCGACTGCTGCAGCAGGGTCATCAGCACCCCTCTGCGCATGGTCTTCCGGGGCGGCTCCGAGTCATTGTAGAGACCTGCGATCTTGGCCGCTGTGGGAAGGAAGGGAGGCCTGAGGCCCCAGGGACAGGTGCTGGCCCTGACCCCCCAGCATGCTGCACTGAGCTGTTGGAGGACCGCCTGGGAGCGCCCAGTTCCTGAGTGAGCCCGAAGGCCCAGCAGGACTGTGACCCCATCGGCCATGTGTCAACACCTATAGGGGCTGCTGCGCTGAACCACAGTTGAGTGAGAGGGCAGCACAGCGCGCACCCAGGGGGAGGAAGCAGAAGACAGCGGTTTCCGAGGTGCTGTTCAGGCTGTGTTTGCTGATCTGAATGCTGGTTACAGAAGTGTGTTCAGTTAGTGAATATTTCATCGAACTCTGCACTTACGTGTACTTTTCTCCTATTAATATACGTTGTAATTCATTAGAAAGTTAAAATAAACGGCCAGGCGTGGTGGCTCAAGCCTGTAATCCCAGCACTTTGGGAGGCCGAGACGGGCGGATCACGAGGTCAGGCGATCGAGACCATCCTGGCTAACACGGTGAAACTTCGTCTCTACTAAAAAATACAAAAAACTAGCCGGGCGAGGTGGTGGGTGCCTGTAATCCCAGCTACTCGGGAGGCTGAGGCAGGAGAATGGCGTAAACCCGGGAGGTGGAGCTTGCAGTGAGCTGAGATCCGGCCACTGCACTCCAGCCTGGGTGACAGAGCGAGACTCCGTCTCAATAAAAAAAAAAAAAAAAAAGAAAGTTACAAAAACCACAACAGGCCGGGCGTGGTGGCTCGAGCCGGTAATCCCAGCACTTTGGGAGGCCGAGACGGGCAGATCACAAGGTCAGGAGATCGAGACCATCCTGGTTAACATGGTGAAACCCCGTCTCTACTAAAAAATACAAAAAACTAGCCGGGCGAGGTGGTGGGTGCCTGTAATCCCAGCTACTCAGGAGGCTGAGGCAGGAGAATGGCGTAAACCCGGGAGGTGGAGCTTGCAGTGAGCTGAGATCCGGCCACTGCACTCCAGCCTGGGCGACAGAGGGAGACTCTGTCTCCAAAAAAAAAAAAAAAAAGCCACAACAATTAAATGTGCACCTTCAACCTCCTCAGGCACGGCTGGACACCCCACTTGACTTCACACAGAACCAGCACAGCTGTGTGGGGACCTTGACGTGCCAAGATTCTGCCCACCGGGAGACTGCTGGGAGGGCAGATGGGTAGGAGAGCCTAATGCAGGCTGAAGGGGTCTGGAAGGCTGGCTTTATGACACAGTGTGTGGCTCTGCAGAAACCAGCCAGGACAAGAGATGGGCATGGGCCATGGCAGGAAGGAGGGGGTGACTGGCCCAGGCCCCAGAAGGGGCAGGTGATGAGGGGCTGCGGCGGGATGATCTCTGGCTGCTGAGGGAGAACCGGGAAACCCCTGCCTCTGGGCACTGGGAATGATCTCCTGTCCCTGCTCAGTGGCAGAGCCTCCGTGAGAGGATCCCAGCAGGCGGTGGCTGCAGGCCCCCACGGGAGGGTGACTGCTGCCTGCAGGGCCTCCCTTGTCCTAGCAAAGGACCTCCCAGCACGTCCTCTCCCACTCACCAATCCGCCTCTCCTCCAACAGAGACTTGATTTCCGCGATCTTGTCCAGAGCTTTTCGAAGGATGCTGAGGGCGGGGAGAAGGGAGAAAGAGGGTTTGATTGACACACATAGCATAGACTTCATTTCCATTTTTTCTGTTTTGGGTCTCCCTACATTGCCCAGGCTGGTCCCAGGCTCCAGCAGTCCCTCGCTCCAGCAGTCCCTCCTGCACAGGTGGAATGACAGGTGTGTACAGTTTCCTGTTCTGGTCAAGGCGGGCTGGGTTATTCAGACCAACCTCACTGGTGAAAACTAGAAATCTGCCTGGGTGTGGTGGCTCACACCTGTAATCTCAGCACTTTGGGAGGCCGAGGAGGGTGGATCACCTGAGGTCAGGAGTTCAAGACCAGCCTGACCAACATGGCAAAAACCCATCTGTACTAAAAATACAAAAATTAGCCAGGCGTGGTGGCGAGCATCTGTAACTGTATTCCCACCTACTTGGGAGGCTGAGGCAGGAGAATTGCTTGAACCTGGGAGGCAGAGGTTACAGTGAGCCGAGATCACATCATTGCACTCCAACCTGGGCAAAAAAGAATGAAACTCCATCTCAGGAAAAAAAAAAAAAAGAAAACTAGAAATCTTCAGTATGTGTTTTTTAGTCTTAAGAACATAAAAAATAAGGTAGTAGAAAGCAGCAGGCCAAAAACTAAGAGGATCCCAGAGAGGAAAGGACACAGGCAAGCGGCCTTCGGCAAACCCTGCAGAAAGGCTGCCAGAACCTCCTGAAATGAGGAGGGGGCCCCAGGTCACGCAAAAGGAGGGGAGACTCTGGGGAGAGGTGTTGGCTCAGAGCAGTACTGGGTGGAAGGAACTCATCCTTTCTGAAAGGTTGTACCCAAAGACAGACCCCTGCATGGCCTTGCATCCCCAGGAAGCCTCCGTGAAGTTTATGGGGATTCCAGGGTGGCAGGAACCCAAGGAACCCAGCAGAAGCAAACACAGAGCTTTGCTGAAGTCAGGCTTCTTCATCCTAAATCTCAGGGAATCTTCCCAAAGAGTATTTCCACAGCAGGGCTGGGTGCGGTGGCTCACACCTGTAATCCCAGCACTTTAGGAGGCTGAGGCAGGGGGATCCCTTGAGGTCAGGAGTTCGAGACCAGCCTGGCCAACATAGCAAAACCCGTTCTCTACTAAAAATACAAAAATTAGCCCGGCGTGGTGGCGGGCATCTATAATCCCAGCTACTTGGGAGGCTGAGGCAGGAGAATCGCTTGAACCTTGGGGGGCAGAGCTTGCAGTGAGCCGAGATCGTGCTACTGCGCTCTAGCCTGGGTGACAGAGCAAAACTCCATTTAAAAAAATAAGAATATTTCCACAGCAGTCAGCAGCACAAACTCCACTTCGGGTCATTTTATTCTCCCCCGATACCATGGCAAACTCTGGTCCATTCCTCTGGCAAGCGCTTCTGAAATGACCCGGAGTCCTAAAGACCTTTGTGTGGCAGGAGGGAGACGCATATGAACTGGGCATGATGCGGCATCTCGGAAGGCGTCCGGGGGTGCCCCAGGGCATGGGACTCATGGATGTCACCAGGCCAGGGCCAGAAGATGGAGGTAGGCCGAGGGCAGCCAAAAAAACGCAGGGACAGGAAACAGCTTGCCTGCTGCGTATGATGCAGGGATGGCCCAGCCAGTGTCACCTCAGGCTGTGAGCACTGGGACCCCAGAAAGCAGAGAAGGAGCAAGAGCCACAGGGCCAAAGGGAACTCGGAGAGTCTCATCACTGCTTCCAGGCCTGTTTGGAGGACATAGTTTTATGCAGCCTGTCCTAAATTGTCTTCTGTGACGTGTTACTGAAGTGGCTTTCAAACCTTGGTGGGCATCAGAATCTCCTGGGGGAACTTTAAAAAATCTCAAGCTAAAACTAGTATGTTTGATAGCTACAGTCTATCAAACTGTAACGGGATAGTTACAGTCTCAACGTATCTCCCTACAAGACACTTACTAATTATGCAACGGAGGCCAGGTGCAAAGGCTCACACCTGTAATCCCAGCACTTTGGGAGGCCGAGGTGGGTGGAATGCTTGAACTGAGGAGTTCAAGACCAGCCTGGGCAACATGGTGAAACCCCATCTCTACAAAAAATACAAAAATTAGGCAGGGTGGTGGCATGCGCCTGTAGTCCAAGCTACTCAGGAGGCTGAGGCAGGAGGATCACTTGAGCCCAGCAGTTTGAGACTCCAGTGAGCCATGATCATGCCACTCCACTCCAGCCTGGACGACAGAGTGAGACCCTGTCTTAATCAATCAATCAATCACACAATGGAAAACAGCAGTATCTGATACTAGAGAAACATGGAAGTTACCACTTTAACCAATGGGACAGACAGCATCCTATGCCGTCTAATATGATCCACCAGAGATATCTCTTCTGTGCCAAAAGTGTAAAGCTTGAATCCTCCTAGTGAGGAAATGTCAGATAGTTAATACCAATGTTGAGGCTCCACCCCAAACAAACAGAGCCTCTGGGCACAGTCAGACTTGAGAACCAGTGTGTTCTCAAAGGAGAGGAATATAATGTTCAAGTTCCTAAAGTTACTGCAGTTTCACTGTAGAGATTCAAGGAAACAATGTTTTTAGATCATTTTATTTTTTATTTTAGTTTTTTTTTTTTTTTGAGGCAGAGCCTCCCTCTGTTGCCCAGGCTGGAGTGCAGTGGCACGATCTTAGCTCACTGCAATCTCCACCTCTTGGATTCAAGGGATTCTCCTGCCTCAGCCTCCCAAGTAGCGTGCGCCACCACACCTGGCTAATTTTTGTATTTTTAGTAAAGATGGGGTTTTGCTATGCTGGCCAGGTTCGTCTCAAACCCCCAACCTCAGGTGATACGCCCACCTCAGGATTGCAGGCATGAGCCACTGTGCCCACCTGGCCTTAAGATCATTTTAAAAGCAGCAGTTTTCTGGAAGTGAAACTTCTCCATCTCAGAACCATAAAACCTTTAGGTCATCTGAGCATGACTTCCCAGCCAAGCTTACAGACACATGCCACCACGCTCAGCTAATTAAAACATTTTTTTGTAAAGACAAAGTCTCACTTTGTTGCCCAGGCTGGTCTCAAACACCTGGGTTCAAGTGATCCTCTAACCTCGGCCTCCCAATCACCTCTGTAATGCTGTGATTACAAATCTGAGCTACCCAGCCCCGATATTCCTATTTTAATGACTCTGCCAAGGTCACAGAACCAGTAAATGGCAGTGTTGAGTCAAGCCTTGCCGTCTTCTGTAAAGGCGTTAGCAGCAGAGGTAACTGGAAGAGTGGGCCTAGCAGTGGGCCAGGAAATGCGGGACCCACGGGAGAGGCTGGGAGTAGCAATCAGCTTATCCATGGGAGGAAGGCAGGCTGGGGACTTGGTCCAAATGTGCTTGCAGCCTAGCGCCGAGGCAAGGAGGGAGCGGCGGCGGAGCGGGAGCACAGTACTCACTTGCACTCAGCCTCTGCATCGGCCTTGGCGGTTGTGTAGAGGCCACGCAGCTTTGTCCGGTAATAGGGAGAAACTGCAGAGGAAACATAGGGATCAGGATGCAGGGCCAGGGCCGGCACAGTAGCATGGCACTGCTTCCATGCACCGGGATCACACTCGCGGAGGCACAGAGAGGCCATAGCTTCAGTCAGAGCTCTGCTCGCTCAGGAGTGCTCCCCAGACGGATGTCCCCAGGCTCTACGAATCCGCATTTCCATATGGTACAAATGCCATCCCTGAATCTGCGAGAGGACTGTCTTACCTTTTCCCCATCATGACACACACAGAAAATGATTTGTCAGGACCCAGGAAAACACAATTCTCAGAGTTACCCAGAGTAAGAAAGCCCCAGCCCCAGGATCTGACCACCTGAGGGCCTCAGGGCATATGCAGGGGCCGCCTAGGAACGAAGCTCCTTTCTAGAAAACACCAGCTAACTGGGGTGCTTGTGCGTTCTAAGGGCAAGGTTCCCTAGATACAGCCTCATTTCACTGCCTTTCGAATCCTCAGAGTGGAGGGATTTTAGTTCTTCAGGTCACCCAGATTAACGGAAAGCTGTCCCCACTGCTGCATTTTGGAATATGCAGATACATGCACATCTATTTTGAATACAATGACCACCTCGGTCCCAGTCTTGGCCATACCCTCCCTAGCCCCATCTCATCCCCTTTCTCTCCTGAGCCCAGCTACTCACTCTTGTTCTCTGTCTGCATCCGCTCATGGGTCTTCTGGATGTTCACTAAGTTGTGTTCGCTCCGCGAACGCTCTTCCTGTTAAGGAAAAGAGCAGCAGGACATGACGGTGGCCCTTTGTGCTGCTGCGGCACCCTGCGAGCCAGGCCAGAGTCCCCATCCCCAAAACACGGCCCTCATTTTCTTTCTTTTTTTTTTTTTTTAAGATGGAGTCTCGCTCTGTTGCCCAGGCTGGAGTGCAGTGGCGTGATCTTGGCTCACTGCAACCTCTGCCTCCCAGGTTCAAGCAATTCTCTGCCTCAGCCTCCCGAGTAGCTGGAATTACAGGCATGCAGCACCACACCTGGCTAACTTTTTTTTTTTTTTGAGACGGAGTCTCGCTCTGTCGCCCAGGCTGGAGTACAGTGGCGCAATCTCGGCTCACTGCCAGCTCCACCTCCCAGGTTCACACCATTCTCCTACCTCAGCCTCCCGAGTAGCTGGGACTACAAGCGCCCGCCACATCGCCTGGCTAATTTTTTGTATTTTTAGTAGAGAGGGGTTTCACCATGTTAGCCAGGATGGTCTCGATCTCCTGACCTTGTGATCTGCCCACCTTGCCTCCCAAAGTGCTAGGATTACAGGCGTGAGACACAGCACCCGGCCTAATTTTTTGTATTTTTAGTAGAGACAGGGTTTCACCATGTTGGCTAAGCTGGTCTTGAACTCCTGACCTCGTGATCCACCTGCCTCGGTTTCCCAAAGTGCTGGGATTACAGGCAAGGGTGCCCGGCCATGGACCTGATTTTCTAAATCCAAATTCAGGAGTTCAAGATGATTTTCTCCTTTGACTAATGCAAAAGCATTACAAAAGACATTAAAGGGCCTGGTGCAGTGGCTCAAGCCTGTAATCCCAGTACTTTGGGAGGCCAAGGTGGGCGAATCACTTGAGGTCAGGAGTTCAAGACCAGCCTGGCCAACATGGTGAAACCCCGCGTCTACTAAAAATACAAAAATTAGCCGGGCAGGCCGGGCGCGGTGGCTCACGCCTGTAATCCCAGCACTTTGGGAGGCCGAGGCAGGTGGATTACCTGAGGTCGGAGTTCAAGACCAGCCTGACCAACATGGGGAAACCCCGTCTCTACTAAAAATACAAAATCCGCCAGGGTGGTGGCGCATGCCTGTAATCCCAGCTACTCAGGAGGCTGAGGCAGGAGAATCGCTTGAACCTGGGAGGCGGAGGTTGCAGTGAGCCGAGACTGCACCATTGCACTCCAACCTGGGCAAAAGGAGCTAAACTCCGTCTCAAAAAAAAAAAAAAAAAAAAAAAAATTAGCCGGGCATTGTAGCATGTGCGTATAGTCCCAGCTACTCGGGAGGTTGAGGTGGGAGAATTGTTTGAATCTGGGAAGTGGAGGTTGCAGTGAGCTGAGATTGTGTCACTGCACTCCAGCCTGGGCGACAGAGTGAGACTCTGTTTAAAAAAAAAAAAAAAAAAAGAGGGCATAAAGTTAAATCATAAGTGATATCTTGAACGATAGTCCTTTATCAAAGAGACAAAATCAATCTATACAGTCAATGCAATCCCCATCAAAATTCTAGCTGACTTCTTTGCAGAAACTGACTAGTTCATCCAAACATTCATATGGAAATTCATGGGACCCAGATTATCCCCAATCTTGGGGAAAAAAAAAAAAGAGTTGGAGAACTCACATTTCCTAATTTCAAAATTTACTACGAAGCTATGGTAATCACGATGGTGTGGTACTGGCATATAGATCAACAGAACAGAATCCGGAGTCCAGAAATTGACACATACAGGTAGGATCAACTGATGTGGGGAAGAACACTGGTGCAATTCCTCCCATATCAGTGGTCCTGGGAGCAGAGCTGTGACTGAAGATGCTAGAAACTGACATGGTTCCTAAGCAAGAAATTATGACTATGCTTTTTAGCCTTCATGTGAGAATTTTTAAGTGCCTGATGGGTGGGTTGTGCCTTTACCACAACCTGCAAAATGAGGTTAACAGTGAACATAGCTGCCTAGTGCTCCAGACGGCTGATAGTCTATACCTGTGTGGCCCCACCCTATACAAATGGGAATGGATTGGGGTCAGCGGGGACACATGCTAGACTAGTACTGCTGCCACTGCAATCTGGACCAGGTACAGTGGCCAAAGCTAACATCCCTTCCAAAGGTGGAAAAGTTTGGGTGAAAACCAATCACAAATGGAGAGGAGAAATAGTAGCCGAGTTAACAGAACAAATTAAATGGGTTATGCGATAAGGGAAATCCAATATTGTATTCAAACCTTAAGAGAGGCTCAGAGAGAGAGAATGCCACCTCTTAGGTCAGTTACACCGGGTGCCTGAAAGGGCAAAGCCCTGTGTCTGTCAGGACCACGCCTGCTTTTGGAAGCTGACGGGTGAGATGGGAGTCTGGGAACTCGGCGGCAGCTGGCTGAGGGACACCCTGGTTGTATGGGATGACGATAAACTAGTCTAACTGTGGATGACTGAATGGAATGCGCAATCTGCCAGTATCTTTTTTTTCCTTTATTTATTTATTTTTTTGAGATGGAATTTCGCTCTTGTAGCCCAGACTGGAGTGCAGTGGTGCGATCTTGGCTCACTGCAACCTCCGCCTCCCACGTTCAAGCGATTCTCCTGCCTCAGCCTCCCTAGTAGCTGGGATTACAAGCGTGTACCACCACATCCGGCTAATTTTTAGTAGAGATGGAGTTTTGCCATGTTCACTAGGCTGGTCTCGAACTCCTGACCTCAGGTGATCCACCCGCCTCAGCTTCCCAACATGCTGGGATTACAGGCATGAGCTACCACGCCCGGCCCTTTTTTCCTTTATTTTACAATTCATTTGATTAATAAACTCTTCCTTAGAGCAGTTTTGGTTTACAGAAAAGCTGAGCTGATGGCACAGAGCTCTCGTATGTATACCTGCTCTGCCCTGTACAGTCTCCCCTATTGTTAACATCTTGCATTAGTGTGGTGCATTTGCTACAACTGATGAGCCAATACTGTTAGATAATTAACTACATCCATCCCCATGATGGTTAACTCCATGTGTTCTGTAGTTCTATGGGTTTGGACAACGCATCATGTTGCGTGCCCACTATCACGGTACCATGCAGAAGAGTTCCACTCCCTAAAATCCTCTGTGCTCCACCTATCCATCCCTTTCATCCTGTCTCTCCCAAGGCCCCAGCTATCACTCATCCTTTCATTCTCTCTAGTTTTGCTTTTTGTTTACCATCATGATACCATGCAGAAGAGATCCACCCCCTAAAATCCTCTGTGCTCCACCTATCCATCCCTTTCATCCTGTCTCTCCCAAGGCCCTGGCTATCGCTCATCCTTTCACTCTCTCTAGTTTTGCTTTTTGTTTACAGTTGGAATAGACAGCACGTAACCTTTCAGACTGGCATCTTTCACTTAGCAATGAGTGCCGGCATCTTCTGACTTTTACTCTCCAGGTTACGTCTAAAAAAGGGTATCTTTTGGGAAGGAATTTCTGGAATCTACTCCTTCTTGGCTGTGTGGTACACAACTGCCAGCAAGCTGATCCCTGTGTAGCTATAAACCCTGATTATCGTGGGCAAAATATGGTGGGGCATGCCGATAGCCCGAGTGAGCTACAGGCACCAATATGCATCTCCCTTGTATCTGTGAAAGAAAGGATATCAAATAGGGGAAAAATGGCTTTTTTTTGTTTTTGAGACAGAGTCTCGCTTTGTCGACCAGGCTGGAGTGCAGCGGTGCTATTGCAACTTCCACCTCCCAGGTTCAAGTGATTCTCCTGCCTCAGCCTTCTGAGTAGCTGGAATTATACGCATCCGCCACCATGTCTACGTAATTTTTGTATTTTTAGTAGAGACAGCCAACACGGCAAAACCCCATCTCTACTGAAAATACAAAAACCATTAGCCGGACATGGTGGTGTGTGCCTATAATCCCAGCTACTAGGGAGACTGAGGCAGGAGAATCGCTTGAACCTAGGAGGTGGAGCTTGCAGTGAGCCGAGCTCACACCACTGCACTCTAACCTAGATGACACAGTGAGGCTCCGTTTCAAAAAAAAAAAAAAAAAGGCCGGGCGCGGTGGCTCAAGCCTGTAATCCCAGCACTTTGGGAGGCCGAGACGGGTGGATCGCAAGGTCAGGAGATCGAGACCATCCTGCCTAACACGGTGAAACTCCGTCTCTACTAAAAAATACAAAAAACTAGCCGGGCAAGGTGGCGGGCGCCTGTAGTCCCAGCTACTCGGTAGGCTGAGGCAAGAGAATGGTGTGAACCCGGGAGGCAGAGCTTGCAGTGAGCTGAGATCCGGCCACTGCACTCCAGCCTGGGCGACAGAGCGAGACTCCTTCTCAAAAAAAAAAAAAAAAAGGTGGTTTTGTTTGCCTGAATTAATAGGGTGTAAGGAAAGATATGGGGCATTTTTGTTAGGTGCTAAAAATGTTCTGAAATTGATTGTGGTAATGGTTGCACAACTTTGTGAGTTGCGAAAAACCACTGGATTATACACTTTCAATGGGTCCATTGTATGGCATGTGAATTCTATCTCAGGATAGCTGTCAAACAAAATGAATCATGAAATCCTGTACATGTAGAAAATCCAACAGGAATAGTAGCCATACCCCAAATTCCCTTCCTCTCACCTTTGTTACATCATTTTGATTCCTGCGTGTCCAATCTCTCTGAACACAAACGCCACCCCCACTTCACAGCTCAGCATCAAAGCCTGTGTTCCCATCTGGAAATAGAGAGTGGTGACTTCTTACCTGGGTTTGCTTGATCAGCTGATGGAGCTCCGTGAGAAGTTCTGCAATGCGGGAATCGGCAGACACGAGGGCCATTGTCTCACAGGGGTGCCTGGTGGGGGAGTGAGGACAGAAGAGAACTCTGTTAGTGGCTGCTGTGGGCTGAACTGTACCTCCTCTTAAGATACATTAGGCCTGGAGGCTAACATTGTAATCCCAGCACTTTGGGAGGCTAAGGTGGGAGGACTGCTTGAGGCCAGGAGTTTGAGACCAGCCTGGGCAACACAGTGAGATCCCATTTAAAAAAAAAAAATCAAAAACTTGCCCCAGCAGAGTGGCACATATCTGTAGTCCCAGCTATTCGAGTAGCTGAGGTGAGTGGATCGCTAGGGCCTAGGGGGTCGAGGCTGCAGTGAGCTATGATTGCGCCATTGTGCTCCAGCCTACAGGACATGACACTCTATCTCTTTAAAAGATAATAATAATAAAAAGATACATTGTAGTCCTAATGTGGGACCTGTAATGTAACCTTGTTTGGAATAGGATCTTTGCAGAAGTATTTAAGATGTCACTAAGATGAGGTCATCGTAGAATGGGGTGTGCCCTTAATCCAGACACACAGCCAGGTACAGATAGAAGCAGAGACTGAACTTGGACAGCTGCAAGCCAAGGAATGCCAAGGACTGCCAGCAGCCACCCAACCAGCCAGCAGAGATGCAGGGAGTAACAGCCCTTTCTGAGCCTCCAAGAAGCAACCAATCCCTTGTCTTTGCAACCAACCTGACATCTTGATTTTGGAATTACGGCCCCTAGAACTGTGATGGAATAAATTTCTCTTGTCTTAAGCCACCCAGTTTGCAGTAACTTGTTATGGCAGCCATAAGAAATGAATACAGTGGCAAGCTATCCTCAGATTCTCCTCCACCCTAATGATATGTTTGAATGTCATATGTTTGACCAAGTCAAAGAGTCAAGGAATCAATATTAAGTGCCTTAAAAAAGACAGCATACTCTTAGCCCCTGCTCTGCTGCCAATATCCTAACAAATGATTCAAACATTTCTGGTATCCATATTTTAATCTGTAAAATGGGAATCAT
The DNA here is from genome assembly GCF_009764315.1 of Trachypithecus francoisi. Taxonomy (NCBI): domain Eukaryota; kingdom Metazoa; phylum Chordata; class Mammalia; order Primates; family Cercopithecidae; genus Trachypithecus; species Trachypithecus francoisi. The sequence continues at coordinate 82,768,181 of NW_022681455.1, read as the reverse complement.
CTCTGCTATATTTTGGGAGATTCAAATAAGATTTTATATGAAGACACTTTCCAAGTCATAAAACACTGTTAACTTTCTTATAGTGGGGAGATAATTTTTTTTTTTTTGAGACGGAGTCTTGCCCTGTCACCCAGGCTGGAGTACAGTGGTGCGATCTTGGCTCACTGCAATCTCTGCCTCCCAGGTTCAAGCAATTCTCCTGCCTCAGCCTCCTGAGTAGCTGAGACTACAGGTATGTGCCACTACATCTGGCTAATTTTTGTATTTTTAGTAGAGATGGGGTTTCACCATGTTGGCCAGACTGGCCTCAAACTCCTGACCTCAAGTGATCCGCCTGCCTGGGTGTCCCAAAGTGCTGGGATTACAGGCATGAGCCATCATGCCCAGCAAGCATGGGAAGAGAAATTAACTACTGTAAAATATCTCAATCAAGATTAATGTACTCTGATGAAAATAAAATGCTTCTGTACAATAAAAGATAATTAGGGCCGGGTGTGGTGGCTCATGTCTGTAATACTAGCACTTTGGGAGGCCGAGGTAGGCAGATCACGAGGTCAAGAGATCAAGACCATCCTGGCCAACATGGTGAAACCCTGTCTCTACTAAAAATACAAAAATTAGCCAGGCGTGGTGGTGGTCGCCTGTAGTCCCAACTACTCAGGAGGCTGAGGCAGGAGAATCACTTGAACCTGGGAGGTGGCGGTTGCAGTGGGCCGAGATCACATCACTGCACTCCAGCCTGGAGACAGAGCAAGACTCCGTCTCAAAAAAAAAAAAAGAAAAAAGAAAAAAAAAAGATAATTAGAACAAGAGTAAAAAGACAACCAAAAATAATCAAAAGTGTAAGTTATAACTAGGTGAAAATAGACATATGCCTAAAGATAAAGGTATATTTGATAAAATAAGGGGAGATATTTTTAGGGTGCTAAAATTTTGTACAATAGCCTGCATCTTACAAAGTTTGTTCAGGCTGGGTGCAGTGACTCACACCTGTAATCCCAGCACTTTAGGAGGTGAAGGTAGGAGGATGGTTTGAGTCCAGGAGCTCGAGATAAGCCTGGACAATATAGCAAGACCCTGTCTCTATTTTTATTTTTTATTTATTTATTTTTTGAGATGGAGTCTTGCTCTGTCACCCAGGCTAGAGTGCAGTGGCACAGTCTCTGCTCACTGCAAGCTCTGCCTCCTGGGTTCAAGCAATCCTCCTGCCTCAGCCTCCAGAGTACCTGGGATTACAGGTACCTGCCACCTCACCTGGCTAATTTTTTGTATTTTTAGTAGAGATGGGGTTTCACCATCTCGGCCAGGCTGGTCTCGAACTCCTGACCTCCTGATCCACCTGCCTCAACCTCTATTTTTATTTTTTTTTTAAATAGTTGTTCAACTAACACATCCTCCTACTCAGAGATCAGATTCACACTGAATGGAGCAAACTCTTCCCCGCACTTAATGAACTGCGAACCTCTCTCCATGTATTTATTCATATCTTCTTACAGGCTCTGTTGCTGTTATTTAAAAGTATAATAATATACAAACTAGGAATAGAGGGGAACCTCCTCAAACAGATGAAGGGCATCTATGAAAAACCCACAACGAACATCAGACTTAAAGGTGAAAGACTAAAAGCTTTCCCCTCAATCAGGAACAAGATGGGCATGGGCCCTTGTCATTTCTAGTCAACATTGTTCTGGAGGCTCTTGCCAGGGCAATGAGGCAATAAGATGAAATAAAAGGCATCCAGATTGGAAAGGAAGAAGGTCAACTATTTCTATTTGCAGATGACATGACCTTGTATATAGAAAACCCTAAGAAATCCACTAAACAACTATTAGGACTAAGAACAAGGTTAGAACTCATAGCAAAGTTGCAGATACAAGATCAATAAACAAAAATCAATTGTGGCCAGGCCCCAGAGGCTCACGCCTGTAATCCCAGCACTTTGGGAGGCTAAGGCGGGAAGATCACTTGCAGCCAGAGGTCCAGACGAGCCTGAGCCCCCCTCCACTTTATACATTTTTTAACTTAAAAAAAAGAAAGCTACAGTAATCAAGATGGTGTGGTACTGGCATAAGCAAAGACATCTAGTTCAATGGAATAGAACTGAGAGACCAGAAATGGCTGACTAATTTTCAACAAGGGCATCAAGACAAATTAGTGGGGAAAGAATAATCTTTTCAACAAATGGTACTGGGACAACTGAATATCCATGTGTAAAAGAGTGAATCTGGTTCCCTACCTCAGCCCACATACAAAAATGATCTGAATAGATAGTTCTCCAAGGAAGACATATAAACGACCACCAAGCACATGACAAGATGCTCCGTATCATTAGCCATTGGGAAATGCAAGTCAAAACCACTGAAGACACCACTTCACACCTACAATAAAAAAGAGACAAGCGTTGGGAAGGAGGTAGAGAAACTGTATGAATGCATATAGTGTGATATTATCCATACAGTGGAATATTACTTGACAGTAGAAAGAAATGAAGTACTGAGACACGCTATGACATGGATGAACCTTGAAAACATTATGCTAAGTGAAAGAAGCCATAGTCACGGAAGACCATATATTGTGTTTCCATTTACATGAAATATGCAGAATAGCCAAATCCATAGAAAGCTGGGTGGGGAAGGGTTGGGAGAGAAAGGACGGTGACTATTAATGGATATGGGTTTTTGTTTTGTTTTGTTTTTTTTGTCAGATGATGAAAATGTTCTAAAATTGTGCTGATGGTTGCACAACTCTGAATATACTAAAAACCAATGAGTTGCACATTTTAAACACATGGTACACGGCCACCCCACTCACAGGCAAATATTAATTTACTTTTTGTCTCTTTAGATTTATGTAGTCTACACTTTTTTTTTTTTTTTTTAATGAGACGGAGTCTCACTCTGTCGCTGAGGCTGGAGTGCAATGGCGCGATGTTGGCTCACAGCAACCTCCACCTCCCGGGTTCAAGTGTTTCTCCTGCCTCCCAAGTAGCTGGGACTGTAAGCACCCGCCACCACGCCTCGCTAATTTCTGTATTTTTAGTAGAGACGGGGTTTCGTCATGTTAGCCAGGCTGGTCTCGAACAACTGACCTTAGGTGATCCACCTGACCTTGGGTGATCCACCTGCCTTGGCCTCCCAAAGTGCTGGGATTACAGGCATGAGCCACCATGCCAGGCCTGCACTTTCTTTTTATTGCTAAATAACATTCCATTGTTTTGCTATATCACATTTTACATGTCAATTCATGAGCTGATGATGGACACTGGGTTACATCCATTTTTTTGGCTACTATGAATAATGCTGCTATGAGCGTTGTGTACAAGTTTTTGTGTGGGCATGTTTTCTTTTTGTTTTTCTTTCTTGAGACAGGGTCTCGCTCTGTTGCCCAGCCTGGAGTGCAGTGGTGTGATCTCGGCTCACTGAAATCTCTGCTTCTCTCATTCAAGCAATTTTCCTGCCTCAGCCTCCCAAGTAGCTGGGATTACAGGCACCCACCACCAAACCTGGCTACTTTTTGTATTTTTAGTAGAGATGGGGTTTCACCACCTTGGCCAGACTGGTCTCAAACTCCTGACCTTAGGTGATCCACCTGCCTCGGCCTCCCAAAGTGCTGGGATTACATGCATGAGCCACCGCGCCTGGCCTTTCTTTTTTAACTTTAATTTTAGGCTTTGGGTCAGGCACGGTGGCTCACACCTATAATCCCAGCACTTTGGGAGGCCGAGGCGGGCAGATTACAAGGTCGGGAGATCGAGACCATCCTGGCTAACACAGTGAAACCCTGTCTTTACTAAAAATACAAAAAAAAAAATTAGCCAGGTGTGGTGTTGGGCACCTGTAGTCCCAGCTACTCGGGAGGCTGAGGCAGGAGAATGGCGTGAACCCGGGAGGCGGAGCTTGCAGTGAACTGAGATTGCACCACTGCTCTCCAGCCTGGGTGACAGAGTGAGACTCCGTCTCAAAAACAAAAACAAAAAAACAAAAAAAAATTTTTTAGGTTTTGGGGATACATGTGAAAGTTTGTTGCACAGGTAAATACGTGTCATGGGGGTCTACTGTACAGATGATTTCATCACCCAGGTATTAAACCCAGTACCTGACAGTTATGTTTCCTGCTCCTCCCTCCTCCCGCCCTTCCCCCCCGCCCCCTCCCCGTGTCTGTTGTTTCCTTCTTTGTATTCATGACATGTTTTCATTTCTGGGTACATATCTATGAGTAGAATTAGTAATGTGTGTGTGTGTGTGTTTTTAACGTACTACACTATGTTTATCTTAATAAGCACATTAAACATAAACTGTGTTTAGCCTTCTGAGGAGCTGCATGCTGTTTCCAACCGGGTGACAACCTTACATTCCCACCGGCAATGTGCATTCCCACTCTGCATCTGTGCCAACACGTGCTATTGTCTCTCTCTGTCTTTTTTATTTTTGGCAGAGGCAGGGTCACACTATGTTGCCCAGGCTGGTGTCGAACCTGGGCTCAAGTAATTCTCCTACCTTGGCCTCCCAAAGTGCTGGGATTACACATGTGAGCCACCACACCTGGCCTCTCTCTTTTTGATTACAGCCATTCTAGTGAGTCTGAAGTAGAGTCACATTGTGGTTTTGATTTGTGTGCCCCTAACGGTTAATGGTATTGAGCATCTTTTCATATGCTGTTGGCCATCTGTGTATCTTACCATTTTAAAGTTTGGGTATTTGTCTTTGTTTGTTTGTTTGTTTTGAGACAGTCTCACTCTGTCGCCCAAGCTGGAGTGCAGTAACTTAATCTCAGCTCACTGCAACCTCTGCCTCCTGGCTTCAAGCAATTTTCCTGCCTCAGCCTCCTGAGTAGCTGGGATTACAGGCACGCACCACGACGCCCAGCTAATTTTTGTATTTCTTTTAGTAGAGACAGGGTTTCACCATGTTGGCCAGGCTAGTCTCAAACTCCCAACCTCAAGTGATCCACCCGCCTCGGCCTCCCAAAGTGCTGGGCTTATAGGTGTGAACCACCGCATCCAGCCAGTTGTCTTGAGTTGTGTCCTTGGAAGCACATGTTTTTAATTTTGATGAAGACCAATTTCTTTTTCATTAGTTGCTTGTGATATTGATCTATGTTGTCCCACATGTATGACACTGTTTTTGCCACCACAGCTTCACACAATGCATTGTCATATAGAGAACACATCCCCTTAGAAATATTTAGAGACCTAGGAACAGAAGCTACCTCTGTGTCTCGGGTGGCGGTGAGGCCAGATGGTGGATCCTGGTGCCAGTACCCCCAGGGCTTGTATACCATAGGGAACGGGTGGTGCAGACAACTGGACAACTGAAGTATGATAGCATCAAGGTTGTGTGACCCCAGGGCAGGATTTCTGGTCAGTATGTACTCTTATACAAGGAACAATAGACAAACTGGAAATCTTGGAGTCCTTCCCAGAACTGGAATTAATCAGAAGTGAACACGGTGAATTAGCATCCAGGACGAAGTTGCTTTAGCCTCACTAGTCACATTAGCTAAAACCACACAAAAGAATAAAACTGGAGTTTAGATCACAGATTGAAAGTGGATAAATCTGAGCATGAACAGCATGCAGGCTGTTGCTAAAGTCTTGGGAACTGATGAGGCTAGAGATTATCTGCTAAGTGAGGAAAAAGTAAAGAACCCCAGTGAGCCATAACAAAGAAAGTGAAGGTGTGGACAGAAGATGCAAGCTCAGTGGCAAGATCAGGGAAGGTGTGGATTGGCACAGAAAGGGTTATTCTCTCCTGCTAAAGCAGGAATCCTGGCTGAAACTGTTATAGGGAGTTAGATAGGCACAAGCGGGGCAGGAGAGGGCTCTCCCCCACCCACTAGGAATACTGGGTGATGGTTTGGCAATCATCACATTGCCTCTCTAAAAGTGATGAATTGGCAGCTGCTGCCAGGGAGAGGCCATTTCCTGATGGTCCACACCTGATGCACTAAAGTGTTAATTGAATGCAGTCACCAGAGAGACACACCTTCCCCAGCATGCACATTAAGAACCAAATGGCAGAGCATGGCCTCCCGGGGGCACATCACCAGAACAGGGAAGAAAGCCCCAGAGGGGCATCCATACTTTCTACACACTGTGTGTGTGCCCACCTCCCAAGGGTAAGGAGTGCACTGTGCATGCAGACAGCTCACTGTGAGGGAATAATCATGGGAAAGGGGCCAGCCTTGGTCCTAGAACGTCCTAGGAACAAGGTTAAACAGCACACTGGATCTCAGTGCCCACAAGGGTCTCCTCCAAGTGTATTTCACCTTTCTTTCCTGTTCCGAAGCTTCTTTATTTTTTATTTTTTTTTTTTTTGAGACGGAGTCTCGCTCTGCCGCCCAGGCTGGAGTGCTGTGGCCGATCTCAGCTCACTGCAAGCTCCGCCTCCCGGGTTCACGCCATTCTCCTGCCTCAGCCTCCCGAGTAGCTGGGACTACAGGCGCCCACCACCTCGCCCGGCTAATTTTTTTGTATTTTTTAGTAGAGACGGGGTTTCACCGTGTTAGCCAGGATGGTCTCGATCTCCTGACCTCGTGATCCGCCCGTCTCGGCCTCCCAAAGTGCTGGGATTACAGGCTTGAGCCACCGCGCCCGGCCCGAAGCTTCTTAATGAACTTCCACTCCTGCTCTGAAACTTGCCTCGGTCTCTTTTCCTGCCTTGTGCCCGAAACGAATTCTTAACAGGCAGGAAGTCAGGTTGCTGCAAACCCGTACAGATGTGCTGTTGGTAACTCAGATACCTTTCCCCCCTAACAAAACCACTGGCTCGCCTTGCACATGCCCGCACCGGAGCAAACCCGTACAGATGTGCTGCTGGTAACTCAGATACCTTCCGCCTGGAACAAACCACCGGCCCGCCTTGCAGATGCCCGCACCTGAGCCCTATTAACAGCCACACCAGGCCAGGCGCGGTGGCTCAAGCCTGTAATCCCAGCACTTTGGGAGGCCGAGACGGGTGGATCACGAGGTCAGGAGATCGAGACCATCCTGGCTAACACCGTGAAACCCCGTCTCTACTAAAAAATACAAAAAACTAGCCGGGCGAGGTGGCGGGCGCCTGTAGTCCCAGCTACTCGAGAGGCTGAGGCAGGAGAATGGTGTAAACCTGGGAGGCGGAGCTTGCAGTGAGCTGAGATCTGGCCACTGCACTGCACTCCAGCCTGGGCGATAGAGCGAGACTCCGGCTCAAAAAAAAAAAAAAAAAAAAAAACAGCCACACCACTGGACAGGGTTTACTTTACACGGCACCGTCACAAACAGCAAGACATGCTGCAACCAGGCGGCCAGGTCGTCCGGTTAGCCTTCCCTTAGCACACTTCAAACCTTCTCTCTCCTCAATATCCTTGCTGCTGCCCTCAGACCCAGGCCTGGGTCCTATTAGCTGATATCTGAGGTTCCTACTTCACTCAGAAGGGAAGCCAGAGCCTTTATTCCCACCATCAAAACTACAAGCTCTGTAGAGCAATGCCTGTCACCTCTGCCTTCATCCTAAAGAGGGAAAAACGGTCCCTCATCTCCCCTCCGACTGTCAGATGATCCTTTCTCCTCTACCAGTGAACAAGCATACTTGAGGAGAACTCATCTTGAAAAAACACAAAAGAGCTTCCGATCCCCTCTAGAGGCCCCCCACCTGTGTTCCTCTTCACGGCAAAACTTCTTCCCTAACTGTGCAGGGATCCGCAGCTGCTTCCTTGTCCCCACTTCACTTTCCAACCCACTTCCCTAGCTCTGTCCTCACCAGCCTCTCATCAAGAGAGCCAACAGCCCCTGCAGGGGAAGCGTGAGTGCCCTCTCTGCTTCTTCCAACGTGGCTTCTGATCTTGACATGGTGCTACCCGCTTCTCCTCTGGCTTCAGGGCCTCCCTCCTGGCAGTTCGCCGGCCACCCACCTCCAGCTCCTCCTCTGGGCTGGAGCCTGGCCATCTCTCACCCCCGCCAGGTCCTCACCCCCACTTCCCGGCTGTGTAGTGCCATCTCCCAATCTGTATGTCCGTCAAAGGAAAGTCACAGAAGGGATGATTAACAGCACCAAATGCTACAGAAGAGGACTCAGAGGGGTCTCCCAAAGCTGAGGAAGTCACTGAGGACCTTGGGGAAAACACTTTCGGTGGAAGAGACAGAAGCCAACACACAGGAAGGGGAGGCGAATGCAGGAAGCAAATGTAGGTTACTGTATCTGGAAGCAGGGCTGGGGGACCAGTGAGCAGGAAGGGGTATGGGAGGTGCTGAATGGAGGAAACTGACACAGAGGAACGTGACCATGTGGCTGGGGAGAGTTTCATGCTGAGAAGCCAGGGACAGAAGAGGGGGCTGTGTGAGAGGAGGTAGGCTCAGCGAGAGACAGGCTCTAGCACTGGATCATACCCAGCGACACCTCCCCGGCTCAGCTGACATTCCTTCTGGCCTGTCCCCTCTACACTGTCTCAGACACATGATCTTGCTGCCTCCCCACTCCTACCTGTAAAGCCCCTTCCCTTCTGGCTCAAGATTGCGCTTGCCTGACTAGTCCTAAATAAACCACACTTTTCTCTTGCTTGATTCTTCCTAGAACTGACGTGGACCCTGCAACACACCTTTAGAAACTGGCCTTCTACCAGGCGCAGTGGCTCATGCCTATAATCTCAGCACTTTGGGAAGCCGAGGCAGGTGGATCACCAGAGGTCAGGAGCTCGAGACTAGCCTGGCCAACATGGTGAAATCCTGTATGTACTAAAAACACAAGTTAGCCAGGTGTAGTGGCAGGTGCCTGTAATCCCAGTTACTCGGGAGGCTGAGGCAGGAGAGTTGCATGAACCCAGCAGGTGGAAGTTGCAGTGAGCCGAGATTGTGCCACTGCACTCCAGCCTGGGCAACAAGAGCTCCGTCTGAAAAAAAAATACAAAAAGGCCAGGTGCGGTGTCTCACACCTGTAATCCCAGCACTTAGGGAGGCTGAGGCGGGCAGATCACGAGGTCAGGAGATCAAGACCATCCTGGCTAACATAGTGAAACCCCGTCTCCACTGAAAATACAAAAAATTAGCTAGGCATGGTGGTGGGTGCCTGTGGTCCCAGCTACCAGGGAAGCTAAGGCAGGAGAATGGTATGAACCCGGGAGATGGAGTCAGCAGTGAGCCGAGATCGCGCCACTGCACTCCAGCCTGGGCAACAGTGCAAGACTCCGTCTCAAAATAAAAATAAAATAAAATAAAAAAAAAAAAAAAAAAAAAAAAACAGCCACACCACTGGACAGGGTTTACTTTACACGGCACCGTCACAAACAGCAAGACATGCTGCAACCAGGCGGCCAGGTCGTCCGGTTAGCCTTCCCTTAGCACACTTCAAACCTTCTCTCTCCTCAATATCCTTGCTGCTGCCCTCAGACCCAGGCCTGGGTCCTATTAGCTGATATCTGAGGTTCCTACTTCACTCAGAAGGGAAGCCAGAGCCTTTATTCCCACCATCAAAACTACAAGCTCTGTAGAGCAATGCCTGTCACCTCTGCCTTCATCCTAAAGAGGGAAAAACGGTCCCTCATCTCCCCTCCGACTGTCAGATGATCCTTTCTCCTCTACCAGTGAACAAGCATACTTGAGGAGAACTCATCTTGAAAAAACACAAAAGAGCTTCCGATCCCCTCTAGAGGCCCCCCACCTGTGTTCCTCTTCACGGCAAAACTTCTTCCCTAAACTGTGCAGGGATCCGCAGCTGCTTCCTTGTCCCCACTTCACTTTCCAACCCACTTCCCTAGCTCTGTCCTCACCAGCCTCTCATCAAGAGAGCCAACAGCCCCTGCAGGGGAAGCGTGAGTGCCCTCTCTGCTTCTTCCAACGTGGCTTCTGATCTTGACATGGTGCTACCCGCTTCTCCTCTGGCTTCAGGGCCTCCCTCCTGGCAGTTCGCCGGCCACCCACCTCCAGCTCCTCCTCTGGGCTGGAGCCTGGCCATCTCTCACCCCCGCCAGGTCCTCACCCCCACTTCCCGGCTGTGTAGTGCCATCTCCCAATCTGTATGTCCGTCAAAGGAAAGTCACAGAAGGGATGATTAACAGCACCAAATGCTACAGAAGAGGACTCAGAGGGGTCTCCCAAAGCTGAGGAAGTCACTGAGGACCTTGGGGAAAACACTTTCGGTGGAAGAGACAGAAGCCAACACACAGGAGGGGGAGGCGAATGCAGGAAGCAAATGTAGGTTACTGTATCTGGAAGCAGGGCTGGGGGACCAGTGAGCAGGAAGGGGTATGGGAGGTGCTGAATGGAGGAAACTGACACAGAGGAACGTGACCATGTGGCTGGGGAGAGTTTCATGCTGAGAAGCCAGGGACAGAAGAGGGGGCTGTGTGAGAGGAGGTAGGCTCAGCGAGAGACAGGCTCTAGCACTGGATCATACCCAGCGACACCTCCCCGGCTCAGCTGACATTCCTTCTGGCCTGTCCCCTCTACACTGTCTCAGACACATGATCTTGCTGCCTCCCCACTCCTACCTGTAAAGCCCCTTCCCTTCTGGCTCAAGATTGCGCTTGCCTGACTAGTCCTAAATAAACCACACTTTTCTCTTGCTTGATTCTTCCTAGAACTGACGTGGACCCTGCAACACACCTTTAGAAACTGGCCTTCTACCAGGCGCAGTGGCTCATGCCTATAATCTCAGCACTTTGGGAAGCCGAGGCAGGTGGATCACCAGAGGTCAGGAGCTCGAGACTAGCCTGGCCAACATGGTGAAATCCTGTATGTACTAAAAACACAAGTTAGCCAGGTGTAGTGGCAGGTGCCTGTAATCCCAGTTACTCGGGAGGCTGAGGCAGGAGAGTTGCATGAACCCAGCAGGTGGAAGTTGCAGTGAGCCGAGATTGTGCCACTGCACTCCAGCCTGGGCAACAAGAGCTCCGTCTGAAAAAAAAATACAAAAAGGCCAGGTGCGGTGTCTCACACCTGTAATCCCAGCACTTAGGGAGGCTGAGGCGGGCAGATCACGAGGTCAGGAGATCAAGACCATCCTGGCTAACACGGTGAAACCCCGTCTCTACTGAAAATACAAAAAATTAGCTAGGCATGGTGGTGGGTGCCTGTGGTCCCAGCTACCAGGGAAGCTAAGGCAGGAGAATGGTATGAACCCGGGAGATGGAGTCAGCAGTGAGCCGAGATCGCGCCACTGCACTCCAGCCTGGGCAACAGTGCAAGACTCCGTCTCAAAATAAAATAAAATAAAAATAAAAAAAAAGAAGAAACCGACCTTCTAGCCAGCTGCTATTGGTTTATCTTTTCTTCCCCAACAGACTAGAAGCTCTCAGGCAAGAACAGAAATCTCTGCTTTCATCAGTCACCACTCATTAGTAGCGTCAGGGACGTAGCAGGAACTTTTCTAATTTTCACTACTTCACAACCCAACTCTCTCCTTCCCTGACCCCCTTCTCCACAGTTAGGTCCACTTTGAATTTCCTTACATTGATTCTTCCAAACTTTTTTTAAAAAGCATAGGCTTGGCCGGGTGCAGTGGCTCACGACTGTAGTCCCAGCACTTCGGGAGGCCAAGGCGGGTGGATCACTAGAGCAGGAGATGGAGACCATCCTGGCTAACACAGTGAAACCTCAACTCTACTAAAAACACAAAAAATTAGCTGGGCATGGTGGTGGGCACCTGTAGTCCCAGCTACTCAGGAGGCTGAGGCAGGAGAATAGCGTGAACCCGGGAGGTGGAGCTTGTAGTGAGCCGAGATCACGCCACTGCACTCCAGTCTGGGAGACAGAGCTAGACTCCGTTTCAAAAAAAAAAAAAAAAAAAAGGTGTAGGCTTTTCTTGGCTTCTGCAAGCTACCACATCAACTATGAACTACATGGTACTGACTCCCAAATCGATCCGCAGCCCAGAGGGCTTCCCAAAGATTCAGAAATTTTTTTTTTTTTTTTTGAGATGGAGTCTAGTTCTGTCACCAGGCTGGAGTGCAGTGGCGTGATCTTGCCTCACTGAAACCTCTACCTCCCTGGTTCAAGCGATTCTCTTGCCTCAGCCTCCCAGGTAGTGGAATTACAGGTGTCTGCCACCATGCCCGGCTAATTTTGTATTTTTAGTAGAGATGGGATTTTGCTTTGTTGGCCAGGCTGGTCTTGAACTCATGACCTCAGGTGATCCGCCTGCCTCGGCCTCCCAATGTGTTGAGATTACAGGCGTGAGCCACCACACCTGGCCAACAACAGAAATTTATTGCTCACAGTTCCGGAGACTGGAAAGTACAAGATCCAGGCCCCAGTAGATCTGGCACTGCTCTCCGCTTCAAAGATGGCGCCTTCTCACTGCATTCTCAACATGGCAGAAAGGGCAACACAAGTCCCTCAGGCCTCTTTTACAAGGGCGCAAACCCCATTCTTGAGAGCGGAGCCCTCACAGCCTAATCACTTCCCAAAGGCCCCACCATGTTGGGGATCAAGTTTCAACATACAAATTTTAGGGGAACACAAGCACTCAGACCACAGCATTCGGCTCCTGAACCTCCAAAAGTCATGTTCTTTTTACATGCAAAATACATTCAGTCCACCCCAATGGCCCCAAATAGAAACTCATTCTAGCATCAACTCAAAAGTCTAAAGTCCAGAGTCTCATTATTATCTAAATCAGATATGGGTGGCCGGGTGTGGTGTATCACACCTGTAAACCCAGCACTCTGGGAAGCCAAGGTGGGTGAATCACTTGAGGTCAGGAGTTCAAGACCAGCCTGGTCAACATGGTGAACCCCTGTCTCTACTAAAAATACAAAAATTAGCTGGGCATGATGGCAGGCACCTGAAATTCACCTACTCGGGAGGCTGAGGCAGAAGAATCACTTGAACCTGGGAGGCGGAGGTTGCAGTGAGCTGAGATCCCGCCAATGTACTCCAGCCTGGGCAACAGAGTGAGACTCTCTCTCTGCCCCTCCCCCCAAAAAAATTTTTTTTTAAATCAGTCAATCAGGTATGGGTGAGACTCAAAGTACAATTCATCCTGGGGCAAATTCCCCACCAGCTGTGAGCCTGTGAAATCAAATGTGTTATGTCCTTACAAAATACAATGGTGGGATGGGCATAGGACAGACATTCTAAAAGGGAGAAATAAAAAAGAAGAAAGGGGTAATAGGTCCCAGGTAAATCCAAAACCCAACAGAGCAAACCCCATTCAATCTCAAGGTTTCTGAACAATCGTCTTCAACTCTATGTCCTCCTACCTTCTGGACATACTGGCAGGGACATGTTGCTGGGCTCTGGGCCGCCCTGCCCGCACAGTTTTGCTGGGCATAGCCCATGCAACAGCCCTCACTTGTTGGAGTTGCATGCCTGTGGCTCTCCCTGGTTGGAGTTGCACACTGGTGGCTCTACCAGTCTGGGGTCTCAGAGGCAACCCTACCCCGATGGCTCTGCTAGGCAATGCCCTTATGGGGACTCTCTGCAGGGGCCTTACCCCATGGCAGTTCTCTACCTGGGCCCAAGGTTCTTCAGGGCATCCTTTATAATATAGGTGGGAGTAGCCATGCCCCAACAGCTTGTGTATTCTGTGCACCAGCAGAGACAGCACCATGTGGATGCTGCCAAACTACCTGGGGCTGCCAAGGAGCACTGCCCCAGAAAGCTAGGAACAGAGCCTTGAAATGGTTCTGCCCCCAACACCGTGGCCTTCTGGGCCTGTGATGGGGGTGACAGTCCCCACATGCCTTCAAGGTCATTCTTCCATTGTCTTGATTAGTACCTGGCTTCCACATCTATACTAGTCTCCTTATCAAAGGATGGCTTGGCCACACCCTTCATATTCTCTCCAAATACATTTATTCTTTTTTTTTTTTTTTTTTTTTTTTGAGACAGGCTCTCACTCTGCCACCCAAGCTGGAGTACACTGGTGCAATTTCAGCTCACTGTAGCCTCAATCTCCCAGGTTCAAGAGATCCTCCCACCTCACCCTCTTGAGCAGCTGGGACCACAGGCACATGCCACAATGCCCGGCTAATTTTTTGTAGAGACAGGGTTGCACCATGTTGTCCAGGCTGGTCTTGAACTCCTGAGCTCAAGTGATCCACCTGCCTCAACCTCCCAAAGTGCTAGGATTACAGGCGTAAGCCATTATGCCCAGCCTATTTTTTCATTCTTTACAACATGGCCATGCTGAGAATCCTCCAAATGCTTAAGTTCTGCTTCCCTTTTGGTTTTAAATTCTGTATTTAATTTGTTTCTCTCTTCTCACATTTTACTATAAGCCATCAAGAGAAGCCATGCCACCCCCTCACCACTTTGCTTAGTGACTTCATCCACCAAATATCCTATTTCATCACTCTTAAATTATCCCAGAAAACACTAGGACATAAGAAAGAAAAGCAGCTTTTATTTTTATTTATTTTAGTTTATTTATTTATGTATTTTGAGGCAGAGTTTTGCTCTTGTCGCCCAGGCTGGAGTGTAATGGCGCAATCTTGGCTCACTGCAACCTTCCCCTCCCAGGTTCAAGAGATTCTCCTGCCTCAGCCTCCCAAGTAGCTGGGATTACAGGCACACACCACCACGCCTGGCCAATTTTTTTTTTTTTGAGATGGAGTCTCACTCAGTCACCAGGCTGGAGTGCAGTGGCACGATTTCAGCTCACTGCAACCTCCGCCTCCCGGGTTCAAGCAATTCTCCTGCCTCAGCCTCCCAAGTAGCTGAGATTGCAGGTGTGTGCCACCATGCCCCACTAATTTTTGTATTTTAATAGAGATGGGGTTTCACCATGTTGGCCAGGATGGTCTCGATCTGTTGACCTCATGATCCTTCCGCCTCGGCCTCCCAAAGTGCTGGGATTACAGGTGTGAGCCACTGCTCCTGGCCAAGAAACTTTTAATCAGAAGAATGTGACCACCCCCCACCCCTTAATTATCAAGCCCAGAGAAGCAATGAGATCCAACAGCAGTCATGTCTCATTCCACACTTAAGCTAAATAATCACCTCATGAAGCTACTTGCTATGTGAGCTCTAGACTAACTCATGCAAAGTAGCCATACAATGCATTACACTGGCATTTTCTATAATTTCTCATATCCTATAGTTCAACAATGTATAGCCAGTCACTAATTCATGTTATCTCTGTAAACCAATGAGAATTCCTGTCAAACAACTTTTTTTTTTTTTTTTGGATGGAGTTTTGCTCTTGTTGCCCAGGCTAGAGTGCAATGGCGTGATCTCGGCTCACTGCAACCTCCACCTCCCGGATTCAAGCAATTCTCCTGCTTCAGCCTCCTGAGTAGCTGGGATTATAGGCGCACACCACCACCAAAGCTAATTTTTGTATTTTTAGTAGAGATGGGTTTCACCATGTTGGTCAGCCTGGTCTCGAACTCCTGATCTCAGGTGATCCACCCGCCTCAGCCTCCCAAAGTGGTGGGGTTACAGGTGTAAGCCACCACGCCTGGCCCCTGTCAAACAACTTTGTGTGAGCCTACTCCTCATTCTCTTTTGCTTTTAAAAATCTGCTTCTAACAAAGGCCAAACAGAGCACTCACCAAGGCAACTTACAAGTGTGTCCCAGGCTGCAGTCTGCAACCTTGGCCCAAATAAACTCTACATTAATTTTGCCTAGGCTTGTTCCTTTAGGTCAACAGGCACAAACCCAAATCAGCCAAGTTCTTTGCCACTTTATAATAAAGATCACCTTTCCCCCAGTTTCCACTAACATGTTCCTCATTTCCATCTGAGATCTTATCAGAATGGCCTTTACCATCCATATTTCTACCAACATTCTGTTCATGCCCTCTTAGGGCATCTCTCAGAAGATTGAGGCTTTCTCTACAGCTTTCCTCCTGTGCCCTCACCACACCTGTGCTTAATGACCTGTTCATGACAACGCAGACTTTTTCTAGTATGAATGCCAAAACTCTTTCAGCCTCTACCCACTACCCAGTTCCCAAGCTGCTTCCATATCTTCAGGTATTTGTTATAGCAGCGCCCCACTTCTGGTACCAATTTGTCTTAATCCATTTGGCTGCTGTAACAAAATACTTTAGACTAGGTCATGTATAAACAACAGAAATGCATTGCTGTAGAGGCTAGGAAGTCCATGATCATGGTGCCAGCAGATTTGGCATCTGGTGAGCGCTTGCTCTGTGCTTCAAAGATGGCACCTTTAAAACTATGGGCTATACGTTTCTGTTGTTTATAAATATCCAGCCTAAGGTATCTTGTTACAGCAACACAAATGAACTAAGATACTCCCTCACTGGTTGAACATCTCTATCCAGAGAAGACCTCAAATTACTATGCTCAACATGGATATTCCTTATACAGTTCTACTTCTCTATGGATAGAAATTTTCCATAATAAATATTTTAAAAATCATATTGCAGTTAAAGCCTTAAAAAATAAATATTTTTTAAAGTCAAGAAAATGAAAAGAAAATCAGAGTGTCCAGAAAATATTCTAAAATTGGATTATGCTAATAATATTGTTATAATTGAATATACTTAAAAAGCCAATGAACTGGCGTAGTACGGTGGCTCACCCCTGCAATTCCAGCAGTTTGGGAGGCCAAGGCGGGTGGATCACTTGAGGTCAGGAGTTTGAGACCAGCCTGGCCAACATGGTGAAACCTCGTCTCTACTAAAAATATAAAAAAATTATCCGGGCGTGGTGGTGCACACCTGTAGTCCCAGCTACTCAGGAGGCTGAGCCTGGAGAGAGAATTGCTTGAGGCCGGGTAGCAGAGGTTGCAGTGAGCCAAGATTGCACCAGGCTGGTCTTGAACTCCTGAGCCCAAAGTGATTCGCCCGCTTCAGCTCTGAAAAATGTTGGGATTACAGATGTGAGCCGCCACGCCCAGCCCCACATAATTTCTTATCTCCATGCTTGCCCTATGTTCACACCGTTCCCTCCATCTGGGACATCCAGATCACTCCTAATCCTCTCAGTTAACTACTTAATCTTTAAGATCTAGCTTAGCACCAAGTCACCTCCTCCACTGATCACAAACTGAAACTCCCAGTCTCCTAGGTGGGGTTAAGTTGCCTTTCTGTTCCCCTAAGACCCTCTTTTTTTTTTCTTTTTTTTTAGAGTCTTGCTCTGTTGCCCAGGCTGGAGTGCAATGGCATGATCTTGGCTCACTGCAAGCTCTGCCTCCCGGGTTCACACCGTTTTCCTGCCTCAGCCGCCCGAGTAGCTGGGACTACAGGCGCCCGCCACCACGCCCGGCTAATTTTTTTGTATTTTTAGTAGAGACGGGGTTTCACCATGTTAGCCAGGATGGTCTTAATCTCCTAACCTCGTGATCCACCTGCCTCGGCCTCCCAAAGTGCTAGGACTATAGGAGTGAACCACTTCACCCGGCCCCCTAAGACCCTCTTTCTAGCACTGTACCTACCAAATCACATTCAAATCCTCTTTGTATATACTTGTCTCCTCCCCTAGTTTGTCCAGTCTTCGAGGACAGGGATCAATTTATTCTCCATACCTAGCACAGAGCCTGGCACACTGGGTTCTCAATAAATACTCACTGAATCACTATCCTTTTCTTCACTATAAAACTACCATACCGGGCCAGGTGCGGTGGCTCACACCTGTAATCCCAGCACTTTTGGAGGCCGAGGCGGGTGGATCACGAGGTCAGGAGTTTGAGACCAACATAGTGAAACCCCATCTCTACGAAAAATACAAAAATCAGCCAGGTGTGGTGGCAGGTGCCTGTAGTCCCAGCTACTCTAGAGGATGAAGCAGGAGAATTGCATGAACCCGGGAGGTGGAGGTTACAGTGGGCCAAAATCGCACCACTGAACTCCAGCCTGGGTGACAGAGCGAGACTCCATCTCAAAAAAAAAAAAAAACAAACAAACAAACAAAAAACTACCACACCTACCATCGTCACTTCTCCCATTCACGCCTCAGCCCACCCTCAAGCTCCCAGGGAGCTCCTGGACCTTTCTGCTGCACTGCATACCTGCTTACGTGCTGCACCTCAAAGCTCCATGCTCTAGATTTCCAGGTGTGATGGTTAATCCTAGGTAACAACTTGTCTGGATTGAGGGATGACTAGACGGCTGGTGAAGCGCTGTTCCTGGGTGTGCCTGTGAGGGTGTTGCCAGAGGAGGCTGACATTTGTCCGTGGACTAGGAGAGGAAGACCCACCCTCCATATGGATGGGCACCATCCAGTTGGCTGCCAGCGTGGCTAGCACAAAGCAGGCGGAAGAAGGGGGACCAGCAGCTTGCTGAGTCCGCGTGCTGGCTCTGTTCTGTGCCATGCTGGACACTTGGCCTCCCCTCCCCCTGCCCTTGGACATCAGACTCCAGGTTCTTTGGCCTTTAGACTCTGAGACTTGCACCTCTCAGGGGCTCTCTCAGGCCTTTGGCCTCAGACTGAGAGCTGCACTGTTGGCTTCCCCGGTTTCAAGGCTGGCGGACTTGGACTGAATTATGCTACCAGCTTCTCTCTTTCCTCAGCTTACCAATCGCCTATCATGGGATTTCACCTTATAATCGTGTGAGGCAGTTCTCCCTAATAAACTTGTGTGTGTCTATATATATACTATCAGTTCTGTCCCTCTGCAGAACGCTCACACACCAGGCCTCCATGCTCCCCGGTGTCTCTAACCACCATTCTGGTTTTTTGCTGCCTCTTTCTCTACCCCAGTGGAAGATCGCTCTGGGATCCTCTTCTTATTCTCTAAGCACTCCCTAAGCATTCTCATCAGCTTCAGGCTAAACTTCCAAATCAGTGTCATCAACCCTGACCTCTTTCCAAGGCTCCCAATTCAGACTTCCAACTGCCTCCAGATAATCCCACCGAGATGCACCACAGATGCTCACACTTCCAGTCTCGCACTGCTCTGCCTTCTAGATGCTGGTTAACAGCGTGGCTGCACAGCTGGCTTCCCAAGCTGGGAATCCAGCCCCCTCTCTCCCACCATGCTTGTCATTGTTTTAGTTTAGGCCCTCATCACCTGTATCACTGTCTCACGTGGTTGTTCATAGAGTCTGTTTCTCTTGGCCAGGCGTGGTGGCTTAAGCCTTTAATCCCAGCATTTTGGGAGGCCGAGGCGGGTGATTACCTGAGGTCAGGAGTTCAAGACCAGCTCTGGCCAACATGGCAAAACCCCGTCTCTACTAAAAATACAAAAATCAGCCAGGTGTGGTGGCGGGTGCCTGTAGTCCCAGCTACTCAGGAGGCTGAGGCAGGAGAATCGCTTGAACCCTGGAGGCAGAGGTTGCAGTGAGCCGAGATTACGCAACTGCACTCCAGCCTGGGTGACACAACGAGACTCTGTCTCAAAAAAGAAAAAGTCTCGGCCGGGCGCGGTGGCTCAAGCCTGTAATCCCAGCACTTTGGGAGGCCGAGACGGGCGGATCACAAGGTCAGGAGATCGAGACCATCCTGGCTAACATGGTGAAACCCCATCTCTACTAAAAATACAAAAACTAGCCGGGCGAGATGGCGGGCGCCTGTAGTCCCAGCTACTCGGGAGGCTGAGGCAGGAGAATGGCATAAACCCGGGAGGCGGAGCTTGCAGTGAGCTGAGATCTGGCCACTGCACTCCAGTCCCGGCGACAGAGCGAGACTCCGCCTCAAAAAAAAAAAAAAAAAAAAAGAAAAAGTCTCTTTCTCTCTGGAAAAAAACACACACACATACCACAAACACAAAACTTTGAGTAAACAATATATGCACGTAGTAAAAAAATTCAGATTTTTTTTGAAATACAACAAAATCTCCTATCCCTACAGGCAACTAGTTGTTCCTTGGGTATTCCTTTAAAGATATCCCATATACATATAACAAGAAAAAATGGTGTATATCTCATAAAAGTTTTTGCTGACAAAGATACACACACACACACACACACACACACACAAACTGAGGTTGAAACTTTCAGGGAGAGAGCTGACCACGTGGTCTGGAGGATCACTTTGCCTACTGGGTAGTGCCTTGTCTGGCGGAACCACATCATTTTATAATTTCACAATAAGCTATTGCTATCCCTGGATCCCATCAGTCATGAACTCTCAAAGCAGACCATCCAACTGTGCCCACTGCCTTGATGCCCCTTGCCTCTGGCACGTATCTGGTGAATGGCAACACACTCTTACCACGCAAACACCCTCTCTTCTTTGCAGCCTCCTTGGCTACCAACAGTTATTACAGTATCTCTGCCTCCCCAGAGCACTCCGGTCACCCCTGTTTCCAATTATCTCCCTTTTTCCCCTAATTAAGGTGAAAAAAAAATGCAACATAAAGGATATTTTAAGGCAAATCCCAACAACCTCAAGTGATTTTTCATTCTGTATCCACCTTCTGTAAATGTTATATAAACCACAAACAGAGCACACACACACACTTTTAAGATCGCTTTCTATGTGCGGAAGAGTCTACTTCTCAGACTTCCAGCCCCTTAAAAGTAGGAGAACTAAGTCTTTTTTTTTTTTTTTTTTGAGACAGGGTCCCACTCTGTCACCCAAGCTGGAGTGCAGTGGCCCAATCTCGGCTCACTGTAGCCTGCACCTCCCAGGCTCAAGTCATCCTCCCACCTCAGCCTCCCAAGTAGCTGAGACTATAGGCATGTACCATCACACCCAGCTAATTTTTAAATTTTTTTTGTAGAGATGAGGTCTTGCCTTGTTGCCCAGGATGATCTCAAACTCCCGGGCACAGGCAATCCTCCCGCCTCAGCCTCCTAAAGTGCTGGGATGACAGGCATGAGCCACCGTGAGCGGCCAAGAACTAAGTCTTAATGGATTGTCTTTGCATCTTGGTACCCAAAATAAAGCTTGAAATACAGGAGGGCTTGGATCCCCATTTGTCAGACCCTACTTGTGAAAACACTGAAGAGGTGAGCAGCATGCCCAGCACCAATACGAGTACAATGTCCCGCAAAGAAATGAAGCACGACCTGCCATACAGCCATCAGGGAAAGGAACTGACCTTCATGTTTCAGGAATAGTCCAAGCAGGGGGAAGGGAGAGAACAACTGTAACGTTCTCATAAAGCCTCACACTCACTTGGATGAATTACTTAACCTTTCTGGTCTCAATAAAATTAAAACAAGAGTGGCCGGGCGCGGTGGCTCAAGCCTGTAATCCCAGCACTTTGGGAGGCCGAGACGGGCGGATCACGAGGTCAGGAGATCGAGACCATCCTGGCTAACACGGTGAAACCCCGTCTCTACTAAAAATACGAAAAACTAGCCGGGCGAGGTGGCGGGCGCCTGTGGTCCCAGCTACTCGGGAGGCTGAGGCAGGAGAATGGCGTAAACCGGGAGGCGGAGCTTGCAGTGAGCCGAGATCCGGCCACTGCACTCCAGACCGGGCGACAGAGCAAGACTCCGTCTCAAAAAAAAAAAAAAAAAAAAAAAAAAAAAAAAAAAATTAAAACAAGAGCACCTACTTGATGATCAAATATCTAAGAAAGGTCCTAGGCAGTGGCTGGCCAGAGCATGCACTTAGTGAACGCTAGTGGCCCTTCTCATCTGGAGGCCAGGGGTCTGCTGTTACATTGAGTGAAAGAGCCAATTGCACAAGCAAAAGAAACGCTGACGCTTGCCAAACCTGGGCATAATCCCGCGATGACGGCCTGGCCAAAGACCACACCGTTTAAGGGCTCTCTTGTTTGAGCTTTGCCTACTGGGTAGTGGGTTGTCTGAGAGAACAAGCTCTTCCTATGATTTTACATCAAAGTGCTGCTATCTCTGGATCTGGTCAGTCATAAATCTAAACTTCCCCAGGAAACGTGTTCTAAGTAGAAGCGAAGGTTTCTGTGACCTTCTGAGAACAAATGCCAAGCCTGCTGGTGCAAAACAAGTGGGAATGAGGCCCTGGGGTTGGAACTATAATGAATTGGAAGGCCAGACACTGCACTTCCAGGCCAAGCTGCTGGTTTTATGTGCCAGTTAATCTTATCACAATTCCGTCGTGTAAACAAAAAGTCCCAAACTATGAGAGGCTCAGGAATTCCAGCAAGGTTTCAAGCATTCTTAGGAATGCTGAGGCAACGCCCAGTACCCTAAATTTTTTGGCTCCTAGCATGCTCGTCTTCCCACTGACTTAGAAGGCCACATCTTTTCCTTCTTTCTCCCCCCGCCAACCTTTTCTTTTTTTTTTTTTTTTTTTTTTTTTTAGAGAGAGAGTCTTGCTCTGTCACCCAGGCTGGAGTGCAGTGGTGTGATCTCGGCTCACTGCAACTTCTGCCTCCTGGGTTCTAGCAATTATCCTCCCTCAGCCTCCCGAGTAGCTGGGATTACAGGCGCACGCTGCCATGCCTGGTTAATTTTTTATACTTTAGTAGAGACAGGGTTTCACCATGTTGCCCAGGCTGGTCTCGAACTCCTGAGCTCAGGCAATCCACCCACCTCGGCCTCCCAAAGTGCTAGGATTACAGGTGTGAGCCGCCATGCCTTTTATCTCTACACATAGATACACGCCTTTTATCTCTACACATAGATACACATGCTGTTCTGACATTTTACACTCTACTTTACTTATGCCTGTTCAGGAACTTCATATAAACATAATCATGCAGTATGTATTCTTTTGGGCCTGGAGTTTTTCACTGAACATGTTTTTGAAATTCATCCATCTTGTATCAGTAGTTTGTTCCTTTTCATTGCTGAGTAGCATGCTATCATATGAACACATTAGCCAGTTCTCTTTTGATGGCACTTTGGTGATAGTTTGGGATCATTATTATTTTATTACTTTTAGAAGCAGTCTCGTTTCTGGTCTCCTGGGCTGGAGAACAGTGGTGCAATCATGGCTCATTCTAGCCTCGACCTCCCAGGCTCAAGTAATTCTTTCAGTTTAGCCTCCCGAGTAGTTGGGACTACAGGTACATGCCACCAGGCCCAGCTAATTTTTATTTTTAACTTTTTTGAGACGGAGTCTGGCTCTATCGCCCAGACTGGAGAGCAGTGGCATGATCTCGGCTCACTGCAATCTCCACCTCCTAGATTCAAGCAATTCTCCTGCCTCAGCCTCCCAAGTAGCTAGGATTACAGGGGCCGGCTACCGCACCCAGCTAATTTTTATATTTTTAGTAGAGACAGGGTTTAACCATGTTGGTCAGGCTGGTCTCCAACTCCTGACCTCAGGTGATCTGCTGGCCTAAGCTTCCCAAAAAGTGCTGGGATTACAGGCGTGAGCCACTGTGTCTGTCCTCCAGCTAATTTTTAGTAGAGATGGGGTCTCACTATGATGCCCAGGCTGGTCTTTAACTCCTGGGATCAGGCGATCCTCCCAACTCAGCCTCCCAAATTGTTGGAATTATAGGTGTGAGCCACCACACCTGGCCTGACAAAGTTTTAATAACTACTTTAAATTAAAAAAAGAATTTTTAAATTTTAACTAATTATTTTGATTCTCCTTTAGAATTCTTGTCAGTTGATACCAACATCTGTATCCTCTTGGGGTTGATCTTCATTGATTGCCTTCTTTTGTGAACACAGATCATATTTTCCTGTTTTGTAAAAATACATTAAAAATTTTTTTTTCTTTCTTTTTTTTTGAGACAGAGTCTCGCTCTGTTGCCCAGGCTGAAGTGCAGTGGCACAATCTCGGCTCACTGCAACCTCTGCCTCACAGGTTCAAGCAATTCTCCTGCCTCAGCTTCCTGAGCAACTGGGATTACAGGTGTGCGCCACCACGTCCAGCTAATTTTTGTATTTTTAGTAGAGAGGGGGTTTCACCATGTTGGTCAGGCAGGTCTCAAACTCCTGACCTCGTGATCCACCCGCCTCGGCCTCCCAAAGTGCTGGGATTACAGGTGTGAGCCACTGCACCCAGCCTTTTTTTTTTTTTTTTTTTTTGAGTCAGAGTCTTGCTCTGTTGCCCAGGCTGGAGTGGTGGCATGATCTCAGCTCACTACAACCTCTGTTTCCTGGGTTCAAACAATTCTTGTGCCTCAGCCTCCTGAGTATCACCACACCTAGCTATTTTTTTTGTATTTTTAGTAGAGAAGGAGTTTTGCTATGTTGGCCAGGCTGGTCTCAAACTCCTGCCCTCGAGTGATCTGCCTGCCTCAGCCTCCCAAAGTGCTGTGCTGGGATTCCAGGCATAAGCCACCACACCCAGCCCATTTCTTGTGTCTAAGAATTTTGGATTATATCCTGGACATTGTAGATGATGTGTTGTAGACTCTGGATTCTGTTATGTTCTTGAGAGTTAGTTTGGTGTTTTGTTTCTGTTAGCAAGCAGTTAATCACAGCTGAACTCAAACTCCAAATCCAGCTTCCCTGAGGCACGCATCAGCTGAAATCTGTACTCATCTTTTACACTTGGCTAAGTTGCTTGGAATGTGCCCCATGTTTGTCTCGTTCAGAGGTTTAGGCAGATTTTTTAAAATAACAGCTTAATGGACTGGGTGCAGTGGCTCATGCCCGTAATTCCAGCACTTTTGGATGCCAAGGTGGGCGGATCACTTGAGGCCAGGAGTTTGAGACCAGCCTGGCCAACAGGGCGAAACACTGTCTCTACTAAAAAATTACAAAAATTAGCTGGGTGTGGTGGCGCATACTTGTCATCACAGCTGCTTAAGAGGCTGAGTCACGATAATCGCTTGAACCCAGGAGGCGGGGGTTAAAGTGAGCTGAAATCACACCACTGCACTCCAGTCTGGGTGACAGAGTGAGACTCCGTCTCAAAACAACAATAACAACAACAAAAACAGCTTAATGGAGATAATTCGCATGCCATACAATTCTCTATCTATCTATCTATCTATCTATCATCTATCTATCTATCTATCTGAGACAGCCATCTTCCTGCTTCAGCCTCCCAAAATGTGCTGGGATTACAAATGTGAGCCACCGCACCCACCCCAATTCACTTTTTTAAAGTGTGCAATTCAGTGTTACGTTAGTCACAAGGTTGTGCAAATATCACCACTATCTAATTTTAGAACATTTTCTCCAACTCTCCTTAAAACCTTATACTCATTAGCAGTCACTCCCCACTCCCTTCTCCTCTCAGTCACTGACAACCATTATTCTACTTTCATGTTCGTAAATTTGCCTATTCTAGACATTTCATATAAATAGAATCGTACACTCTGTGACCTTATGTGACTGGCTTATTTCACTTAGCATGTTTCCAAGGGTCATCAATGTCACAGCATGTATCAGTAACTACATTCCTTTTTATGGTTAAATAACATTCCATTGTATGGATAGATCTGGTTTTTAATCCATTCATCTGTTGATGGACATTTGAGCGGTTGGGGAAGACTTTTATATGAAGAATTTGGAACCTCTTCTGTGGGGCTATTTTCTTTCCATGATGGACTTTTTAACGCCTCATGACAAGGCATTTAACAAAACCAATAAGGCCAGGCACGGTGGCTCACGCCTGTAATCCCAGCACTTGGGGAGGCCGAGGCGGGTGGATCATGAGGTCAGGAGATCGAGACCATCCTGGCTAACACGATGAAACCCTGTCTCTACTAAAAATACAAAAAAATTAGCCGGGCGTGGTGGCGGCCACCTGTAGTCCCAGCTACTCGGTAGGCTGAGGCAGGAGAATGACGTGAACCCAGGAGGCAGAGCTTGCAGTGAGCCGAGATCGTGCCACTGCACTCCAGCCTGGGTGACAGAGTGAGACTCCATCTCAAAAAAAACAAAAAACAAACAAACAAAAAACAATAAACAGGCAGATCGCAGTGGCTCATGCCTGTAATCCCAACACCTTGGAAGGCCAAGTACACAGGATTGCTTGAGCCCAAGAGTTTAAGACCAAACTGGTCAACATAGCCAGGCTCTAGCTCTATCAAAAATAAAAAGTACCTAGGTGTACAGCCAGGTGTGGTGGCTCACGCCTGTAATCCCAGCGCTTTGGGGGGACCGAGGCGGGCGGATCACAAGGTCAAGAGGTCGAGACCAGCCTGGCCAACACGGGGAAACCCCATCTCTACTAAAAATACAAAAACAAAAATTAGCTGGGCATGGTGGTGCACGCCTGTAGTCCCAGCTACTCGGGAGGCTGAGGCAGGAGAATCACTTGAACCTGGGAGGCGGAAGTCACAGTGAGTAGAGATTGCACCACTGCACCACTCCAGCCTGGCGACAAAGCAAGACTCTGTCTCAAAAAAAAAAAAAAAACAGTATCCAGGTGTAGTGGTGGACTCTTGTAGTCCCAGCTTTCAGGAGGCTGAGGCAGGAGGATCTCTTGAGGCCTGGAGTTCAAGACCAGCCTGGGAAACACAGCAAGACCCCCATCTCTTAAAAAAAAAAAGAGAGAGAAGAAAAACACAAAATACTGCTGACATAATTTAGGCTTCTGGATAGAGTCCCACCTGAAGCTGATTTACTCCAAGACTCTTCAGCTCGAGTCTGAGGAAAAAAAACCAAATTTTCTCCTCTGCTGTCACAATGTGCAATAATCAACACGGAAGATTTCTGTGGCCAAATGCATGGGGATTTCTCTCCAGCAACAATCAATCCATCGAGTCTACAGTGGATACATGCTGGGTGTCCTCTAATTCAGTTTATTTCCAACACTATCCACCTGGACAGAGTGTCAAACCCCACAGGTTGAGGGCTCAGTCCCACGAGCATGTCCCCCCAACTTTCAACGCCAGTCACAAGCCCCTAGTTGCTTTATTAGTGCTTCTGACCAACTGACTATAAATCAGGGTTTCCATGACTCCCTCCTTGGGTTCCATTAATTTGCAGGAGCAGCTCTCAGCACTCAGGGAAACACTTAGGTTTACTGGCTTATAAAGGATGTCACAATGGATACAGCTGAAGGAAGAGTTGCACAGGGCAAAGCACGTGTGAAGGAGTGAGGAGCTTCCATGCCCTGCCCGGACACACCACCCTCCAGGAAGCTCCAAACTGGGATACAGACCAGACATATATTTTACAATATCACAGAGTCAACAAACACCCCTTTCATGCTTAGGCTAGTCAGAGTAGCTTTTTGTTATCTGCGACTGAGTAGCTTGACTAATAAGAAGAACTTTCATTAAGCACAGTCTGAAGAGACAGCCAATTCTGAGGGGCAAAGGCTGCAGGATTGAAGCGTGTGTTAACCACTAATACCTAGCCTAAAATTGCTGGCCCTTTTACTATAATAGCATCTAAGGCCCCAAGTAAACAAATCCAAACATCCTACACTTAAGCCACTCTAAGATTAATTCCACAGGGCTTAAAACAGTAACTTCGTTCTGGGTCAAAGGGAAAGAGGAACCTAATACCCCACACTCAGATCCCACACTCTCAATCCAGTCACTGGCCATGAGAATCTGCAAACTGGGTGCAGTGGCTCACGACCATAATCCCAGCATTTTGGGAGGCCGAAATGAGAAGATCACTTGAGGTCAGGAGTTCAGGACCAGCCTGGGCAACACACGGAGGCCCTGTCTCTACAAGAACAAAATAAAATAATTAGTTGGGCATGGTGGTACACATGTGTAGTCCTAGCTACTGAGGAGGCTATGGCAGGAGGATCCCTTGAGCCTAGGAGTTTGGGAATAGTGAGCTACAATGGCACCACTGTGCTACAGCCTGGGTGACATAGTAAGACCTTGTTTCTAAAAAAAACATAAATAGGTTGGGCGCAGTGGCTCACACCTGTAATCCCAGCATTTTGGGAGGCCAAGGCCGGTGGATCAACTAAGGTCAGGAGTTCAAGACCAGCCTGGCCAACATGGTGAAACCCTGTCTCTACTAAAATTACAAAATTAATCGGGTGTGGTGGCACATGCCTGTAATCACAGCTACTCAGAAGGCTGAGGCAAGAGAATTGCTTGAAACCAGAAGGCGGAGGTTGTGGTGAGCCGAGATTGCGCCACTGCACTCCAGCCTGGACAACAAAGAGCGAAACTCTGTCTCAAAAAAAAAAAATTAGCCAGGCATGGTGGTGCACGCTTGTAATCCCAGCTACTCAGGAGGCTGAGGCAGGAGAATCGCTTGAACCCGGGAAGCAAAGGTTGCAGTGTACCACTACATTGCACCACTACACTCCGGCCTGGGTGACAGAGCGAGACTCCATCTCATAAATAAATAAATAAATAGAATCTATATTCATCAATTGGTTAAAGAAACATTAAGAAGACAATTTTTGCCGGGCGCGGTGGCTCAAGCCTGTAATCCCAGCACTTTGGGAGGCCGAGACGGGTGGATCACGAGGTCAGGAGATCGAGACCATCCTGGCTAACACGGTGAAACCCCGTCTCTACTAAAAAAATACAAAAAATTAGCCGGGCGATGTGGCGGGCGCCTGTAGTCCCAGCTACTCGGGAGGCTGAGGCGAGAGAATGGCATAAACCCGGGAGGCGGAGCTTGCAGTGAGCTGAGATCCGGCCACTGCACTCCAGCCTGGGCGACAGAGCGAGACTCCATCTCAAAAAAAAAAAAAAAAAAAAAAGAAGACAATTTTTTTCCTTCATGCCTCTGTATTACAACTTATGCCAGTGTTTCTCATTTAAACCTTACAGCAATCCTATAAAATAGATAACAGAATGGTACGTATAGTAAGGAAACTGAAGTTCAGATAGGTTATGCTAGGTAACTCAGGAAAAATAGGTAGTTGAGCTGGGGCTGCAGCTGCAAGTTCTGCTCTTCCTCTCAATTCCAAGTTTTGTCAGGACTTCAGCATATTCAATAGTAAAAGAGATCATGGAAGTGGAAGCTGCCAAACCACCACTAGGCTATTATGACAACACTCAAAGTATCACCAGTAAAATGATGACTGAGGCAACTGAAAAACAAAGCTAGGGAAATGTGATGGTTAACTTCACATGTCAACCTGATTGGGCTAGAGGATGCCCAGATAGCTGGTGAAATACTTTTGAGTGTGTTTGTGAGTTTCCGGAGGGTTTGCTTTCCCGGGCTTCCAGCTTGCAGAAGGCAAATCTCGGGACTTCTCAGTCTCTATAATTGTGTGACCCAATCCATCACAATAAATCTCTTTCAATATAGCTATACAGTTGACCCTTGAACAATAAAGGTTTTAACTGTGCAGGTCCACTTATATGTGGATTTTCTTCCACCTTTAGGACTTTTTTGAAACAGGGTCTTGCTCTGTCACCCAGGCTAGAGTGCAGTGGCACGATCTTGGCTCACTGCAGCCTCCACCTCCTGGGTTTAAGCAATTATTGTACCTCAGCCTCCCAAGTAGCTGGGATTACAGGTGCGCACCACCATGCCCAGCTAATTTTTCTTTTTTAGAAGAGACTGGATTTCACCACGTTGCCCAGGCTGGTCTCAAACCCCTGAGCCCAGGCAATCTACCTGCCTCAGCCTCCCAAAGTGCTAGGATTACAGGTGTGAGCCACCACGCCTGGCCGGTATTTACATTTAAAATGTGAAACTGGGATTGTGGTGGCTCATGCCTGTAATTCCAGCATTTGGGGAGGCTTTGGTTAGGAAGACTGCTTAAGCCCAGCAATTCAAGGCTGCAAGAGGCTGCAGTGAGCTGTGATAGCACCACTGTTCTCCAGTCTGAGCAACAGAGAACCTGTCTCTAAGAAAAAAAAAAAAAAAGTGAGATGCCTAGGTTAAAATCAGCAGAGGAGAAGCCAGAGAGAGCAGAGGCAAAGGAAGAGAACATTCAGCAAGCCAAATGAAAACAGTGTTTCAAGAAAGGGCAATGATTAACAGCACCAGATGCTGCTACAGGACTGAGACCTAACTTAACAACGAATTTGGCCATCTAGAGATCACTGGTGGCTTTGACAAGAAGCCGTTTTAGTGGAGTGGTGGAGACCAAAGCCTGACTAGAGGCTCAAGGTTCAAGATTTGAAGGGAAAAGGCACTAGTGAGGGTAGACTGAGGCCTCTGGCTGCAAACCGGAGGCGAGGAGGAGGTAACTGGAGGACAGGGAGGGTGAAGGGGGCTGCTTTGTTGTTCTTAGGATGGGCATTCTTTGGCTGGGCACGGGGGCTTACACCTATACTCCCCACACTTTGGAAGGCCGAGGCGAGAGGTTGAGCCAACGAGTTCGAGACCACCCTGGGCAAATTACGAGCTCTTAGTGTATCTTCAAAAAATGAAAATTATAATTTTTGTGCAAATAATAAAATAAGTGCTGGAGTTCGGGGCCCATCTTCTGTCCGCATCTTCGTGACTCGGGCCGCGTACCCGACCTCGGGGCTGCGTCCCTGCCGAGCCCGGCGTGACGCCCTTTCCCACCCTAGCCCGGGATGGAAGCGCGCACGCGCAGACCTCGAGCAGCTGGGCGCAGGGCCCGCCCCACCGCCGAGTCCCGCCCCTCCCGCCCCCTTCCTGCTCAGAGCGCGTACGCACCGTCCCCAGAGCGCTGCCTCAAGGAGGACGGGAGCCTCGGCGCTAAGGGAGGGTTTAGCCCTTCGCTCCCGCGCTTCGCCGGAGGTCTCAGGCCACGGCCCGTCCCCACCTACCAAGTCTCGCAGAAAACAAGCTCTTCGGGCTGGAAACTGCGACGAGGGAAGCAGGCGCATTCACTGAACGCTTTTTCGGAGTCTGCGGATGATCACGGACCTGCGTATGATCACGGACCTGCGTTCGAAGATTGGCGGCACGTCGAGAACCGCACACGCTTTTTTTTTTTTTCCTTTTATGAGCGTAGTCGCGCGCGGAGGACCTTGAACGCATGCGCAGTCGTTCCTCTGTGACGTGACCCGCTGCCCGGTGGGAAATGTAGTTTTTACTTGGTACACCGCTCCGGCTCTTGTCGGAACCCTAATTTAACCAACCAAAGTGCTTGTGCGTTTTCAGCGTTTTCTCCCATTCCCCCGACTGTATTTAAAACAAAATGAAAAAAAAAAAAAACCCAACTTGAAAGCGAACAGATTGCTGCTTGCTGGAGGGGAGTGGGTGCAGGGGTAATATAAAAACCGTACTTTCTGCGCTATTTTGTTGTGAACCTAAAAATGCCCTAAAAACTAAAGTCAATAAAGTCTATTGTTAAAAAAATTAATTAAAAACAGGCCGGGCGCGGTGGCTCACGCCTGTAATCCCAACACTTTGGGAGGCTGAGGCGGGCGGATCACCTGAGTTAAGGACTTCGAGACCAGCCTGACCCACATCGTGAAACCCCGTCTCTACTAAAAAATGCAGAAATTAGCCGGGCGTGGTGGTGGGTGCCTGCAATCCCAGCTACTTGGGAGGCTGAGGCTGGAGAATCGCTTGAATCCAGGAGGCGGAGGTTGTAGTGACCGGAGATTGCGCCATTGCACTCCAGCCTGGGTATCAAGAGGGAAACTCCATCTCAAAAAAAAACCAAAAACCAAAAAAAAAAAGCGACCTTTAGACCCAGAAATAGCACTTTTAGGGGGTCTTCTTAGGAAAGTATTAATGATATGGATGTGCAATGGACGCGTAGCCTCAATGGTATTTATCGAAATCCATCTTGTTATCTTATAATTTCTTACATAACCCTACAAATGTCTGTAATTATTTGTTGATTATTTGATAAACTTGCAAGTCCTATGAGATTAGGATCATCTTGTGTTCACCTGTGTATTCCTAGTACCTAGCACAGTGCCTGGCCATCACGTTTCTTTTTCTTTTTTTTCTCTTTGAGACAGGGTCTTGCTCTGTTGTCCAGGTCTGGCTCTGTTGTCCAGGTTGGAGTGCAGTGGTGCCATCAGGGCTTCTGAGTAGCTAGGACTACAAACGCACACCAGCACATTCTGCTGATTTTTAAATTTTTTTGGTAGAGATGGGGGTCTTGCTATGTTGCCTAGGCTGGTCTTGAGTTCCTGGGCTCAAACGATCCTCCTGCCTCAGCCTCCCAAAGTCATGGAATTACAGGCATGAACCACCATGCTCAGCCCTGTCAGTATTTTTCTGTTTATTAGAGAATCTCAGGCATTAGCACTGAAACTATTTTAATCCAAAAATTAATGCGTCATTTTTTTCCATCACACTTGCATTTTTTTCTGTGGGCTGCAGGTCAGTGAATGACATGCCCACCCACCCAGCAGCAGTTTCACTTACTTCTTTTTATGAAGGTTATGCTTCGAGGGATTTTGTAAATTTTGCATTTGTAAAGGTCTTAGGGGCTCTTTCTCCTGATTGTTAAATATCAGCCCAAGGCCAGGCGCGGTGACTCACCCCTGTAATCCTACCACTTTGGGAGGCCGAGGCAGGGGGATCACGAGGTCAGGAGTTTGAGACCAGCCTGGCCAATTTGGTGAAACCGTGTCTCTACTAAAAATACAGAAATTAGCCAGGTGTGGTGGCACGCACCTCCCACTACTTCTGTCGCCTTCCCTCTGTCTCTGTCTCTTTCTCTGCCCTACTCTCTTTCTCTGAATCTCTGTCTGTCTCTTTCCCTTTCCCCTTCCCCTATCTCTGTCGATGGATGGCAGAGGTTGCAATCACTCAGGAGGCAGAGGTTGCAATGAGCCAAGATTGCGCCACTGCACTCCAGTCTGGGCGACAGAGTAAGACTGTCTCAAAAAATAAAAAATAAAATAAATTTAAAAAATCAACCCTAGTCACTGATCGGGAGAGATTTGGAGGTCACAGTTGTTTTTAAAATTATTTTGGTTTCTGTTCTGTTTTAAAAAGGTATTAATTTCTGATTTTTCTACAATAAACATATATTGATTAACTTTTTAAAAAGTGTTTTAGAATGTTGTCCACATGTAAGGAATTGCTGTCTTCTCCACATCCGCATTTCTCAAAAGAATGATCTATACTCAGTTTTCATGTCCCGCCTCCTACTCAGTACAATGTCCTGAGCCAGCACCTGGGGGTTATCCCTGACATCACCTTTTGCCTCCCCTTCCTCATTCAATCCACCACGTCTGCAATATAAAAACGCATTTGTTGGGCACTTGCTATGCACCGGGTTCAAAATCCTTTACACTTACTCATTCATATAACACAATCCACCTACTTTTCATCTCTACCACATCTACCTTAGGCCAAGGTAGGGACACCTTCCCTAAACAACTACAAAGGCTTTCTGGTTTTGTTTTGTTTTGTTTTTTTGAGACGGAGTCTCACTCCGTTGCCCAGGCTGGACTGCAGTGGCGCAATCTGGGCTCACTACAAGCTCCGCCTCCTGGGTTCTCACCATTCTCCTGCCTCAGCCTCCCGAGTAGCTGGTACTACAGGTGCCTGCCACCATGCTGGCTAATTTTTTGTATTTTTAGTAGAGATGGGGTTTCACCGTGTTAGCCAGGATGGTCTCGATCTCCTGACCTTGTGATCCACCCGCCTCGGCCTCCCAAAGTGCTGGGATTACAGATGAGAGCCACCGTGCCTGGCCAAAGGCTTTTTGTTTTTTAATCGCTGGTACTAAGGTTGAGTTACTTATTTCTACTTAATGACATGCTTTGTCATTGGGCTCTGCATGGCCTATTTATTTGTTATATTTAAATTTATTTTGAGACAGTCTCTCTCTGTCACTCAGGCTGGAGTGCAATGGCACGATCTCAGCTTACTGCTACCTCTGCCTCCCAGGTTCAAGCGATTCTTGTGCCTCAGCCTCCCAAGTAGCTGGAATTACAGGCGCCCACCGCCACGCCCAGCTAATTTTTGTATTTTTAGTAGATATGGGGGTTTCACCATATTGGCCAGGGTGGTCTTGAACTCCTGACCTCAAATGATCCTCCCACCTTAGCCTCCCAAGGTGCTGGGATTACAGGTGTGAGCCACCGTGCCAGGCATTGTTTTATATATTTATGTCGTTTTAACCCTTTCCTCCTCTCCTCACCCCTTTGCCAAGTGTGTGGGAATGTCCTTGTAAAACGTGTTGTTTAGTGTGTGTGTGTATTTTCAATTTACCTAAATGGTATTGTGCTATAAACCTCATTGATTTCTTTTTCTACTCAGCCTTGTGCTTTCTTTCCCTTTTTAAATTTTTTTTGAGATGGAGTCTCAATCTTGTCACCCAGGCTGGAGTGCAATGACACGATCTCAGCTCACTGCAACCTCTGTCTCCCGGGTTCAAGCGATTCTCCTGCCTCAGCCTCCAGAGTAGCTGGGATTATAGACGTCCGCCACCACGCCCAGCTAATTTTTTGTATTTTTAGTAGAGACAGGGTTTCACCATGTTGGCTAAACTGGTCTCAAACTCCTGACCTCAGGTGATGCACTCACCTCAGCCTCCCAAAGTTGCTGGGATTACAGGCATGAGCCACCGTGCCAGGCCTCAGCCCTCTGCTTTCAACACCTGTTACTGTGTGCACACTTTACCTATGACTTACAGCAACTATGCAGTATTTCAAAGTGGGCACTCACATTTTAGTTATGATGGACCTGTAAGTTGCCGCCAGCTATTACTGGCTACCACAAACAATGCCACAGTGAACAACCTCATGCTCATTCCCTGTGGTCTATGTGAAGATTTCTCTGAGATGTATGCCCACTAGTGAGACTGAGCAATGCCGTCTTAAATGATCTCCCCTCATCTATTCTGGTCAGAGTGGCACATGCCTACAATCCCACTGCTTTGGGAGGCTGAGGCTAGAGGATCACTGAGGCCAAGAGTTCAAGGCAACAGTGAGCTATGATTGTGCCACTGTACTCCAGCCTGGAAAACATAGCAAGATCCTGTCTCTACAAAAAAATTCTTTTTAGTTAGCCAGGCATGGTGGCACGCACCTGTAGTCCCAGCTACTACTACTTAAATGGAGGCAGGAGGATCACTTGAGCCCAGGAATTCAAGACCAGCCTGGGTAACAGAGTGAGATCTTATCTCTACAAAAAATTTAAAAATCAGGCCAGGCAGGGTGGCTCATACCTGTAATCCCAACACTTTGGGAGGCCAAGGCAGGTGGATCACCTGAGGTCAGGAGTTCGAGAACAGCCTGGCCAACATGGTGAAACCCTGTCTGTACTAAAAATACAAAAATTAGCTGGGTGTGCTGGCACATGCCTGTAATCCCAGCTACTTGGTGAGGCTGAAGCAGGAGAATCGCTTGAACCCAAGAGGCGGAGGTTGCAGTGAGCTGAGATGGTGCCACTGCACTCCAGCCTCATTAAAAAAAAAAAAAATTAGCTGGGCACGGTGATGCTCGCCGGTAGTCCCAGCTACTCGGGAGGCTGAGGCAGGAGGATCGCTTGAACCCGAGAGGTGGAGGTTGCAGTGAGCTGAGATTGCACCACTGCGCTCCAGCCTGGGTGACAGAGCAAGACTCTGTCTCAAAGAAAAAAAAAAATCAGTCGAGTATGGTTGGGGGCAGGGAGGTGGGCCGGGAGGATCACTTGAGCCCAAGAGGTTGAGGCTGCAGTGAGCTGTGAATATGCCACTGCACTGCACTCCAACCTGGACAACAGAGTGAGACCATTTCTCAGAACACAGACACACACAGACACACACACACACACACACACACACAACACACACACACACACAGCTGTCTCAGGATCTGACCTCCCATGGCAAAGAGGAAATTGTAACTATTCACAATTTAATGGTTTTTGTCCCTGCTGCAGGCACATGTAGCCATATCATGACCAGAAGGTGGCATAGTATGCCTGCAATCCAAAGGGAAAAAGGAGATGAAATACATTAACTCTTAAATGTTGCCTTTTTTTCTGATCATAAAATAGATACACATTCTGCAAAAGTCCAATACTACAGAGATCTAGAGTCTATAATGGAGAAAGTAAAAATTATCCAGAACCCCAGTCTAGGATATAACCACTTTGGAGAGTTTGGTTCACATCTCATTGCCCCCCCTCCACTTTTATTTTCAATAATGAAAATAATTTTTCTGGCCGAGTGCAGTGGCTCATGCCTATAATCCCAGCACTTTGGGAGGCCGAGGCAGGGGGATCACCTGAGGTCGGGAGTTTGAGACCAGCCTGGCCAACATAGTGAAATCCGTCTCTACTAAAAATACAAAAAATAGCCAGGCGTGGTGGCCCGCACCTGTAATCTCAGCTACGCAGTACTTGGGAGGCTGATGCAGGAGAATTGCTTGAACCCAGGAGGCAGAGGCAGTGAGCCGAGATCGCACCACTGCACTCCAGCCTGGGAGACAGAGTGAGACTCCATCTCAAAAAAAAAAAAAAGAAAATAATTTTTTTTACAAAAATAGGAGCATAGATGTGCCGTTGCCAGGGGCAACAATGATGTCTGGGTTCGCTTCATTCTACATGGCATGGGGCATGGGGTAGGGAGCACGGCCCCTTGGCCTGAGGGGGAGAGTAGGGGACGGTGTCTGTGGCCCAGGGGTGGGTGGGGTGGGACAACGCACTGTTTGTAGGGCACCCTGTCTACACCCACACCGCTTCCCAGTGGAGCCGGCCCAGGTCCACCCATCGTGTTAGGGACAGGACACCAGGAAGACGCACTTGACCTGCAAGAAATTGAATACATCTTCCCTAAGAGGATGGACTGATGCTGCAGGCTAGATAAACCGCCAAGCAGAGCTCCAAGGTCCCCCTAACCAAGCCCTTGGATCCTCTTGACCTTCAGCAGAACTCCACTTTTGAAGCCCAGTACCCACCAAGCGGCACGATGAGCGTGCCTCCATCCAGGGGCGCTCAGGCAGAAAGTCAGCCAGAGCAGATGAAACCTGAATTGCTATCCCAATCAAAAAGCCTTCACCAAAAATTACAGTGCAGTGTTGCCCTCCCTGTTTTTTTGACATACACCTGGGCGTTAAAGACCCCTCCATGTTGACCCTGTGGGGCATGGGCCAGACAACCCAGTGGAGAAGATGACCAGGAACCTGAAAACCCAGAAGTTACAGCATTGGACATCAGATGTCAGTGGCCCCAGCTGCAAACACATTTGAGACTTGAGAATTTTCACTGGAGCTTAAATATCGTAAGTTTAGGACGGTAGACATTTTTATGGGTTTTTTTATAAGTATGATCTTGACTAATCAAACTGTCTATAAAAGAAATTGGTCCAGGTGCGGTGGCTCACACTTGTAATCCCAGCACTTTGGGAGGCCAAGGCGGGCGGATCACAAGGTCAGGAGATCGAGACCATCTGGCTAACACGGTGAAACCCCGTCTCTACTGAAAATACAAAAAATTAGCCAGGCGTGGTGGCAGGCACCTGTAGTCCCAGCTACTCGGGAGGCTGACTCAGGAGAATTGCTTGAACCCAGGAGGCGAAGCTTGCAGTGAGCCGAGTTCGCGCCACTGCACTGCAGCCTGGGTGACAGAGCGAGACACCGTCTCAAAAAAAAAAAAAAGAAAGAAAGAAAGTGAATGGGCTGAATCATTGGCTAATATGGGTACCTCAGGGTTTTCTTTTTTTTTTTTTTTTTTTAGACAGGGTCTTGCTTTGTCATCCAGGCTGGAGTGCAATAGCACAATCTCAGCTTGCTGCAACCTCTGCCTCCCCGGCTCAAGCGATCCTCCCTCCTCAGCCTCCCAAGTAGCTGGGACTACGGGTACATACCACCATGCCTAGCTAATTTTTGCTTTTTGTGTGTGGTGGGTTTTTTTTTTTTTCCTTTTTCTTTTTTTTTTTTAGACAGAGGCTTGCTCTGTCGCCCAGGATGGAGTGCAATGGCACGATCTCGGCTCACTGCAACCTCTGCCTCCTGGGGTTCAAGTGATTCTCCTTCCTCAGCCTCTTGAGTAGCTGAGATTACAGGCACCTACCACCATGCTGGGCTAGTTTTTGTAGTTTTAGTAGAGACAGGGGTTTCACCATGTTGCCCAGACTGGTCTGGAACTCCTGACCTCAAGTGATCTGCCTGCCTCAGCCTCCCAAAGTGTGGGGATTACAGGTATGAGCCACCACTCCCAGTCTTAATTTTTGTATTTTTTGTGTAGACGAGGTCTTGCCATGCGGCCCAGGCTGGTCTCAAACTGCTAGGCTCAACCAATCTGCCCTCCTCAGCCTCCCAAGGTGCTGAGATTACAGCGTGAGCCACCATGCCTGCCCTCGTTTTTTTTTTTAACAGTACTAAGGTAAGGAGGAGTCCCTAGGAGCAGTTCGCAGTGGCAGGGAGGCATATTTTATTACTGACATTGTTGGGAATTGATAGTGATAATAAAAGGCAGAATGATTTGGATGAGTTTAATGATTAAGTTCTTTTTTTTTCTTTTTGAGACGGAGTCTCGCTCTGTCGCCCAGGCTGGAGGGCAGTGACCGGATCTTGGCTCACTGCAAGCTCTGCCTCCCGGGTTTACGCCATTCTCCTGCCTCAGCCTCCCGAGTAGCTGGGACTACAGGCGCCCGCCACCTCGCCCAGCTAGTTTTTTGTATTTTTTAGTAGAGACGGGGTTTCACCGTGTTAGCCAGGATGGTCTCGATCTCCTGACCTCGTGATCCGCCCGTCTCGGCCTCCCAAAGTGCTGGGATTACAGGCTTGAGCCACTGCGCCCGGCCATGATTAAGTTCTTTACAGACAGCCTGGACCAGGGTGGGGGACTGCTCCCACTGCCCTGTCCCAAAATGCTCCCTTAAAATTCTTTCCAGATGTTTAAGAGCTTTATGGCATGACCCAATTGCTATAAACATTTTAGCTTGAAGGAAAATCTAAACTATGAAGTAACTGTTTCTTTAAAGATATATTTTAAGCAAGAGGGTTTGGAAAAATCTTTATGTCTACACCTGGTAAGCACAAGCCATGCATATTCCCCTTTTCTTTCCTTCTTTTAAAAAAAAATTTTTTTTTTAAATTTTGTTTTGAGACAGGATCTCACTCTGTTGCTCAGGCTGGAGAGCAGAAGCACAATCACCGCTCACTGCAGCTGTGACCTCCCCAGCCTCAGGTGATCCTCTGGTGTCAGCCATCTGAGTAGCTGGGACCACAGGCATGAGCCACCACACCTGGTTAACTTTTGTGTTTTCTGTAGAGATGGGAATTTCGCCATGTTGCCCAGCCTGGTCTCGAACTCCTAGGGTCAAGCCATTCACCTGCCTTTGACTCACAAATTGCAGGGATTACAACACTAGGTCCAGCTGTTTCCTTTTTTTGTGTGCAAGAGTATTGATATATGTGCTGAATCATCACATACTTGTCAATAGACCTAGAGAGACAGGAAGTTTTTTTGTTGTTGTGTTTTTGTTTATTTTTGAGACAGAGTCTTGCTCTGTCACTCACGCTTGAGTGCAGTGGCTCATTGCAACCTCCACCTCCTGGGCTCAGACCAATCTCCTGCCTCAGCCTCCCGAGCAGCTGGGATTACAGGCATGCACCACCACATTCGGCTAATTTTTGTAATTATAGTAGAGACAGGGTTTCACCATGTTGGCCAGGCTGCTCTTAAACTCCTGATCTCAGGTGATCCGCCCGCCACAGCCTCCCAAAGTGCTGGGATTACAGTCGTGAGCCACCACGTCTGGCCGACACGAAGTATTTTGAAAACAGTACCGAACTGGGAGTCAGGAAGCTATTGTCCCCTAAATTCAGGACTAAAATTCCCTTGTACTCCAAATCCTTTGGTTAACTAAATGCACTGTGTCCTCTCTCACCTTGGCCTTCCTGGGACACTGTTCCCTGACCTCCTAATATGACTTCTTTTATTCTTTCCAGGTCTGAAAGCTCAAACATGACCTTCTCTGGGAGATCCCAAGCCTAGATTAGGTACGCATTGCAGCTTGAACATGTTTTTCTCATTACTCATTAAGCTGTATGATAATGTCCTGCTCGTCGCGCATTGTCATCCACTCTGCTGCGAACTCCTTGACAATAGGTACTGTGTTTTGTTTACTTTATTTTTATTTTTTAGAGATAGAGTTTCACTCTGATGCCCATGCTGGAGTGCAGTGGTGTGATCATGGCTCAAACTCCTGGCCTCAAGTCATCTTCCCACCTTAGCCTCCCAAGTAGCTGGGACTAGGAGCGTACCACTGCACCCAGCTATTAATAATTTATTTTTTGGCTGGACACAGTGGCTTGTGCCTGTAATCCCAGCACTTTGGGAGGCTGAGGCAGGTGGATCACCTGAGGTCAAGAGTTCGAGACCAGCCTGACCAATATGGTGAAACCTCGTCTCTACTAAAAATACAAAAATTAGCTGGGCACCATGGCGGACGCCTGTAATCCCAGCTACTTGGGAGGCTGAAGTCGGAGAACTGCTTGAACCCGGGAGGCAGAGGTTGCAGTGAGCTGAGATCCTGCCACTGCTCCCCAGCCTGGGTGAGAGTGAGACTCCATCTCAAAAAAAAAAAATTATTTTTCATTTTTTGTTGAGACAAGGTCTTGCTTTGTTGCCTAGGCTGATCTGAAACTCCTGGCCTCAAGTAGTCCTCCCACCTCGACCTCCCAAATGCTGGGA
The DNA here is from genome assembly GCF_009764315.1 of Trachypithecus francoisi. NCBI lineage: Eukaryota > Metazoa > Chordata > Mammalia > Primates > Cercopithecidae > Trachypithecus > Trachypithecus francoisi. The sequence goes on along the minus strand of NW_022681455.1, from coordinate 82,728,116 downwards.
TTACAGGAAAGAGCCACTGCGCCTGGCCCAAGTTTATATTTATTATTTTTATTTTTTGAGATGGAGTTTCACTCTTGTTGCCCAGGCTGGAGTGTGATGGCGCCATCTCGGCTTACTGCAACCTTCACCTCCCGAGTTCAAGTGATTCTTCTGCCTCAGCCTCTTAAGTAGCTGGGATTACAGGTGCCTGCTACCACGCTGGCTAATTTTTTGTATTTTTAGTAGAGACCGGGTTTCACCATGTTGGCCACCCTAGTCTCGAACTCCTGACCTCAGGTGATCCACCCGCCTCGGCCTCTCAAAGTGCTGGGATTACAGGCATGAGCCACCGCGCCCAGCCCCATGTTTAGTTTTATAGCCTCAGCACCAAGCCAGTGCCTGGCACATCATTAGTACCCTAAACATTTGTAGACTAGAGAATGCATGCCTCTCTGGTCTTTACTTTCCTCTTCTGTTAAATGGGATCGGATTTGCTGATCTCTCAAAAGACATCAGTAATATAATTTATTATTCTAGATTTTTCCATTCTCTCTCTTTCTTCCTTTCCTTCCTTTCTCCTTCCTTCTTTTCTCTTTCTTTCCTTCTCTCTCCTTCCTTCCTTCTCCTTTCTTCCTTTCTCCCTTTCCTCCTTTCCTCTCCTTTCCTCCTTTCCTCTCCTTTCTTTTCCTTCTTCTTCTTCTTTTCTTTTTTTTCAGACGGAGTTTCACTCTTGTTGCCCAGGCTGGAGTGCAATGGCGCAATTTCAGCTCACTGTAACCTCCACCTCCAGGACTCAAGCAATTCTCCGCCCTCAGCCTCCCAAGTAGCTGGGATTACAGCCATGTGCCACCAAGCCCAGCTAATTTTGTATTTTTAGTAGAGATGGGGTTTCACCATGTTAGTCGAGCTGATCTCGAACTGTTGACCTCAGGTGATCCACACGCCTTGGCCTCCCAAAGTGCTGGCATTACAGGCATGAGCCACCGCATCTGGCCTTATTCTAGATTTTTCTACTACTGTGTTTTATCTGGCTATCTGTCTATTTTAGTTGTCAGGAGAAAAGTGTCACACCTCTATTATGGTGAAAACTGTGTATTACTCATAGTTATCTATATATTTAATGCAAAAATATAATTTGTAGTGTACATGATGTTCTGCAACCTGTGTTTTTCATTAACAATGTATTATGGACAACTTCCTCATCAGAGATAGAGATACAGACTCTCTCTAAAGAGTATTGAATGGCTAGTGTTTCACAGAAGGAAACTGATCAGTCACCTACTGATGGACATTTAGGTTGTTTCCCATTTTTTGTTTTTTTAGAGACAGCGTTTTGCTCTGTCGCCCAGGCTGGAGTGCAATAGCACCATCATGGCTCAAGCAATCCTCCTGCCTCATCCTCCTGAGTAGCTGGGATTACAGGTACACACCACCATGCCAGGCCTTTTTTTTTTTTTTAAGAGATGGGGTCTCGCTATGTTGCCCAGGCTGGGTTTCCTGTTTTTCACTACTGCAAAGAAGTGAACTTCCTTGTACCTGCCTCTTTACTCACCGCTTGGAGGATATTTGTAGGAGAGACTCCTGAAAGTGGAACTGCAATATGAGGGGGATATGAGCATTTCAAAATCTTATCAATGTTGCCAAACCACCCATTAAAGACAGCATCCAGCCAGGTGTGGTGGCTCATGCCCGTAATCCCAGCACTTTGGGAGGCTGAGGTGGGCGGATCACCTGAAGTTAGGAGTTTGAAACCAGCCTGACCAACATGGTGAAACCCTGTCTCTACCAAAAATACAAAAATTAGCTAGGCATCATGGCATCTGCCTATAATCCCAGCTACTAGGGAGACTGAGGCAAGAGAATCGCTTGAACACAGGAAGTGGAGGTTGCAGTGAGCCGAGATTGAGCCATTGCACTCTAGCCTGGGCAACAAGAGCGAAACTCTGTCTCAAAAAATAAAAAATAAAAAATAAAAAAATAAGACAGCATCCATTGACATTTAAAACGATGATATCACACAGCCAAGAAAACATCCAAATGCAGCTGCGAGATTTGACATTTTTATCTGGAATGGGGCTGTGAGATCATATGGATATATTTTGTTTAATTTCATTTAGATTTCTTGTGTCCTCTTGGAACACAGCAATGTCCAATCCGCCTTAATTACATATCCTGCCTTTAGCCTAGGAAGCTTCTGTTCCTTTGAGCTAGTGACTTTGCACATCCCTCAGGCTATCCAACAGAGAGGAAGTCTCGCTCTGTTGCCCAGGCTGGAGTGCGGTGGTGTGATCACGGCTCACTATAGCTTCAACCTCCCAGGCTCAAGTCATCCTTCTGCCTAAGCCTCCTGAGTACTTGGAGCTACAGGCATGCACCACCCTGCCTGGCTAATTTTTGGATTTTTTTTTTTTTTTTGTAAAGATGAGATCTTGCTACATTGCCCAGGCTGGTCTTGAATTCCTGGGCTCAAGCAATCCTCCTGCCTTAGCCTCCCAAAGTGCTGGGCCTTTGCACCTGGCCCACAAACAGCCATTCTTATTCAAACTTTGCCTCCAGGCCTGGCGTGGTGGCTCATGCCTGTAATCCCAGCAATTTGGGAGCCCAAAGTAAGAGGATCACTTTACCCCAGGAGTTCCAGACCAGTCTCGGCAACACAGGGAGACCTCATCTCTACAAAAAATAAAATTAGCTGGGCATGGCGGTGCATGCCTAAAGTCCCAGCTACTTGGGAGGCTGAGGTGGGAGGATCCCTTGAGCCCTAGGGGTCGAGGCTGCAGTGAGCAAGATTGCTTCACTGTATTCAGCCTGGACAACAGAGTGAGAACCTGTCTCAAAAATAAACAAACAGGCCGGGCGCGATGGTTCATGCCTGTAATCCTAGCACTTTGGGAAGCCGAGGCGGGCGGATGACTTGAGGTCAGGAGTTCGAAATCAGTCTGGCCAACATGATGAAACCCTGTCTCTACTAAAAATACAAAAATTAGCTGGGTGTAGTGGTGCATGCCTGTGATCCCAGCTACTCAGGAGGCTGAGACAGGAGAATCACTTGAACCCGGGATACAGAGGTTGCAGTGAGCCAAGATCGCGCCACTGCGCTCTAGCCTGCGTGACAGAGCAAGACTCCGTCTCAAAAAAAAAAAGAAAAGAAAATTAAAATTAAAAAAATAAATAAATAAATAATTTAAAAATAAAGGAATTAGAAAACAAGCTTCACCTCCTCCAGGAAGTGTGCCTTCATCTCCCTGTCTCCAGAGAGGTTAGGCGCCCTCCTGGGAGCTCTGCGTTTACTCCAGGATGATGACGCTGCATTGTCATGGGTGTGCCTAGCAGCGTCACGAAGGTATCACCCTAAGCAGGAGGAAAATCAACTTCCTCGTGGCAGATTTTACATGTACCTGGAGGCTTGAGGTTGGGAAAATGAGACCGTCCCTGTAAACCTCATGAAATTAATCAGAGAACAGAGAGGAGAAATGGAAACAAGCCAGGCTTGCAGCACACCCAGCGTTGACCATGAGGTCAGCTGCCCCTGATCTGCTTCCTCTTAGTTGTCTGGTGCCTGCTGTTCTAGAATCATGTAGACCTGGTTACAAGATCATAGTTCCCCTTAACTGCACTATAGATAGCAACTTGAACATTATGAACATTAAATGTTCCTTTTGAGAAATTCCTTCAGGTCCTGTGTGCCAGTGAAGCGACTGATTCTGCCAACCTGAAGAACCCCACCAGGAGCTGACTCCCCAAAAATGTCTTTTTCACATCGTGATGATTTCATCTCCCTTGCTATTACCAGTGACCCCAATTTTCAAGCCCCTCACCCTCCATAATCCCCTTAAAAGCCCCATCCCAGAATTTCCTGGGGAGATGCATTTGCAGGTCTCCTCCCATCCCCTCACACAGTGCCCTGTGATCATGAAACTCTCTCTACAGCATCCCTGCTGTCCAGTGTAATAGGTCTGTGACAGGGAAGCGGGCATACAAATCTATTGGTCCTGTAACAAAAAGCACACCTCTATTTTTCCCATGGAGCCATGTCTAGAGCCATGCAGGTCCATGCCAGATGGATTCCAGCAGTTCTCTCTCTCTCTCTCTCGCTCTCTCGCTCGCTCTCTCTCTCTCGCTCTCTCTCTCTCGCTTTGTCGCCCAGGCTGGAGTGCAGTGGCGCGATCTCGACTCACTGCAAGCTCCGCCTCCCGGGTTCAGAACATTCTCCGGCCTCAGCCTCCCCAGCAGCTGGGACTACAGGTGCCCACCACCATGCCCGGCTAATTTTTTTTTTTGAGATGGAGTCTCGCTCTGTCGCCCAGGCTGGAGTGTAGTGGCCGGATCTCAGCTCACTGCAAGCTCCGCCTCCCAGGTTTACGCCATTCTCCTGCCTCAGCCTCCCGAGTAGCTGGGACTACAGGCGCCCACCATCTCGCCCGGCTAGTTATTTTTTTTTTTTGTATTTTAGTAGAGACGGGGTTTCACCGTGTTAGCCAGGATGGTCTCGATCTCCTGACCTCGTGATCCGCCCGTCTCGGCCTCCCAAAGTGCTGGGATTACAGGCTTGAGCTACCGCGCCTGGCCTAATTTTTGTATTTTTCGTAGAGATGGGATTTCACCATGTTGGCCAGGCTGGTCTCGAACTCCTGACCTCAGGTGACCCACCCAACTTCGTCGGCCTCCCAAAGTGTTGGGATTACAGGCGTGAGCCACCATGCACCGCCTCCTTCTCTCTTGTAGGCTTCCTTCTTCCAGCACCTGCAAGATCAAGGCCAGGGAGACCTCCTTCCCTGGCTCCATCTGGGAGAATCACAGTGTTTCTGTGGTCCCCTCTGAGGCTAGAATTGGCCTCTCAGTTCCTGCATTGCAGAGCAGGTGGAAGCTGAACAAGCAACACTGATCTTAGCCAAGCCTTGTGTATTCAACTAGACATTTACTGAGCTCAGACTGAGTGCCAGGCATTGAGAATACAATATGTCAGGCAAGATTCCTGCCCCAAGAATAACGATAATTAAAATAGCAAACATTTATTGCACACTGATTATCTTCTAGGCACTGCACTAAGCCTTTTTTTTTTTTTTTTTTTTTGAGATCAAGTCTCACTCTGTCATCCAGGCTGGAGTGCAGTGGCGCGATGTCGGCTCACCGCTACCTCTGCCTCCTGGGTTCAAGCGATTCTCCTGCCTCAGCCTCCTGAGTAGCTGGGATTACAGGCACACACCACCACGCCTAGCTACTTTTTGTACTTTTAGTAGAGACAGAGATTCACCGTCTTGGCTAGGCTGCTTTCAAACTCCTGATCTCATGATCCACCCACCTCGGCCTCCCAAAGTGCTGGGATTACAGGTGTGAGCCACCGTGCCCGGCCCCGGCCTTCTTTTCTTTTTCTTTTTGGAGTGCAGTGGCACGATCATAGCTCACTGCAGCCTTGAACTCCTGGCCTCAAGTGATCCTTCCACCTCACCCTCTCAAAACAGTGGGATTGCAGGTGTGCCTCACCTTACCCAGCCTAGGTGCCATTAACTCCATTGTATAGATGAGTAAACAAACATGGAGGCTAGGCTTGTCTAAGGGCACACAGCTAACTAGAGGGTAGAACCAAGCTTTAGACCCGGGAAGCCCTGTTCCAGAGCTTACTCCTTTAACCATTTACTAAACTAAACCAACGGTTGCATGCCAGTGGGGACAAACAATGGAGAAGTAAACAATAAAAAAGATACTGGCCGGGTGGCTCACGCCTGTAATTCCAGCACTTTGGGAGGCCAAGGCGGGCGGATCACCTGAGGTCACGAGTTCAAGACCAGCCCGGCCAACATGGTAAAACCCCGTCTCTGCTGAAAGTATAAAAATTAGCCAGGTGTGGTGGCACATGCCTGTAATTCCAGCTACTTGGGAGGTTGAGGCAGGAGAATCACTTGAACCCTGGAGGTAGAGGTTGCAGTGAGCCGAGATCACACCACTGCACTCCAGCCTGGCGACAGAGCAAGACTCCGTCTCAAAAAAAAAAAAAAAAAAACCAACCAACCAACCAAACAAACAAAAAAAGACGGAGTCTTGCTCTATTGCCTAAGCTGGCGTTGAACTCCCAGTTTCTTTTTTTTTTTTTTTGAGACGGAGTCTCACTCTGTGGCCCAGGCTGGAGTGCAGTGGCCGGATCTCAGCTCACTGCAAGCTCCGCCTCCCGGGTTTACGCCATTCTCTCGCCTCAGCCTCCCGAGTAGCTGGGACTACAGGCGCCTGCCATCTCGCCCGGCTAATTTTTTGTATATTTTAGTAGAGACGGGGTTTCACCGTGTTAGCCAGGATGGTCTCGATCTCCTGACCTCGTGATCCGCCCGTCTCGGCCTCCCAAAGTGCTGGGATTACAGGCTTGAGCCACCGCGCCCGGCCTGAACTCCCAGTTTCAAGCAATCTTCCCAGCTTACCCTCCCAGAGCCCTGGAATTACAGGCATGAGCTACCGTACTAGGCCGATCTTTGCTTGATTTAATATTATTTTCCTCTTTCTCTGATCACCTGGTCTGTTATTATTGCCCCAACCTTGTTTTCGTTCAAGTATCCTGTCTTCACTTTCATTTCCTGGGTGTTACGGAACTCATACATCATCCAAATCTGGGAAAACAAAGGCTACATTCAATTCCAGCTCAGGCAAGGGAGAAACACAAGCAGAAGTTCAGCTTTTTGTGTTTTTGTTTTTGTTTTCAGACACAGTCTCTTTGTGTCGCTGAGGCTGGAGTGTAGTGGCTCCATCTTGGCTCACTGCAACCTCTGCCTCCCAGGTTCAAGCGATTCTCCGCCTGAGTAGCTGGGACTACCGGCACTTGCCACCACGCCCGGCTAATTTTTTTATTTTTAGTAGAGATGGGATTTCGCCATGTTGGCCAAGCTGGTCTTGAACCCCTAACTTCAGGTGATCCACCCACCTTGTGGATCTCCCAGAGTGCTGGGACTACAGGCATGAGCCACTGCGCTTGACCTCATGTCTTCTGCCTCAGTATAATCCATATTTTGAAATACATGTTATTGTATAATAATTTGTTTTTGAGACAGGGTCTCCCTCTGTCACCAGGCACTGTGGCAAGTGTCTTTCAAACGTTATCTCATTGATCCTCTCCCCAACTCTAGGAGGAAGATACAATTATTATCATCCTTGTTTTACAGAATTGGAAACCAAGGCACAGAGAGGTGAAGGGACTCGCCCAAGGTCACACGGAAAGTGGTGGGTCAGGGGATTGAACCGAGGGCATCTGGCTCCAGACCCTGAATTCTCCAACCCTCTGCCACCCTCCTCCTAGGTGAGGGAGATTACATTACTGGGGACCCTGTTTCAGGATATTAAGGGGTTTTCCAAGATGTTTCTTATGAAAAAAAAAAGGGGGGGTATGGCTAATGCCCATAATCCCAGCATTTTGGGAGGCTGAGGCAGGCAGATCACTTGAGGTCAGGAGTTCGAGACCAGCCTGGCCAACATGGTGAAACCCCATCTCTACTAAAAATACAAAAATTAGCCAGGTGTGGTGGCAGGTGCCTATAATCCCAGCTACTCGGGAGGCTGAGCCAGGAGAATTGCTTAAACCCAGGAGGGGGAGGTTGCAGTGAGCCGAGATCATACCACTGCACTCCAGACAGGCGACACAGACTCTATCTCAAAAAAAAAAAAAAAAAAAGAGGAAAGAAACAAGATATTGAGTGTGACTGGGTGGAAGCCGCTGACTTGTCCCTGGCACAGGTGTGCTGATATCCCCTCCCCCTCCTTCCTCACGTCCTGCATCTCAGCGAGAATTGGCGTGCTGGGGTTAGCTGTGTGGCCATCATCCCAGGCCCAGGTGAAGCCCTCGATCAGGTTAGGCCATGATCCCAAGGAGTGTTTAAGCCCAGATCCTGCCTCTTCCCTGCTTTCTGCCGAGAAGCGGGACCTCCTCTACGGAAAACATCCAGCTGGGCGAGCCTGGGAGGCAGGAGGTGAGTGCGGCCAGACTCAGGGACCAACTCTTCCCGTCTCATGACTGTGTTTACTGGCCTGGATTTTGAGAAGGGGCCAGATTGCATCAGACAGGGCCTGATGGGCTGGAGCCAGACGATGGGCTGGAGCCAGACTGTGGTCTGAGGAGGAGACACAGCCTTATAAGCTGAGGGAGTGGACTGGGAGTGGAGAGGTACGGGGGCCAGGAAAGCAGAGAAAGACAAAGAAGAAGACAGGCAGGGAGGTTAGGAGAAGAAGACAGGCAGGGAGGACAAGCCAGGCACGATGGCCACCTTCCCACCAGCAACCAGTGCCCCCCAGCAGCCCCCAGGCCCAGAGGACGAGGACCCCAGCCTGGATGAATCTGACCTCTACAGCCTGGCCCATTCCTACCTGGGTAAGGCCCACTCAGCCATCTCCACGGTCCTTCCTCCTCTCCCGAAATCAGGACCCCTCCATGGACTTCCCACCCTCTCCTTTCCTCTCCTCTCCTTTCCTTTCCTCTTCGTTTCTTTCTTCCTTTTTTTTTTTTTTTTTTTTTGAGAGAGTCACTCTGTCACCCAGGCTGGAGTGCAGTGGTGTGATCACAACTCACCACAGCCCCAAACTCCTGGGCTCGAGTGATCCTCCTGCTTCAGTCTCCCAAGTAGCTGGAACTTCAGGTATGCACCACCTGTAGTGGTGAGGTGGGGTCTCACTATGTTGCCCAGGCTGATCTCGAATTCCTGGGCTCAAGCAGTTCTCCTGTCTTGGCCTCCCAAAGCACTGAGATTACAGGAGTGAGCCACCCTGCCCAGCCCACTCACCCTTTTCTAGCCAGCCTGTTCCTTGGACCCTCATGTCACCCCTGTCTAGTCCCTTATCCCAAGAGTGCTGTGTTACTCAGCCTGGGACCTCACACACATTTGGGGTCCCACATTCCACAGAGGGGAAGCAGCAGGCTTCCCCCTGCTCTTCCCATCCCCGCAGCTCCAACCCCCTGCCTCTCCTCTGACAGGGCCTCTCATCGTGCCTTTGCCCACTTCACCTCTGACTCCTGCCTTGGTTACAGGAGGTGGAGGCCGGAAAGGTCGCACCAAGAGAGAAGCTGCTGCCAACACCAACCGCCCCAGCCCTGGCGGGCACGAGAGGAAACTGGTGACCAAGCTGCAGAATTCAGAGAGGAAGAAGCGAGGGGCACGACGCTGAGACAGAGCTGGAGGTAAGGAGTTGGTGGGGCCCAGAGAGCTCAAGGTGGCGCCTCTGCCATGAAGGACAGCCGGAAGGTGCGCGGTTGGATGGGGAGGAGGGATCAGACAACTGTTGTCTCAATGCAGAATAAAATGAGACACACGTTTGACTGTTTTCTAGCGGCCAGAGCAAAGGGGAACACAGAACCTTTCCAATTGGAGGGAAATTTGACTTACAGAGACAGAAACTGAGGCTGGGGAGGGTGGGTCCTTCCCTGTAGTCACAAATCAAGTAAGTGGGAGAGGCAGAATTAGAACCCAGATCTCTGTCCCTTTCATCACCTGCTTTTCCTCGCCCCGCAGATGAGGCCGAGCCATGGACACTACACCCAGCAATGGAGACAGGACTGTGGAGGAAGGAAGAACCAAGAGAGGATCCAGGCCAGCTTGCCACAGCCCCCACCCCTAGGACTTATCCCCGCTGACTGAGTCTCTGAGGGGCTACAAGGAAAGCACCTCCAACCCCAGCAAAAGTGCAAGATGGGGAGTGAGAGGAAGGGAATGGAGGGGCAGAGCCAGGAAGATACTCCCAGAAAAGAAAGCTACAGAAGAAACTGGGGCTCCTCTAGGGCGGCAGCAACAATAAATAGACGCGCACAGCAGCCACAGCTTGGGTGTGTTTTCACCCTTGCTCTTTCTGTGTTTTGTCCGGGCACGTGTGTGCCTGCCTGTGCCTGCACATGCATGATCCCGGGAGAGCATCTTTGATGTGTATTAGTGTTTGGTATATGTATCTGGGGCAGGGAGTATTCCTGCTCTTACATGGGTCTACGCTGTGAATGTGGCTTTTGGTTCGTTTGTTTCTGCTTGCATATATTTTAGTGCATACATTTCTGTGGGCTCCTACGTAGTGGAAAACAATTTCTTCTGCTTTTTTGCGATACTACCCATGAAACACGGCCCTCCCCAGCGCCTGTTTTTGTTGATTATGTCCTGTTCATAGACGGGAATGCTACTTATGGATACCATCTAAAAGATGGAGAAAACTGAGATTTAAAATATTAAAGGCCAGGGCCAGGCGCAGTGGCTCATGTCTGTAATCCCAACACTTTGGGAGGCTGAGGCAGGCAGATCACAAGGTCAGGAGTTTGAGATTAGCCTGACCAACATGGCAAAACCCCGTCTCTACTAAAAATACCAAAAATTAACCAAGCATGGTGGTGCACGCCTGTAATCCCGGCTACTCAGGAGGCTGAGGCAGTAGAATCACTTGAACCCGGGAGGTAGAAGTTGCAGTGAGCCGAGATCGTGCCATTGCACCCCAGCCTGGGTGACAGAAGGAGACTCTGTCTCCAAAAAAAAAAAAAAAAAAAACTAAAGTGCAGGAGCAGTGGCTCATGCCTGTAATCACAGCACTTTAGGAGGCTGAGGTGGGAGGATCACCTGAGACTAGGAGTTCGAGACCAGCCTGAGCATCATAGTAAGACCTCATCTCTACACATTTTTTTTTTTTTTTTTTTTTTTGATACAGAGTCTCACTCTGTTGCTCAGGCTAGAGTGCAGTGGCGTGATCTCGGCTCACTGCAACCTCTGCCTCCTGGGTTCAAGCCACTCTCCTGCCTCAGCCTCCTGAGTAGCTGGGACTACAGGCACCTGCCATCACGCCAGGCTAATTTTTGTATTTTTAGTAGAAACGGGATTTCACTATGTTGGCCAGGATAGTCTCAATCTCCTGACTTTGTGATCTACCCGCCTCAGCCTCCCAAGGTGCTGGGATTACGGGTGTGAGCCACCACGCCCAGGCAATTTTTGTATTTTTAGTAGAGATGGGGTTTCACCATGTTGGCCAGGCTGATCTCTAACTCCTGACCTCCAATGATCTGCCAACCTCAGCCTCCCAGCCTTTGGGAGGCCAAGGAGGGAGGATTGCTTGAGGCCAGGAGTTTAAGACCAGTCTGGGCAACATATCAAGACTCTGTCTCTACAAAAATTTAAAAATTAGCAAAGCATGGTGGCTCATGCCTGTAGTCCTAGCTGCTCACAGGCTGAAGGTGGAGGATCCCTTGAACCCAGGAATTGGAGGCGGCAGTGAGCCATGATGGTGCCACTGCACTCCAGTGTGAGCAACAGAGTGAAACTGTGTATTGAAAAAGAGCGAGAGAGAGAGAGACAGAGAAAGAAAGAAAGAGGCCGGGCGCGGTGGCTCAAGCCTGTAATCCCAGCACTTTGGGAGGCCGAGACGGGCGGATCACGAGGTCAGGAGATCGAGACCATTCTGGCTAACACGGTGAAACCCCGTCTCTACTAAAAAAAATACAAAAAACTAGCCGGGCGAGGTGGTGGGCGCCTGTAATCCCAGCTACTCCGGGGGCTGAGGCAGGAGAATGGCGTGAACCCGGGAGGCAGAGATTGCAGTGAGCCAAGATCGCGCCACTGCACTCCAGCCTGGGCGACAGAGCGAGACTCCGTCTCAAAAAAAAAAAAAGGATAAAAAAAAAAGAGAAAGAAGGAAGAAAGGAAGAAAGGAAGGAAGGAAAGAAGAAAGGAAGAAAGGAAGAAAGGAAAGGAAAGGAAGGAAGGAAGGAAGGAAGGAAGGAAGGAAGGAGAGAATGGGCACGGTGGCTCACACCTGTAATCCCAGCACTTTGGTTTGGGAGGCCCAGGCAGGCAGATCACCTGAGGTCGGTAGTTTGAGATCAGCCTGACCAACATGGAGAAACCCTGTCTCTACTAAAAATACAAAAGTAGCTGAACGCGGTGGCGCATGCCTGTAATCCCAGCTACTTGGGAGGCTGAGGCAGGAGAATTGCTTGAACCCAAGAGGCAGAAGTTGTGGTGAGCCGAGATCATGCATTGCACTCCAGCCTGGGCAACAAGAGCAAAACTCCATCTCAAAAAAAAAAGAGAGAGAGAGACAGAGAGAGAGAAGGAGGGAAAAAAAGAGGAAGGAAGGGAGGGAGGGAAGGAAATACTGAGGGATTTGCCCTTGCTCACTCAGGGCTCATATTCAGGGATCTTATTGTCTTCAGATGTGAGGTGGGTCCCCAGGCCAAAGGGGGCTGTGGGACAGGGTTCTGGGAAGTGAGATGGGGGAGGGAGATTCTTATCCAGTGCTATGTCTCAGGACCAGAGTTGCAGAAAAATATGGGGCAAACAAGAAGTGTGGTTGGAGCTGAGATGATTTATTGATTGAGATACAGGTTTGGGTTGCTGTTATGAAGAATCAAAACAGGATAGAAAGGTACTCCTCTCTTACTTAGCCCCAAGTCCTCCTGGGTTCAAATAGAAGCTCCATTGTGTTGAGGAGTCCAGCTGTTTTTACTCATTGTTCTGCCACACCCAAAACATGGCTTCCAGTTTGAGGCCCAAAATAGCTACTACAAGACCTGCCATCATATTTGCATATCAGCCTGTGGAAACAGAGTGTGCAAGAGACAGAGGAGGCCACACCTCTTCAATTTTAGGGCATAACTTAAAAGTAGAACACATCACATCTGCTGGGAATGTGGTTACAGGGCCACACCCAACTACAAGAGAGGTTGGGAAATGTAGCATTTAGCTACTTAGACACGTGGTAGCCAAAACTTGGGCAATGGCAGCGTTTTATGATGAAAGGAAACCAGAGAGAGTGAATGCAGGAAGAAGCTAGCAAGAAACATTGCCCACACGCAGACTCAACAGATGTTGGGGGAGAAAACTCTGAGACTGGGCCCCGGGCAGAGCCCGTTTCCTTTTCGCCTGTCCCTTTCACGTAAGTCCCACACTGCAGAACTTGGAGTCAGTGGTTCTTGGGGACCCAAGGACATTCACAGAGGACCGAGGTACCTGATAGAGCAGGAACAGATGCACGTCAGACTACGACCAGCTTGAACCGTTGGGGACCTGTATCCATCCGCTTCCCTTGAGTCCAGCCTAATCACAGTCATAGAATGAATCCATGACCGGAAAGGACATTTAAAGACCTCTGGCCCAACTCTCCCCACTCAACAGTGGGTATTGCTTGTTTGAATACCACTTATGGAGGGGAAACTTGCTGTGTTTGAAGGTTGCCGAATGTTTTTGTTTTGTTTTGTTTTGTTTTTGAAGACAGAGTCTCGCTCTGTCACCCAGGCTGGAGTGCAGTGGTGTAATCTCAACTCACTGCAACCTCCACCTCCCGGGTGATTGGCTTTAATGCGACCCCCAGAGCAAATGCCAGAGAAAAGGCAAGTAGGCAAGGCAAAAAAACCTTTATTTACAAACCAAATGTGAGGGAGGGGCGAGGTTCACCGGCCTCCGTCGGTGGAGGCCAAGGAAGTCGCTCCAGCGTTCTCGGGCGAGGTTCCTAGGTCCGCACAGGAGCACGGGCCAAAGAAGCTCGCGCCGGCGCTCTCAGGCGAGGTTCCTGGGTCCCACGCAGGAGGAGGGGCCAAGGAAGCTCGCTCCGGCGTTCTCGGAAGAGGTTCCCGGATTCCGCGCAGACTAGGAGGGGCCGAGGAAGTTCGCACCGCAAGCCCGCCGGGAGCGGCTTTTATGTCCTGGGCCCAGGAGTGGGCGGGCAGTGGGCGGGACATAGGCGGGTCAGGGGCGGGGCGGTAGGCGTGGCTAGGCGGGTTCCGGTTTTTCTCCGTCGGAGGTCGGGTTGCGCCTGCGCAGTCGACCCGTGTCTTTCCCGGGCGCGGGAAACTTGACAATGAAGAACCCGGAACTGCGCCATCTTGCCTCCGTTTGTCCAAACACTGGGTTCAAGCGATTTTCATGCCTTAGCCTTCCTGGTAGCTGGGACTACAGGTGTGTGTCACCATGCCCGGCTAATTTTTGTATTTTTAGTAGAGACAGAGTTTCACCATGTTGGCCAGGCTGGTCTCGAACTCCTGACCTCAGATGATCTTCCCGCCTCGGCCTCCCAAAGTGTTGGGATTACAGGCTTGAGCCACACCGCCCGACAAAGGTTGCCTAATTCTAGCTCAGGGCAAATCGTTCATGTGGGCTGAAATCTGTCTCTCATACCTGCCCTTAAATAAGCTTATGTTTCTCTGGTCCTTTCTGTCTGAGATGACTTTAATTCCTCCCCCCACCCCACCTCATGAGGCTCAGCTTAGGTGTTTCCGTCTCTTCAAAGTCCTCCCTGATGGCTGGGTGCAGAAGCTCATACCTGCAATCCCAGCACTTTGGGAGGCCGGGTGGGAGGATTGCTTGGGCCCAGGAGTTCTAGGCCAGCCTAGCAACATAGCAAGACCCTCTCTCTACAAAAAATTAAAAATTAGCCAGTTTGCTGGCTTGTGCCTGTGGGTCCACCTACTCAGGAGGCTGAGGTGAGAGAGGATCTCTTGATCCTGGGAGGTGGAAGCTGCAGTGAGCCATGATCGCACTCCAGCCTGGGCGTTAGAGTGAAACCCTGTCTCAAAAAAACCCACAAAAACCAAAAACCAAAGTTTTCCTTGACTTGCAATCCTCCACCCAACTCCTGACCTCCACCCCGGGCTGACCCCTCCTCTGGGATCACACAGAAGCCTGGGCCCAGAATCTTACAATGTATCTTGGAAATCCTTCAGATTTTGCCTCCAACTCCTCTTTCCATACCAATTACGTATTAACTCAATCAATGCTTATTGGATGCCTACTGAGTTACCAGGACCCTGCTGGAGGCCTGTGCTGCTGAGAGGGACAAATATAATCCTGATATGACTGGAACCAGGTCTACGGCCACCATCAGCTCTAGAATGCAGGGAGCAAATGGCAGGAACAACACCAGGCAGTCGGCCCGCAGCCCAGCACAGACCTGGTGTGTTGGCTTCAGAAAATCCTAGAAACATCTCTCCTGTGTTTGGAGCTCCTATTCTGTGACAAGTGTTTTATAGGCTTTGCTCCATTTAATCCTTACAATAACCCAATAGGACATACTATTAATGATCCCCTTTGTTTTCAGACCAGAATACTGAGGTTCAGAGAGGTTAAGTAATTTCCCCAAAGTCACACAGCCACAACCTGTAGGACTTGGAATTATGAACTCAGGTCTGTCTGAATTTTAAAGCCTGGATTTTTTTTCTCATTTGCTACATGCCTGGGAAGAACCATGTATTGACAATGAGGAATCCTAAACTCTCGTTAATTTCTGGTAAATTACTCCTCTGGGCCTGGAATTCCTCACAGGTCAAATGGTGAGACTGGCCTCTCTTGTGTCAAAAGAGAAAATGAAGGCTGGGAAGCATTGTGTCCCTAGCTGGAATGGCAACTCCCTGTCCTGGGTCCTTTGACACCAGCCAGGAGGCCTCACACAGTGCCCCTCCCTCCTGACCTCTGACTGGCCTTTCCTGGTCTCGCCCTTGCCTGGCACAGCCTCTGCCTAAGAGGCCTTTAAGTGGCTGTTCTGGGAATTAAGGCAATTTTTGGAATTGCAGAATTTTTGGATCCAAAGTGATCCTACCCAGAATCTTCCTCTTCTGTCTCCATCCCCTTTCCTAAACCCTTTCTTTTTCTTCTGGTTGCATGCAATATCTGTTTCCCCATTTTGGGGAGATCCCCCGAGAACTAGAGCCATCACTGACCTCTCTTCCTCCCCAGGGGCTTACAGAATCGGCCCTGTCAGGCTTCTGTAACTCAAAGGACTCCCGACTCCCTGCAGAGGACTGAGAAACTCACTGTGGGATTGTCTGTCTGTTCTGCAAACAACCTGATTCTCTTCCACCTTCCCCTTTCTCAAAGGCCAGCTCACAGATACGGGAGTACATTTTTAAATTTCAGAATCACCCTGAGTTTTCTCTCTTTTGAGACAGGGTGTCACTCTGTCACCCAGGCTGGGGTGCAGTGGTGCAATCACTGCAGCCTCGACCTCCTGGGCTAATTTTTAAATTTTTTGTTGAGACAAGGCCTCACTGCTATGATGCCAAGGCTGGTTTCAAACTCCTGTCCTCAAGTGATCCTCCTGCCTCGGCCTCCCAAAGTGCTAGGATTACAGGCATGAGCCACTGTGCCCAGCCCCAAAATTGATTTTGTAAGTAGAATCCCCTAAAGTTAATGCCAATGACAGTAATAGTCCCAGCTACCATTGTTGATGATCTACCTTAGGGTTTTCCCAACTTAATTTTTCCCATAGCACTTTTGTGATTGATTTCTGCTGTCTGTACATTCAAACTATACTTTATTTATTATGCTATATTTCCTTAGCATTTAAAAACTACCTCCTGCCAGTCGCAGTGGCTCATGCCTGTAATCGCAACACTTTGGGAGGCCAAGGTAGGCAGATCACCTGAGATCAGGAGTTCGAAACCAGCCTGGCCAACATCTCTACTAAAAATACAAAAATCAGCCAGGCGCAGTTGTGGGTACCTGTAATCCCAGCTACTCGGGAGGCTGAGGCAGGAAAATTGCTTAACTCGGGAGGCAGAGGTTGCAGTGAGCCAAGATTGCTCCCTTGCACTCCAGCCTGGCAGCAGAGCAAGACTCTGTTTCAAAAAACAAAACTACCTCCTTATCCTTTTCACTCAAATTTACTTAAAAAGGAAGCTACAGCATATAACCACTACCAATGGAAACCCACGGTCATATGTCATAATTAGAAATTATTTGTAGGCCAGACACGGCAGTTCACGCCTGTAATTCCAGCTTTGGGAGACTGAGGAGGGTCAATTACCTGAGGTCAGGAGTTTGAGACCAACCTAACCAATATGGTGAAACACCATCACTATCAAAAAAATTTAGCTGGACATGGTGGCAGGCACCTGTAATCCCAGCTACTTGGGAGGCTGAGACAGGAGAATCGCTTGAACCCAGGAGGCAGAGGTTGCAGTGAGCTGAGATGGCGCTACTGCACTCCAGCCTGGGCAACACAGGGAGACTCTATCTCAAAAAATAAATAAATAAAATAAAGAAATTAACTGTAAATATGGTGAAACCCCGTCTCTACTAAAAATACAAAAATTAGCCAGGTATGGTGGCTCGTGCCTGTAATCACAGCTACTAGGGAGGCTGATGCACGAGAATTGTTTGAACCCAGAAGGCAAATGTCACACTGAGCCAAGATGACGCCACTGCACTCCAGCCTGGGAGTGAGACTCCGTCAAAAAAAAAAAAAAAAAAAAATTCCAGCCACAGCAATTATTATCACACTGGATATTTACCGAAGCCTGCAGGAGGGAAAAACACCTGGGTCATGGGTTCACTGCTGGTTGGAGGCTGAGCCAAGAGCGAACCAAGTGTGCTGATACCCATGCCTCTGATTTCTAGAGAGTTCTGTGGCCTTCAGGGAGTCCCAGGGGAGCAAGATTAGAGCACCCAGTCGTTAAGTACCCTGCTATCAGCGGCCTTGACAGAGGAGAGCTCTCCTTGGCAGCTGGAATCAGCACCCAGGGCTTTGTCAACTATTATAGAAACATTTTCTTCTTTTTGTAAAACAAAAGTTTTCTTTTCTTTTCTGATTACAAAAGAAGTTATTGCTGTGGAATCGCAAGATAATCCCCATCCTCTGGTCTGTCTGTCCTTTGTCCCCATGACTGAACTCCAACTTTTGCAAAACACTTACTTTTATTTTATGTTTTATTCTAGAGACAGGCTCTTGCTCTGCCGCCCAGGCTGGAGTGCAGTGGTGCAATCTCGGCTTACTGAAGCTTTGACCTACCAGGTCTCAAGTGTTCCTCCCACCTCAGCCTCCTGAGTAGCTGGGACTACAGGCACATGCCACCACACCCTGCTAATTTTTGTATGTGTATATATATATTTGTGTATGTGTGTGTGTGTAGAGATGGGTAGGGGGTGGGTCTCACTATGTTGCCCAGGCTGGTCTCGAACTCCTGGGCTTAAGCGATCCTCCTGCCCTGGCCTCCCAAAGTGCTGGGATTACAGGCATGAGCCACCATGACAGGCCTGCAAAAACATTTAAATTATAAAATTAATGTTTCTCTGTCAGCACTTCATGGAATCAGTACTTCATGGAATTCTCATATCAGCTCTGTGCAACCATATCCTGTTCTCTTTTCTGGAAACTAGTTCGGAAAGTTTCATTTCTTTTTTTTTAGGTGGAGTCTTGCCCCGTCGCCCAGGCTGGAGTGCAGTGGCATGATCTCAGCTCACTGCAATCTCCGTCTCCCAGGTTCAAGCGATTCTCCTGCCTCAGCCTCCCAAGTATCTGGGATTACAGGTGTGAGCCACCATACCCAGCTAATTTTTGTATTTTTAGTAGAGACGGGGTTTCACCATATTGGCCAGGCTGGTCTTGAACCCCTGACCTCAGGTGGTCCACCTGCCTCAGCCTCCCAAAGTAGTGGAATTACAGGCATGAGCCACCGCGCCTGACTGGAAAGTTTCATTTCTTTAACTGTTCGGGGAAATATCACTTATTCCTTCAACAAATACTTTCTGAGTACTTATCATACGCCAGGGAATAGTCTAAAACTGCAGACACCATGGTAACTACACACACTGTCCTTTCCTTGTGGAACTTACCTTCCAGTGGGGACAGACAAACAATTATAAGTGAACAAACAAATAAGAATTTCAGCAACGCTTCACTGAGGAGGCACTTCAGCAAAGGTCAGAAGGAAGTTTCAGTCATGCTGAAATTCCTGTTTGTTTCCTTAAGAGCAGGTTATTACCATCTGGCATGCTATGTATTTTACTTATTTATTTATTGGCTGATTTTTTTCTACTATTGTCTCCTCAGTGCCTGAACATAGTAGGTGCTTAATAAATATTGATGGACTAATAATGCTTTGAAGAAAATAAGCAGGGCCAGGCGTAGTGGCTCACGCTTGTAGTCCCAGCACTTTGGGAGGCTGAGGTGGGAGGATTGCTTAAGGCCAGGAGTTTGAGACCAGCCTGGGAATATGGTGAAACTCCACCTCTACAAAAAAAAAAAAAAATTATCCATGTATGGTGTCATGCACCTGTAGTCTCAGCTACTCAGGAGGCTAAGGTGGGAGGATCACTTGAGCCCAGGAGGTTGAGGCTGCAGTGAGCTATGACTGCACCACTGCACTCCAGCCTGGGTGACAGAGCGAGACCCTATCTGTAAAAGAAAAACACCAAAAACCAAAGAAGAGGGCAAGAGAGAGGGAAACAAAGCCAAATAGCAGTTAAAGTCACAAGGACAGTCTTAATCTGTAATATACTGTTGTAATAGGGAACAGAGTCCAGCATGAACTGAATTCAACTTCTATTCGTACAGAGAATGAGGGAACAGGAGTGGGGGTGAGGAGCAGGGCCTCAGTAAAGTTAAGGCAGTGAAAAGTTACAAAATACATGAAGAGGGGAGGTGTTGGCCCAGATGAAACCCATCTGGGCTTGCTAACGTGCTTATCAGCAGCGACGTTGGGCTCGTACTTTCCCACAGGGGCTGGGAGACGGGCCCTATCCTCAGGTGTTGGCTGGAACAACAGTGAGTTCTTTTGGCGGCCTTGAGTTTTCTCATGCAGGTAACTTTTAGGGGATCATTCCAGGGATGAGACCTTGAGCTATTAGAAACTATGTCAGTGTTTGGCTGGGTACAGTGGCTCATGCCTGTAATCCCAGCACTTAGGGAGGCCAAGGTGGGCAGATCACTTGAGCCCAGGAGTTCGAGACCAGGCTGGGCAACATGGTGAAACCCCATCTCTACAAAAACATGCAAAAATTAGCCAGTCTCATTGTAGCAGGATGAGCCACAAACAAAACTCCTCAGATGCCAGATTAAAGAAGGAAGAGGTTTATTTGGCTGGGAGCATCAACAGACTTGTGTCTTAAGAGCCGAGCTCCCTGAAAAAGAAATCTGTGGCCTTTTGAAAGGCTTCCAGCTCTAAGGGGTCCACGTGAAAGGTCGTGATAAATCGAGCAAGCGTGGGGAACGTGACTGGGGGCTACACGCATCAGCTAACAGAACAGAAAATTTTGCAATGCTTTTTCATACAATGTCTGGAATTTGTAGATAGCACAAGTAGTTCAGGTCAGGGGTTGATGTTATTATTATTACTTTTTTAATAAGGGCAGGATAAGGAAGGAGACCACTACTACTCCTGCTGTCCTCCTTCCCCCACCTTGCCTAGTTTACAAGACAGGAGGAAAGAAAAAAAGCAAAAAGTTAAAAAGAAACAAAAGTAAGATAAATAGCCAGACAACCTTGGCACCACTACCCAGCCCTAGGAGTTAAAAAAGTAATAATAATAACATCAACCCCTGACCTAAACTACTTGTGTTATCTGTAAATTCCAGACATTGTATGAAAAAGCATTGCAAAACATTCTGTTCTCTTAGCTGATGCGTGTAGCCCCCAGTCACGTTCTCCACGCTTGCTCGATTTATCACCTTTTCACATGGACCTCTTAGAGCTGGAAGCCTTTCAAAAGGCCAATAATTTCTTTTTCAGGGAGCTTGGCTCTTAAGACACAAGTCTGCTGACGCTTCCAGCTGAATAAACCTCTTCCTTCTTTAATCCGGCATCTGAGGAATTTTGTCTGCGGCTGGTCCTGCTACATCATAACCTGGTCTCAAAATAAAAATACAGAAAAAACTATGTTGGTGTCTGGCTAGCTTGGCCAAGGAGGGAATCTTTGTCAGATGACCAGGAAAGGCCTCCTGGAGGATCAGCCATTGGTGAGGATACAAGAGAACCCCAAAATCAGGGCTCAGCTCAGGAGGGTTCTGGGCTTCACGGAGGAAAGAATTCAAGAGTGAGCAGACAGTGAAAGCAAGCAAGTTTATTTGTGCAACAGTGTACAACAAGATGGCTGCTCCACAGACAGAGCGGGGCTGTCCCATAGGCAGAGGGCACTCCCTGGCTCTACTGATACCTCCTTCTAATCACATGCTAATTAAGGGGCGGGCTATTCACAAACTTTCTGGAGAGGGGGCAGGGTGTTCCTGGAACCAGATAAGGTACCTTTTGGGTTTATTGCCATGGGACTTATAAATTGTCATGGTGCTGGTGGAAGTGTCTTATGCAAATGTATTATAATTCCTAGTCCTAGCTGGTTTGAGCTGGCTTCTTTGCAACATCCTGTTTTTTTTTTTTTTTTTTTGAGATGGAGTCCCTATTACTTATGCTGGAGTGTAGTGGCACGATCTTGGCTCACTGCAACCTCTGCTTCCTGGGTTCAAGCAAGTCTCCTACCTCAGCTTCCTGAGTAGCTGGGATTACAGGCATGCACCACCACGCCCAGCTAATTTTTGTATTTCTAGTAGAGATGGGGTTTCGCTGTGTTGGCCAGGCTGGTCTCGAACTCCTGACCTCAGGTGATCCACTTGCCTCGGCCTTCCGAAGTGCTGGGATTACAGGCGTGAGCCACCTTGCCCAGCCTCATACCTTCTATTAAGTAAGTCCCAGGCCAGGCATGGTGGGTCACGCCTGTAATCCCAGCACTTTGGGAGACTGAGGCTGGCAGATCACTTGAAGTCAGGAGTGACCTACTTGCAAACAATATTTGCAAGTCATGGCAACTTAAGTCAAAGGACATGGTCGACTTAACAACTCCTCTATTAACTTCCCTGGATCCTCCAAAACCCGGCCAAATTTCTCCTGGCAGAAAGCTAAATCAGACATAAAAAAACGCACGTGTGCTCTGATTGTCCTTCCAACTCTGTCAGCTACCTCCCTCAATGAACATAGGTTCGACTTCAGGGGCTGATATGGGGTCCACTCCTGGTGGTACTGGTTAAACTTACTTCCTCCAGAAGCAGGGATTATAGGCTGGGGCTCGTTGGATAAGGAGGGGTGTCTGATGACCTGGTGTAGAATCCTGCACCAGAAGACTGGAAGAACCCTCTTGAGAATCAGGGAACTGAGGAGGCAGAGGGGCAGGCATGGGTGTCCTAGGGGAAGCAGATAGGAAGGCTTCATGAAGGAATCTGCTCCAATAGCCTAAAAGGCACTCTGGTGGCAAGTCATTCATTCTTGTCCCCCTGTCTAACAAGGATCTCTACTACTAGGCTGGGCACAGTGGCTCGCGCCTGTAATCCCAGCACTTTGGGAGGCCGAGGTGGGAGGATCACTTGAGGCCAGGAGTTTGAGACCTGCCTGGGCAACACAGCGAGACCATATCTAATAAAAATAGAAAAAAACACCGAGGATCTCTGCTAGACACAGGGAGTTTTCTAAGTCTAGCTAGAGTGTAGTTATTTTCCCATTCAAATTCCCACCTCTCTTTTTCCTCAAGAAAGCTCAGCAGGGAAATCACTACCAATTCCTGCAAAGAGGGAGTGAGTATAGTCAGCAGGGTGCAACCAAAGTGACTTATGAGACACGACTAGCAAATGGAATGCAACCAAAGAGGTGTTTTAATAAGCAAAGTACAGATAGAGCAGTGAAAACAGGAAGGAGAGGTGAAAATAGGGGACAGGACTCATAGTCTGAGTTCCACCAAAAGCAAAGATAATGTTATGGTGTTGGGCAAAAGAGGGATGACAAAAATGACCAAAAAAGACGCTAACAGAGCATAGAGAGATGCCAAAGAATTCAGAGCATTCAGGTTTCAGCCACCGAGGGCCTGGAAACCACCCCACTGCCAGCAGTAAGGTGGGGGGAAGGGTGCAGCCAACAGTCACAGTAGGACTCCAGCCCACAATATCCCCCTACAGTGGGACTAACAGCCCACAATCCTAGCAGGAAACACATGACTCTGGTGTCCAAGAGTCACCCCAGTGTGGGACCTCTCAAAATAACAAAAGATTCAAAACAGGGCCGGGCACAGTGGGTCACGCCTGTAGTCCCAGCAGTTTGGGTGGATCACCTGAGGTCAGGAGTTAGAGACCAGCCTGGCCAACATGGTGAAACTCCGTCTCTATTAAAAATACAAAAATTAGCCAGGTGTGGTGGCGGGCACCTGTAATCCCAGCTACTCGGGAGGCTGAGGCAGGAGAATCGCTTGAACTGGGAGGCGAAGGTTGCAGTGAGCCGAGATCCCACCATTGCACTCTAGTCTGGGCGACAAGAGGGAAACTCCATCTCAAAAAAAAAAAAAAGATTCAAAATATCCTTCCTAACATAAAATAAAAACAATTGCACACATAGCCAAAGCAGACTACAAAGGCACAAAATAAGTATAAGCATGCATTTCTGCACTAAGAACAGGAAAAGTGCAATAGCCAATCGCTTGGTTATTAGAAACTAAAGAGAAAAACATCTGAGGGAAGGGGTGATGGAGCTGGCACAGAGGCTCAGGCCTGTAATCTCAGTACTGTGGGAGGCAGAGATGGGAGGATCACTTAAGCCCAGGAGTTCAAGCCAGCCATCTCTAAAAAAATAAAAAATAGATGGGCATGGTGGCACAAACCTGTAGTCCCAGCTACTCAGGAGGCTGAGGTGGGAGGATCGCTTGAGCCTGGGACATCGAGGCTGCAGTGAGCTGAGATCACACTGCTGCACTCCAGCCTGGGCCACAGAGCAAGACCCTGTCTCTAAAAAAAAAAAAGAGAGAGAGAGAATGAGAGAGAGAAACGGGAGGGAGAACGAGGATGTAGCCAGCGAGGTGTGCTCCCATCCTGAGCATAGGGACAATGAACTGGCCACCAAGCCAGGGGCCCTGTTCTCATGTTCTGGTTCACCAGGTCTCGAGGGGAGGCAAAGAGGACACTCACCTGTCCATGGACGCCAAATGGTGCCCATGGCCTTTAATTTGGGGTCCTGGTAAGGTTTTCCCAGGGTTCCCATGGCTTGTTCGTCTCCAGGAAAGATAACCACTCTGAAAAGAGCCCTTAGGTCCAGCGCAGCTCTCCAGTGATAACAGCCCTAGAGTTACAGCTCCCCAGCTCCCATCTGCAATGAGCAAAGACCCCTGTATCCTGTTCGTCCCTTTGTAGTCGCCAGGATGATGCAGGCAAAGCCCTCAGCTCCGCAGGGTTCTTAGCTTCCCTCGAGTGGACAGTGAAAGACAGCAAGTTTGTATGAGTGACATCGCGCATGGCTTGCCCACAGGTGGAGGAGGCTCACCGGCCACATCTCCTCATAAGAATGACTCTCTCCTTACCCAGAGCTTATACTCGTTGCACCTCTTGCTACAGTCCCACCTACTTTAGGGTAGTTTGTGTCTATATCTGCCTCCCCTTGTTTTATTTTGTTTTGTTTTGTTTTGTTTGAGTCAGGGTCTCACTCTGTCGCCCAGGCCGGAGTGCAGTGGTGCGATCTCACCTCACTGCAACCTCCACCTCCCCGGTTCAAGCAATTCTCCTGCCGCAGCCTCCCGAGTAGCTGTCACTACAGGCATGCACCACCACATCCAGCTAATTTTTTGTATTTTTAGTAGAAACAGGGTTTTGCTCTGTTGGCCAGGCTGGTCTTGAACTCTGGCCTCAAGGGATTTGCTCACCCTGGCTTCCCAGAGTGCTGGGATTACATGCATGAGGCACCACACAGGCCTGCTTCCCCTTTAAATGAGAACAGAGTGACGGGGGTGGTCGGCATAACTTTGCTGCTGCTATTTGAGTTAGGTGGGCCTGCTCTATTCTCCTTCAGTACCAAGTGGGACTGTAGTCTTCTGAGGCTCAGAGCAGCAACAATGGTGGTGA
Organism: Trachypithecus francoisi; assembly: GCF_009764315.1. Taxonomy (NCBI): domain Eukaryota; kingdom Metazoa; phylum Chordata; class Mammalia; order Primates; family Cercopithecidae; genus Trachypithecus; species Trachypithecus francoisi. The sequence goes on along the minus strand of NW_022681455.1, from coordinate 82,703,577 downwards.
AGACATTGATGTCCTGACCAACTAGCTCTGCATAGGAGACACCTGGTGAGCAGGAACAGTTTACCTATAAGCTGTATCACCTACAGAGGTGGGTGTGAGCCAGGACGGGGGTCAAAGAAGTGCACTGGGGAAGCCTAACTGTGACCTCTGACCCCTGCCCCAGCTCCCTCTCTGACAGCTAGGTTCTTAAGAATTTCCTGGCATTTACTGAGAAAGCTTGGAATGCATATTCATACCCCTGAATTACCAGAGCAATAGGAGAATTAGGGGAATGGCTATGAGATTTCTGGTGGGGAATGTGTGGAGTCCCAGGTGGTTGGTAGACTTCCTGACTCCCACACCGTCTTCTCTTTCACCCTCTCATTTATGTTTTTTATTTATTATTTTTGTTTGGTTTTGGTTTTTGTATTTTTTCTAGACGGAGTCTTGCTCTGTCATCCAGGTTGGAGCGCAGTGACATGATCTTGGCTCACTGCAAACTCCACCTCCCATGTTCAAGTGATTCTCCTGTCTCAGCCTCCTGAGTCACTGTAGCTGGGACCACAGGTGTGTGCCACCACGCCCAACTCTTCCCTTTTACCCTCTCGTTGTCTCTCCATTCCTTACCTGCCTTTTTAGCTTTTTTTTTTTTTTTTAATTTGAGACGGGGGCTCAAAGAGTTGGCCAGGCTGGTCTCGAACTCCTGACCTCATGATCCACCCTCCTTGGCCTCCCAAAGTGCTGGGATTACAGGCATGAGCCACCACCGCCAGTCCCTTGCCTGCTTTTGACATCCATTACACACTGTTGTCATCACAGCAAGACTCCATGCTGGGAACACGGACAGGTCCAGCCATTGGGTCAAGATGTGGGAGGTAGGGCAAGTAGGCTGCATCACGCTCTCAGAATGAATATGCGTAGGATCATTTCTTTTCTTTTCTTTTCTATTCTTTTCTTTTCTTTTCTTTTCTTTTGGAGACAGAGTTTCAATCTATGGCCCAGGCTGGAGTGCAGTGGCCCAGTCTCAGCTCACTGCAACCTCCGCCTCCCAGGTTCAAGTGTTCCTGCGTCAGCCTCCAGAGTAGCTGGGATTACAGGCATCTGCTACCACACTCTGCTAATTTTTGTATTTTCAGTAGAGACGGTGTTTCACTATGTTGGCCAGGTTGGTCTCAAACTCCTGATCTCAAGCGATCTGCCGGCTGTGGCCTCCCAAAGTGCTGGGATTACAGGTATAAACCACTGGGCCCAGCCCTGCCCTCTCTTCATTCTCTTGTTCATCCATTACAGGCAGTGTGGACTAGTGGTTAAGCATGTGGACACTTAAGCCAGGCTGCTTTGGTTCAAATTTCAGTTCTGGGCGGGGCGCAGTGGCTCACACTTGTAATCCCAGCACTTTGGGTGGCCAAGGCAGGCAGATCACCTGAAGTCAGGAGTTCAAGACCAGCCTGGCCAACATGGCGAACCCCCATCTCTACTAAAAAAAAAAAAAAAAAATGCAAAAATTAGCTGGGCATAGTTACAGGTGCCTGTAATCCCAGCTACTCAAGAGGCTGAGGCAGGGAGAATTGCTTGAACCCGGGAGGTAGAGGTTTCAATGAGCCGAGACCACACCACTGAACTCCAGTCTGGGCAACAGAGCGAGACTGTGTCTCAAAACAAACAAAAAAAAAAAGTGCTGGAACTACATGCCTGTAATTCTAGCACTTTGGGAAGCCAAGGAAGGTGGATCACGAGGTCAGGAGTTCGAGACCAGCCTGGCCAACATGGTGAAACCTCGTCTCTACTAAAAATACAAAAATTAGCAGGGCATGGTGGCACATGCCTGTAATCCCAGCTACTCGGGAGGCTGAGGGGGGAGAATTGCTTGAACCTGGGAGGCAGAAGTTGCAGTGAGCTGAGATCGCACCACTGCGCTCCAGCCTGGGTGACAGAACAAGACTGTCTCAGAAAAAAAATAAAAAATAAAAAATAAAAATTTTTAAGTTCAGTTCTGGGCCAGGTGTAGTGGCTCACGCTAGTAATCCCAGCACTTTGGGAGGCCAAGAAGGGTGGATCACTTGATCCCAGGGATTCAAGACCAGCCTGGGTAAGAGTGAGACCCCATCTCTATAAAAAAAAATGTCAGTTCTGTCACTGTTATTTAATCTCAGTTTCTTCATCTGTAAAATGGATTGTCTGAGTAGCCTCCTGTTATCCATGGGGCACATGTTCTAAGACTTCCCCTCTCCCCCAGTGGATGCCTGAAACCACGGATAGTCCCAAACCCTATATATACTGTTTTCTTCTATACATCTATACCCATGGGAATTTTTTCTTTTTTCTTCTTTTTTTTTTTTTTGAGACAGAGCCTTGCTCTATCGCCCAGGCTGGAGTGCAGTGGTGAGATCTCGGCTCACTGCAGCCTCCACCTCCTGGATTCAAGCAATTCTCCTGTCTCAGCCTCCCGAGTAGTTGTGATTACAGGTGTCTGCCACCATGCCAGGCTAATTTTTGTATTTTTAGTAGAGACGAGGTTTCGCCATATTGGCCAGGCTGGTCTCGAACTCCTGGGCTCAAGTGATCTGCCCACCTCGGCCTCCCAAAGTGCTGGGATTACAGGTGAGAGCCACTGCACCCGACCCCTATGGGAAAATTTAATGTATAAATTATGTACAGTTAAGAGATTAAAAATAGTAAGTAATAATAAAACAGAAAAATTATAACAATACACTGTAATAAAAGTTATGTAAACGTAGTTTCTCTTTCTCCCTCTGTCTCTCAAAATATCTTATTGTAATATATTCACCTATCTTTAACTTGGCCTTGACTTAGAACTCACGGACTCACCTATTTTGGGACCACAGTTGACCCGGCATAACTCAAGCAAGAGAATGAAACCTCAGATGAGGGGGCTACTGTACATGAGTTTTGCATGTAAAGCTGCTAGAAGAGTGTCTGGCATACAGGGGAGGCTCAGTAAATGCTGGCTGCCACACCAGGCAGCATCGTACAGTAGTTAAGAAAGCTGGCCAGGCGTGGTGGCTCACGCCGGTAATCCCAGCACTCTGGGAGGTCGAGGCAGGTGAATCACGAGGTCAGAAGTTTGACACCAGCCTGACGAACATGGTGAAACCCTGTCTCTACTAAAAATACAAAAATTAACCGGGTGTGGTGGCGTGCGCCTGTAATCCCAGTTATTCAGAAGGCTGAGGCAGGAGAATCGCTTGAACCCAGGAGGCAGAGGTCGTAGTGAGCTGAGATTGCACCACTGCACTCCAGCCTGGGTGACAGAGTGAGACTCGGTCTAAAAAAAAGAAAAAAAAGAAAGAAAGAAAGCCAGACTGCCTAGAGTTGAAGCCTAGCTCTGTGACCATAGGCAGGTCACTTAACCTCTCTGGGCCTGTTTCATCTTTTGTATAAAATGAACATAACCAGCCCCAGCCCTGGTTCCAGCCCTGGCTTCAGCCTCGGGAAACAATAAAATAATGAAATAAAACATAAAATAATACAATGCAATAAAATTAATAAAATAAAATATTTCAAAAACATAAACAATAATATTACTTGTAGGTAAAACATGCAATAACCTAGATAATAGATAACCTATTGTGAGGATTTTATTTATGTGTTATTTATTTACTTATTTATTATTATTTTTTGAGGCAGAGTCTCACTCTGTCACCCAGGCTGTAGTGCATTGGCACAGTCTCGGCTCACTGCAACCTCTGCCTCCTGGGTTCAAACGATTGCGCTGCCTCAGCCTTCCAAGTAGCTGGGATTACAGGCACCTGCCACCACGCCTGGCTACTTTTTCTATATTTTTAGTAGAGATGGTGTTTCGCTACATTGGCCAGGCTGGTCTCAAACTCCTGACCTCAAGTGATCCTCCCACCTTGGCCTCCCAAAGTGCTGGGATTACAGGCATGAGCCACTGTGCCTGGCCTATTGTGAGGATTAAATAAGCCAATAGTTGAGAAGTGCCTGGGACATATAAGTGTTTGATTCTATTTTAATGGTTATTTTATTTTATTCCATATAAACACACAGAGTTTTGTATCAGCTTCATTCACCTCTGTATCTCCAATGCCTAGAACAATGACTGGGGCATACTGACTTGGTGCTCAGTAAATATTGACTGAAATATTGACACTTTTTTATCTAAATTGCCCTCCCTGCTGGCTTCTGACATAGTGCTCTTTCCACGGTAATATACTGTTTGACTTCGTCATGATTTCTTTTTTTTTTTTTTAAGATGAAGTCTCGCTCTGTTGCCCAGGCTGGAGTGCAATGGCATGATCTTGGCTCACTGCAACCTCCACCTCCCGGGTTCAAGCGATTCTCTTGCCTCAGCCTCCCAAGTAGCTGGGACTATAGGCTCATGCCACCACACCTGGCTAATTTTGTGTGTTTAGGGTTTTTTTTCTTTGAAGAAACAGGGTTTCACCATGTTGGCTAGGCTGGTCTTAAACTTCTGACCTCAAGTGATCCACCGGCCTCAGTCTCTTAAATTGTTGGGATTACAGGCATGAGCCACTGTGCCCGGCCATGATTTCTTGATCTAGTCTGATTTCTTTTTTTTTTTTTTGAGACAGAGTCTTGCTCAGTCACCCAGCCTGGAGTGTAGTGGTGCAATCTCGGCTTACTGCAACCTCCACCTCCCAGTTCAAGCTATTCTCATGCCTCAGCCTCCTGAGGAGCTGTAATTACAGGTTCCCACCACACCCAGCTAATTATTTTTGTATTTTTAGTAGAGACAGGGCTTCACTATGTTGGCCAGGCTGGTCTTGAACTCCTGTCCTCAAGCAATCTGCCTGCCCTGGCCTCCCAAAGTGCTGGGATTACAGGCATGAGCACTGCGTTCAGCCTATCTAGTCTGATTTTTAACATTAGAAAATTAATTTAGAAGAGTAGATCAAAATGAAGGGGAACATGTGGTGCCAGTGGCAGAAACAGATCGAACTGGCTTAACAAAAACTCAGGACTAACTCATGAAACTGAACATTTCAGAAGTAATTACTTCAGAAATGGTTGTATCTAGGAGCTCAGAGTAAATAATAATCAAGATTCTTACTGCTTAAGCCCAGGAGCTCGAGGCTGCAGTGAGAGCTATGATTGTGCCACTGCACTCCAGCCTGGGTGACAGAGGGACACACTGTCTCAAAAAAAAAACTTCTTGCCAGGCACAGTGGCTTACACCTGTAATCCCAGCACTTTGGGAGGGCAAGGCGGGAGGATTGAGCCCGAGAGTTTAACCTGCCTGGGCAGCATAGTAAGACCCACATCTCTACAAAAAATAAAACATTTAGCCTAGCATGGTGGTGCATGCCTGCGGTCCTAGCTACTGGGGAGGCTAAGGCGGAAGGATCGTTTGAGCACAGCAGGTTGAGGTTGTGCCACTGCACTCCAGCCTGGGTGACAGAGCAAAACCCTGTCTCAAAAAAGAGAAAAGGAATGTGGAGCCATGGGAATTAGGAAGCGAATCCTGCAGGCAGCCTGTTGGGACCCCAAACCAGAACTGAGGCAGAGGAAGCAAGGTAGAGGGGGCAGCAGAAACATACTGGTTCATAGATTTTTTTTTTTTTTCAGACGGAGTCTCACTCTGTTGCCCAGGCTGGCGTGCAGTGGTGGGATCTCGGCTCAATGCAACCTCCGACTCCTGGGTTCAAGTGATTCTCCTGCCTCAGCCTCTTGAGTAGCTGGGATTACAGGCTTGAGACACCATGCCTAGTTAATTTTTCTATTTTTGGTAGAGTCAGGGTTTTGCCATGTTGACTAAGCTGGTCTCGAACCCCTGACCTCAGGTGATCCACCCACCTCGGCCTCCCAAAGTGCTGGGATTACAGGCGTGAGCCACTGCACCTGGCCCGTAGATTCTTTTGTACAAATCAACCAATACATAAAAATATGAGCAGCGAGTGGACACATGTTCCAAGTGTGTCCTCGAGGAGTGAACGGTGCACTCGCCTGGGGGTTCCACGGCAGTGGACAGGACATGACAGTCAGGAGTGACTGAGCCCCCATGGAGGCAGCCAGCTGAGGGCGCTGGGACAGGCATGGGGCCCCGTATTAGCCTGGGAGCCAGGGGCCACTGGAGGACCAGGCGTGTCAGCCCAGGGCCTGCTGCCCTCTCAGACCCTAGGCAGGGCCTGTCCTGGGGGCTCAGCCTGTCTGTGTCCTCATCCCAGGGAGGCTGATGAGCCGGCTGGAGGTGCCTGCCGCTGTGCAAGGAGAGAGCTTTGAATACAAGCGGCACTTGGGGTAGAGCCCACCCCACCCAGCTGGTCTGGGAGCTGAGTCCCACCCAGTGGTCCTTGCATCTGAGGCTGCGCACACCCTGTACCAGGGCCTGACTGGCCGGGCCCCTGAGATTTCTGCCTCTGGCCTGAACTCTGTTCTGACTTACGACTCCATCCACTTCTCCCTGTGTGGCTCTCCTTTGCCTTTTTTTGCAGGGGGAGGTGGGAGACAGAGTCTCATTCTGTTACCAAGTCTGGAGTGCAGTGGTGTAATCATAGCTCACTGCAGCCTCGAACTCACAGGCTCAAGCAATCCTCTCACTTCAGCCTCCCGAGTAGCTAGGACCACAGGTATGTGCCACCAGCCCAGCTAATTATTTTTTCCCTTGCATTTATTTATGACAACTGATGTGTCTGGAGAATTTCCTGTGGGTCAGGCCTTGTGCTGCTAATAACAGCTAAAACCTGTGAGTCTTACCACAGGCCAGGCCCTCTTCTAAGTGCTTTACACACAGTAACTCACTGAATCCTTTAAGCAGTTGTATGCATTTGTATTATTTCCCTCACATTCTAGATGATGAAACTGAGGCACAGAGAGGTTGAGTAACTTGTCTGAGATCACAGAGCTCTTCAGTGGCAGAGCCGTTTTAGATGCATAATGGTCACAGCAGGTCCTTTCCAACCGCCATAAGCATGGTCCTCAACTGGCAGTTGAGCCGGCAAACACAGAGCAGCTTCAGGCCTTGATCAAGGTCACACACTGGGAAGTGCTGCAGCTCTGAGGGAACGGGTGGAGGTCTGTTTGGCTCCCGACTCAGCCGGCGGGTCTTGGATCCATGACCACTTTCAAGTTTGTCTTTTTTGTTTTGTTTTGTTTGAGACAGAGTCTTGCTCTGTCACCCAGGCTGGAATGCAGTGGCGCAATCTCGGCTCACTGCAAGCTCCGCCTCCCAAGCTCACGCCATTCTCCTGCCTCAGACTCCCGAGTAGCTGGGACTACAGGCGCCCGCCACCACGCCTGGCTAATTTTTTGTATTTTTAGTAGAGACGGGGTTTCACCACGTTAGCCAGGATGGTCTCGATCTCCTGACCTCGTGATCCGCCTGCCTCGGCCTCCCAAAGTGCTGAGATTACAGATGTGAGCCACCGCGCCCGACCTCGTCTTTTTTTTTTTTAAGACTGAGTCTTCCTCTGTCACCCAGGCTGGAGTGCAATGGCACGATCTGGGCTCACTGTAACCTCCGCCTCTCAGGTTCAAGTGATTTTCCTGCCTCAGCCTGCCTAGTAGCTGGGATTACAGATGCCTGCCACCACGCCTGGCTAATTTTTTTTTTTTTTTTAATATAGACAGGGCCATGTTGGCCAGGCTGGTCTCGAACCCCTGACCTCAGGTGATCCACCCACTTCGGCCTTCCAAAGTGCTGAGATTACAGGCGTGAGCCACCGCACCCGGCTCCAAGTTCATTTTGGGACAGATGGTGGGCAAGGCTGGGAGCATAGGCCTCATTTGACAGAGGGAGTATGTGCCACCAGCCCAGCTAATTATTTTTTCCCTTGCATTTATTTATGACAACTGATGTGTCTGGAGAATTTCCTGTGGGTCAGGCCTTGACTGAAGCCTAGAGTGTGTGGCCATCTTGCCCAAGAGGGCACACACAGGAAGTGGCAGAGCCCAGCCAGAAATTGAACTGGGACTTTTCATGCGCAGGCTGGTAATCTTCCTCTGCAGCCCCTGCCTCCTGCAAGCTCTTCCTTCTCCGAACTCAACAGCCCTGGCCTCTCACCTTCCCACACCCTCAGATCTCAGTCTTCCCAGGCCTGCGTTCACATGTCATTTATATCCGGGAAGAGTGGCCCCTCAATCTCTTCCTCTCAGGCCTCCCCAGGTGCCTGCCATGGCTGCCAGAGTATGGGGGTAGCCGGCATCCCCCTTAAAAGGAAAAAAGAGATGAGACCAAGGGAGAGAACCCTTCCCCCCTTCCCAGGGTTGTTGGTCCCATGACAGATATAACACTTAAGGGCAGGTGGGGCGCAGTGGCTCACACCTGTAATCCCAGCACTTTGGGAGGCTGAGGCAGGCAGATCACCTGAGATCAGGGGTTCGAGACCAGCCTGGCCAAATGGTGAAACCCTGTCTCTCCTAAAAATATAAAAATTAGCTGGGTGTGGTGGCACACACCTGTAATCCCAGCCACTTGGGAGGCTGAGGCAGAAGAATCTCTTGAACCCAGGAGGCAGAGATTGCAGTGAGCTGAGATTGTGCCACTGCACTCCAGCCTGGGAGACAGAGTGAGACTCCGTCTCAAAAAAAACAAACAAACCAAACCAAACCAAAACAAAAAAACACGTAGGGACAGTCCCAACAGTGGGCTGGAGGGGGCTAGATACAAAAGCCTCTTGCTGCTGTCAGAGTGCACACTGCTGGAGAAGTCTGGGCAGAGTCCAGGCCTAGTGTGGTGTGAGGTTTGTGTGCATGAAGGGAGGAAGGTCCAGGTATCAGAGGTCCAGGGACTGTGGGTCTCAGCCACAGCACCTTTCCTGGGGGACACGAGCTGTCGTAGCCTCGGGATCTCACCATCTGTACTCGGGAGCCTCTGAGGCGAGAGCTCCGCTCCAGCCTGGCTTTACCTTCCCCCAGCCTTCCTGTCTTCACAAAACCATGTTGGTTTCACCGAGGGGTTAGTTCCAGGCCTTGCAGCTGACATCATGGAGTGCAGGGATTCCCCGAGCTGGCCCACGCTGAAAATAAGGGACTCGAGTTCCAGTCTTCCTTCTGCTACCAACCGGCTTTGTGACCTTGAACAAGACTTCCCCTCCCTGATTCCATCTTCATATCACATCTGAAGCCTCCAACTTCTGTACTGAGCTCAGGATTCCCAGGCAAGCCCACAGAGTGCCCCACAGGGTCAGAGCCGTAACAGGACTTGGAAAATAACCCGAAAATTAGTGCGTGGTTCTTTTCTTTTCTTCTCTCTCTCTCTTTTTTTTTTTTTGTTGTTGTCCACGTTTTAATTTCCCTATGTAATAATAATGGCTTGCTATCACTTTTCTTTTTTATTTATTTCTTATTTTATTTAGAGACGGTCTCGCTCTGTCACCCAGGCTGGAGTGCAATGGTGCGATCATGGCTCACTGCAGCCTTGACCTCCTGGGTTTAAGCAATCCTCCTGCCTCAGCCTCTGGAGTAGCTGGGACTGCAGGTGTGCACCACCACGCCCAGCTAATTTTTTTGGTTTTTAGTAGAGACGAGGTCTTGCTATGTTGCCCAGCCTGGTCTTGAGCTCTTGAGCTCCAGTGATCCTCCCTCCTCAGCTTCCCAGAGTGCTGAGATTACAGGCATGAGCCACCATGCCCAGCCTGTTCTCACTTTTCAATGAGGAAAATGAAGTCCAGAGCAGGCCAGTGACTCCCTTGGGGTGACCAGAAGGGGTGGCTACACACAGGTGTCTACATCCCAGGCTTCCCGATTTCCCTTCTCTTTGTCCTTACCCCTCACTACCTTCCTTCCATTTCCTGCTGGCACTAATCCAAGCCTCAGCCCATCAGCCGAGACCCACCCGGCTTGTAGAAACTGTATTCTAATGAATGGAGACAGACAAAAAAGTAAATGGGGCCAGGCGTGTTGGTTGAAGCCTAGAATCCTGGAAGCCCAAAGTAGGAGGATTGCTTGAGGCCAGGAGTTCAAGCCCATCCTGGGCAACATAGCAAGACCCTATCTCTACAAAAAATTTAAAAAATAGCCAGGTGTGATGGCACGCACCCATGGTCCTAGCTACTCAGGAGGCTGAGGTGGGAGGATCGCTTGAGCCCTCAGGGAGTCGTGATTGCACCACTGCCTCCAGCCTGGGCACAGAGCAAGACTCAGTCTCTACAAAAATACATACATAATTTTTTAAATTAATAAAATGTAAAAGTGAAAAAACTTTTAAAAATGTAAAAAAAAAAAAATGTAAAAGTGAAATGTTCATTCGAGACAAGAATTATGGCAGGAAAGGATAGCCATTCAGTGGGGGAGCCAGAGACGAGGGGTATGGTACAGGGATTGGGGAGAGGGAACTCCAGGCAGAGAGAAGAGCTTGCACAAGGGCCAGGAAGTACCAGATGGCTCATCACCTTCACACAAGCAGCAAGTTGCTGGAGCTGGCATAGGCTGAAATGAGGCATGAGGCTGGAGGCATTGGCTGAAGCCAGGTTAAGAAGAGAAGAGGAGGCCAGGCATAGTGGCTCATGCCTGTAATCCCAGCACTTTGGGAGGCCAAGGTGGGTGGATTGCTTGAGGTTAGGAGTTCCAGACCAGCCTGGCCAACATGGTGAAACCTCGTCTCTACTAAAACTACAGACCAAGCTCAGTGGCTCATACCTGTAATCCCAGCAATTTGGGAGGTTGAGTCGGGTGGATCACTTGGAGCCAAGAGTTCGAGACCAGCCTGGCCAACATGGTAAAATCCTGTCTCTACTAAAAACACAAAAATCAGCCAGGCGCGGTGGTGCATGCCCGTAGTCCCAGCTACTGGGGAGGTTGAGGCACAAGAATCACTTGAACCCAGGAGACGGAGGTTGCAGTGAGCCAAGATCGTGCCACTGAACTCCAGTCTGGGTGACACAGCAAGACTCTGTCTCAAAAAATAATAATAAAATAAAAATAAAAATAAAATAATTAGCCAGGCATGGTGGCACACTCCTATAATCTCAGCTACTCAGGAGGCTGAGGCGGGAGGATCACTTGAACCTGGGAGTCAAAGATTGCAGTGAGCTGGGATCGCATCACTGCACTCCAGCCTGGGTGATAGAGACTCCATCTCAAAAAAGAAACAGAAGTGCAAAGGAGCAGCAAGGGATTGGGGTGTGTCAGGGAGCCCTAAGAGAAGATAGGGTTCAAGATTTTCTTTTTTTTTTTTTTTTTTTTGAGACAGAGTCTTGCTCTGTCACTCAGACTAGAGTGCAATGGCATGACTTTGGCTCACTGCAACCTCTGCCTGCCAGGTTCAAGCAATTCTCCTGCCTCGGCCTCCCAAGTAGCTGGGACTACAGGTGCGCAACACCATGCCTGGCTAATTTTTTTGTATTTTTAGTAGAGTCGGAGTTTCACCATGCTGGCCAGGCTGGTCTCGAACTCCTGACCTCGTGATCCACCCACCTCGGCCTCCCAAAGTGTTGGGATTACAGGCGTGAGCCACTGCGCCCAGCCTAAGAATGTTTTTTTTAAATTAGAGAAGGGGGGTCTCACTATGTTGCCCAGGCTGACTTTGAACTCCTGGGCTTAAGTGATCCTCCTGCCTCAGCTTCCCATAGTGATAGGATTACCAGCATGAGCCACAGCACCCAGCCAACCACCCCCTACCCTTTGTTTTTCTTTCTTTTTTTTTTTTTTTTGAGACGGAGTCTTGCTCTGTTGCCCAGGATGGAGGGCAGTGGCACAATCTTGGCTCACTGCAACCTCTGTCTCCGAGGTTCAAGCAATTCTCCTGCCTCAGCCTCCCAAGTAGCTGGGACTACAGGCGCCCACCACTATGTCTGGTTAGTTTTTGCATTTTTAGTAGAGACAGGGTTTCACCATGTTGGCCAGGCTGGTCTCAGACTCCTGACCTCACGTGATCAGCCCACCTTGGCCTCCCAAAGTGCTGGGATTACAGGCGTGAGCCACCTTTCCTGGCCTTATTTTATTTTGTTTTTAATAGAGATGGGGTCTTGCTATTTTGGCCAGGCTGGTCTGGAACTCTTGGCCTCAAGGGATCCTCTCACCTCAGTTTCCCAAAGTGCTGAGATTACAGGTGAGAGCCAAGTCGCCCAGCCAGGGTTCAACTTCCTGGGTGACAGTAGAGGTTGGGAGGGACCATGGAGACAGCCAAAGGGAGGCCCCATGTGGTCAAGGGGGTGAGCAGGTGGCATGCCTCTAGGACCCGCTGTGGGGAGCCCCAGCTGCATGGGCTGCCGGGGAGTGAGCTGCCACCACTGGGGGGTGCTGCAGGGGAAACCTGTCTGGACTACAGCCCCAGTTCCCTGTCCGTCTCCAGTGGCCCGTGGGGCTGCTCCCTCAGCAGATGTTGGTATTTCCCTGGCGCACTTGTTCCCACGTGGCCTGGTGGGCAGTGCCCAGGCAGGCCAAGGAGGCAGACAGCAGGAAGGGGAAGCCCCCCCTGGTTTCTATCTCACACCAGGGACCCGGCAGGGAAACCCCACAAGTCCTAAAAAGAAAGTGGCAGCAGTTGTTCTCGGGGAAGACCAAGAAACCCCATCCTCTCCCTGAAGATGGGAAATCCAGGGCGGGGCTAAGGGTGGGGCTGTGCTGGAAGGGAGATCTGTGGTCCATGCGGCCCAGCCCTGACCATGGCCTCTACAGAGCAGAAACACCAAGATTATTCTTGGGCCTGGCTGAGCGCTGATCCTGACCTCACTCAACCTGAGCCTGGCCACAGGCTGAGCCCCAATCCTGGTTATTGACTGAGCTCTCATCCCAGCCCAGGCCTGGACCCCCTACTGAGTCCCAGTCCCAGTCAGCACCTTGGCCAAAGACCAAGCTCTAGACCCAACCCTACAGGCCACAAGCAAAGCCCCAGGTCACCGATAGCTGTGACCCTAAACACAGACACAGCCAGGACATTGGCCCGGGACTAGGCAGCGAGTTCAGCTGTACACTGAGTCCCTGATCCTGATTATAGACTGAACTCAAATCCTATATCTGACTCTGGTTAAAGATGGAGACAGAGCCCTTGACCCTGGAAAAAGCCCTAACCCTGGTCCCAGATATGGCCTCGGACCTAATTTTATCCAGCCCTGATCCTAGTTACAAACTGAGCTCCAATCCCACCATCACACTGAGCCTCTGCCTGGCCCCAAGCGAGGGTGCATCCCAGCCACCCATTAAGCACTGACTCTCTTTGCGCCACCTCCCTCAGCCATCTGGTAAACCATAAGGGAGTCAGATGACTCAAAACCCCGAGTCCCCTCGGGTGGGCAATCCCCTTACCTGGCCATCCATCTTTGGAAGGACAGTAGGCCCTAGGATGGTGGTGGCAGAGCCGAGAATCAGGAGGGGATTTGGGACACTGGGATCAACCAGTGAATAGGGCTGGATGGCTCACCCAAGCATGGGGCACTGAGGGCAGAGCTGGCCGTGGGAGCTTAGCAGTGGGTCTGGAGCTTGGGTGTCCTGAAACTCCAGCTTCCCGTCACCCCCCATCATACCTCCCACCCCCTCCGGGAAGGGAAATTACATTTCCCCATTTTAGCAAGGGGTGGCGAGAGGGAAGAGTGAGTGAACACAAAGCTGAAAGTACAAGCAGGACGGAAAGTGAAACCGGGCACAGCCCCCAGTATAAGACCCCCCCTACCCAGGAGATGGCTGACCAAAGAGGCCGGGCCCCGCCATGGGCCAGACGGCAGGCAACCTTGGCTGGCGTGAGTTTGAAGCCAGGGATGGGGGGCTTGGTTGAGTTTGGGCAGAGGATGGATGAGCTTGGCTGGTGCATGGGGTCGAGAGCTGAGAGCAGCAACTTGGCCAAGACTGAGGATTTGGCTGGCTGCTGGATGGGAAGGGAGGCTGGCGTGACTGGGTGGGGGCTTGGGGCAGTGGGGTGGTGTTTTGACCCAGGGCTGGGCAGAGGATGGGAAGGAAGCCTTGGCTAGCAGGAATGGGGAGGGTGGGACCAGCAATTTGACAAGGACCAGGTCTAGGCAGATAAATGAAGAGTTTGGAGTGAATAAGCAGAAGCCAAACAGTTTGGCTAAGACTGAGAATGAGGCCGGCTGAAGGAAGAACAGAACAAGTGCTGGCACAAGTGGGGCGCTGGGACCAAGATGTCAGCAGCCTCACTGGGTCAGAGGTCTTTAGTTTGACGTTAGAAGGAGGTCCAATCTGCGGCTGGTGGCTGCAGAACTCAGGGGCTAGAACCAAAGCAGTAGGCAGAGGAGAAGATAACATGCTACATAGGGCAGGTAGGGACCAAAGGCTGAACGATGGAGACAGAACCTTCAAAGGCCAGAGCCAATGACCCAGGATCGGCTGCAGAGGGTAAGGAGGGGGTCTGGGGGCTCCAGAGCTCAGGTCGGAGATGGCACAGCTCACTTATGGTTGGGCTTGATCCACCAGGGCCTGGGGGCACCCACCCTGTCCCCAACATTGAGCTAGGAAGAACCCCACTCTGCCGTAAGTCTCCAGGATGTCAGAGGGTCCGAGTGGCCCCCAAGCCAGGGAGTCTGAATGCCAGAGATCTTAGGTTAGGCAATGCCCACCACATCTAGAAGTCCATGAGGGAGGTAGATGTCCCTAAAAGCTCCCCTTCACCTTTATCGGGACATTTCGAAGAGCAGAGCTCAGGGATTAGAGATTGAGAGAGGACAGGGAAGAGGCAGGGAGAGTAGGGAGAGCAGGATGGACTTCGGGCCAGTTTTGGTTTGTGTTTCGAGGAGAATTGTGTAACTCTTGTGCTTGCTAGATTTCCTCTCCCTGAGGGGGAAATTGATGAATGCTACCCTCTTCCTACAGCACCCATCCACTGCCCCTCTTTCCAGGAAAACACAGGTCAGGAAGCACACTCGGAATCAGCCATTCTGGGCTGGGCACAGTGGCTGATGTCTGTAATTCCAGCACTTTGGGAGGCCAAGGCAGGTGGATCACCTGAGGTCAGAAGTTGGAGACCAGTCTGGCCCACATGGCAAAACCCCTCTCTACTAAAAATAATAAAAATCAGCCCGGCGTGGTGGCGCATGGCTGTAATTCCAGCTACTCAGGAGGCTGAGGCAGGAGAATTGCTTTAACCCAGAAGATGAAGGTTGTAGTGAGCCAAGATCGCACCACTGCACTCCAGCCTAGGTGACAATGTGAGACTCTGTCTTACAAAAAAAAAAAAAAAAAGCTCCCACACTGTGGATTCACCCCAGGCAGGTTACCCTGCCAGGATCCACTTGCCGTGATGGAAACTGGACCAACCTGTGCTTTTGACTCCCTGGGATAGAGCCTCTGGCATTGCTAGCCCATCCCTGGGGACCTCACGGCCAGTTCAAGCCATTAGAGCCGCTTGACTGAGCCCAAAGAATCCTTGGCAGAACATGGTGTGCCCACTCCCGGGGCAGGTGGCTGCCTCCCTCTGCATTCTCTGGGGAAAACCCATGGGCCTTGCATTTGGAAAAATCTGGAATCCAGTCCTGGCTTCCCACCTTCTGGCTATTTGACCTTGGGCAAGTCAACCTCACTGAGCCTCATCTGCAAAATGGGGAGAACAATAGCACTGAAGCTGCCACATGTGGTTGTGCAGGTTGCTCACTGAAAAAAGCATTTGGCCAAGGGAGTTTATGGGGGTCAAAATCCAGCCTCTGTCCTGGCACAGTGACTCATGCCTGTGATCCCAGCAGTTTGGGAGGCTGAGGCGGAAGGATCTCTTGATGCCAGGAGTTCAAGACCAGCCTGGGCAATGTAGTGAGACCCTGTCTCTACAAAAAATAGAAACAGTTAGGCACAGTGGTGTGTCCCTTTGGTCCCAGTTGCTCAGGAAGCTGAGACGAAAGGATCACTTGAGCCCAGGAGTTCAAGGCTACAGTGAGCTGTGATCAAATCACTATACTCCAGCCTGGGTGATAGAACAGAACTCTGTTTCAAAAGAAAAAAAAAAAAACAGGATCAGGCTTCTGGTCTTTTTGCAAAAGTGGGCACTCCATACAGAGATGCCATATGGGGACCATGCTGGCTGCATCATGGGGTTTGGTTTTGTTTTGGTTTGGTTTGTTTTTTTGAGACGGAGTCTGGCTCTGTCGCCCAGGCTGGAGTGCAGTTGTGTTATATCAGCTCACTGTAGCCTCTGCTTCCCGGGTTCAAGCGATTCTCCTGCCTCAGCCTCCTGAGTAGCTGGGATTACAGGCATGCACCACCACACCTGACTAATTTTCGTATATTTAGTAGAGACAGGGTTTTGCCATGTTGGCCAGGCTGGTCTTGAACCCCTGGCCTCAGGTGATCCGCCCGCCTCGGCCTCCCAAATTGTTGGGATTACAGGCATGAGTCACCGCACCTGGCCTCCACTGTGGTTTTGAGGAGGCAGAGGAATGATGATGGTGACAGTGCCTGTACCATGCTCACAGCTAGCACAGGCTCAGAAAAGCCATGTTCCCTTCCTTCTCCCGAGTTCTCAAGCTCTCTCCCTGTCTCGCCCACCCTCTCCCCATCTCTCCAGGGCTCAGCCTGTTGCTGCTTCCCTTGCTCCTGGTTCAAGCTGGTGTCTGGGGATTCCCAAGGCCCCCAGGGAGGCCCCAGCTGAGCGTGCAGAAGCTGCAGAGGGAGTTCACGGTCAGCCTGCATCTCGCCAGGAAGCTGCTCTCTGAGGTTCGGGGCCAGGCCCACCACTTTGTAAGTCCCCGCAATGCAGCTGGTGCTGGGGACAGGCAGACCCCCAATCCCTTCTGGCCCCCACTAACAGACCTTGCTCCCCAGGCGGAATCTCACCTGCCAGGAGTGAACCTGGACCTCCTGCCCCTGGGAGAGCAGCTCCCTGATGTTTCCCTGACCTTCCAGGCCTGGCGCCGCCTCTCTGTGAGTGAGGGCTGGTGGAATGGGGCGGGAAGCTTGTGATAGACTTGTGATGAGGCTGGAGATTGAGCTGGAGATGCATTGGGGATAGAACCTGGATGATGTTGAATATGTCATTGGACATAAAGATGAAAGACAGGCACGGTGATTTACACCTATAAACCCAGCACTTTGAGAGGCCAAGGTGGAAGGACTGCATGAGGCCAGGAGTTCAAGACTAGCCTGGGCAACATAGAGAGACTTTGTCTCTACAAAAGAATTTAAGAGTTAGCCAGGTATGGTGGTACACACCTTTGGTCCCAGCTACTCAGGAGGCTGACATGGGAGGATTGCTTGGGCTCAGGAGTTGGAGGCTGCAGTGAGTTATAATCCTGGACTCCAGGATGGAGGACAGAGGGAGACTCTGTCTCAGAAAAATAAATAAACTGCCAGGTGTGGTGCTTCATGCCTGTAATCCCAGCACTTTGGGAAGCCGAGAAGGGCGGATCACCTGAGATCAGGAGTTCAAGACCAGCCTGACCAACATGGAGAAACCCTGTCTCTACTAAAAATACCAAATTAGCCGGGTATGGTGGTGTGTGCCTGAAATCCCAGCTACTCAGGAGGCTGAAGCAGGAGAATTGCTTGAACCCAGGAGGCAGAGGTTGCAGTGAGATGAGATCGCGCCACTGCACTCCAGCCTGGGCAACAGAGCAAGACTCCATCTCAAAACAAACAAACAAACAAACAAACAATAAAGATGAAGCCGGAATAAGGAAGTGGGGTTGGGAAGAGGTAAGAGTGGAGCTGGGCGTGGAACGCGGCAGGCATGGGACTGGCATGAGACTGGAGAGAGATCACAGCAGCATGGAGGGTGGGTGGAGGTGGCCCTGGGGGTGAGAATGCGGATAGCTAGAGACGAGAAGGTTGGAGATGAGGGTGAACATTAAGCAGGGGATGGAGAAGGGATGGGAGTTGCTGGTGGGGAATGGAATGGATGGGGTTGGGAATGAGGTTGGAGATGGGATGGACAAATTGAAAGAGTGAGTCTGGGCACATGGAGGAAGGATGGAGTTGGGGTTAGGCATGGGAATGGGGCTGAAGATGGGATGGAAATGCATAGGCAGGAGGTATGATGGGGTGGTGAAGGAGAGAAGGGAACAGGGCTGCAGAAGGAGAGTGCTTCAGGGACTGAGAGGGGTGGGTTAGAGAAGACCATGGGCATGGGAGTGAAAGGGAGGCTGGAAAAGGAGATGGGGCAAATGTCCCAGACAGTGGAGATGGAAGGAATGGGGACGGAGCTGGGCTGAGGTGGGGAAGAGCTATGGGGATAGACTGGAGGCTGGAGTGTGGAATGGGAAGGAGACCCGGATAGGGAGGGGGTGGGTGTGACGTGGCCATCCTTGGCCTGTGGGCCTTTCCTGACCATCTGCCTTCCCTTCAGGACCTGGAGCGTCTCTGCTTCCTCTCCACCACGCTTCAGCCCTTCCGTGCCCTGCTGGGAGGGCTGGGGACCCAGGGCCGCTGGACCAACACGGAGAGGATGCAGCTGTGGGCCATGAGGCTGGACCTCCGCGATCTGCAGCGGCACCTGCGCTTCCAGGTAAAGCCTGGCCACCCCAGACCACGTGGGAAAGAAGACTCGCTGGCTCATCCAGTGATCCCATGCTCTGAGTGTGTGTGAGTGTGAGAGTGTGAGCATAACTGTGACTGTGTGGGTCCATGAGTGTGAGAGTGTGAGTGTGACAGTGTGGGTGCAAGAGTGTGAGAGTGTGACTGTAAGAGTGTGAGTGTGTGGGTCTGTGAGTGTGAGAGTGTGTGTGTGACTGTGAGAGTGTGGGTGTGACAGTGAGTGTGGGTCTGTATGAGTGTGAGCATGACTGTGTGTGTGTGGGTCCGTGTGTGTGACTGTGAGAGTGTGTGAGTGTGTGGGTCTGTGAGTGTGAGAGTGTGTGGGTGTGACTGTGTGTGTGGGTCTGTATGAGTGTGAGCATGACTGTGAGTGTGTGGGTCCATGAGTGTGTGTGTGTCTGTGAGTGTAAGAGTGTGTGGGTGTGACTGTGTGTGTGGGGTCTGTATGAGTGAGCATGACTGTGTGTGTGTGGGTCCATGAGTGTGAGTGTGTAGGTCTGTGTGAGTGTATGTGACTGTGAGAGTATATGGGTGTGTGTGTGTGGGTCTGTATGAATGTGACTGTGACTGCGTATGTGGGTCCATTAATGTGTGTGTGACTGTGTGTGGGTCTGTGAGTGTGAGAGTGTGTGGGCGTGACTGTGTATGTGTGGGTCCATGAGTGTGAGAGTGTGTGAGTGTGTGGGTCCATGAGTGTGAGAGTGAGTGTGTGGGTCCGTGAGTGTGAGAGTGAGTGAGTGTGTGGGTCTGTGAGTGTGAGTGTGTGGGTCTGTGAGTGTGAGTGTGTGAGTGTGTGGGTCTGTGAGTGTGAGAGTGTGTGAGTGTGTGGGTCTGTGAGTGTGTGTGTGAGTGTGTGGGTCTGTGAGTGTGTGGGTCTGTGTGAGTGAGTGTGTGGGTCTGTGAGTGTGAGAGTGTGTGAGTGTGTGGGTCTGTGAGTGTGAGAGTGTGTGAGTGTGTGGGTCTGAGTGTGAGAGTGTGTGAGTGTGTGGGTCCGTGAGTGTGAGAGTGTGTGAGTGTGTGGGTCCGTGAGTGTGAGAGTGTGTGAGTGTGTGGGTCCGTGAGTGTGAGTGTGTGTGAGTGTGTGGGTCTGTGAGTGTGAGTGTGTGTGAGTGTGTGGGTCTGTGAGTGTGAGAGTGTGTGAGTGTGTGGGTCTGTGAGTGTGAGTGAGTGTGTGGGTCTGTGAGTGTGAGAGTGTGTGAGTGTGTGGGTCTGTGAGTGTGAGAGTGTGTGAGTGTGTGGGTCTGTGAGTGTGTGGGTCTGTGAGTGTGTGGGTCTGTGAGTGTGAGAGTGTGTGAGTGTGTGGGTCTGTGAGTGTGAGAGTGTGTGAGTGGGTCTGTGAGTGTGAGTGTGAGTGTGTGGGTGAGTGAGAGTGTGTGAGTGTGTGGGTCTGTGAGTGTGAGTGTGTGAGTGTGTGAGTGTGTGGGTCTGTGAGTGTGTGAGAGTGTGTGTGTGTGAGTGTGTGGGTCTGTGAGTGTGTGAGTGTGTGGGTCTGTGTGTGTGTGGGTCTGTGAGTGTGAGTGTGAGTGAGTGTGTGGGTCTGTGAGTGTGTGGGTCTGTGTGTGTGTGGGTCTGTGAGTGTGAGTGAGTGTGTGGGTCTGTGAGTGTGAGAGTGTGTGAGTGTGTGGGTCTGTGAGTGTGAGTGTGTGAGTGTGTGGGTCTGTGAGTGTGAGAGTGTGTGAGTGTGTGGGTCTGTGAGTGTGAGAGTGTGTGAGTGTGTGGGTCTGTGAGTGTGAGTGTGTGAGTGTGTGGGTCTGTGAGTGTGAGAGTGTGTGAGTGTGTGGGTCTGTGAGTGTGAGTGTGTGAGTGTGTGGGTCTGTGAGTGTGAGAGTGTGTGTGTGGGTCTGTGAGTGTGAGAGTGTGTGTGTGGGTCTGTGAGTGTGAGTGTGTGAGTGTGTGGGTCTGTGAGTGTGAGAGTGTGTGAGTGTGTGGGTCTGTGAGTGTGAGAGTGTGTGTGGGGGTAGGTGTGTAAATGTGAGTGTTGTGTCAAAGTGAGGTGTGTGGGTGAGAGTTTGGGTATAGGTGTGTCAGTGTGTGAGGATGAGTGTGAGTGTGACTGTGTGAGTACGTGAATGAATTTTTTTTTTTTCTGAGACTGAGTCTCACTCTGTCGCCCAGGCTGGAGTGCAGTGGCACGCTCAGCTCACTGTAACTTCTGCCTCCCTGGTTCAAGCAATTCTCCTGCCTCAGCCTCCTAAGTAGCTAGGATTACAGGCATGCACCACCACGCCTGGCTAATTTTTTTGTATTTTTAGTTTTACCATGTTGGCCAGGCTGGTCTCGAACTCCTGACTTCATGCTCTGCCCGCCTCGGCCTCCCAAAGTGCTGGGATTACAGGCGTGAGCCACTGTGCCCAGCCATGAATGTGTTTTGTTTGAATGTGACTGTATGGGAATGACTGTGACTGCGTTGTGAGAATGAGTATGTGTGTGAGTGTGTGTGTGTGTGTGTGTGGTCACGTGCAGCCACACCAGGCCCTGGTGCCGCCCCTCAATCTTGGCATTCTCCTGGGGTTCCACCTTGAACAGGAGGCCACTGGGCTGGGAAGTCACTCGGGGTTTGTCCTGAGCGCCCAGCACAGCATCTGCCTCCTGTTTCCCTTCTCCCTGTGATTCTCTGATGTCACCCAGATCTTCCAGAACCTTTCAAAGGGAAATCAGAATTTTACACTTAATGAAATGAGAATAGAAAATGCAAGCAGCAGAGCCGGGCGTGGTGGCTCATGCCTGGAATCCCAGCACTTTGGGAGGCCAAGGCAGGTGGATTATTTGAGGTCAGGAGCTTAAGACCAGCCTGGCCAACAGGGTAAAACCCCATCTCTACTAAAAATACAAAAATTGGCCGGGCGCGGTGGCTCAAGCCTGTAATCCCAGCACTTTGGGAGGCCGAGACGGGCGGATCACAAGGTCAGGAGATCGAGACCATCCTGGCTAACACGGTGAAACCCCGTCTCTACTAAAAATACAAAAACTAGCCGGGCGAGGTGGCGGGCGCCTGTAGTCCCAGCTACTCAGGAGGCTGAGGCAGGAGAATGGCGTAAACCCGGGAGGCGGAGCTTGCAGTGAGCTGAGATCCGGCCACTGCACTCCAGTCCAGGCGACAGAGCGAGACTCCGCCTCAAAAAAAAAAAAACAAAAATTAGCCAGGTGTGGTGGTGGGCACCTGTAATCCCAACGACTCGGGAGGCTGAGGTAGGAAAGAATTGCTTAAACTGAGGAGACAGAGGTTGCAGTGAGCCGTGATCGCCCCACTACATTCCAGCCTGGGCGACAGAGCGGGACTCCAAGAAAGGAAGACAGAGAGAGAGAGAGAGAGAGAGAAAGGAAGGGCAAGCAGCAGTAAATCTGAGCTGTGTCACCCTCTGCCTGTTGCTGAGCCAACCCAAGAGCAACCTTAACAGCAGAAACTTCCTGAACCCACCCCTCGGGGCAGTCCTTGGGGTGATCTAGCTCTGTGAGCATCCTCTTGCTCCTTGACTTCCATTTTTTCGAACTGAAAGATGAGGTGAGACGCGTTAGCGGGTGACATCATGGAAAATCAAGTAGGGAATGTCCGGGGAAATCATGACCTTGTGGTCACTGATGTCATTAGGAGCCGCTGGGCAAAAATAGGGAATGAGGATTCGCTCAGGTTCTTGGCCTGGCCCCTCCCTAACCCATGGCCTCTCCTCACAGGTGCTAGCTGCAGGATTCCACCTCCCGGAGGAGGAGGAGGAGGAGGAAGAGGAGCAGGAGAGGAGTGGGCTGCTCCCAGGGGCACTGGGCAGTGCCTCACAGGGGCCGGCCCAGGTGTCCTGGCCCCAACTCCTCTCCACGTACCGCCTGCTGCACTCCTTGGAGCTCATCTTATCTCGGGCCGTGCGGGACTTGCTGCTGCTGTCCAAGGCCGGGCACTCAGTCTGGCCCTTGGGGTTCCCAACACTGGGCCCCCAGCCCTGATTGGGTGGCTTCTTAGCCCCCTGCCCCTCACCCTTTAGTACTTTAGGACTGGAGTCTTGGCATCAGGGCAGCCTCTGCATCATCAGCGTTGGACAAGGGAGGGCTCTTCCAGCCCCCTGCCCCAGGCCCTACCCAGTAACTGAAAGCCCCTCTGGTCCTTGCCAGCTATTTATTTCTTGGATATTTATTTATTGTTAGAGAGATGATGGTTTATTTATTGTTTCGGAGCCTGCTGGTCCTCCTCGGGCTGAGCCCCTATGCTGGGTGCCCAATAAAGCACTCTCATCCACCCCTGGCCTCCGCTTCTCTTCAGGGAAGGGCTGCTGACACCCAGAGGGCAGGGCAGCCTGGAACGGAGTCAGCAACCTCTAGCCATCCTGAACCCCTCTCTGCTCCTACATTTTTGGGGTCCCTGGCCCATCTTCCCCTACTATGTCCTGCTCAGCCAGGCAGTTGCCATAGTAAACAGTGGCATCCTGAGGCCGAGCTACCGTTTTGGAAGCTCAAGACAACTCGTCTTTGATTCTGAGCAGTGCTCCTTAAGCCCTCCTAACCACCTTCCTTTGACCTGGATGCGACTCCAGAGGTTTGTGTTACCCCTGCTCAGTTCTGAGGGTCTTGGTGCAGGGAGTTGGGCTGGGAAGCGGAAGTCAGAGAGGGAGGCCTGTAAGGAGAATGGTCGTTCCCTCTCAGTCTTCCTTGCAGTCTTTATTTTTTTATTTTGCTTTTAAAAGATGGGGGTCTTGCTATGTTGCCCAGGCTGGTCTCAAACTCCTGGTCTCAAGCGCTCCTCCCACCTTGGCCTCCCAAAGCTCTGGGGTGACAGGCATGAGCCCCCGTGCCCAGCCTCCGTGCAGTCCAGATAGCTGACTCAGGCTGGAGAGGAACCAGGGCAGGCACCCTGAGAAGTGGTCTCAGTGGAGTAGGTGGTACACCAGCCTGTGTTGGAGAATCAGACTCCTTAAGTCAAGGTCTTCCCAGACGTCTGGTTTTGCCTGCTGCATGAATGATACATCAAGACACTGGGGCCCAGAGGGTGGAGAGGATGTGTCCACGGTGGCAGAGGGAACAGGGCTCAGCGGCGTCGGAGCAAGCCTTCTGGCCCCCACTCAGGGCCTGGCTCCCAGAGCGCTGGGTTTCAGTCACTGGGGCTTAGGCCGGCCCAGACGGGCTTGCAGCTCCTGCATCATACCAGGGTGTATGAGGTCAAACCTGAAGGCGAAAGTCAGGCCCATGAGAACAGGTTCCCAGGTGCCCACGGTCTCTTCCCCACCCCAACCGAGTTGCCCTGTGCCTACCCATGTCCCAGGGGCCTTCTCCTGGCTGGCACGGGGGTCCCATCATGCCTCAGAGGGCTTGGCTCTGGGGGGTCCTCCGGCTGGAGGGGTCTCTGCTCAGGGGCCGACAGTTCCTCCTCAGGAGGATTGGGGGCTGGGGGCTCCTCCTGCTGCTCCAGGACTGGAGTCCGATGAAAAGAGGGCCGGGAGCGACGTTGTGAGGAGCTTCTCGAGAGGTGCACGCGGCTCCTTGGGACAGAGACATCTAGGAGGGACCCAGGGAGCGGGACCTGCAGGAAAGGGAGCACAGAGGACCATGGGACCGGCTTCGGGATTCCACTCATTCCCCCCCAGACCCCACTAAGAGCCCTCACCTCACTCCAGCTGCTGGCAGCACCTCCTCTGGCACTGCCTGTGGCCTCAGCTGTCTCGGCTTCCCCGACTGACCCTGGTGCAGCTTCTGTAGGGGTCTGGTGTGTTGGCCACTCCTCCTGGCCCCTGACGTCTTCCAGGCTTTCTGGCTCAGTCTCCTTGGCCTCTGCCCTCCAGCCCCCGGTCACCATGAGACCCTCTGCATCAAGGAGCCTTGGTGCCTCTCCCTCAGGGTGGTGGTCCCCACGCCGCCCCTCACTGTCTTTCCTCTGTTCTCTCTCCTGCCATCCGACAGCCTTTTCTTCCAACAGCATCCACTCTCCTAGAAGGCCTGCAGCCTCCACCATGGCTCCCATCCCGTCTGCCCTCGCTGTCTGGGAGCCCACGCGATCCAGCCCACAGCTGTCCTCTGCACCTACGGATTCCTCTGCCTCTACCCGCCCTCCCCAGGTCCTCCCTCCCTGGCCTCAAAAGCCTCTGCTTGGCCACCTCTGCCAGCCACCTCTTCCTCTGCTGAGCCCTCCAGGCCAAATTCCTGCCCACCTGCATGCTCTCCTGCTGCTGTCTCTTCCCTTTCTTTCAAGTCCCAGCCTTGCCCAAGCGCCCCTTCCAAAGCTTCACCAGCACCAGCAGCGCTGACGTCTGGGTCCACCTCACCCCCCATAACCTCAGCAGCTACAGTGCCAGTCTGTGCATCCTCAGGGTCCTGGAGGCCCACAGCCACCGCCTGCAGCCTCCAGCCTCTCCTGGGTGTTCTGTCAGCCTCCGCCCCCCCATCCTTGGTTTCTCTGGCATAGGCCTCTCCCAGTGACAGCCCAGGCCCTGCGTCTGCTCCCATGCTTCCATCCAGATCCTGGTTCTCTGAGACAGATGCCTCTCCCTCCTCAATTCCACATCCCGTGTCCTGGGTTGTCAGCAGCCCCTCCCCGCCTGCTTCTGGGACTTCTGATAGTTCAGACTCTCGGTCTCCTTCAGCCTCAGCCACCAGGGTCTGGCCTCCCACAGCCTCCTCCTCCCACTGCTCGCCATCGGCCGCATCCTCCTGGGTATTTCCTCTCTTCATGTCCCTTCTCGTGCGGTTTTCCCAGGCTCCTGGGAAGGCCTCGGAGGCCTCCGGCTTTACAGACTCCGTGTGCCTGGGACCTGCCTCCAGGCTCCTCTCCTGCTCCTCTTTGCTCCAGGCCAGAATTCCCTGGAGCTCCACCTCACCTGCCTCCCTTTCCTCGGGTTGCTTACTTGGGGTCTGGGCGCCTCCCATCTGCTCAGGTCCCTGGCCTTTGGTGACCCTGTGTGTGAGGCCACCCCATTCCACCCCCCGTGGGCCGCAGCTAGTCTGGGCCGCCTCGCTCTCCTCCCCTGTGAGCTCCTCCTCAGGCCTGGCCTCTGAAGTCACCTCCAAGTCGGCAGCGCCTTCAGCCTCTCCATCTGAGGGCAGCTCAGCCGCTGGATCCCTGCCGCTCCCTCTCTCCTCCTGGGCCTCCTCTGCCTGTACCAGCTCCTCCAGCCTGGCCCGGTCAGCCCTGATCTCCAAGTCCCACCTCATCTCAGCCTCCTTCCCACACAGGTCCACCTGACCCTCAAGACTCTCCCCTGCCTCCTGGCCTCCCACAGCCTCCCTCCCTGCTGTCTGGCTGTCAGCAGCCTCTTCTGTTCTCTCAGTGCCCAGGACCTGGACCTGTTTGGGGAAAGGGCTCACCTCAGCCTCTCTCTCCTCATCCCCCTCCTCCTCTAGGACCCAGACTTTTCCAGTAGCCTCTAGGAGCCTTTCTCCTGGGACTGCTCCATATTCTGTCTGTCTGACTCCCGGGAGGTCAGCCTCCTCTTTGCCTGAGGTTGTCCAGGCCTCATCCCCTCCTGAGGCTGTCCCGGCCTCCCCCTCCCTGGCCGGGGCTGTCCCAGCCTCCTCCCTGCCTGAGGCTGTCTCGGCCTCCTCCTCACCTGAGATTGTCCTGGCTTCCTCCCCATCTAAAATTGTCCTGGCCTCTTCCCTGCCTGGGGTTGTTCTGGCCTCCTCTCTGCCTAAGATTCCCCAGTCCTCAGGCGCTGCCCCTGGGCCCCGCGTCCCCCATGCCCTAGTGCTTTCACAGGCCTTCTCTACCACCACCACCTCTTCTCCTTTCCCAGCCCCTTCGGCCCCAGGCTCCTCAGTTTCCCCTGCATCTGCCTTCCTGACCCCCTGCTCCGTCTCCCGGTTGTCCCCTGCCGCCTTTGGCCCGCCAGCACCAGCCTTCCCCTCTGGCTCTCTGTGCCAGGTCCACTCTGACTCCGCCCCTCTGGCCATCCCTGGCTCTCTTGCCCTGACCTCTTCCTCCTCCTCCTCCTGTTCCCAGATTCTCAGCCTCTCCTCTCTGTTCACTTCCTGCTCGTCGGGCTCCTGCCTCTCCTGGGCTTGGCCACTCCTCTCTTGGCAAGCCCCAGACCCTGCCTTGGATTTCTTTCTGGCCTCCAAAGGGGCACTTGGCTCCTGGCACCTGGCAGCCTTGGCTGTCTCACCAGCCCCACTGTCCTGCCTCTCTGCTTGGGACCCATGGGAGCTGCCATCTCCCGAGCCCCAGGTCTGTTCCACAGCTGAGCTCCCCGCTTCAGGTCTTCTGTCCTCTCCAGGCCCTCTCAGCCCTCCAGCCCCCTCGTTTTGGCTGCCTCTAAGGCCCTCCAGGGCCTCCTGGGCTTCCTCCTCTACAATCTTCCCTGTCCTTCCCACGGCCACCGCCCCCAGTTCTTCAGCCTCCTGTGCCTCCCGCTCTACAGTGGGGACTGCATCTCCCAAGAGGTAGGAGACAAAGGTGCCAAGGGAATCCTAGGAAAAAAGAGGGAGGAGAGAGACATTAAGGGGAGTCCCAGTCCTTTCCCTGGGGGTCCTGGCTGGAGGAGCCCAGATCTCAGCACAGGGTACTGAGATCTGAGAGGAGAAGAGGATTTGCAGAAGGAGCCAGAAAGGGCATCGATTAGGGGTATGAGGACGCATGGGTGGAGGTGGGGCCTAAAATTCAGAAAGATTAGGCCAGGAGTCTGCCTGATCCTGAGAAAGCAATCCCTAGTCTGAGGAGATCAGGAGGAGGAGGGGAAAGGTGAGGCCCCAGGGGAGGTGCCCGGAGGTGAGGCCCCAGGGAATGGGGTGCAAGTCTCTGGCAGCTGTCTGCCCCTCTCACCAGTGCCCCCCTCAAGGCCTGGTGCAGCCCAGGGAGGTGTAGCCGGAGGAAGTCCATCCTGTCTGTCTGTGTCTGTGTGTCCAGAAAGCTGACAATGACCGTCCCCACCCACCAAGACAAGCCAATCTTCCCGAGGACCGAAGGCACTTCCTCTTCCCCTGTGTCTCCCTGATGTGTCCCCACCCCGGGCCCTGCCCACGGACCCTGATGCCCATAGCAGCCCCCACTGCAGCCCGGGAAATGGGTGTACATCACACAGGGGACTCAGGTGCACATTTGGAAATAAAGGGTAAGGGAGAGGCCAGAAAAGTCAAAGTGGGAGCAGAAGACCTTAGAACTGGGGAGGGGGAGAGGGAGGGGACATGTGGCAATAGCAGCTCAAGTGACTCAGGTCTTGCATGCGCACCTCAGCCATTTCCGTCTCCCCTACAAGCCACAGCCACTCTGCAAGAGGAAGCTGGGGTTTGTGGTTCCTATTTTGCCTGGAAAGAAAGAGTAGCAGTGAAGAGGGGGCTGGTGGGAGCTCTGACACATCTCAGTGTCATTAATGCTTCCGCCAGAGGCGGAAGGGGCTGGATTGGTGGCTCTAGGGTGCATCCCCTCATCTATGATTAGCCTTGCAAAAGAGAACTTGGCTAAACTTTATATTGTGGCTATCTGTGTCTTCCTCCCACCTTCCTGTGACTTTCTTGATGGCAGATGCCATGTGTGAAACGCTGCTGAATTTCTAGAGCCCTGCACGGTAGTAGGATTCCATTTTCCATCAGTTGAGTGACCTGGGAGGCACACTAGAGGGGGCACATTTCTTTTCTTTTCTTTTTTTCTTTTTTTTTGTTTTTTGAGACAGTCTCACTCTGTCGCCCAGGCTGGAATATAGTGTCGAGATCTTGGCTCACTGCAACCTCCGCCTCCCTGGTTCAAGTGATTCTCCTGCCTCAGCCTCCCGAGTAGCTGGGATTACAAGTGCGTGCCACCATGGCTGGCTAATTTTTGTATCTTTAGTACAGACAGGGTTTTGCCATTTGGCCAGGCTGGTCTTGAACTCCTGACCTCAGGTGATCTGCCCACCTTGGCCTCCCAAAGTGCTGGGATGACGGATGTGAGCCACCACGCCCAGACCAGAGGGCACATTTCAAACAGCATTCTGAAGGCCTGGTGGTGAGAAAGAGCGGATAGAGGTGGCACAGCCCATAGCAGAGATGAGGCCAAGGACAAGAAGAGAATGCAGGATGCCGCTTTCCACCTAGGGGAAGGTAAGAGTATGATTCCTTGTTTGGAACTACATAAAGTGACCTTGCTCTACTTCTCTTCCCCACACCCTCCTTCTCCCCTCCCCAGCCCCACTTTCCTATTCCAATTAGGGCAATTGGATGAAATCACAGCATCGGAATCTTAGGCCTTAAAAACATTTAGTCTGGCCAGGTGCAGTGGCTCACGCCTGTAGTCCCAGCACTTTGGGAAGCCAAGGCAGGTGGATTGCTTGAGCTCAGGAGTTTGAGGCCAGCCTGGGCAACGTGGCAAAATCCCGTCTCTACAAAAAATACAAAAATCAGCTGGGCATGGTGGTGTGCACCTGCTGTCTCAGCTACTCAGGAGGCTGAGGTGGGAGGATCGCCTGAGCCTGGGAGGTCAATGTTGCAGCAAACCAAGATCCTGCCGCTGCACTCCAGCCTGGGCAACAGAGCAAAACCCTGTCAAAAAAAAAAAGAAATCTGGTCTAAGCACCACCTTTGATGGAGGCAGGAATCCTGCAGCAGCCTGGAGCCAACCCAGTGGCCCTCTGGTGCTCTATTTCTTATCACCATACAGGTCTCTAAGGTCACCTTTAGGTATAACATTGTATGATCGTCAACAATTTTCCAATTTTTCACACACACACACAGATATATATATATATATATCTTCTTTTCTTTTTTACTTTTTCTTTTTTTGAGAGAGGCTCTCACTCTGTCGCCCAGGCTGGAGTGCAAGTGGCATGATCATAGCTCACTGTAGCTTCACCTCCTAGGCACAAGTGATCCTCCCACCTCAGCCTCCAAAGTACCTGTGACTACAGGCATGCGCCACCATGCCCGGCTAATTTTTGTTTTATATGTATATATATTATACATATATATAGTTATATATATATTTGTCCCTTGGTTTTCTCATCTGTAACACCAGGGGTTGAACTGCTGTGACATTTTTTGGTTCTAGGATAATTTGGAAATAGGGATCTCTTAACATCTTGGATACTGTCAGTAGATAATTAATGAAATCCCCTTAGATGGGTGTTATGTTTATTTAGGTCTCTAAAACAATTTGTAAAGTCAACAGATGGGGATAAGAATGACCTGAAACTGGTCGTCTTTGTTCGAAACCAGAAACACTCCTGCCTCAAAAACAAAAACAAAAACAAAAAGGGAGGAATAAGCAGGTCCATATTTGTTTCTGGCAAGTGAGTGCTGAAGGACAGGAACTGAAGCCTCCCACAGCCATAACTGGTCCTGGCAGGATACCGTCTCGGTCCTGAGCGCCACTGATCTAAGGTCATGGCTCCGCTTGCTGCTCCCACCCGCTCCAGTTTAAAACCTGCGGTTCCAGGGTTCTCCGGCCCCTCCCTTTCTCACGCTCCGAAGCCGAGAAGGCCCAAAGCGAAGATAGAGAGGACCCGGAAGTAGGGAAAACCTCTGAGCACGTGATGGGGGAACACGCGGGTGCTGTCACGTGATCCGACAGCCGGCCTCTGCATAGTGCAGAACGTTCTGCTGCTCTTAAAGGTACAGGCCGCAGGGTCCCTGCTGTAGACGGGGCGGGGGCAGAGTACGATGGGTGGGGCGTGGTGGGTCGTAGGGCGCTCGAGATGGAGCCCCCAGCTTCCTTGATGGATTGCGGGGCGCGAGTGCCCCAGACAAGCCGGAGCTGGGACCGGCAATCGGGCGTTGATCCTTGTCGCCTGTCGCAGACCCTCATCCCTCCCGTGGGAGCCCCCTTTGGACACTCTATGACCCTGGACCCTTGGGGGACCTGAACTTGATGCGATGGGAGGCTGTGCGGGCTCGCGGCGGCGCCTTTCGGATTCCGAGGGTGAGTAATCCGGCCCACCCTCTTGGAGCGACCACCTCTGGCTCGCAGCCCACCTGAGGGGAGTGAGAGTTGACTCCACCCCGGGAGGACACGCTTGGGGCCGTCGTGCGCCTGAGAGTGGGTGGGGGTCATGCCCTCTTCTCGCTCTCCCAGGTGAGGAGACCGTCCCGGAGCCACGGCTCCCTCTGTTGGACCATCAGGGCGCCCATTGGAAGAACGCGGTGGGCTTCTGGTGAGTGGCCTGAGAGTTCAGCAAGTGACAATGGCGTGGGAAGAAGGAAGTGACAGGAGGAAAGGAGGAAGAAAGAGTTAAGCTGCGCAAAGGAGCTGAACCCACAAATATTTACTGAATCCACTGGTTTGCCCGGGGGCAGCATGTAAAATTTCCAAACTTCACTCCTTATCACCTTCCGGATTTCGCCAGATCCTCATAGCATCTGTAGGATTATTTACATTTTTTCTCCAACCAATTCAGCCTTAAAGTTTTTTAATGCACATATTTTTTAAAAGAAAACTTTAAATCACGACTCCACATGGAAAACCAGCATTTTCCTAATGAACGTTTAAATAAATGCATCACTACTAAAACTTTTATTTTTTTATTTATTTTATCTTATTCTTTTTCTTTCTGAGACAGGGTCTTGCTCTGTTGCCCAGGTTGGAATGCAGTGATGCAATCACAGCTCACTGTAGCCTGGAACTCCTGGGCTCAAGTGATCCTCCCACCTCAGCCTCCAGGTAGCTGTGACTACAGGCGTGCACCACCGCACCTGGCTAATTTTTTAATTTTTTTATAGAGATAGGGTCTCACTATAAAAAAGACTGGGCTGGTCTCAAACTCGTAGCCTCAAGTGATTCTCCTACCTCAACCTTCCAAAGTGCTGAGATTGCAAGCATGAGCCACCATGCCGGGCCTGAACCTTTTTTTAATTTGATTTTATTTTTGAGACATAGTCTCACTCTGTCACCGAGGCTAGAGAGCCGGGGCACGATCTCGGCTCACCAAAACCTCCGCCTCCCAGGTTCAAGCGATTCTCCTGTCTCAGCCCCCTGAATAGCTGGGATTACAGGCACGCATCACCAGACACAGCTAATTTTTTGGAGAGATAGGATTTCACCATGCTGGTCAGGCTGGTGTGGAACTCCTGACCTTAGGTGATCCGCTTGCCTCCACCTCCCACAGTGCTGGGATTACAGGCGTGAGTCACCGTGCCCCGCACTGAAACTTTTTAAAAGGTCATCCATATACCTTTCTAAAATCATTCAAATACCAAGCCTCCGGAAATACTTCTAGCATTAACCTAAACATTGAGGACTTGGATCCTCCACCCACTTCCGGATTGGGTTGGAAGTGGCTTCCCATGTACTGTTTGGAAGAGTCACTTAACCTCTCTGACCCTGGTTCCTCTACAGTCAAATGGGAAGAGTAGTATTGTAGTTCTACTTCAAAGTCTTGTGAAAAGGCCCCTAATGAAATCTCTGGCACCAGACCCAGATTCCCTCCCATCACTGAGTGCAAATCTGGGAGATGAGGGTAAACAAACAAAACCCTTCCTGAATCCTAAAGGCCTTTGATCTTACCTTGTTTTGATCCGTATAGCATTCTGTTGGGGGGATAGTCAGGAGATGAATTTGTATCCCTATTTTGCACATGAGTAGACTGAGACTACTAAACAGCAGACTTGGGGCTTGAACACAGTCCTTTTGGTTTCCAGCCCCAGGATTTTTTTTTTTTTTTTTTTTTTTTTTGAGACAGAGTCTCAAAAAAGCAGGATCTTGGCTTACTTACTGCAACCTCCGCCTCCCAATTCAGGCAATTCTTGTGCCTCACCCTCCGAAGTAGCTGGGATTACAGGCATGAGCCACCACGCCCAACTGATATTTGTATTTCCAGTAGAGATGGGATTTTGTCATGTTGGCCAGAATGGTCTCCAACTCCTGGCCTCAAGTGATCTACTCGCCTCAGCCTCCCAAAGTGCTGGGATTACAGGTGTGAGCCACCGTGCCCGGCTTCCCCGGATTTTTTTTTTTTTTTTTTTTTTTTACTGTACTGCAGTGCATCAGAGGATGAGAAGTGCCCCAGGAACTGAGTCACAGTGGGAACTCAGAGGAGAGAGTGGTCATGGAGACCTTCTGGGAGAGGCCTGGGAGGCTGGAAGTGAATCCAACTCTGTGATCCCAAAGCCCCTCTTTCTTCCTTTTTTTTTTCTTTTTCTTTTTTTTGAGATGGAGTCTCACTTTTGAACCCAGACTGGAGTGCAATGGCACAATCTCGGCTCACCACAAACTCTGCCTTTCAGGTTCAAGTGGTTCTCCTGCCGCAGCCTCCTGAGTAGCTAGGATTACAGGCGTGTGCCACTTCTCCCGGCTAATTTCGTATTTTTTAGTAGAGATGGGATGGCTCCATGTTGGTCAGGCTGGTCTCGAACTCCCAACCTCAGGTGATCCTCCTACCTTGGCCCCTCAAAGTGCTGGCCAAGGTAGCCCCACCGCACCCGGCCTCTTCCTTTTTATTTTTTATTTTTGTAACAGGGTCTTGCTCTGTCACCCAGGCTGGAGTGCAGTGGCATGATCACAGTTCACTGCAGCCTCTAACTCCTGGACTCAAGCAATCCTCCCACCTCAGCCGCCCAAGTAGCTGGGACTACAGTTCGAGCCACCACACCTGGCTAATTTTTTAATTTTTTGTAGAGACGGGGGTCTCACTATCTTGCCCAAGCACCAAAGCCTGTATTTCTGACCCCAACACTGAATGAAGATGGGATCTGGTGATAGAGGAAAAAAAAAAGAGGGAGCTGATTGAAGGGCACAGGTAAGGGGAGGTTTGGCACAAAGGCTATACAGATGGCTGCAGAATCAGGAGGGAGCTGAGACCTGTCCTCCTTCCAGGCTGCTGGGCCTTTGCAACAACTTCTCTTATGTGGTGATGCTGAGTGCTGCCCATGACATCCTTAGCCACGAGAGGACATCGGGAAACCAGAGCCATGTAAGTGACTCTCTACCACCACCACCATGGTTAGTCCCTGTGGGAAGATGAGGGCGTGGGACAGAGGCCCCCTTGAAAAACTCATGGAATGGGGTGGCCAAGGGATGGCACAAGGAGGGGTAAAGTTTCCAGTCTCTGGCTGGGCACAGTGGCTCACACCCATAATCCCAGCAGTTTGGGAGGCTGAGGCAGGCAGATCACTTGAAGTCAGGAGTTCAAGACCAACCTGGCCAACATGGTGAAACTCCAACTCTACTAAAAATACAAAAACTAGCTGGGTGTGGTGGCACACACCTATAGTCTGAGCTACTCAAGAGGCTGAGGCAGAAGAACTGCTTGAAGCCAGGAGGCAGAGGTTGCAATGAGCCAAGATCACACCACTGCACTCTAACTTGGGCAACAGAGTGGGACTCCATCTCAAAAAAAAAGAAAGCTCTTGAATGTGTTATCTAAACAAAGTCCATTTACGGGGTCATCTGTGGCCTGTGGTCTAGTAGGGTGAGACTCATATGGAAACCCCTCTTCATTGTGCATGCAGAGGCGCTGAGGTCCTGAGAGGTCAGTCACTGCTGACCCAAAGCCATCCTTCAACTGAAGGCAGAGCTGGGATGAGAGCTGGCTCTGTGTGTCTATCCCTCTGCTTCCAGGGTGAAAGACATTGTTTTCTTCCATCAGGTGGACCCAGGCCCAGTGCCCATCCCCCACAACAGCTCATCACGATTTGACTGCAACTCTGTCTCTACGGCTGTGCGTACTAATCTCACCTGGTCCTCTCCTGACCCAGGGCCCCTGGGTCTAGAGACCCCACTCCCAGCCCTTCACTACCCAGCTGGGCCTGTCATGATTAAAACAGTTGAGACCTGGGCTGGGCGCATTGGCTTACACCTGTAATCCCAGCACTTTGGGAGACCAAGGTGGGAGGATCACCTGAGCCTAGGAGTTTGAGACCAGCCTGGGCAGTATAGTGAGACCCCATCTTAAGGGAAAAGAGAAAAAAAGGGTATATGTAATAATCGAGATCTTAATATAATTTCTGAGGCTGAGGCGGGCAGATCACTT
This sequence comes from Trachypithecus francoisi, assembly GCF_009764315.1. Classification (NCBI taxonomy): domain Eukaryota; kingdom Metazoa; phylum Chordata; class Mammalia; order Primates; family Cercopithecidae; genus Trachypithecus; species Trachypithecus francoisi. The sequence continues at coordinate 82,669,405 of NW_022681455.1, read as the reverse complement.
GAGGCCAGGAGTTCAAGACCAGCCTGGCCAACATGGTGAAACCCTATCTGTACTACAAATACAAAAATTAGCCAGATGTGGTGGTGCACACCTGTAATCCCAGCTACTTGGGAGGCTGAGGCAGGAGAGTCACTTGAACCCAGGAGGTGGAGGTTGTAGTGAGCCGAGATCGAGTCACTACACTCCAGCCTGGGTGGCAGAGTAAGACTCCGTCTCAAAAAAAAAAAAATATATATATATATATATATATATTTATATTTTATATATATATTTATTATATTTTATATATATATATATTTATATTATATATATATATTTATATTTATATATATATTTATATATATAAAGGTTTTTATATATATGTATACAGTTTCTGAGCCCTTTCTGTATGTAGCATATATTAGCTCGTTTAATCCACACAGCAGTCCTGTGAGCTAGGTGCTATGATATCCCCATTTTCCAGATGAGGAAACTGAAGCTGATAGAATATAAACTCTTGACACACAGCTAAGGAGTGGCAGAGCTGAGACTTGAACCCAGGTGTGCCTGACCCCAGAGCCTGTGTTTGTAGCAGCCCGGCTCCTACTTCTCCTTGGCCACGTGGTTGGGAGGGTTGTCCCCTGGAACCTCTGGGGTCTCACTCCTTTCTCCTGTCCCAGGCCGTGCTCCTGGCAGACATCCTCCCCACGCTCGTCATCAAATTGTTGGCTCCTCTTGGCCTTCACCTGCTGCCCTACAGGTCTGGGTGGGAGTAGCAGGAGGCAGGGCAGGCAGGAGCTGAGAATGGGGAGGCCGGGAGGGCTGAGATGCTGAGAGTAGAGACTGACCTTCCCTCTCTCTTCCGTTCTGGCCCCCTCAGCCCCCGGGTTCTTGTCAGTGGGATTTGTGCTGCTGGAAGCTTCGTCCTGGTTGCCTTTTCTCATTCTGTGGGGACCAGCCTGTGTGGTGAGTGTGCGATTCTGTGTCAGATGGGGGTCCCTGAGGAACCGCATCAGAGCATTTGTGGGAAGAGTCTTCCCAGCCTCCCAGAGGAAAGGGATTCTTTCTGTCACCCTTAGAGGCCTGCTAGGGCTATCAGCAGTAGGAGATGGGATACTGGGGCAATTTGAAGGGGTAGGCAGTGGAGGAGATGGGAAAAAATGGATGAATTAGATGGAGATTGAGGTGAACAAAGTCAAGACTCTGTGATGGGCCGGGCACGTTGACTCATGCCTATAATCCCAGCATTTTGGAAAGCCGAGGCAGGCAGATCACCTGAGGTCAGGAGTTCGAAACCAGCCTGGCCAACATGGAGAAACCCTGTCTGTACCAAAAATACAAAAATTAGCTGGGTGTGGTGGCACGAGCCTGTAATCCCAGCTACTCAGGAGGCTGAGGCAGGAGAATCTCCTGAACCTGGGAGGCAGAAGGTTGCAGTGAGCCGAGATCACGCCACTGTACTCCAGCCTGGGTGACAGGGCGAGACTCCATCTCCAAAAAGAAAAGAAAAGAAAAAGAAAAAGACTGTTGGAGGGGCAGAGACATCAAGGGTGCATGTCTGCTCCTGGTCTGATAACTGGGTGGATGGAGGTGCCACTCTCCGTGAAGGGGCACACAGGGGAGGGGGACTCTGCTTCAGACCTGGAACCTGGCCTGTACACGAGATCTGTTGGAGCCTCTATGAGGTGATATGGAGGAGGCCATGGCCAGACACCTTAGGGGCCTGGGCGATGTGGCAGGGCAAGGTGTTACCACCCTGTTGCTTGTCCTCCCCCCAGGTGTGGTCTTGGCTAGCATCTCATCAGGCCTCGGGGAGGTCACCTTCCTCTCCCTCACTGCTTTCTACCCCAGGTAAGCAGGTGGAGCAGGGAATGTGGGGAGAGGCTGTCACATGGTCGGCCTTGGTCCTCCTGAATGCTCCTGTGTTCTCCTTCCCAGGGCTGTGATCTCCTGGTGGTCCTCAGGGACTGGGGGAGCTGGGCTGCTGGGGGCCCTGTCCTACCTGGGCCTCACCCAGGCTGGCCTCTCCCCCCAGCAGACCCTGCTCTCCATGCTGGGTATCCCTGCCCTGCTGCTGGCCAGGTGAGTTGTCCTGAACTAGGAGGGAGAGGGATCCAAGGAGAGAAAACTTGGCCATGGCCAGGCGTGGTGGCTCACGCCTGTAATCCCAGCATTTTGGGAGGCCGAGGAGGGCAGATCGCCTAAGGTCAGGAAACCAGCCTGGCCAACATGGTGAAACCCCATCACTACTAAAAATACAAAAATTAGCCAGGTATGTTGGCGGGTGCCTGTAGTCCCAACTACTCAGGAGGCTGAGGCAGGAGGATTGCTTGAACCCTGGAGGCAGTGGTGGCAGTGAGCCGAGATCTCACCATTGCACTCCAGCCCGGGCAACAGAGTAAGACTCTGTCTCAGGAAAAAAAAAAAAAGAAAGAAAACTTGATTATGATTGCAACCTTCAAATCCCTACCTTGCTCTGAAGGGAGGTGGAATCTGGACTCTGATAGCCCCAGGTGTGAGTCCTGGAGCTGCTACTTTTTAGCTGTGTGGCGTTGAACAAGTTACTCCACCTCTCTGAACCCTCAGTTTCCCCATATCTCAAATGGCAGTCGTTCTTGCTTTCCTGGGAGGTGATGAGGGTAATGCATTCAGCACAGTGTGGTTCCCAAGGTGATTAGAAGTAGGATGAGGGTGGACTTTGATTAGTTCTTTTTTTTTTTTTGAGATGAAGTCTCTCTGTCACTCAGGCTGGAGTGCAGTGGCTGGTGTGATCTCAGCTCACTGCAACTTCGGTCTCCCGGGCTCTAGTGATTCTCCTGCCTCAACCTCCCAAGTAGCTGGGACTACAGGCCCATGCCACCAGGCCTGGCTAATTTTTTATATTTTTAGTAGACACGGGTTTCACTGTGTTGGCCAGGCTGGTCTTGAACTCCTGACCTCAAGTGATCCGCCTGCCTTGGCCTCCCATAATGCTGGGAATACAGGCGTGAGCCACTGTGCCTGGCCTGATATAGTTCTTGTATTTTCATACATATTAGGAAGCACTTTGGCCCGGCATGGTGGTGGGGTGAAACCTGTGTCTACTAAAAATACAAAAATTAGCCAGGCTTAGTGGCGCTTGCTTGTAGTCCCAGCTACTTGGGAGGCTGAGGCAGAAGAATCGCCAGGAGGCAGAGGTTGCAGTGAGCCGAGATCATGCCACTGCCCTCCAGGCTGGGCAACAGAGCGAGACTCATCTCAAAAAAAACAAAAAAAAAAGGAAACACTTTGAACTAGCCAATCACACCTGACCCTTCACAAGATTAGTGCTTAGGACAAGTCCAGGTAGAAAAAGTGAGTCCATTTAAAGGAAAATATTAAGTAAATATATATATATACACACAGGAGGAAAGTGGATATGGCAAATAACATGAAGCCAGAACCTAAGTGACTAAAATCGAGGAAGTTCTGGCCTAGCACAGAGTGAACGTATAATTAATGGGAACTAGAGCAACCATTAGAATAATAATGGCCAGAAAACAGAACTGACTCGCTTGATATGAGCCAGCAGTCCAAACGAGGACCTGCTGAACATAGTGGCTCATGGCTGTAATCCCAGTGCTTTAGTAGACTGAACCTGGAGGACCACTAGAGGTGAGAAATTTGAGACCAGCCTGGGCAGCATAGCGAGATTCCATTTATACAAAAAATGGAAAATATGAGGCGGGCTTGGTGGCACATGCCTGTAGTCCCAGCTACTTGGGAGGCTGAGGCAGGAGGATTGCTTGAGCCTGGGAGGTCGAGGCTGCAGTGAGCTATGATTGCACCACTGCATTCCAGCCTGGGTGATGGAGAAAGACCCTGTCTCTGAAAAAAAATCACAACAAAACAAAGGCCCGTGAATAGGAACAACAAGGAGATAAATTCAGCTCCAAAGAAGGGAGCCTTTGTCTACAATTGGAGCTCTCCAGCACAGTGTAGGCACCTTAGAGGCAGTGAGCTACCCATCTTTGGAAGTGTTCAAAGGTAGAGGTGTTCCCTGGGAAAAGAGTGGCCTAAACAGCCCCTGGGGACCTTCCCAGTCAGTAGGGGTCTCTGACCCTGCCTTCATCCTACTCCTAGCTATTTCTTGTTGCTCACATCTCCTGAGGCCCAGGACCCTGGAGGGGAAGAAGAGGCAGAGAGCTCATCCCGGCAGCCCCTCATAAGAACCGAGGCCCCGGAGTTGAAGCCAGGTGGGAGACACAGACCCTTAGAAAGGTCACTTTCTCTCTGGGTTTGGCCTTTTCCTCTCTGCAATGGACACAGTTATGAGGGGAAAGAGAGTGAGGGTACTGGTTATGGGAAAAGCCTTTGTCTATTTGAGAAATACTTGTTGAGGCCCAGCACAGAGGCTCACGCCTGTAATATCCCAGCACTTTGGGAGGCTGAAGCAGGAGGATCTCTTGAGCTCAGGAGTTTGAGTCCATCCTGGGCAACAGAGCAAGACCCTGTCATAAAAAAGAAAAGAAAGAAAGAAAAGAAAGGGAGGGAGGGAGAGGTATTAATTGAGTACTTACCATGTGCCAGGCATTCCAGTCACAAGTGCTGAGGCCCTGCGGTGGGGATAAGCTGGGATGTTCTAGTTCAAGTGATCCTTTGGAAGTGTTCAAAGGGATAAGCTTGAACCCAGGAGGCGGAGGTTGCAGTGAGCCGAGATCGCACCACTGCACTCCTGCCTGGGCAACTGAGTGAGACTCTGTCTCAAAAAATAAAAACAATTTAAAAAGAGACATGAAGAGGTCTCACCTGGTTAGCTTTTTTTTTTCATCATGGTAAAAAGTATATATATTACTCGAAGTTTACCATTTTATTTTATTTTTTTGTCTTATTTTATTTTTTTGAGACGGAGTTTCACTCTTGTTGCCCAGGCTGGAGTGTGATGGCGCAATCTCAGCTCACTGCAACCTCTGCCTCCCGGGTTCAAGTGATTCTCCCGCCTCAGCCACCTGAGTAGCTGGGATTACAGGCACCCGCCATCACACACGGCTAATTTTTGTATTTTTAGTAGAGATGGGGTTTCTCCATGTTGGCCAGGGTGATCTTGAACTCCTGACCTCAGGTGATCCGCCCGCCTCAGCTTCCCAAATTGCTGGGATTACAAGCGTGAGCCACTGCGCCCAACCATTTTAACAATTTTTAAGTGTCCAATACAGTGGCATGTAAGTCACTTCCCACTGTTGCGTGGTCTGGTTAATTCTGTCACACCGGCGCCTCTTTGCCGAGTCTTCAGTGTGAAAACTTCATCTGCCCTTCTCTCTCTGTTCCCCTGCAGGCTCCAGCTCCAGCCTCTCCCTTCGGGAAAGGTGGACAGTGTTCAAGGTTCGGATAATGGCTGGGGTGTGTCCCCGTGGGAGTTGCTCACCTCCGGGCCCCCCACTTATATCTTCTGCCTTTTCCAGGGTCTGCTGTGGTACATTGTCCCCTTGGTCGTGGTTTACTTTGCCGAATATTTCATCAACCAGGGACTTGTGAGTGAGGGGTGCTGGGAGGGGTGTGGAGGTGGTGACTGGGGCTGGGACCCACACGGCCCCATCCATCTCCCCTGTCTGGTCTTTGCTGCAGTTTGAACTCCTCTTTTTCCGGAACACTTCCCTGAGTCACGCTCAGCAATACCGCTGGTAAGAGGAGCGAGGGCAGTGGGCTGGGAGGGTGCCGTGGTGATGGGGCTGCCCTGCTCAGTAGGGACCTGGGGGAGTGGGATGGTCCCTGGAGGAGCGTCCTCTCCTACTCCCTACCCTGACCTCAGGTACCAGATGTTGTACCAGGCTGGCGTCTTTGCCTCCCGCTCTTCTCTCCGCTGCTGTCACATCCGTTTCACCTGGGCCCTGGCCCTGCTGCAGGTACCAAACCCCTGCCCCTCACTCCGTTCCCACCTTGGCTCCCAGCTTCCCCAAACTCCCCTGCTTCCCACTATCAGTAGGAAGTGTAATTTTTTTTTTTTTTTTTTTTTTTTTTTTGAGACAGAGTCTCACTCTGTTGTCCAGGCTGGAGTGCAGTGGCACGATCTTGGCTCACTGCAACCTCTGCCTCCCGGATTCAAGTGATTCTCCTGCCTCAGTCTCCCGAGTAGCTGGGATTACAGGTGCCTCCCTCCATACCTGGCTAATTTTTGTATTTTTAGTAGAGATGGGGTTTTGCCATATTTGCTGGTCTTGAACTCCTGACCTCAGGTGATGTGCTGGCCTCAGCCTCCCAAAGTGCTGGGATTACAGGGAAGTATAAATTGTACACTATCATTTCTTTTTTTTTTTTTTTTTTTTTTTTTTTTTGAGGCAGAGTCTCGCTCTGTCGCCCAGACTGGAGTGCAGTGGCGCAATCTCGGCTCACTGCAAGCTCCGCCTCCCGGGTTCACGCCATTCTCCTGCCTCAGCCTCCCGAGTAGCTGGGACTACAGGCGCCCGCCACCTCGCCCGGCTAGTTTTTTGTATTTTTAGTAGAGACGGGGTTTCACCGTGTTAGCCAGGATGGTCTCGATCTCCTGACCTCGTGATCCGCCCGTCTCGGCCTCCCAAAGTGCTGGGATTACAGGCTTGAGCCACCGCGCCCGGCCCACTATCATTTCTTAGCACAGGGTACCGAAGTCCAGCAGGGCTCCATGTAAAATGTATAGCCTCAGGAGCCAAGCAAAACTGAGCTTCAGTACTCAGCCACTGAGTGACTTAGGGCAGGTCTCAGAACCTCTCTGAGCCGCAATTTCCTCATGTATAAATTGGGTGTGGCCAATACCTATTTTTCAGAGTAGTTGTAAGAAATAGAGATGAAAGGAAGAATGGAAGAACAAGGGTTTGTATTGTGTATGTATGCGTGTGTGTGTGTGTGTTTTAAGCTGTGTGGTGATTGGGCTGGGCCAGGTGGCTCATGCCTGTAGTCCCAGCACTTTGGGAGGCTGAGGCAGGTGGATCATTTGAGCCTGGTAGTTCAAGTCCAGCCTGGGCAACATGGCAAAATCACATCTCTACAAAAATTAGCCAGGTGTGGTGGTGCACACCTGTAGTCTTAGCTACTAGGAAGCTGAGATGGGAGGATCACTTGAGCCTATGAGGTCAAGGCTGCAGTGCACCAAGGTCATGCCTCTGTACTCCAGCCTAGGCAACAGAACGAGGCCCTGTCTCCCAAAAAAAGAAAAAGAAAGAAAAAGTCAGGACCTTCTTCTGTCGCCCAGGCTGGAGTACAGTGGCATGATCATAGGTCACTTACCTCATGCAAAGAGACAGGCTTTCAAATAATGTTTCTAACTATAAGAAAATGTACAGTTCCTTTATTCTAGATAGTTAATTATAATAGAATTGGTGACTTTGTAGTCAATGGGTTATTTATCTTAAGGGTGGTGAGCAAATCCCACTGCCCTTGGCAAACAGTAGTTTACAGCTTTAAGGGCACAAACACACTTCCTTACAACAGTCTAATAAAAGGAGTTTCATATAACCAGTATTCATTGTTTCAAGGTTACAAATCCACAGTCCCTGGAGGTAACTGTTACAATAAACTGTCAACTGTGACAGGAAAGTCCTCTGCTCTTGAAATCTAGGAACTCCACCAGTGGTGGTTCACACCTGTAATCCCAGCACTTTGGGAGCTGGAGGTGGACGAATCACCTGAGGTCAGGAGTTCAAGACCAGTCTGGCCAACACAGTGAAACCCCGTCTCTACTAAAAATACAAAAATTAGTCGGGCGTGGTGGCACCTGTCTGTCATCCCAGCTACTCGCTAGGCTGAGGCAGAAGAATTGCTTGAACCTGGGAGATAGAGGTTGCAGTGAGCTGAGATCGCACCACTGCACTCCAGCCTGGGCCACACAGAGCAAGACTCCATCTCCAAAAAAGAAAAGAAAACCTTAGGAATTCAATTCTGTGATAGCAAAATACAGAAATAGAGATTATACTTTAGGCCAGGTGTTGTGACTCCCACCTGTAATCCCAATGCTTTTGGAGGCTAGGGTAGGGGGATGACTTGAAGCCAGGAGCTTGAGACCAGACTGGGCAACATAGTGAGACCCCCATCTCTAAAAAAAAAAAAAAAAAACAGGCGGGAGAATTGCTTGAGCCAGGAGTTTGAGAGAGCAGCCTGGGTAACATCATGAGACCCCATCTCTACAAAAGACAACAGGGTGTGGTGACATTCACCTGTAATCCCAGCTACTTGGGAGGCTGAGGCGGGAGGATTGCTTTAGCCCAGGAGTTCCAGGCTGCAGTGAGCCATAATCATGCTACTGTATCCCAGCCTGGGTGAGACCCTATCCCCCCCAAAAAAAAAGAAAGAAAAAATTACACTTTAATATTATGGCAAAAGCATGTAAATATCCTCCAACCTTTTTCCTTATTTATCTGAGCAGTGCTGCAAGCCCAGGGTTTGTACCCACAAAACCCCAGATTTATAATTTGGGGTGCTTCTAGATACCACTGAAATATGTAGCTTATGGTTTTAAGCTACATGTTTTTAGCTATAATTTTTTTTTTTTTTTTTTTTTTTTTTTGAGATAAAGACTTGCTCCATTGCCCAGGCTAGAATGCAGTGGTGCAATCTTGGCTCACTGCAACCTCTGCCTCCCACATTCAAGCAATTCTCAAGCCTCAGCCTTCTGAGTAGCTGGGATTACAGGTGCACGCCACTACACCCGGATAATTTTTTGTTTTGTTTTGTTTTTTAGAGACAGAGTTTCGCTCTTGTTGCTCAGGCTGGAGTGCAATGGCGTGATCTCAGCTCACTGCAACCTCCGCCTCTGGGATTCAAGCGATTCTCCTGCCTCAGCCTCCTGAGTAGATGGGATTACAGGCACGTGCCACTACACCTGGCTAATTTTTGTATTTTTTAATAGAGATGGGGTTTCGCCATGTTGGCTAGGCTGGTCTTGAACTTCTGACCTCAGGTGATCCACCCACCTTGGCCTCCCAAAGTGCTGGGATTACAGGCATGAGCCACCACACCTGGCTAGGGGTGTGTCCTTTTTAATGCTCATCTTTAAGTCCACCTCAGATTTAATGAATTGGGACCTCTAGGGTAAGCCCTGCTTGGGGCATTTGTACCTAGATCCCCAGGCGATGTTTACGTATACGAAATATATGAACCGCCAGGAGGTTGCCTACACACTACACAAGAGGCAACGTAGCATGGTCAGGGCTAGGAGAATGGCACCTCCCTGAGAGACTGGGATACAGAGGTGGGACCTACACCCTGGAGTGGGGACCAAGGAGGCTTCCTGGCCAAGTGCGGTGGCTCCTGCCTATAATCCCAGCACTTTGGGAGGCTGAGGCAGAGGGGCAGCAACTGCTTGAGGCCAGGAGTTCAAGCCCAGCTGAATAGGATGCCCGCCTACTCCCACCTTGTTTTACGATAGTGAACCAGTGGTTTTTCAAACGGGCAATTTTGCTGCCCAGGGGATGTTTGGCAACGTCTGCAGGCATTCTTTGGTTGTTACAACTAAGGGATGCTATGGGCATCTAGTGGGCAGAGTCAGGGATGCTGCTAAATGCACTGCTGTACACAGGACAGCCCTCACCACACAGAACGACCAGCACCAAATGCCAAGAGTGCTGCAATTGAGAAATCCTGGTTTCGATGGTCCCACTTCCTTTAGGAAGCCTCCGGTTTTGTTTGTTTGTTTGTTTGTTTTTTGAGACAGGATCTTGCTCTGTCACCCAGGCTGGAGTACAGTGACACAGTCATAGCTTACTGCAGCTTCCACCTCCTGGGTTCAAGCAATCCTGCTTAGACTCCCAAGTAGCTGGGACTACAGGTGCATGCCACCACGCTCAACTAATTTTTAAATTTTTTATAGAGACGGAGTTCTGTTATGTTGCCCAGGCTGGTCTCAAACTCCTGGCCTCAAGTGATCGTCCCACCTGGGTCTCCCAATGTGCTGGTATTACCTGCATGAGCCACTGCACCAGGCTGAGGTTGGGATTTTTTTTTTTTTTTTTTTTTTTTTTTTGAGATGGAGTCTCTCTCTGTTGCCCAGGCTGGAGTACAGTGGTGCAATCTTGGCTCACTGCAGCCTCTGCCTCCCAGGTTCAAGCGATTCTCCTGCCTCAGCCTCCCAAGTAGCTGGGACTACAGGACCACTACACCCAGCTAATTTTTGTATTTTTAGTTGAGATGGGGTTTTACCATGTTTAGCAGAGACCAGGCCAGGCTGGTCTCGAAATCCTGACCTCAGGTGATCTGCCTGCCTCAGCCTTCCAAAGTGCTGGGATTATAGGTTTGAGCCACCACCCTGGGCTGGTGTTGAGATTTTATCTAGGCCTGGGAACCCTGTCCTTCACCAGTATCTCCTAGAACCAAGGGTCCCTGGAGGAGAGGCCCCCTCTCCCTCCCTGCCCCACCCTGGGCCCAGGCTCAGCCTCTCCCTCTGCTCACAGTGCCTCAACCTGGCATTCCTGCTGGCGGACGTGTGGTTCGGCTTTCTGCCAAGCATCTACTTCGTCTTCCTGATCATTCTGTATGAGGGGCTCCTGGGAGGCGCAGCCTATGTGAACACCTTCCACAACATCGCCCTGGAGGTCAGCACCGGCCGGGCAAGGGCTGTGGGTGGCCTGTCCAGGGACACCCAGGGCAGGGATGTCTGGGACTGAAGCCTCACCCCTGTTCTCTGCCCTCCCAGACCAGTGATGAGCACCGGGAGTTTGCAATGGCGGCCACCTGCATCTCTGACACGCTGGGGATCTCCCTGTCGGGGCTCCTGGCTTTGCCTCTGCACGACTTCCTGTGCCAGCTCTCCTGATACTCGGGATCCTTGGGACGCTGGTCACATTCACCTGTGGGCAGAGGGGCAGGTCACATAGCCAGGCCCACCCTAGAGCCCCTCCACGAACTGTGCTCCTGGCCTTTCCAGCAGGGCTGGGAGTAGGGAAGGGCTGAGACCTTGTTCCCCTTGCAGCGGGGGCTAGCCATTGTCTCCTGCTCAGGGAGTTTCTTCCTGGCATCATGCCCTCTGAATAAATGCTGATTTTATCCATGGACTTCTTGTGCTGTTTTTGTCTCTAAAAAGAAAATACTTTTATTATAAAAGTAATACATGACCACTTTCCTATATATAGACAGCATCAAGAAGGTATGTCAGCAGATTCCTCTCTTTTTGTTTGTTTTGTTTTGTTTTGTTTTGTTTGACAAGAGTCTCGCTCTGTCACCCAGGCTGGAGTGCAACGGCGCGATCTTGGCTCACTGCAACCTCCATTTCCCGGTTCAAGCAATTCTCCTGCCTCAGCCTCCCAAGTAGCTGGGATTACAGCTGTGCACCACCACGTCTGGCCAGTTTTTGTATTTTTAGGACAGATGGCGTTTTGCCATGTTGGTCAGGCTGGTCTCAAACTCATGACCTCAGGTGATCCATCCGCCTTGGCCTCCCAAAGTGCTGGGATTACAGGTGTGAGCCACTGTGCCTGGCCTCTGCTGTTTTTAGGCCTTATGTATTCATTCATTCATGTATTCATTGTATGGTACAATCTATAAACAATCATGTTGGACATTCTTTCCAGCATGAAAGTTTCCAGAGAAGTGGAAAGAATTGTGCAGTGAATCACCCTGAGTGTGCACTACCAGGTTCTATGTTAACATTTTGTTACAGTTGCTTTATCATGTAGTCCAGCCCTCATCAAATCTATCCGCTCACTGTTCCATCACACCCTGCTGAGGCATTTTATTTATTATTTTTTTTTTATTTTTAGAGACAGGGTTGCACTCTGTCACCCAGGCTGAAGTGCAGTGGCACAGTCATGGCTCACTGTGGCCTGGACCTCCTAGACTCAAACAATCCTCACACCTTGGCCTCCCAAGTAGCTGGGACTACAAGTGCACGACACCAAGCCCAGGTAGTTTTTTTTTTTTGTAGAGATGCGATCTTCCTATGTTACCCAGGCTGATCTTGAACTCCTGAGCTCAAGCAATCCTGCCTCGGCCTCCCAAAGTACTGAGATTAAAAGCATGAGCCACTGCTCCTGGCCTATAGTCCTGTTATTAGGTACAGCTTATATACACAGTAAAAAGTATAAATTGTTACATATTTTTACAGTAAACAGAGTCTGGGCCAGGCGCCATGGCTCATGCCTATAATCCCAGCACTTTGGGAGGCCAAGGCGGGCATGGGCAGATCACCTGAAGTCAGGAGTTTGAGACCAGCCTGGACAATGTGACAAACCCTGTCTCTACTAAAAATATAAAAAATTATCCAGGTGTGGTGGCACGCACCTGTAGTCCCAGCTACTTGGAAGGCCGAGGCACGAGAATTGCTTGATCCTAGGAGGCAGAGGTTGTGGTGAGCTGAAATTGCGCTACTGTACTCCAGCCTGGGTGACAGAGCAAGACTCTGTCTCAAAAAGAAAAACAACTGAGTCTGGCTTAGTGTTTCTCATACTTCATTGTTACCCTTTCTACTATATTTACCATATTTGAACCTAACAGTACTTTTATTTACTTAAACTATTAAGTTTATATCTAGTTCAAAAATGAACATACCTAGTTCATTAAAGCAACTAACCTTTAATATAAATTCAGTTATTTTAAAGGGAAACATCATTATTAAAATCATGAGTTTGAGGTGATATATATGTATTTTCTACTACACTTTAAATAGTTATGTAACTATTGGAGTTTAAAATGAACATACAAGTTCCTCCTGAGACTACTCCATCACGACCAGTGATGTTTGTGGACCCAGATCTAGGAAATGCTGACCCACTGGTTAATAGCATGGGCTTTGAGGGCAGAAGGAACTGACTTTCAGGTGCCAACCCTGCCATTCACTAGCTGTATGACCTTGGGCAAGTCACTTCACCTCGCTGCTCCTCAGTTTCCTGATCTCTCCAATGGGATAATAATAGCACCAGCACTTCATAAGGTGCTTTTGGAAACTACATGAGATCATGTCAACACCCAATAAACATCAGCTCTGATCATGCTATGATACGACTCCTGCCTCTCACCTTTGCATTGCATTATACCCGTGTTTCTCAAACCTTAGGGTGCACTGGAGGCCTTGTTTTTGTTTTTGTTTTTGTTTTCTTGGAGACCAAGAGTCTTGCTCTGTCACCCAGGCTGGAGTACAGTGGCATGATCATGGCTCACTGCAGCCTCAACCTCCTGGCTCAAGGGATCTTCCTGCCTCAGTCTCCCGAGTATCTAAGACTGCAGGCACGCACCACCACACCTGGCTAATTTTTATATTTTTGAGAGAGATGGGGTTTCACCATGTTGTCCAGGCTGGTCTTGTACTCCAGAGCTCAAGTGATCCACCCACCTTGACCTCCCAAAGTGCCAGGATTACAAGTGTGAGCCACTGCGCCCGGCCCTGCCTGGCTAATTTTTAAATGTTTTCTGTAGAGACGAGGTCTTGCTATGTTGCTGAGGCTGGACTGGAACTACTGGCCTCAAGCAATCCAACTGCCTCAGCCTCCCAAAGAGCTGGGATTATTATTCATGAGCCACCACACCCAGCCACAATATTTTATTTATCCATTTGTTAGTTGATGGATATTTGGGTTTCAATTTTTTGACTTACTATGAATCATGCTGCTATAAATGTTTATATAAAGTTTTTGTGTGGACACATGTTTTCCATTTCTCTTGGATAATATCGAGGAGTGGAATTGCTGGGTCGATGGTAATTTTGTTTGATCCTTTGAGGAACTACCCTACCGTTTCCCAAAGTGGCTGCAATTTTACATTCCACTGGCAGTGTACGAGGACTCTAATTTATCCATGTCCCCACCAATACTTGCTCTTTTCCATTTTTTTTCCACCGCAACCTCGGTCTCCCCGGTTCAAGCGATTCCGCTGCCTTTTTTTTTCTCTTTTTGAAACAGTCTGCTCTGTTGCCCAGGCTGGAGAGCAGTGGTGTTATCTTGGCTCACTGCAACCTCAGTCTCCCAAGTTCAAGTGATTCTCCCACCTTAGCCTCCCAAGTAGCTGGGATTACAGGCATGCGCCACTACACCTGGCTAATTCTTGTTTTTTGTTTTTTCAGATGAAGTCTTGCTCTGTCGCCAGGCTGGAGTGCAGTGTTACAATCTGTGCTCACTGCAGCCTCTGCTCCCAGGTTCAAGCTATTCTCCTGCCTCAGCCTCCTCAGTAGCTGGGACTACAGGCACACACCACCACACCCGGCTAATTTTTGTATTTTTTATGGAGACGGGATTTCGCCATGTTGGCCAGGCTGGTCTCAACTAAACTTAGATGATCCGTCATCCTCGGCCTCCCAGAGTGCTGGGATTACAGGCGTGAGCCACCGTGCCCAGCTTCTTTTCTGTTTTTTGTTTTGTTTTGTTTTGGTTGGCTGGTTTGGGTTTTATTATTGCCTTTCTAGTGAGTGTAAAGTGGTATCTCATTGTGGTTTTGATTTGCATGTCCCTGATGACTAATGATGCTGAGCATCTTTCCATGTCCTTATTGACTGTACATATAGTTCTTTGAGAAATGTCTACTCAGATCTTTGCCCATTTTTAATGGGATTGTCTTTTTTTATTGAAGAGCCAGAGATCTGAAGTCTTTTTGAGTTGTGAGATTTCTTCATATATTCTAGACAGAAGTCCTTTATAAGATATATGATTTGCAAATATTTTCTCCCATTCTGTGTTGTCTTTTTACTTTTTTGATATTGTCTTTTGGTACGGAAAGACACTTATTTTGATGAAGTCCAATTTATCTATTTTTTGTTTGGTTGCTTGTGCTTCTGGTAACATACCTAAGTGGGAGCCAGGTGTAGTGGCTCGTGCCTGTAATCCTAGCACTTTGGGAGGCCAAGGTGGGAGGTTTGCTTGAGACCAGGAGTTCGAGACCAGCAAGAGCAACATAGCAAGGTTCCATCTCTGTAAAACATTTAAAAAATGATAAAATGAGGCTGGATGTGGTGGCTCACACCTATAATCCCAACATTCTGGGAGGCGAGAGGACAACTTGGGTCAGGAGTTCAAGACCAGTCTGGGCAACATGGCAAAAACCTGTTTCTACCAAAAAGTAAAATAATAATTATTATTATTATTATCCAGGCAAGGTATGCCTGTAGTCCCAGCTACTTAGGAGGCTGAGGCAGGAGAATTGCTTGAGCCTGAAAGGTGGAGCTTGCTTTGAGCTGAGATTGAACCGTTGCACTCCAGCCTGGGTGACAGGAATGAAACCCTGTCTCAAAAAATAAGATAAATAAAATAAGCCGGGTGTTGTCCTGCATACGTGACTCCCAGTTACTCAGGAGGCTGAAGTGGAAGGATCACTTGGGCCCAGGAATTCGAGGCTGCAATGAGCTATGATCATACCAATGCACCCCAACCTGGGCACAGAGAAAGACCCTATCTCTTAAAAAACAAAGAGGGGCCGGGCACGGTGGCTCACACCTGTAATCCCAGCACTTTGGGAGGCCGAGGCAGACGGATCACAAGGTCAGGAGATCGAGACCATCCTGGCTAACACGGTGAAACCCGATCTCTACTAAAAATACAAAAAAATGAGCCAGGTGTAGTGGCAGGCACCTGTAGTCCCAGCTACTCAGGAGGCTGAGGCAGGAGAATGGTGTGAACCTGGGAGGCAGACAGAGGGAGACTCCACCAAAAAAAAAAAAAAACAAAGAAACAAACCCCACAAACATCTAAGAAACTGTTGCCAAATCCAAGGTCATGAGGATTTACTCCTGTATTTTCTTTTTTCTTTCTTTCAGTGGGGTAGTACTGCCCCCTAGGGTCATTTTGGAAGCTTGTTTGTGGGGGCTTTGATCTCACTGTGAATATGACAGTGTGCTTAAAGGGAGAGAGCAAAGCCATCCTGCCATGCATGGTATGGTCCTGGATGAAGAGAGATTCTTCTACGTTTTAGTGGTTTTTTAATATCCCCCCCCCCCCCCGGACATCCAACAATATGTGCTAAGAATCTAACTTCCTTTTACATTACATATGAACCCAAAGTTTTTTTTTCTTTCAATATGGAGTCTTGCTCAGTTTCTCAAGCTGGAGCGCAATAGCGCAATCTCAGCTCACCGCAACCTCCACCTCCTAGGTTCAAGCAATTCTCCTGCCCCTGCCTCTTGAATAGCTGGGATTACAGGCATGCACCACCACACCTGGCTAATTTTTGTATTTTTAGTAAAGAAGGGGGTTTCATCATGTTGGCCAGGCTGGTCTCGAACTCCTGACCTCAGGTGATCCACCCACCTCAGCCTCCCAAAGTGCTGGGATTACAGGCGTGAGCCACTGTGCCCAGTCTAAACCCAAAGTATTTCTTACTTGGTTTTAATATACATTGAATTTTTCAAGAATTCAACTATCATGTATTTTTTTTTTTTTTTTTTTTTTTTTTTTTTGAGGCGGAGTCTCGCTCTGTCGCCCGGACTGGAGTGCAGTGGCCAGATCTCAGCTCACTGCAAGCTCCGCCTCCCGGGTTTACGCCATTCTCCTGCCTCAGCCTCCCGAGTAGCTGGGACTACAGGCGCCCGCCACCTCGCCCGGCTAGTTTTTGTATTTTTAGTAGAGACGGGGTTTCACCGTGTTAGCCAGGATGGTCTCGATCTCCTGACCTCGTGATCCGCCCGTCTCGGCCTCCCAAAGTGCTGGGATTACAGGCTTGAGCCACCGCGCCCGGCCAACTATCATGTATTAGTATGAACTAAATGTTTGTGTTCTCCTGCCAAACGCATATGTTGAAGCCCCAATGTGACAGTATTTGAAGGTGAGAAGGTGAGGCTCTTGGAAGGTAATTGGGGCTAGATTATGTCATGAGGGTGGGAGACTTCATGATGGTATTAATGCCCTTGCAGAAAGAGAACGAGACAAGTAATCTCTTTCTCCACCAAGTGGCGATACAGCAAGAAGGCAGCTGTCAGCAAACCAGGAACAGAGCCCTCACCAGACACCAAATCAATTTTGCCAGCACCTTGATCTTGGACTTCCCAGCCTCCAGAACTGTGAAAAATAAATATTGTTTTTTAAGCCACCCTGTTTATGGTATTTTGTTATAGCAGCCTGAGCTGACTAAAATCTCAGGTCATTGAAGGAAGATGTATTTTGCTTCATTGGAATCTTTACCAAGAGTTGTTCGCTGTACTTGGACAATTCCTTTACTGAAGGCAACACATATAGTAAAATCCATTACTTACCAGCTGCACTGCAGTGCCTCAGTCACCATGATTCTAAGTATAAAAATGGTAAGCATAGGCCAGGTGCAGTATCTCACGCCTGTAATTTCACCAATCTGGGAGGCTGAGGCACTTGACATCAGGAGTTCGATTCCAGCCTGGCCAACATGATGAAACCCTGTCTCTACTAAAGATACAAAAATTAGCTGAGCGTGATGGTGGGTGCCTATAATCCTAGCTACTTGGGAGTCTGAGGCAGGAGAATCACTTGACCCAGGAGGCAGAGGTTGCAGCGAGCTGAGATCGTGCCATTGCACTCCAGCCTGGGCATCAAGAGTGAAACTCCATCTCAAAAAAAGAAAAAAGAAAAAATCTAGCTACTAGCTATATGCTATTTCAAGATGTGTATAAATATCATTATACAAAAATATTGAAAAGCAATTAATAAAAAACATCAGGCCAATACCAACTAAAATGAAGTTGGAAAAGCTACATTAATATCAGAAAAAATAGACTTTCACACAAAAAGTATTACTGCAGATGAACAGTGTCATCTCATAATAATAAAATAGTCTCAGCCTGGCCAACATGGCGAAACCCCATCTCTACTAAAAAATACAAAAATTGGCTGGGTATGGTGCCACATGCCTGTAATCCCAGCTACTTGGAAGGCTGAGGCAGGAGAATCGCTTGAACCTAGGAGGTGGAGGTTACTGTGAGCTGAGATCATGCCAGTGCACTCCAGCCTGGGTGACAGAGCAAGACTCCATCTCAAAAAATAAATAAATAAATAATAAAATATTCAATTCAACAGGGATGTATAACAAAAACTACTCTGTACCTAATAATAAAAGTTTAAAACATATGATGTAAATATTGAAAAAAATGTTGATACAAGCTTTATTTATAATGTGGCCAGGTATGGTGGCTCACACCTGTAATCCCAGCACTTTAGGAGGCCAGGGTGGGAGGATCACCTGAGATCAGGATTTCGAGACCAGCCTGGCCTGGTCTCTACTAAACATGATGAAACCTCGTCTCTACTAAAAATACAAAAATTAGCCAGGCATGATGGTGCATGCCTGTAATCTGAGCTAATCGGGAGGCACCGGAACCTCTTGAACCCGGGAGGCGGAGGTTGCAGTGAGCCAAGATTGTGCCGCTGCACTTCATCATGGAGAACACAGTGAGACTCCATAAAAAAAAAAAAAAAAACAGGAGAATGAATACATTGTGGTATCATCATTCAGTTGAAAACCATTCAGGAATTTAAAAAGAATGACTGCACCAGGCGCAGTGGCTCACGCCTGTAATTCCAGCACTTTGGGAGGCCGAGGTGGGCAGATCACCTGAGGTCAGGAGTTCGAGACCAATCTGACCAAAATGGAGAAACCCCGTCTCTACTAAAAATGTAAAATTAGCCAGGTGTGGTGGTGCATGCCTGTGACCCCCGCTACTTGTGAGGCTGAAGCAGGAGAATCGCTTGAGGCAGGGTTGCAGCGAGCCAAGATCGCGCCATTGCAGTCCAACCTGGACAACAAGAGCAAAACTCTGTCTCAGCAAACAAACAAACAAACAAGAATGTCCTACCATACTGGTGCACTTCACACGGATGAATCTCATAAGTATTATGGTCAGCAAAAGAAGCCAGGTACAAAAGAGGATATGCCTTATGATTCTGTTTATATGAAGCTCAAGAACCAGCAAAACTGGCCAGGCGCAGTGGCTCACGCTTGTAATCCCAGTGCTTTGGGAGGCTGAGTCAGGATGATTGCTTGAGGCCAGGAGTTCGAGACCAGTCTGGGAACATAGTAAGGCCCCTATCTCTACAAAAAACAAAACCCCTACAAAACACATTAGCTGAACTTGGTGGTGTACACCTGTGGTCCCTGCTACTTGGGAGGCTGAGCTAGAAGGATCCCTTAAACCCAGGAGTTCAAGGCTGGTGAGCTGGGATCTCGCAATTGCACACCAGCCTGGGCAAGAAAGTGAGATCTTGTCTCTAGTAAAAAAAAAAATCAAAAAACAGGCAAAACTAATAGAAGATGATAGACACTAAACCAGTGATTGATTAGTGCAGTTGGTTCATTTACCTATATGTATGTTGTCTTTCAATAATTACAATAATAGGCAGGGTGTGTGGCTCATGCCTGTAATCCCAGCATCTTAGGAGGCTGAGGCAGGCAGAGCACTTGAGGCTAGGGGTTTGAGACCAGCCTGGCCAACATGGTGAAACCCTGTCTCTACTAAAAATATAAACATTAGTTGGGTGTGGTGGTGCATGCCTGTAATCCCAGCTACTCCAGTGGCTGAGACAGGAAAATTGCTTGAGCCTCGGAGGCGGAGGTTGCAGTGAGCAGAAATCGTGCCACTGCACTCACGCCTGGGTGACAGAGCAAGGCTCTGTTTCCAAACAAAAAATTTATAATAATAATGAAAACACATTATTGAACATGTACTATGTGAAATGCACTGAGGGGGATACTAAGACATTCCTGTCTTTAAGGTACTCGAGGTCTATTTGAGAAAATTAAACACAAAGCAAAATACAATAAAATTGTGTGTGTCAGAAAGTTATGTTATCTGTGAATTTCAGTCTTTTTTTTTTTGAGACGAAGTCTCGCTCTGTCACCAGGCTGGAGTGTAGTGGCGTGATCTCGGCTCACTGCAACCTCCGCCTCCCAGGTTCAAGCGATTCTCCTGCCTCAGCCTCCCGACTAGCTGAGACTACAGGCACGTGCCACCATGCCCAGCTAATTTTTGTATTTTTGGTAGAGACGGCGTTTCACCATGTTGGCCAGGATGGTCTCGATCTCTTGACCTCATGATCCGCCCACCTCAGCCTCCCAAAGTGCTGGGATTACAGGCATGAGCCACTATGCCCAGCCCGAATGTCTTTTGAGATATTTATTTTAGAAAGGGGATATTGAAGCCAGGAGCATTGGCTCACACATGTAATTCCAACACTTTGGGAGGCCAAGGTAGGAGGATCACTTGAGCCCAGGAGTTTGAGACCAGCCTGGACAACATAGCGAGACTCCATCTCTAAAAATATAAAAATAAATGAGTATCATCCAGGCACGGTGGCTCACGTCTGTAATCCCAGCACTTTGGGAGGCCAAGGTGGGTGGATCAGTCGAGGTCAGGAGTTCAAGACCAGTCTGACCAACATGGTGAAACTCTTGTCTCTACTAAAAATACAAAAATTAGTCGGACGTGGTGGCACATGCCTGTAATTCCAGCTACTCACAAGGCTGAGGCAGGAGAACCATTTGAACCCAGGAGGTGGAGGGTACAGTGAGCCGAGATCACACCACTGCACTCCAGCCTGGGCAACAGAGCAAAATTCTGTCTCAGGGTTCACTGCACATCTGTAAATCCACAAATATCTTTTTAATTTTTTGAGATGGAATTTTGCTCTTCTTGCCCAGACTGGAGTGCAATGGTGTTATCTTGGCTCACTTCAACCTCTGCCTCATGGGTTCAAGCAATTCTCCTGCCTCAGCCTCCTGAGTAGCTGGGATTTACAGGCGCACACCACCACATCCAGCTCATATTTGTATTTTTGGTAAAGAAGGGGTTTCACCATGTTGTCCAAGCTCGTCTAGAACTCCTGACCTCAGGTGATCCGCCCACCTCGGCCTCCCAAAATGCTGGGATTACGGGCGTGAGCCACCGCGCCTGGCTCTCTTTACTTTAAAATAGTATGTGTACATTATTACAAAATGTAAATGGTAAAACAGAATACACAGGAAGAAAAAGAA